>NC_091772.1:53778148-54403148 GCF_029378745.1 Bos indicus
CGGGCTGAGTGTCCTGGGAGAGGCACAATGGTGGGAGCCAGGACTCGGGCGCCCAGGCAGGTGCAAGGGAGTGGGAGCGTGGGCGGCAGGCTGTGTGCTCCAGGCAGGCGCACAGGATTTCTCAGAAAGCCTCCCCACACAGACGGAGTTCAACACCAGGGGTCAGGACGAGTGATCCCGACCTCAACCTCCATCTGGGCACACACGCCTCACCCGGACGAGGAGTCAGGGGCAGGCAGCTCATGGGAAGCTCTCTGCCCTCCCTCAACCCCTGAGGCCAAGAGGAATGACCAGGACAGGGGGCTAGAGAAGCCCAGGAAATAGGCACAGCACTGCTACTCGGTGCATGGGGGCGCTGGGGGCCTCTCCCCACTCCCCTGACCCACTGATCGACCAAGTCAGGACGCAGGTGGGGAGGAGCCAGGGAAGGTGTCAGTCATGGCCTGTGCCCACCCACAGCTCCCATGGTCCCTGAATTTTCCCTGCAGGAGTCAGAACTGTCCGGCCCAGGAGAGGGAAAATGGCCACTTCCTGGAAACCACACACTTTACTTAGGCTCTTGCAGTTAACTCGACTAGAACGGGCTCTCATTGTACAAACAGAATAAAACCAAGCTGCTCCAGGGTCCCTTGAGGCCTGTCTCTGCCCTGGCTCATGTCCAGTTCAGAAAGAGAGGGGACCAGGAAGGAGGGTAGGAGGTCCAGGCAGCTCCAGGGCCTCGCAGCCAGAGAGAGGGATTTCTGACAGTAGTTCACTCTCCTTCTCCTACCCCCATCCCTCTAACTCCAGACATGGACTCACTCCTGTCTGGGGGAGGACAGCGAGCTCGGGGGGCTGACGTCATAGCCCCAGACCCAGGGCTCCGAGTGGCCCCCGTACAGTGGCTGGATTTCGGGGTAGGCATGGCCAGCAGAGATGCCCACCTATCAGCCTCCTGCACTGCTCAGGGACAGCCCCCTCTCTCCTGCCTTTAAGTGAGAAATATCAGGGGGCTGCACGCACTAGCTTCCCAGTTTGAATGGGCACTCACAGTACACAGGACGTCAACAAGGCAGAATGTGGAAAGAATGTAAACCACACTGACCAGAGGCAGCTGCCTCCAAAAGGCTCTGGGCAGTAAGGGGTCGATCACCAGGAGGGGGTGTGGTGGGGTGGGAAGAGCCCCTCCAGGCCCTGTGCCCTCAACCCGCACCCTCGCGCTGACACACATGCTCAGGAGCTGTCGGAATGCCCTCTGGGACGGCATCAGGGCAGGAGTGGGACTCTGACTGTCACAGCAGAGCCCATTCCGGGTCCCCCAGACACCAGAGGTGCAGGCTGAGCATGAGAGCGCAGGCCTCCCACACCAGGCAGCAGGTTCTGAACCCAGAGACGCAACGTGTAACTTGCAGCTGGCTCAGTGAAGCCAGGACCCAGAAGTCTTCACTCGTGTCATCATACACCACTTTGGAGCCTTTGAGGGGGCTACAAAGTTTGCCAGCTGCAATTCAAGGTCAAATCCAACCCGCTTTTTCCTCTCCCTTTGGGCTGATGTACTGACTTCAGGTCTCCGCGGGTTTCTCTGCCGGCTTCAGTGGCATTTCCGGAAGCATCAGAGCCTCAGGATGACGGAAGGCGGGTGAGCTCACAGCTCCTCACGACGCTCACACATCATGAAAAGTGCTGCTTTATGTGTGTTGGGGGAGGGGACCTCACAGCTAACCTGCTCTGGTGCAAAATGAGACCTCGGGAAGCTAGGGTTGGGGGCTGGGCTTCGTGAAATAAAAGGAGATACACAAAAATCTAAGTTATTTAGCCAGAACACAACCAGATCACTAAAAGGTAATAACAGAAACACCCCCTCCAGGGTGAGGGAGGTGGGAGGGGGGTTCAGAATGCGGGGACACGTGTATACCCGTGGCTGATTCACGTTGATGTATGGCAAAAACCACCACAATATTGTAATTATCCTCCAATTAGAAATAATTAATTAATTAAAAATAATAAAAAGAAGGGTAAATAATAATAAAGAAAGAAACACCCCTCAGCCTGGACAGCGGAGTCTAACTTTCCACCCTGGCTGATAGCATATCCACTCAGATTCTGGAGGGAAAACTCAGAAGCGGACCCTTAGGTAGCTCTTCTTCCCACCTGGATTCAGAAGCTTCTCTGGCTGTGTCCAGTCCAGCACCGACAGCCCAGGGCCTGAATTTACAAGGGCATCCAGGCCAGTACCCGTGTGTGGACCAGAACCAAGTGTGGGGGCACTGGACGCTGGGCACCCTGAACCTGGTGGCCTGCAGGCCCCCCTCCAAGGCAGGTGGGAACACCAGCAAGGCTGATGCAACGCGATAGCAGAGGTGTTTCAACAACGAAACACTTAGGGCATGACTGGCTCCTGGGAGGGACACCAAGGGACCCGTATGGCATCTGTTTGGGGCTGAAAGAGGAGTGGAGGTGGAAGGAGACAGGAGATGGGCCAGGAGTCTCAGCGTGGCCTGGATGGGGGATGGAGAATCAGGTTGGAAGACAGACTATGGACATCTCCCAGGCAATTGGGAAGCACCAAGAAGGGCAGTGAGGGCCAGTGTGGTCCGGATGGCCTCCTGGGAGGTCTAGGGTCCTGGGAAATCAGGCCATGCAGGTCTGGAATTCGTATGAGACACTGCACAATTACACGTGAAAATCACTGGTTAACAAATCAATTTACTGCTCAGCAGAGTCCAGTGAGCAAGCAGGCCGTTCTGAACCATTGGGTCTGGGACCCCTAGGACAGTCACTGTCCCCGAGCACCTCAGTTATGTCACAGGTCAGCTCTGAGTCTGTGAGATGCCTCATGGTAGCCCCTTCACTCAGAAAGCACTGGGCACCTTACGGGGAGGACAGTGGCTGAGCCACTTTATACCCTGTAGTCAAGTGAAGACTGAAGAGACTCAGCCTGATGTGCAGGAAGCTGGGTCCCGCCTGGGCCTGCACCTCAGGGTGTCTGACCGGCTCAGGAAAAGCGGGCACAGGAGTGAGGAATAACGGAGCAGTGAGCTCCTGCCCCCTTGGACAGAAGCTGGAGGGGCAGGAGGGCCCTAGGTCTGGAGTCTGAGCTGAGAGAGATGGGGGTGCTAAGTGCAGGCTGAGGGGAGGGCAGCCCATCCAGCTTGGAGCCCCGGGGAGCTCTCTCTCAAGCTGCTGCTTTAGTGTGGAGTTTTTAGGCCACGAAACAGGAGAAAAGGAGAGGCCCCAGGTGGCTTCCACTGGAGCCCTCAAACCCACGTCAACCGGGATCAAGGTGTGAAGCCAGGCGTGAGGGCTTGTCTGGCGGCAACTCGGCCAGATGGCACGTACGGATGGACACACGCCGCGCCCTGCCCACCACTCTGAACCCCGCAGTGCCTAAGGCCTGTCCCCGGCACACCCCACATGCACGCGGCCCTGCTCCCAGTCTGCCATCCCGAGAAATCCCTCACATCAGGCATGTCCGCACAGACCCACGCGGCCCCTCCAGGTGCCTGAGCAGCGGAAGGGGTCCTGGGGTCTCAGAGCGCCAGCACTCGGGCAAGGGCTCTGGCCCTCCATCCGGGAGTAATCCTGATGGAGGCAGGTTACACCTCCTTAGACTTACTTTCAGTGCATCTGGTTAAACTAACACTGCGTTTACAAACCATAAATAAAAATGAAAGAGGAAGGGAGGATGGACACCTAGACGCAGGCTCTGACAAGAGGGAGGCCGACCAAGAGAACGGTGCTCCCTGCTGGCGAGCAGTCTCCACTCTGCTCTCTCTGGAGCCAGCCCAGAACTCGTCTGAGAGCAAAGCTTTTATAAGTCAGGTGGAAAACGCCTCCCGGTTTGTTTTGAGGGTTTTTTAAGCAACATTTGGGGAAAATTCAGCCATCTGTGAAGAACAGGATGTACACTGAGGATCCCAAATCTGGCCAGCACCCAGGAAGGGCCCAAGAGGGCGGCGGGGTCTCCAGGGAGCAGGGCGGGCATGGGGGCAGCTCAGGGCACTGCTCCCACTCCCGAGAAACAGCGTTTTCCACCCAGGCTGACCAATCTCCTGATGACACCCGCTCCCAAAGACTGTCCCTGTAAAATTCCTGTTAAACTACCTCTGTAGACAACTAGCTTCTGGTTTATTCATGAGTGAGCGTACATGGAAGGAGGAGATAGGAGGGTTGGGAGCTGGTGGGGGGAGGGCCCCTGGCCAGGCCCCCTCTCAGCTCCCGGGCCCAGCTTTCCACAGGGTAACAGCCAGCAAGAAGCGTGTCTAGACGGGTCTTCCAAGCCCAGGATGGCGTTTCTCTCTCTAGTACCCAAGGCTCACTGGTTGCCCAATCCCCTTCTCCGAAGAAGTGGGGGGTCAGGTGACAAGGCAGCCCCCGCCCTCCCAGCCGCCGCCCTGGGCCCTACCTCTCTGTCCACTCCAGGCCTAGTGCTGACCTGGGTGTTCTGGTCGCTTTGGGCCCTCCTCCCTAGCTCAGGCCATTGGAGGAGGGGGAGGGTGTGAGCAGACCCTCCCTCACTCTCTCTTCACCAGAGTTGAAGTGCCTCAGCCCCCACCAGTCATCAGGGCAGCAGCCGGAGGCCTAGGGGCACTTTTCACACGCTCTCAGTCTGCAGGTCCCTCATCCTGCCCTCTCTGCCCAGTGCTTGGCCATGCTAATCAGCATTCCAAACCATGCAGCCATCGCCCAGGCCAGGCACCACCAGCAGGGGGGTGGGCTGCACACACACACACCCCAGGCCCCCCAAGCCAGTTACCAGAGTTGTCTCAGACCCCCTGTGCCCCAACTCCATCACACAGAGTCACCTGGGTCCTTGTGGGCACATTCAGTGACTCCAGGCCAGAAGAGGACAGTGGGGTCCGGAGAGGAAGACCCCTGACTCTAGGCAGCATCAGAGAGAACGTCCACCCCAGCCAAGGCCAGGGGACAGGCCAAGCTTCATGCAGAAAGGGTGGCTGTAGGTCAGCTCCCTGGTGGGGTCTGAGTGCCCAGAGCATGCTCCTGTGCCAGCATTCTCTCTGCTGGCCCCTCCCTGACGCCTATGGGCACAGACAGAACTTTCCAGGACAATCTTCTGTGACCCCAGGGACAGAGCTTCTTCACAACCCCAAAGACTCTGCCCATTGTGTGGGGGCATCTCAGATCAGGTCCTCCTCCCTCAGGCATCAGAAGCATTTAGGGTGACAGGTGACCGCTACTCCTGCCAGAACCTTCCAAGAGAGCCTGGAGCATTGGCTCCCAGTATTTGGAGCTGCCTCCAGACCTGTGGGAAATGCCTGAGGTCACAAGGACCACTACATCCCCCCCTGACCTGCCTACTTAGGTAGCCCCTCTGCCCTGGGTGAGTTCCCATGCCCGTGTCTGGGGCCATCATTCAAAAGGGCCAGAACCCAAGGAGTTGCAGAATAAAAGGCCTCCATGGCCAGCTCTGAGGCTCCGCTCAGCCCCTGGATCAGCAGACACCCTTGTGAATGCCCAGGAGGTTGGGGCCCCCATCTCCAGCTCTGCAGGACAGAGGGGTCATGAAGCTACTTCCTTCTCTTTGCAAACAAACTGCCCTGTAAACCCTAAGCAAGCCTTCTCTGCACAGCCAACAACTCCGGTCCAGCCCTCCCCACCAGCACCACAAAACTCCAGTTGCTGCTCCCCCGTTCTTTTGTTTACCATTAATCAGCAGGGCCATATGGAAAGATGTGAGAGTCACAGCCACAGGGCCAGGGCGGGGATATTTGGTGGTGAGGAACCTGGGCCTCTCCCCAGCACCTGCCCGGCCTCCCTGGGCCAGGAGGCCAAGTCCAGGCACATCCACTCACCCGAGACTGAGGTTTGCCTTCTCCAGGTTCGCCCCAGAGCTCTCCTGCCTTTTGTTCACTCAGCCACTAGCCTCAGTCCTCAGGTCTCTCTGATTTTTTTCTTTTAACCACTGGGGCAAAATTTCTCAACTCCATCTCCCAAAAGGATAACAATCACGGCCGTTATCGCCATTAAAGTGACACAGTCTGATGGCTCAGGACCGAGCCCATACCCTGCTACCAGACCCTCCTCTCAGAGGTTTTGTCTCAGAAATTAAAGCCCAACTTTACCAGCCAATGATGTCCCTGGACGCAAAGGTAATGCCGAGAGCAGAGAAGCCCTCTGTGACTTAGAAGGAGCAACTCTCGCGACAAGGGCACACACACCATAACCCAAGAGCTGCTGGCGGCTTGTTTATCTTCCTGATTCACAAAGAGGAAAGTGAACCCAGCGGACAAAGTCCACGGCCCAGAACACATCACCTTAGAGGCAAAGACATCATATCTTTCAAGGCTCACACAGACTTCTTGGCTAAGCCTGATTTGTAGTTTTAAATACAAAAATCCAGTTACTAACGCCATAAACACACACACTCGTGACCCCAATCACATAGCGAGAAAAGGAGCGTAAGGGAACAGTGTGTCTATCCCACAGACACGCACCCTTAAGTTTAGAAATACGTGACACGCGAAGACAGGGCGCTCACATGACCATCTCTACTCCGTCTTGGGTGGGGGCACAAACGCGGTCCGGACGGCGTCCCTGCTGCAGAGCGGTCTTTTGCCTAAGGAGCCAGCGTTCTCCCAGGGAACCCAGCTGCTAGGTCCCCTGGCTGCAGATACAACTGTGTTCCTCTTCCAGAAAAGCACATAAAGTTTTCGTCTCAACACCAGGTCCCCCAATGTCTTTTCTGTCAGACGCACAATGTGTTCACTAAATTCTCGGAGAAGCCAAGCGCGTGAGCACGCCAAGGAGGGACAGAGAACACGGAGGAAAACAGCCGCCGGCAGACCCAGGAGGAGGAGAAAGCCTCGGTCCAACAGAGCGGCTTTAAAAAGCCATCATCAGACCTGTTCTTCCAGCAAAGAAAGCCTTCATCTTAGAAATTAACTCTGCGCGCGCCCTCTCCCCATCTCCACCCGAGGGGAAAAGCCAAGCACTGGGCATCTGCCTTTGTCAGCAAAAGAACATAACATTGACTTACCTTTCCCCACAGCTATTGTCTGTCCTCTTTCAAAATGACATCACGGAAAGCAATCATGAAATTTACATGGGGGGTGCGGATGGACGGGAGGAGAGGCGAGGCGGCTGCCTCGCTTCCAGCGGTCACATGTGGGGAAGCCTGTGTGCGGGTTTCAATTAAATATCTTCTCCCTTTAGTGTGCGAACTCCTAAGCCAGCTGAAGGCGACGTCTCATTTACTTAATGACCGCTCTCATTAGCAGCGGTGGCACGGGCTGGCGGAGAGACTCCTTTGTAAATACGCTACCCATGAACCCTTGGGGCTCCAATATATCTGTTTACTCTCCGAGGTGAAATAAATTTACAGTATAGCATCAGAAAGATGGATCTGCTGACGGGGAGCGAGAGGTGCCCAGGCCCTCAGAGCCCCTGTCTCCTGCTCCAAGCCTCAGCCAGCAGAAGGTGCCCGCGTTTGCCCACACTGATTCATAATTAATATGCAGCACGATTTGGAGTTTTTTATGCAAAACACACAAAAGGGCAGTACGCGTCACAACCACCAGGCTCACCCCCCTCTGCTTTCTCCACCAGTGGTTCAGTCCAATAATTCCTAATAGCAGCAACCGGAATGACAGATGCCCTGGGTTAGCACGGCTGCAGCGAAAGTACTTTACAATATTTATTGGTGGTTAGGAATATGACCTACCATCATAAAGAGCGGACTGCAGAATTTATTACTCAGATGAGCCAGGAGGGGTGCACAGTGGCTCATCTGCATATCTAAGTATCAGTGACTTAAATGGATATATATATATTGTTTAAGTGCGTAAGGTTCTTATGGCCACAGACCAAAAAAGAGTCATATACACAAAGAGCAGGTGAGGAAAAGAGACTTTGCCTTTATCACACGTTTCCTTTTTGTTTCCAGTCTGAAAATCATAAAACGCTCTCACAGAATGCCTGAGCACTCTGGAAAACACATGTATCCTATACCTTGAAGCCTCTGAGTTTTTCCCAGCCAGAAGGAAGCACACCACTCAAGTTCCATCTTTTTGAGTTTTTTTTCAAACTGCCTGCAAGGAGCTAGCCAATGAAAATCAGGAGAGAAAAAATTGATAACACACACAATGGAAGTGCCCACACACTCTTTAAGTAATCCAACTGTCTACTTTCTTAGGTGTTAGGCTTGATTTTTTTCCCCACACTTAGGGATAAATGTAGGAATTTCCTCAGTGAGAGTACCCAGGAGCTGGGAATTCTTGCTTATTATCTGAAGTCCCTCTTCTTACAGACAAAGCTAGCAAACAATTGTTCATTATCATAATCCAATTGTCAGAAACTGCACTGTGAAACACGACACATGCCGAACTCCAGACACTTGCACAGAATGGGCTGTCACAGGCCAGTGAGACAACCAGAGAGACCCGTGGCCCAGAAACTCAGTGCAGAGATTGCGACAGACAGCAAGTATCGGGTTTTGGTATGTTATGCGGGAACACAATGTGTGTGTCCCACGTCAATCAGCACTGAAGGGCTCCGGCCACCAAAAACACGAGTGAGACAGAACCAAAACATTTAGCTTTCTCTAAGAGAACGTTTTTGAAGGGCAGCGAAAAACCCTTCCGCAAGCAGTTACTTTCAACTTGCAGAGCTGCTCCCACATTGCATGTAAACCAAGGAGATTCATGCTGAAAATAAGTATGTTCAGTTCTTACACACACATTATTCTCAACAAATAAAAGACAAAATGCACTCAAAGCAATCTCTTAATTTGAGCAATTGGAAATAAAGGCAAGCCCTCACTGGTCAAACTGAGGATGAAATATTAATCAGCCAGATGAGAACAGCTTGTGGCCCCGGCCACAACTGCCTAACGTTGTTTTTATTCTTTCCTAAGCTCACACCCATTAGCATAGAAGGACACGTTCAGTTAAGAGCTCTCTTGAAAAGCCATTTCCTGCCTCCTCTGGACACACTGCAAGAACTGGGATATTTTACATCCCAAACCTTTGGCATTCAGAAATTCTATTAAACTCTTATCGGCAGACTGCAGGCTCAGACAGCCCTGCGCGCTGTTGTTCCAGGCTGGAGACAGAATCAAGGGAGAGCCAGTGCTGAATCAGCCGATTCCCCCACAATACCCAGTGTTTCATGAAAGCATGTAATTCAGACATGGAACACTCAGACGCAGGAAACAGCAGCAAGCAAGAGGTAACATAGGGAGAGATCAGTGTGTGTGACAGAAAGACCTGGGATGGCAGGTAACAGACTGCATCCGCTCACACACTCAGGAACCTGCAGCTCTTACACCTGCCCACTGAACAACAGGCTCCCTAGGCAGGCAGCCTGGTGGTCCGGAGTGCGGCCTCTGGTATCCACCTGAGTCTGCTCAGGGAGCGTTCCAACGAGCTCAGCAACTTCAAATTGCTGCCTGTTTTGAGAACCTGGGGAGAAGCCCTGGGAGCCTCCCGCCCAACCCCAGGAGGTCACTGTTGCAAGAGCCGGTTCAGAAGACAGGTTTTGATGAGTAAAGGTTCAAAATCTCCCTCCCACTCCACCAAGAGAACAAAGGAAGGGAGCCAGGAAGGGACTTAGCCGCAAGTTTTAAGGTTTCGCAGCTTTGTCAGCCTGAGTGGTAGGGTCCAGACGCGCCTGGATCTGATCAGCACGTTGGACAGCGCTCCCTCGCCCGAGGGCTCTTTGTTCGCAGTCAGGACTGGCACTCGACAGTCCCCGAGCCTGGCGGGAGAGGCGATTCCAAACCAAGTCTCCCAGCCTTGCGTGTAAGTGACAGCAGCAAGGTGTCATGAAAACTTTCCCTCTTACACAAGGGGAAACTGTCAGGATTTTTTTAAATCATAAAATATTTCCTTTGCCATAATTAAGCAAGGAGCGCATTGTTCCTCTAAGCTTTATTTCATAAAAGATCTGTGAGGAGGATACTTGTAATTTTAAAATTTGGAAGATCCACAGGGAAGCAACCTCTGCTTGATTGGAGGGTTCTCAAATGCCACAGGGGAGAAAAATGGGCAGATTTGCAAAAGCAAACTTGCAGCACTCGCTTAGGAAGTGTTTTGTGGGAGCTGGGGAGGCAGGCTCAAAGATGGCTTAGCTAGTAAGATCATTTCAAATAAAGTGTAATTACTTGTGCAAATCTGCACACACACATTCCAAGTGTCAGTTCATTTGCTTCATAAAAACTCTTTCAAGTAATTTTGGTCTAAACTTTCTGCATCTGTAATTGGCACCACCTTCTCCGGTGACCAGCTGGGGGTGAGAGTTTTCTTGTTTCCCTCTGAAAGCGTCCCTGCAGATGGGCGCCCGCCTTAAAGCTGCAGACGACAATTAGGGCTGTTGTGTGTGGAGCCGCGATGGTCAGCATTAATATTGTATACGAACAGCTGAGGGCGAGGGGGGGCGCTGCCCCAGGCAGGCTCTGGCAGATGGAGCAAACAAAACCGAGAACACTCTCACCAGCATCCTGGGCTGACTCACACACACTCACACACACTCTGGCTGTACCATGGAGAGTGAGTGTTTCATGCTGAGACAGCAAACACACCAACCCTCTGACACTGTGTGCACACTTACACACACAAATACACACTTGATCGGGAGAGTATCACACTGTTAAAGTCTCCCACACACACAGTAACTTTGTGTGTGATGGAAACACAAGCACCAGCGGCCCCAGTGAACCATTTGCTGCAGTGAGTCCCGGGTGGACAGGCAGGTCACACACACACCCCCACCCACTGCTCCCCCCACCTCCCACAGACAGGGCAGCCTCCACGGGCTCTGCAAGCCCCTCCATCAGTCTCTGAGGGCCCTGGCCTTGCTCTGAAGGGAGCATGTGTCTGTCACCTCCTCAGCTGCCCAGAAAAGAGCACTGAGAGCTGATGGGGACACACAGCTAATTAGTCCCTTTGGCGTCTTGGCAGAAACCTGTGAACAAGCCAGGGGAGGGGTACTCGGGGGTGGGGGTGGTGGGGGGTACGCACCCAGGAAGGTCCCGCAGAGTGTCATCTTGGCTGAGCGGGCACACCTCCACTCAGAAACTTGTCCGGTGCGGTCACTTCATGCTGCAAAAGTTGTGACACAAACTTCTGTGTCCAGGGCCCTGGAGAGCTCCCTTCTCGTGCAGCCAATCGGGGGCCAGGGAGCAAATAATCACAAATTGATGCCCTGCCAATGAGGCTCCATTCCCCACACAAAGGGGCCCCAGGCCCCAGACAATGAGCCCTGCCTGCAGGTGGGAGGAGGCAGAGACAGCCTCTTCTCACTAAGGGACCAATAAGTGAGGGAGGGGAGGGGCTGTCCTGAAGGTGCTCCCCTTAGCCTCCCCCTCCCCACTTTCCTGCCTCACTCTCCCCTATCCCTACCCCTCTTCTTCCTCTCACTTTCCTCTCCCTCCACTTCACCCCAGACCAAGTTAGGTCAGAAACCTGGCTGAAGACCACTCAGGACAAGTGGGAGGGGTCAGGTCTAATTGGCCTTGACCTCCCCCAACATAAACATTGACTATGAGGGGGCATGCCCTTGTGGCCCCTGAACAATGAATGCCCCACCACCCAGGTGCGAAGCTTGAGGGGCGGAGGGAAGGTGAAGAGAGGACCAGCTCCCTCAGGGATGGAGGGTCAGGAGGGGGACCACAGAAGCAGGGCGGGTCGGGGTACATGTGGGTGGGGAGTGGGTTAGGCCTCTCTGCGGTGACCCCTCATGACCCACTCCATGCCCGTGACCCTTTGATGCCCATGGAAGTCTTTGGAGCAACAAGTTCAGCCATCACCAGACCTGGCTGAAGCCCCCCAGCTTCCCCTCATGCTGGGTGAAACTCCCATTCACCCCTCAGGTGACAGCTCAAGTCTCCATCCCATCCTCAGCCTGAGTACTCCCCTGTCTGTGCACAGCTGTCTGCCCCTGATAGGTGAGGCCCATACAGCCTGTGGCCACACTCAGGTTCCATGGGAGGCCCGGGAGATGGGCCTGAGAACAATCCCCTGTAAAGGTGGGAAGGGCAGATGAGACCCAGGGCCCCTCTGACATTCCTCAAGGGCAGAGGCCTCAAATCTGGTCCCTGGGGTTGTGGACCCTTCTTTACGAAGCCCGAGAGTTACAAGCTGGAGAGATGGGTGCTGGGGCTGGACTTCACTCTCCTGAAGCCAGGAGGAGGAAAATCTGGACAGAACCCAGGCTATCCCACGTTCCCTCAATAGCCCTGTGACCACCAGCAAACAGCTGACTGTCTCCACGCCTGTTGTTAGGCCTCCAGTGAGGGCAGCTGGGCAGGAAATGGACAAGCATGTGGTCCTAGGGGGAGCTGCGCACGTTAGGATACAGGCTGGGGGAAGGACCAGGCTCCTTGAGGGTCTGTTGGGTCCAATCAAGGGACACAGGGGACTCCAGAGTTTGGCCTGAGCCCTGGGAGGGGCAATGAAAGGAGCAGACAAGGGAGAGCAGGTGTGTGGGAACTGAAAGCCCTACTATCCCCAGGTCATGGGTTCAGTCGGAGGCTCAGGGCCAAATAAGACTAGAAATAAAGGTGAGTCACCTGGTTAGAGGGCAGCAAGGGGAGGGACAAATGTGCTTAGAGCCTAGTGAGGGGGAGGAGGGGGAAGGGCAGGGGCAGATGGGGGATCAGGGGCTCATGGGAAACAGGGGTAAACAGGGAAGAGAGGCTGGGGCTGGCTGGGAGGTCCCCTCCATGTCTGTCACGGTCCCTCGTCTGCAGTGAGAGATATGCTTACAGAGAAGTTACCTCCTTCGAGTTATCCAACCCTCCTGTGACTCCCCTGTAAAGCAAGGGCATCAGGGACACTGCCTACTGCCCTGCAGGTCCCCAGATGGGGCCACACCTGTTGGCTGGTGCTGAGTCGTTGCTGACTATTTCTTATCACCTCCAATCCCCGGCCTGCCAACCTGGGAGACCACCAGGAAGACCAAAAGGCTCCCTCCTGGCACCACAGAGACCAGGTCCCTGCGGTGAGCGATTCTGGGTCCACTAGGCTCCCAAAGCTTGCGGGAAATGCATCCTTGAATGGAGTTAACTAAGGCTGATGACAGAGTAATACCGGGAGCAGCCTGGGAACACTTGTGATGTTTCCCTTAATAAAACCAAATGACCTTGTAAGCCAGCACATGACAAAAGCCCTTGGACAAGTGCAGAGTCAGCTAAGACAAAGTCAGTGTCTTCTCTGAAGGCTTGGGGGCTGCAGGAAGTCCTCGGACTCCTTAATTCTGCCTCCCCCAACTCACTGTGCTCAGGAATAGCGGAAGCAGCACAGGAGTCCCAAAATGAGATGTGAACTCTGAGGACTGAGTCAGAATTCACATTCCAACAAGACCCCAGGGGACCTGCGGATCCCTTAGCATTTGAGAAGCAATGGCCCCTGGGAGGGCTCCCTGCCCATAGGGCTGTCAAGCATGGCAGTCACCCCAGCCTCTCTTGGGCGGAGGCACTTATAGCTCCTCCCTTCCCTTGACCAGAAGCCAGGTCACTTGCTGAGCACAGCCACTCCACCCCAGGCAAGCCCTCGGGCTCCTTGGCCATGTTCCCAGTGATACTGACACAGGCCACAGCCCTGCAGGACCAAAGTGACACAGGAGAGGGACCTGCTCCAAGGGTCAGGTGTGGGCTCCTGGGGCCACAAGGTGAGTGGGCTGGCAGGGCAGTGGGCACTGTGGCCAGCAGCACCGTTTCTGGTCATGCTTTAGGAGACCCTCATGTGTGTGCCCAGATGTCCCCTGTGGTGTGCCCTGTGGTTCCCCTACTGGCTCTGCTAAGAGCTAGCACCCGCAGGGGCCCAGGCACCGCCCTGCTTCCACAGGCTGGAGGGGGCTCAGAGGTGATGACTGGTTCATCACACTGGTTCATCAGGTGTTCATGGTGAGGAGCCATGACCATTCCTGCCTGCTGCTCAGAGGCAGAAGAGGCAGCACTCTAGCAAGAGCTGTCTCCTGGGGACACAGGCCCTGAAGTGGCTGGATTCTGTGTGTATTGACCCAAGGACAGCAGCTATTCCCAGATTGCAGGTTGCAGGACCCTTAGGCCTCTAGATTGAGGCTGGAGCCCAGTGGTCTTGGGGTCTGTGGGGCTCTCAGTAGACTCAGCTCAGGCCAGGGTGGTAACTGAGGTGGGGGACACAGCCCAACCTATCATCCGGGTCCAGATGGACCCAGAGAGGCCTCATGTCCCCTCTCTGCAGTCTGGTATCAGAGGGCTGCCAGCTCACAGTGAGGGCCTCAGAGAGTGAGGGGATCAGAGTAAGGGCATCAGAGAGCAAGGGGCTCAGACAGCAAGGGGGTGAAGTTACAGCTCAAAGCCCACCCCCAGGTGTGTAGCCCTAGGAAGCTGACAGCAGAGTCTGGTAGCTGCCTGCCCCCCCGCCAACTCAGGCCATCTGGAAGGAAGGGAGGAAAGAAGAGAGGAGACAGAGGGACCCAGACCAGGGAAGGAGCAAGCAACTGGCCCATGGACTCTGCAGGACGTCCAGCTGCTCAGGGACCACAGCCTCCTGAGGGCTCAGCGCTGCCAGGACCAAGGGGCAAGAGGAGGACGTACAGCTACAATGCGGGAACAGGAGTGCGAGGCAGTGTGGGGTGGAGTCCAGGGTTAGGGATGAGCACCGTGGTGGACATGCAGGGACACAAGGGAGAAGCAGCAGAGAGAGGAGGCAGAAATCAGATGGGCTCAGACAGATGGACAGAGATGAGGGAAGCAAGAAGGCCAGTGCCTGCGAAGGGGTAGGTGGGAGACAGGCCCCAGGGCCTGGGGCCAGCAGCTGCCCCAGGAAAAAGTGAGGGTGGGCTAGGCGCCTCCCCTGATCCTGTCCTTCTCGAGGGCTTGCACCCTGCAGGGGTCGTGTCTCATCTGATGTGCGTATGCATGTGTGTGCACACGAGCAGGGGGACAGAGAGCTGCAGGCTCTGTTTAAATGGCTTTGGAATTCTGCTCTCGGAACAGATGGCCTCAGAGATAAAGCCGCCAGAGAGCCTGGGCGAGAGCGAGGCCCTGGCGGTTGCCATGGTAGGCCGAGCCGGTGGCCTCTGCTTATTAGCGGCCAGGAGAGCACGGCCCACAAATGTCAACACGGGCTCTGGGGAGGGGAGTCCCCAGAGAGCCCCCGTGGGGAGACACCCTCACTTGGACATCCAGCCCCCACAGCAGCAAGAATGGAATGGAGCTTGCAGGAACCAGTGGGCACTGGTTGGGCACAGGCTGGGAGGCTCGAGGACCCCCACCCCAAGATTCAGCCCTGAGATGCCTGGGCTGGACCCAGACACACTGATGCCAGGTGGTTCCAGCTGCACCCCGAATTGGAAACCAAATCCAAGCTGGTGTCAGTGCCACACTCTGGTATAACCGGATGGCTTCCCTGGTGAGTTGAGAAGTAAAGCCCCACCCTACACACAGTGCCCTGGCGTGAGGGCCAGGGTCCTGGAGCCCAGAAAGAGAAGGGGCACCTGGACTGCTATCAGGGGACAGATCTTGGTGGAAGCTCCCTCCACCCTCATCACCCCAAGAGGCACAGGAATCCCATCTGAGGAGCCAGGTAGGACACCCATGAGGAGGGGGAGCCATGCAGCCCCGCCCTGTGCAGGACCAACAGTTTGGGGGCCCTTGCAGACCTGGTTGTTCCCAGGGCAGAGCCAAGACTGGAGCCCAGGAGTGTCTGGAGCCAAATCCTGGATCTGGGCTTCCGGCCCCACAAGGAGGGGCCTCGGGGGCCCCTTCCCCAAGCTGAGGAAAATTTCAGGGTGAGGAAGGTCCTACCTTAGTCTCCCAAGGGAGAATGGGGCAAGGAGAGGGTGACAAAGTGGGTGGTGTTGAGGTCTCACCCTGGTCCCTGCCTGGAGCAAGAAGAAGGTATCTGATGGAGCATGAGAAGAGCCAGAGGTGGGAGGCAGTGGAGATGGCCAAGGGGGGCTGGGCAGGCACCAGCAGGAAATCCACAAGGGCAGCCCCAAGGAGCATGGACTGCAGGGCCTCCAAGAACCAGGACTGCCCAACTTACCAGGTGGTCTAGACTAAGCCAGGCCTAGCAACTATGCCCAGGGTCCCAGGGCCACAGCATCCCCTGGGCCCCAACCAAATTCATGCTCTAGACATTCCATCTGGTTAGAGACTGTCACTGGTTAGAGCAATTGGGAACCTTCCAAACCCTGTACTGTCCTCCCTGCCCCCCTGCACACAAGGGCAGAGCCCAGAACCTACTGGATGAGGCTTCAATTTGTCCATCAATAGCCCTGACCTTTCTGCCATGAAGGCATGAATGAATGCATAGATGAGTGGGTGGGTGGATGGAGAGGTGAGTGGATGGATGGATGAGTGGGTGAGTATGCGGATAGATGGATGGGTAGGTGGATGGGTTGGTGGGTGGGTGGATGGATGGAAGTATGGGTGGGTAGGTGGGTGAATGCATGGATGGACAGATGGGGGACAGCAAATGTATGAATGGATGGATGGATGAGCACAAGGTTTGCTGGTGCAGATCAGTACAAATGGGAAGGGCTACGTGCAAGCTCAGGCACGGGGACGTATCTCACTGGGGACCACAGTGTGACAATCTACTGGGCCCTAGAGCCCGGGGTGCCCCTATCTCCCTGACCCTGACTGCACTACACACACCTCCAGAGCCCGAGACACATCCAAGCAAGGCCACCCAGTGCCAGCAGCACGTGTGACAACATCAACCTGAACCCCACACATCAGGCATCCCTGAGTCTGCAAGACAAGAGGAACAGGCTGGCAAACATGGCCACCCCCAGCCCCAGGAGCACAGCTGGGGTAGGAGATAGAGAAGAGGCTGCTGGGAGGGGGCGCCATGAGCCCAGAGCCACCTGGATCCTTCCCCCGGGTGGTAACCAGGAGGCCTCCAGGCTGTAGGAAGACAGAGAATGCCAAAGCCGTGTGACAAAACTCAAGGTGTGCGCCGACACCTGCCTTCACATTTCACCCAGTTCACAGTCAGCTTTCTCATGAGAGAAGTGCTGGGTTAACACACGTTTCAGACGAGATGATGCTGTCGCCCACAGACCTGCCCAGCTCACCAGCCTGGCTGAGCACCACCCTACCTGGGGGAGCCCCAGAAGTCTTCACGGGAAGGTTTTGTGAAAGTGCAGACTGGGCTAAGGGTCCTCCGGCAACTGTAGGGAACCCCCACACACACCCGCCTGTCTGCAAGCAGACACAGGCCGACAGTTCACACAAGCCCAGGCGGGCTGTACCCCATCCCCCTGCCCCATTTTTGACCAGGTGCTGAGGCTCGGACAGTGGCTGATGTGGAAAGGCTCTCAGAGCCCACCAACACCAGAGCCCACCTCCCCCCCACAGCACGGGGCCCGGCTGCAGCTCGAGCTGGCAGCGAGGGAATAAAACCCACTTTCTGAGGGGCCATTGTCCCACCACCTGTGCTCCCGTGCTGCTGGCCTCCCAGCATGGCCGCTGGCTCCACCCCCAACCCCTCAGCTGCACCAAGCTGGGGCACCTGTATGCAAATCCCGCAGAGCACAGGGGGAGGAGGGCCAGGGAGGAGGACAGCCTCAGGGAAGACCCTGGAGACCTTGAGGTGACATCCATATGCTTGGAGTGGCCAAAGGCCCCACCCCAAAAGGGATGAGTAGGATCCCAGGAGCAGGGGCTGTGGTCCCCGCCCTGGGCCTGGAGACCCCGTAGCTGAGGGACAGGATACTCGGACTGTGGGCTTGCTGTGACTTGGCACAGCAATCCCTGCTGAGCTTGAAGCTATGGCTGCACGAAAACACCACGATGGGCCCATTCTAGTTTGTGCCCAGCAGTGGCAGGAGGAAGAGCAGCGACAGTAAGCACCCCCAGCGGATGCCCACACAGTTACTCAGTGCAATGTCACTGTACTTCAGGTAAGAATGATCTGACCTGCTTTATAGGCTCATAGAGGTCAGAGGGCTTCTCTGAGGGTCATGGAATCAAGCGACGGGGGAGCCACAGCCCAGTGCACCATCCTGCTTCAGCCGAGGTGGGCTCCTTGGAAAGTCAAAAACATGCCAATATCCCCCGGTATCTCCGGCGGGGCACAGGAGTGCAAGACAGATGCTCATGTGCACACCTGGGGTTTGGGAGGTGGGGGCCAGACAGACACAGAGTCCTAAGACCACACAGAGCCCTGTCACTTGTCCAGTCACCCCAACCCGTGACCTCAGCTGTGTGTGTCGGCCTGACCACGTCCCACGGGATGTCCCTCCCTCCACAAGGCAGGGCCCGCTGTCCTCCAGCACCTCCTTGGAAAGGGCCTGCCCAACCTCTGATGTACCTCATGCCTAGAAGGGTGCTCACGCGTTCTCCACACTGGGAGCCTGTGTGTTTCCTGAGGGACATTCGAGTACAAGTTGTGCGTATCCACCTGTGCGCACCTCTGCCTGGGCATGTCGGTGGGCATGCGACAGTGTACACACCTTGCACAAGGGTGAGTCCACATTTATGAGTGTGTGTGCACTTACGTGTGTGCCTCCTGTTGGGTAGTCACTGTGTGAGCATCTGTGCATGTGTGTGCGCCCACCTGTGTTTGCATATCTGTGCATGTGCGTGTGCACGCACACCTGCATGCACACACCATTCCTGCCCCTGCGCAGGGGAGTGGCTGGAAACAAGCACAAAAGCTACAGGTCTAGCCCGTCACCATGGGAGGGCCCCGTGTGGGCCCGCCCCCATCAGCTGCCATCTACTGGTGTGCGCCCAGATTCAAGCCAAGGTCCATGGATGCCCACTGCCTGCAACCTAGGGCCCATCGTGTTGCCTACATACCCCCCTTAGACTGTGAGGCCTTGCTCCACACAGGCCATGAGCTCCCCCCAGAGCAAGGTGTCCTGGGTCTCAGCTCCCAGCAGCCCTTGTGCCTCCTGACAGGTACAGTTGTCCACACCAAGGAACAGGCCGCAAACCTGAGGCCACCAGTCAGAGCCCCCGCCCCACACCTGCCCTGGGGGGTGGCCCCTGCACTGCCTCTACTGCCCATTGGGTGAGGAGCCACGCGAGGTGGGCATCTGGTCTGCTCTGCTCAGGCTGGGTGCCTGTCTGTGCTTGAGGGGTCTCCCCCAAACCTGAGCAGAGGCTATGCAAGGCCGCAGAGACAATATCCCCAGTGTCTCATTTCCTTGCCTCTCCTTATGGTTCCTCACATTCACCCAGAGACATGGGGCCAGTATGTTGGAAACGGCTTCATCAGGAAGTGAAAACCTTGTAATGGGGACAGCCAGCACTGGGAGAGAATGTCCTGGCCATTAGGCATCTCCGGAGACCCCTCAGCCTTCCTGTGTGTGTGCAGGAGGCTTGGAGGAGTGGAGAGGGAAACAGGAAGCAGCCCTTCACCACCAGGAAGCCCTAAACCCTGGAAGAGACACAGCAGGTCAGAAAGGAGCTCCACGGGTGGTCGAAGCTTTTCCCTAGAATTTTGCTGGGTTGTGAGCTCTGCTCCCCTGCACCTCTCAGCGTCCCTGCTTTGGGGAGCCCCCCCAGTGTGTGCTATGTCACTTCAGTCGCGTCTGACTCTTTGCCATCCCATGGATCATAGTCTCCAGGCTCCTCTGTCCATGGGATTCTTCAGGCAAGAACGCTGGATTGGGCTGCCACGTCCTTCTTCAAGCGGCAGCTGTGGGGCACAGGACATGTTCCAGCCCTGCTTGATGGGGCCCAGAGAAGGCTGCTGGCAGCGGGGGTGCAGACAGTCAGAGCAGGACGGGGTGGCTGGACATAGATGTCAGGTTAGCAGCTGGGGGTGGGCCACTTGCCTTCATCTCCAAACCATCCCTGTGTCCACAGGGAACCCTATCAGCCCTTCCTTCGCTGGAGAACAGGGTGGAGGGTTACCCCTCTCCTGGCCCACCCCCAGCACCTCCCTGCACCCTGCCAACAGCATCTACCACCCGCCAGGCCCCTGGGCTTCAGGGTAAAGCACAGGCCTCCACCCACCCTCCCTGGAGTGGGGCCACATACAGGAGGTAGCTCCCTCTCCCCTGCCAGGCTTTTCCCCACGCAGCTCCTTTCCTAGGCGCTTCCAGACTAGGTCAGCACCTTCAGTGTTCTCCTGGGCCCGGCCCCTCCTCCTGGGGGCCTTTATCACTGATGACCGAGTATTGTGTCGTCATTCGTCCAGAATCCAGCTCCCGGGGGGAAGAGGGGGCAACAGGGGCCTGTTTCCCCCAATGCCCAGCTGCGGGCCTGCCCCAGTCTTGGGCCAGGTGGACAGGTGAAGGAAGACAGGACACTGTAGACAGAAGGTAGACTGCTGAGGGAGGCTGCGCTGGTGGGGGGTCTCCCAGCAGAGGCCTCCCAGATAGGCCTTTACTGAGAGGCTGGGGGTGGGGTGGGGTCAGGAGATGGGGGGAGGGTTGGGTGGGCATCAACACAAAGGGCTCTGTCTGTGAAGTCAAATCCCTGCACCTGGCCTGCCCCCACCCACACCCTGGAGGGGAGGCACAGGCCTCCTTCGAAGGGTGTCCCTAGCAGGGAGGGGTCACCTCCTCCAGGCAGCCCCCCTGGAGCCCAGAAGGCCTCTGCCACATGCAGGGGCGAAAGTGCCCTGTAGGCAGAGGGCAGGGCCCTGAACAGAGGCTGCCCCACCAAGGGGTGCTGAGCTGCAACCCCTGGAGGCCATGGGGTCGGAGCAGAGGCTGGTACATCCCCTCTCCTCAGAAAACTGCTGCAGGCTCTTCTCTCAGCCAGAGACAGAAGTGAGAGCAGCTGTGACGACCACGAATGTCACATACTCAGTACCCTCAGCAGAGGTTTAATCCCCCTTCTCCTCCCCCTTGTGCCCACCCCCCACTGCCAGAGAGAAGAGGGAGAGGAAGGGAGGGAGGAAGAGGTGGGAGAGGCAAGAGGAGGGGACCCTGAGTTTGCACCCAGCATCCTGGCTCAAGTGCTGAGCTTCTAACCAGCACGCTTACTCTGGCCCCTCTGTTAGCAAGCCCAGGGCCCGGGTCCCAGGGAAGGCGGACCCTTTCTACTCCTTTCCCCCACCCACTCCCACTCTCGGCCATGTCTCAGGGTCTGCCCCCACCCCCACCCCACCGCAGACCTTCCAGAGAATGTGAGGCCGGAGCTGAGTCTCCGAGGAAGACGACCGGCCAGGCTGGCGCAGCAGCTGCCAGGCTGGGGGACGAGCAGGACTCATTCAGCTGATTCCCCCTAATTGCTTTAAAGTTGTACTAATTGAACTGATTGAAAACAGAGCCTGGGGGGTGAAGGAAAGGAAGGATGGGCTGGAGAATTCAGTGCCCATCCCCCAGGCCAAGCTGAAACCCCTCAGCTGCCCAGGGCCTCAGCCAGAGCAGCTCTTTGTTTCCTGACCCCCTGCCCAGCCCTAGCCCCTGCCAGATTGGAAGGGGTCAGACTCAAACCTGGACTGGACAGGCTGACTGGACAGGACAGGACGCAGTGTCCTTACACGTACAGAATCCACGAGGAGGTTTGAGGTGAAACATCAGGCCCTGGGGGTCGCATGCAGCCCAACCCCCATCCACCAACTCCCTTGACAAGCATCAGTTCTGACCCATGAGCCGCAGGCCCAGGGGTGAGCACCAGGGCTTCTGGACCCTCAGACCCCTCAGCCCTCTGTTCACCAGGGCACTTTGGCGTTGTGTGACAGTTGGGCTCCCCCACCCAACCAGGAGAGCCAAAAGAAGCTTGGGACTTCCCTGGTGGTCCAGTGGCTAAGAGTGCACCTGCCAGTGCAGGGCACACCGGTTTGATCCCTGGTCTGGGAAGATTCCACATACCACGGGGCAGTTAAGCCCATGCACACACGCTCAGCAACAACTGAAGCCCACATGCCCTAGAGCCTGCGCTCCGCGACAAGAGGAGCCACTGCAGTGATAACCCCACCCAACTTGGCACAACTAGAGAAAGCCTGCACACAGCAATGAAGACCCAGCACAGCCAAAATTAAAATACGAAAGAAAAGCAGCTTGCCCCAGACCGTCCCCTGGAGCCCAAAAGAAGGGATGGGGACAGAAGTGGGAAAGGGAACGGGTAGGAAATGACCCCGCACCAGCTCAAAGCACAAAGACAGGCGTGGGGTTTTGTTTCCCCAGTTAGTGTGCAAGCCTCCACACACTCTGTCAGCACACAGTCTATGATTTCCTTCCTAAGCCTCTCCTCTGACACGTGAACTCAGCTGCCCAAAACTGAAGTGGGCTTGCCCAGTCCAGGGAGGGCCAGTCCTGCCCCAGCCCAGATGGTGTTGCCCCAGTCACAGCCACCAGGCATCGCTGTCGAACTAGGGACCTGCACAGCCCTGTGACCCGGCCCCAGCCACTGGGGGAGCCAGGAGTCATGACTATGATCAGCTTAAGCATAGCATGGAGCCAAAGCCTGGGGGCTCCCCACATGACTCCACCACATATACCCACTGGTCTCGAGGCCCTGTCTCTTTCCCTTTTAATGGAGTGAGCCTCTTGCGGGGGGCAGTGGACCTGGAGTCCTCTCCCACCAGCCAGCTGCAGTGTGGACAACCCCCCAGCCATCCAGGTGCTCCAATCATGTGGAACCTAAGAAATGAAGGGGCCGGTGGGGTGGGAATGGTTCACTCCTTTCCTCCTGAGAGACTCCAATAATGCAAATCTATCTCCCCAACTTGGCCTGGCAACACTGCTGGGCCCCCAGCATGGAGAGGGGGCCCTAGGGGATCTGCACACAGGATGTACCCAGCCAGTGTCTGTCCTGAGGTGCCTGGAGAGGACTCTAGAAACCCCACCCAGAAGGTCACTCAGAGCGTTCAGACACTGAGGCCTGGGTCTATCTGGTGGGGGCAGGGGTCAGCATGTCTGCATGTTGCCGGGGAGGCCTGGGCCACCCAGAGCGTCTACAGCTCAGTTCCACTCTGCTTCAGCACCACACAGGCTCACCCTGGGGCCAGCCTATGGAGGGGCCACAGGAAGGGGGGACCTGAGCCCCTGAGAGTCCAGCCTAGAGAAGGGTCCTCAGCTTGCTCAGGATACAGGAGGTGGTCAGGGTGGGACAGAGGTGTGAGCAGGTCTACCGGGGGGATGGAGGGGGGATGGAGGCAGGAGCCGAGCACTAGGGTCACTGCTTAAGGAAATGGCAAGCCCTGGGGACCCAGGTGTCAGCTATGTCATTCCCGGTCTTGTAGAGAGGTGGATGGGGAGACCCCCGACACGCTGGGGGACTGTGATAAGGGCGGGGACAGAGAAGAGGTGAGGTCTGCCTGGGGCTCTGAGGTTAGGGAACCAGGAGAGGGGAAATGTCAGAACAGGTCAGCATGGCCGTTCTATAGGCCTCCTGCACTGGGCCTGGTCCCGACGGATATGAGAAACTCTCAGAGCAGGGATGGCAGGACAGAGTGGGCTGGGGCAGGGGCAAGGCTGCCCACCAGGATGGCGGGGGTTGGGGGGCAGGGGAGGCATGGTCCAGGGGCCGGTGGGCCTGGAGACAGACATTTCAAACAGCAGATTCGGAAAGTAGGGATATTGGGAACACGGAGAGAGGGAGCTGGAGAGGGAGCTGATTGGCAAGTGAGTAAACAGCAATTGCTTGATGAAAAAATGTTTATGGTGCAATTAGCAGCTGTGCCATAAATAAAAGTTTAACTGTGTTTATTATAAACTTGTTGAGCCACAGGAAACAGCTCTCCATGACTGAGCCAGCCTTTAAAACTCTGTTTACTTGGTGAAACGTCTTGTGTACAATGCATAATTAAGGGCCCTCTCAGCCTCGGAACGCAATCGTTCTTCAGCTCTCCAGCCCTCTCAAACCCATCTCTCTGTGCCCAGTCCTGTTCTGAGCAGTACCAGACCTCCAAAGCCTGGACAAGAGCCACTGATCCCTCCCAGGGCCCCTGTGGCCTCTGCTCCCAGTGCTGGGCACGTGACATCCCGCCTGGGCTCCAGGTTCCCAAGTGCCCTTTCCGCCTGGATGTGATCCACTCAGCACAACCCACCTGGCCCTCTCCACTTCCTCCAGATGCCTTTGCCCTGGACTCAGCTTTCTTTCTTCCTAACTCTGCTTGGAACCCCCAAAGTCCTCCCTCTGCCCAGCCCCCACTGACTGCTCACTCCCTCCACCATCTGGGGGTCAACTTCCTTCAGCATGCTGCTTCCTTGTCCCATCCCCCATACTCTGAGCATGAAAATATTCAAACAGAGATGATGATAAACACTCAGGCCTCTGCCATCCTCCGCGTAGGGAGCGTATCTGAAATTGGTTTGTATCATCTCTCTGCATGTTTTCATTGTTTTACCACCTACATACATAACCAAGAACAACGCATAACATTCCCTGCAGATTACATTTATATGATCATGCTGAACGAAATCCTTTGCAACTTGCTTTTACTGCTCAGTATTATTTTTGAGGTGTATCAGGGCTGACCTGGCTGGTTTTAACCCACACATTAACCCACACCTGTGTTTTCTTGCTCAGGTCCACTTTTTGTCACAATGAATCCATTTTTAGTGGCCCTGTCTCCCTGCTGCTGGGTGCAGCCGATGACCCTGGGGACCTCCAGTGGCCCAGGTACATGGTCAAGGTCTCACGGCAGCACCCACTCACTCGTGTTGGCGCATCCACATTCAGACTCTCACGGCAGCACCCACTCACTCGTGTTGGTGTACCCACATTCAGATGGGGCTCCCCTCCTTCCTTCAGTCATGAAACTTTCCACCCTAACCCCTGAACTTCATCCCCATGCAGGCCCCCTGCCTGCACAGCAGGCTCCCTGGGCCTCCTCTTGGAAGAATTGCCCTTTGGTTCTGCTGCTGCATGTGTTCTGGGTGTTTTTTAGAATTTTTCATCATAGAAGGAAACAGGCAATGTTACCACACAGAAAACAGGAAAACAAGTACCTTTTGGTGTCCTGAGGCGGGCTGTGCAAGTTTGTGTCTCTCCCCCCAGGCAGGGGCACACGGAGGTGGGTGGAGTGTGGGGAGGGGATTGAGAGAGACCTGGGAGCTGATCCTATTAGGAGTCCCCAGGGTAGCAGGACTCAGCTGACAGGGAGAGAAGGAATGTGCCTGCTGCTCACAGTCCAGCCACTCCCAATCCTACCCCTGCCCCTGTCCTCCCCACCCCAGACTGACCCTCCTAGCTTCCCCCAACCCCCACCCCGCAGCCTGGCAATGCTCCCGCTCTGCTTTCTGGGAATTGACACCTATGCTGGATTCTGTCAGTGCAGGGCTGAGAAGTAGAGGTGTTATCTCCAGCCCCACGTGGCTACCGGCCGACAGGTGCACCCACCTTCCCCTCTGTGGGAAGAGTGGGAGGAAGGCCCCCAACATCCAGTCAGAGGGCCACCAAACACAGCACCCATCAAGCCTGAACGATGGCAGAAAGGTGAGCTGTCCCTTTAATTTCTTCCCAGGCAAAGCCTCCAGACTACAAAAACAGCATTTTAATTTAAATTCTGATTCCACATTCATTCACAGAGCAGCTCTGAGCAGGGATTTCATTAAAGGCTTTAATAGATTTTATAGGACTTGTCACATCCGGAAAGTGATGGAGCAAATGCATTTTCTCTGCTTCCAGAATTTCAACAGTAACTCAGAAAACAAATTCACCATGAAAACGCAGAGCAAGGAGTTAGGAGCCTCACTCTAGGTAAACGATGCATGGGTGACCCACCCTTCCTGCCCCAAACACCGGGCCATGGCCACCATAGAAATCAGAGGACAGCTAAGGCCCAGGGGGTTCCCAGTGGCAGTAGGCCCACAGGACGGAGGCAGACACTTTGCCTGGGAGCAGGCAGCCCTCTGTGTCTATGACTCCCTTGGTCTGGGGCAGGGGACCCAGGCCCTCACACACAGGGTGGGGGCAGGTAGGCAGCTACCACCCAGCTCAGCCTCATCAGAACAGACACACGAAGTGTGTGGTCAGCTCGTACAGGTTTGTCCCCAAGGAGCCTCACAGTCCTGGTGTTCTGGTGTCCGGGACAGCCCCAGCAAAACAGGGTCAGCCCCTCAGCCACCTTCTGGTTCCCCGAGTGCAGCTGTCACCTGCAGGACCAGACACTGTCCCCAGGTCCCCTCCCCAGCCAGGGCACTGGTGGCCTCCTGTGGATCCTGGACCCTTCCCACGGGCGTCCCAGGGAATCTTCTCCTTTGACCTGGCCGGGAACTGTGGGGGGCACTCCTTTGCGCACCACATCCCACGTTGTCCCCACTCTGCTCGTTGCCACCTCCAATGGCCCTGGGGTCCCCCTCCCCAGGACACCAGGGTGCAGTCATCAGCCAGTGATCAGTCATCATCACTGGACCCAGGCTCCTCCTCCCACCCCAGCTTCTGCACCTCACGGCCCCTCCCATGAGGTCCCCGCCTAGACACTGAGTTTCTAACAGTCAGGGCCAGTGTTAGGGAATCATCAAAGCAGAGAGCCAAAACAATTGCTTTAAGAATTTGGCTTTTTTTTCCCCCAGAAAGAGGCAAACAGTCACCCTGGGGAAAACTATCAGTGCTCAGGGCTCTGTTACACAGACTGTAGCTTCACGTTGTTTTCCGGTTGAATTTTGTGTCAAGGAGCAGCAAAACTTTTTGGCAAGGGCTCGACACAAGTGTGCTAAATGAGCAAATGAATAAAGGAGAGTATGACTCAAGGGGCAGCACAGGGCACTGCCCCCCTGGGAGGAACAGGGACCCCTCCCCACCCCAAGAGACCCTACTCTGTTCAGTTTCACACACCAGCCTCAGGCCCCCACTGCTCCAAAGACTGGTTCACCCAGGAGCCCCGAGCAGGAAAGGCCATCACAGGTGGGTACAGCTCGTGGTCAGCTCATTCCACACGGACCCTTCCCTTGGTCTCTGAGCCCTCTAGCCCCTGACCCCATCCTGCACCCTAGGGTGCTCTGTTCAAGGCCCCCGAGGAGCTCTTCAAACCACGCATTCCCAAGTTAGTGTGTTGGCACAATAATTGGTGCACCGTCCTGTGCTCTGTCCAGTGTCCAGCCAGTCCCACCTGCCCAGGCCGGGGTGACTTGCAGGTGGGCCAGTGGGCTGTTGGTGGGGACTGGCTAACAGGGAGCCCCCGGGAGCCCCACAGCCCTCCCTGCACAGGCCTTGCTCCCAGGTCTCAGCTTCTGTTGGGCAGGCTTCTCAGGTCCCCTCAGGTCTAGGGTGGACCCCACTTCTCCTGAGTAGTTGCTCTATACCCTGACCACATCTTAATCTATTTATTCAGCTCTCCTCAAATTTCCCAATTTCAGGATGACGTGTCTCTAACTGGACCCTGACACAGATCCCTAACTTGGACCAAAATAAATTCTAAATGGGTCAAAGATGTAAATGTTTAAAAATAACCATAAAAGTACTAGAATGGAGCATGGAGAGCATACCACGAGTTCACAAAGCCCAAATCGTGAAAGACTGCTTACCTCACTTGATTTAAAATTTCCTACATGGCAAAACTCAGATAAATAAAGCAAAAGTCAAATAACAAGTGAGGAAAAGTGTTTGTAGGTATTTAGGGATAAAGCCTTACTATGTAAAGAGCCTCTCCAATCATTAAGACAAGATCCAACCACCCAGTAAAAAAAAATGAGTCAAAGCTGTTACAGAACAAGGGAAAACACAACTTTAAAATACATGAAAACTGTTCAACTTGACTCATGGTAGGAGAAATGGAATTCTGAAGGGCAGGGTTGCTCTTAGATTGGCAAAGATGCAAAGCTTTCCTAACATGGTTATGTTGGGAGGGTGTGGGGGACAAACAGTTGACCCAATGACATGGGCAGGTATCAGGCGAACTCTGTGAAGGGCGGCAGAGGCAGACCTCAAAGTAAAGCCCACTCGCACGTGGGTCTGTCCGGAAGCCCACCTGCCACTTGAAAAGGCGCAGGTTCAGAGACATCACTGTCCACGAAAAAAAGATCAGTGAAATGTCCGTCAACGAGGACTAACCAGCACTGTGGATGGGACAGCCTTATTGTTTGTGATGCTCAGAACAGCCTAGGGGTCCACAGGCCGTTGATGGAGGGACCACAGGTCCCTGGGCTGAGAAGCAGGGGAGGGGAGGCAGGTGTGGGGGGTGGGAGAAGTGCGGGGTGGGGGAAGTAGGGGAGAGCGAAGCGGGGTGGCAGGGGCAGTGGAGAAGGAGGGGAGGGAGGTCTGTTTCAACCATAACCCTCCTTGTTGTACCCTTTTCTTCCTGAATCATCTGCGCTAATGGCCTAGTTTCCCTCCCAAAAAAGTAATAATAAAATAAATTAAAGTATTTAATTGTTTAATCCCCAATCCTGCAATGTATCCACTCAGGACAAGAGGTTCTGACCCTGGAGCCTGCAGGTGGGAACACCCAAGTAATTCTGAAACGCTGGGGGACCAGGGCTGGGGACAGCCCTTCTGAGAATGTTGGGGGTGTCTTCCACTCACTCCAACAAGAACCGTGGCAGCCATCATAAGGGCAAACTCGGGGAGACACTGAATCCCTCTGAAGGCTGAGTGGGCAGCCGAGGTCTGGGGATACAGGGAGGGGGTCCCCAGGACCTGTGGGGCAGGTCAGGGCCACCTGGGCCTGGTTCTGTGTGGTCGGGCTGACAGCCCTTTCTGGAATGACCGTGGACCCCAGGGAAGAAATGTGGCCAAGTCCCTGGGGCTCCACTGGCACAGACAGAGCTCAGGCGGGGGGATTATGAGGGTGGGCAAAGAGAGGGTCCCCACAGGATGAGAAAGGGCCCACCGGGCCAGTCTCCTTCCAGTGCAGTCTCTACTTTCAGCTGTCTCACCCCTCCCCCACCCCCAGCCGCACCTGCTCCCCATCACATTCCTCCACTCCTCCCCAATCCTAGGACCACAGCTCAAAGGCCACCTCTCAGGGCTGGCCCATCCAGACAAGCCTCTAGAGCAAGGAAGATCAACTCTGGATGGGAATTCCTGGGGGTGGGTCCACATGCCCTGGAACCCCCAGGGTCATGTCCCTCAACGGGAGCTCACACCTGTGTTGAATGAAGCCCTGCCGCCAAGCCTGGGGTTCCACCACAGGGCCTTGGCTGGGTATGTCCAGGGTAGACTTTGGGCTCCTGGGCTAGGGCCACAGGACCTTCCCCCTGGGTCGCCCCCAAGCCATCGGTCCCAAGTCCTCTGCAGCAGTGCTCAGAATTGGCCACTGGGGGTCAGGGTTGAGCTGCATGAAGAGAACCCAGCGCTGCGGGGAACAGAAAGACCCTTCCCACCCACCCACCCACCCAGCCCTGGGGAAATGGTTACTGCTCCAGTGGCCACCAGGCAAAGCTGATCCAAGAGGGCCTCTTGGAAGAAGGGGGCTTCGAGTGGCTTCCCTTACAACAGAGCTCCACAGCTCGGGCCAGTGGCTGGCCTTCTGGTCTCCCAGTTCCCTGTATAGGCAGTGATTTCCCCGCACCCCGAGACCACTGGGGAGTTCTCTCCCCTGCAGCTCCTGACCTGTCAGTAGCCTCTGCTCCCTCACAGCTGACGCAAAGCCAGCGTTTACTCCGAGCACCCACCTGGCCATCCGAGCCCAAGGCTGGAACCCCGGACCAGGCCCAGGGCAACAGGGACAGGGGGAACTGGATGGGGTTCCTTCCAACATCACAGAGCCCTCACCCCATCATCTCAGCTAACCTCTCCACACTGAGGCTCGGATACTCTAATTCCCACCCACACTCCCAACTGCCACCTGGAGGTGTAGACAGACATCAGGAGAGACCTGTGTCCACAGCACAAGCACCAGCTCCGCTCAAGTCCATGCTCCTCCGTGCTGGGAACAAAGCTGGGCTGTGAGTTTTCAGCTGCTCCAGGATCTGCCAGGCTCCTGGGAGCACCGGTGGGGATGGGCACTGGGGCCAGCCCCCTGGATGTCCTCCCATGGACACTACTGATGGCGGCAGCTCCACTAGCAGCTAACCTGCCTGTTGTGCTAAGACAGTGAGCACTCGCCAGGGGAATGTCCGCCAGAGTCCCTGCCCTCACCTGGGAAGTAGTCAGCGAGGTGGTAGGGGTGGGGGGGTGGGCGGTGGGGGGTGTTGCAGTGGAGAAGCGCATACTCGCGGGGCTCCACCAGCGCCTGGCAACAGCCGGCATTGAAACCAGAGGAGACAGACCAAGGGTATCAGCAGAGGGGCCTCTACTAGGACAGGGTCGCCATGGTGACAGGGGCAGGCTAGGTGGAGGTGGGGGACAGGATTGTCTTCTGGCCACACCATGCAGCCCTCCCTCCAGGGAAAGTGTCCTCTCACGTCCACCCGGGCAAGCCACCCCACCCCCGATAAGTGGTTCGTCCAGGACCAAGGGGTTTCCTGGAATGCGGATGTTCAGGGCTGAAACGTGGACAGTCACAGGTAATCTGGGAGGGCCGCCCTCCATAAAGGGGACACTGGAGGTCACAGAGTCACAGGCAGAGAGGCTCTCGAGAGGACATAAAGTGGACACCAGGCAATATGCCTGAGTGAGAACTGCTGGGACAGGGTCGCCATGGTGACAGAAGCACCCACACGTGGGCAGGGGCAGGTGGGAGCTGGCACTGACGCTGACTCACCAGGGCTGGGCATGGGGCCCGCGCCTCCTCCAGACCCGGCTGCTCCTGGAGCATTAAGAATAGGTCTGGGAAGGATGGACACCCAGGGCCTGGGCTTCACCTGCAGCTCCGAGGACATTGCTCGCTCTGTGGGCCTCAGTCCAGCGAGAAGAGAAAAGTCCATGGAGCACCCACAGGGCCCCCGGGCACAGGAAGGTGGCCCTGATCAGGTCGAGAGGCCACCATGAAGTCGGGTCCCGGCTGACCCCCACACGTCCACTGCTTCCTCCATCCCCAGGCTGGCCTGGGCTCTGCTCTGTTCCAAGGTAGGAGCCATGAACGCCGTGCCCACAGCCCCTGCTGACCCTGATCTCCCCTCAGGGGCCCTCCCAGACAGCCTTGGCTTTCCCAAGACACCCTCACCCAGCCTGGCCTTTGACCTCCTCTTTCCCGTTGCCAAGTCCACCACCTGCGACGCAAGGGAGCAGTCTGCACAGGTGAAGCCCCACGCACCCCTGTGTTCCCCACTGATGCCAGCTGAAGCTAAAATTGTGGTGGGCGAGGTAAGGGGAGCTACCTGTCTGGATTCAAACCTCTGTCCTCTCCCGACACCAACAAGACAGTGCCTAGGGCCCTGAAACTGGACTGTCCTCACAGAGCTGTAGGACCCCGCAGGCCAGGCCAACCAGGTCAGCAGGCTATCCCTACCTCCCTACCACGACCCACGTTTAGAGGTGGACGGGGGCTGAGGTCCCAGGCAAGGGAAGCTGAGCTGTGTCCAGGCCCCAGGCCTCACCCGTGCCCTGCACTAGCCCAGAGTCACCCTCATGGCCTCCATGCCCACAGCTGCGGAGGCCTGTGCTCTAGCGACCTCCAGATGCTGCAAACCTGTTCTGGGTCTTCATCTCCTGCTAGAAGTTCCTCTCACCGCCATCCCTAAGGACGCATGAAGCTGAGTGCACTGTGGTACTGACGGGATGGCCCCAGACCCCAGCCCAGCGCTTTCTGGAGGGCGGACAGGGAGGAGAGATGTGCGTCCCACAGGACACACAGCCAAAAGGGCCCAGACAAAGGGCTTCCAGACCCAAGTCATCACTCACAGCTCCAACCAGCTCAGTCCCTGGACAGAAGCCCCACGCCGCCCCAAGCCAAAGGTTCCCGGCTGGGCAGAGTCACTGCCCTATCAGGGCCAGTGGGTCACAGCAGCCCCTCCTGACACCACTGCCAGGGTGATAACAAAAGGGCCCCCCCAAGAGCCCTAGACAAAGGCTCTGCCCCCAGGCCAGGCCCACAGAAGGGCATCACTGCTCCGTGGACTAGCAGGGCTAAGCAGGGGTCCAGGGCAACCCCACCCCTAGGAGGCCCGCAACCCACAGCTGAGGCTGTCTCCTTCCCATCCTGGATGTAACCCCCACCCCCACCCCTCGCTCAGGTACTGGCCCAGCCCTGCTTAGAGTCCTGGATGCCCCTCCCTGGGCACCCTCAGCCAAGCCCTCCTCCTTCCCAGCGCACCAGCACTTCCCCCTCTGTACTGCATGGCCCCCCCCAACCCTAGGCGTGGGCCCTCCAAGACTCCCACATGCTGCTCTGAGATCCTCCCACAGGACACCCAGAACCTCTCCCAGCTGTGGGTCTGGCAGGTCCTCAGAGCCCTGCAGACACCAGGCTTCTCCAGGGTCCCTCACAGCAGGATCCCAGAGGCCACAGAGAGGGCCTGGCAGTGGGCAGTGCCCTGGCAAGGGTCCTTCCCCAGGTTCTGAACCTTGTGGGAGAGCCTTGAACACGCCAACGAGACACAGCAGGGCGGAGGGCTGCTGCCACGTGCAGACCTAAGGGGGCCCAGAGGTGCATTAACGAGCCACGTGCCTGTGTGTGTCAGCCTGAGGGGAGAATGCAAACACAGCATGTGCCGGCAGCACGCTGCAAACGTGGGGCATGGAACACACACGTGTTCACCACACCCGTGCGACAGGTACACGACCGTGGGGCTTCCGGCCTGCCCTTGCTACCTCCCCATCACGGATCCCCCTGCCAGAGATGCCCCCCTGCCCGCGCCCAGCCCCCTTGAGGAGGCCCAGTCTCTCAGTGAGTGGCCTGGACAGCCCAGATGGATCTAAAGCCACAGGCAGGACACAACCGCATGCAATCTGGAATGAATGGGTGGTTCACGCAGCCGCTGGGGACGGAGGGCTGGGCGCTAGGGTCTGTGTGCTGGGAGGGCACGTGTGTCTATCTGTGTCTGTGTGTCCGAGCTTGGGGATGGTACCAGGCAAGTGTGAAGGAGGAGGGAATAAGCAAAGCCAGAGGCCCGGCCCTGCAGGACCCAGTGCCCTGGCCCCACCAGCTTCATCCATCCTCCCCGTCCCACAGACAGAGGGCACCGTCTGAGGCCAGAAAGTCTAGCTTCCAGAGCATCCCAGACCCTCTGGGCCCAGAGAGTAGCTGAGCTGTGTGGCCTCTGTGAGAGGACAAGCACTGCCCCCTCCAGCGTCATCAAGATGCCTGGCCTCCTGTTGACTCACCTGCCCACCAACCTGCAGTAAGAACCACAGGTGAACCCGGAGGCCAGGTTCATGGACGCGTCCTTCCTGGGTCTGGCTCTGGCCCAGAGCGCTCTGCCGCCCCCTACACACACTCCCACCACCCACATGCACGTCCACAGGCCCAGCCATGCCTGTGACCCTTCCAGCCTGAGAACCAGAGGCACCTGCTCCCTCCCTCCCAGTCCTGCCTATGCACTGAGTGACCAGGGAACTGGTCCACAAACACTCCATGCGCACGAAGACTTCCCAGGAGATGGCCCTGCACTCACATCACGGGGAGCACCTTCTGGTCGGCCCAGAAGGCCTGTCTCTGGTTGCTGGAGTCTGGGCAGGAGGGAGGGGACAGGGCCTTACCCCCACCCCTGGGGAAGGAAGTGGGAGTCCCCTGCGAACACACCTAACAATCCCCTCAGGCTGAGAGGGCTGGTGCCCAGGGAGCCTTGGGCCTCCTTTCTGTATCCTGCTTCTCAGCATGGGGGTGGGGTGGGTGGGCAGGGCAGGCTGGGGGGCCTCTGAGCACACCCCAGCCCAGGCTGTCCTTCAAATCCCCGCATTTTGAAGGTCTCGGATGGGGTGGGCGCCCACAGCCAGCTGGACTCTGGACCCATCCTGACCAACCTTCCCGCCCCACCTGACTCCCAGGCCAGGGCTCCTGACCAGGCCCCTTGCTCCCCTAACCCCTCACCCGACAGACCTTCTCAGCCTGAGGACCTGACCCGCCCATCCTCCCCTCTTCAAAACTGTCAGGAAGGCCAGAGCCAGTGCCCCAAGGGAGAACTAAGCCCCTCCCCACCAGCAGCCTCTCTTCAGGCCCAAGCCGGAGCCGCAAGCAGACCCCCCATATCCTGTGCCTCCCAGCAGACCCCCCATATCCTGTGCCTCCCAGCATTGACCTGCCAGGCCTCTCCTACCTCCTCGATCTCAGCACAGGTATCGCCTTCTCAGCAAGACCACCCTGTGTATGGACGGCATCTCTGCTTTCTTCCTCCACTAACTCCTTACCTCTGATTACACCTGCGCTGCACTCGGCACTTCACACTGTCGTTTACTGCCTCTCCCACTAAAGGGTCAGCCCTGGGAGGACAGGGGTGTTCTCCTCCTGTTCACTGCTCTTCTCCTGGACAAACACTTGAAGGGCAGATGAATGACTCTGGGCCGAGGACTGGGATATCTGCGAACTGCCTGAGCAGAGCCCCCATAGGACCCTAGCCTGGCTGCCCCTGGCCTGTCCCGCCAGCCCTGAGCCCAGGACCTCCCTCCCAGCCTGACCCAACCACCGAGCGTGCCCTGCCCCTGGGGCGGCTTGGTGCCCACTGGTGCTGAAGTGCTGAAGAGGGAGAGGCAGCGAGTTCTCTTTCTGCTTCCCTGGAAATGGGCCCCAATCACCTGTCTCTTCTCACTGAGCCAAGCCTCCCGGCTCTCTCCTTAGAGGCAGCACTGCCTGCAAGGCCCTCTCTGAGCCCTGAACCTGACATCAGGAGAAGGGACGGGCCCGGACTCCGGCGCAGGGCATCTGCCCCTGCCTGCCTGGACAGAGCCGAGCCCAGGTAGCCAAAGCACACACAGAGGCACACAGGGGAGCACATACTCTCCTCTGCCTGAGGACATAGCTGTGAGTGTGTGTTAAGTGCATGCATGCGTGTGTGTGCGTGTGCACGTCTGTGTGTGTGCACGGTTTGTGTGTGTGTGTGTGCGTGTGTCTGTGTGTGCAGGTACGTGAGATAAACCATCAGGGTCAGGTGGAAGGGGGCGGCCACACCAGACAAGTGACACACAACTGAGAAAGCCGCTGGACTGAGCTTGCTTGTGACTCACACTGTCTGGTCTTCCTGCTCTCTGGCCACACTGGGCAGGGGCCGGGGCGGCCGCACCCTCTCCCTCCTCCCTTACTCCTCCTCCCTTCCCTGGGGGTTGGTGAGGTGGTGGTAGGGTTCGCAAGGACCTGCTTCTCCCCACCCACAGTGAGCCGCTGTACAGAACACAAACAAAGCCAGCACAGACTCCCAAGGATTCCCACCACCTGGCCAGGCCCCCAGCCCCCGGCAACAAGGAGGCCACCTCCCCACCTCTCCCTCTACAGCCTGAAAGCCCTCATAGGCTAAGTGAAACAGCCGACTCCTTTCGGAAAATGGAGCTCCTCTCCCCATAGAGACACGTACACAATGCCTGGCCCACGTGCAGAAAAAGCCCCCTGCTGCTCCAAAGACCCAGAAGCAGAGGCTGGGGCACCCCTCCCCCTCCCCACTGCTGCACCAGGGGATGAGGGACTTCTGAGTGATGGACAACTGGGGGTCCCCATACCTGCAGGCCTAGTACCTCCTCCTCAACCCCCCAACCCCTACTGCCCCAGGGCCCCCCATCCTCTCAGCTTCCACTCTTAGCCCGCCTCAGATGTGACAGGCTAGGTGGGGAGCCAGAGGCCCCCAGCACAGATTCAGGAGAGCAGAGGTCAGACTGAGAAGGGCTCAGAGCCCCAGACCAGCCATTCACTGGTGGGGTGAGCAGGGACCCCAGAATCATGGTTGGCCTCAAAGAGGCCAGGGTCAGGGTGGGAAACCACCAGGGAGGTACCCCTGGTTCTGACACCACTGTGCCTCCAGCAGCTTGAGGGGAGACCTGCTTAGAAACCTCAAGTCTGGAGCAAGTTTGGGGTGCCACGCAGTGACTCACAGAACTGGGGCAAAGAGAAGGAGGGGCCTGAGGGTGAGAACGCCCACCACAGGCCCAGGTCACGGGCCCAGAGGGACCACAGTCCAGAAAAGGAAGCAGGCCTGCCAGGGTGGCGTGATGGCCTCAAAACCCTGCCAGCAACAGGCCACCAGGCCCCCCTGAGCTGGCAGCTCACAGACCCTTCGACCCAGACGTCTACCTGAGGAACTGCCTGGGAAGGCACTAGACACTGTCACGAGGGCAACGTCACGGCAAAAGCACAACCAGAGACTGCGCAGCCGTCCACACGCCAGTGTCAGGAGCGTCCAGCAGAGTCGCCGGGCAACAGACGTGAAGCGGAGCAGCACGCAGGTCTCACCACCTGTGCGGGGTCCTGGGAGCCCTGCTGGTGACAGCGCGCCTCTCCGGGAGGGACCAGCACCAGGTGAGACGGTGCCTCCACCTGCGAGGTTGTTCACATGCACACGTTCCTCTTTGAACAACAGAAAAGAGGCTGGGTTGTGTGTGGGCCACAGATTCTATACCCATGTGAAGGCCCACAGAACCCCCGACCCCCACACCCAGCCAGGGACCTAAACAGACTCTCTCAAACACAGGTACAGAGATCAGCGCAGAAAGCCCACGCACACAGACATGCACACTCACGAGGTCAGACACGAGACCCACCGAGATACACACACATACAGGAAAGGGTGCCAAGGCCCACAGGGACCCACAGACAGAGACACAGATGAGCTCACAGGAGCCCGCGGACCCACCCATGCCAGGAGGCCCCTGCAACGCACACCTCCCGACACACGTGCACACTCGTGCACACACACACCCCAGGGCAGCCCACTGGAGAGTCCAATCAGACAAGTGAGCCCCACAGTGATCCTGGGAATGAGAGCGCTGCCTCGGCTCCCCCACCCAGGGCTCCACAACAGCCAGCCGAACCGCCTTCCTCCCCACTCCTTCCCCCCTCCCTCCCTCCCTCCCTCCCTCTCTCCCTCACTGATGCAGCAGCGCTGCGCTGCCAACGGGCTAGAAACCTTGCGGGAAGCCAGTTACTGCTGAGGCTGCCAGTGAGCAGGTCCTGAAAACTCCCCAGGTGATTAAGGACGGTCTGGGACCCTGACTGGGGTCCATCAGTGGAAGCCACACCTCCCCCGTCCACCCTTGATGCTGCCTGAGCTGGCCACCACCAGTGCCCACCAAGGACACCAACTTCCAGCCACGTGTCTCCGAACAGGTCAGTGAGTAAAAGTGCAGATGGCCACACATGGAGGGTCTACAGTGTGACTGGGAGGGTACCGCTCCAGGACTCCCCATCCAAGGGGGCCAGGGGTATACTGGGAGGTGCATTTTCCAAAGGCCTGCCTTGAGTAGCTTGTGCTTCTGGGTGTGGCTGGGACAGGGGCTGGGGTTGGGGGCAAACCCAAGCCCTCCCCTTCTGAGAGATGTGGTCAGCAGGGGCTGGGGTGGAGGCAGATCAGAGACCGCCCTTCCCAGAAGGGTTATTGGCAGCCTCTGCAACAGGGAAGGGGCTTGGGGAGGGAGCTTGATCAGCTAGAAGCGCTGCCCAGGAGAAGGTATCCCCAGCACCCGCCCAATCTCTCTGAGGCCACTGGACAGGGTGGAGAGAGATCCCATGTGCCCATGACCCTGGCAAAGGGGCCACAGCCTCAGCCAGAAAACTTGAGGCACCTGTTGTTCCAAGCTGACAGTCAGGTCCCAGAGATTCTGGTTCTTTCTTTCTCAAGATCCAGCCCAAGGAGGCCCCTGCCCAGAACCCCAGCTTGGAAGCACCTCCCACCTTCCAGGTCACAAACCGTTACGGCCTCGCCCCATGATGGAGGCCACTGGGCTGGAAGGCCTGGAAAGCACAAGCTCCCCCTGCCCAGGTAGCACAGGCACCGGCCTCTCATGGGACAATGGCACCAGACACAATGCCACCTTCCCCGAGCCGCTGCCTGCCCTCTACGTGCTGCTGCCAGTGGTATACTCTGTCATCTGTGCCGTGGGGCTGGTGGGCAATGCAGCCGTCATCTGTGTGATCCTGAGGGCTCCCAAGATGAAGACAGTGACCCACGTGTTCATCCTGAACCTGGCCATCGCCGACGGGCTCTTCACGCTGGTGCTGCCCACCAATATTGCTGAGCACCTGCTGCAGCGCTGGCCCTTTGGGGAGGTGCTCTGCAAGCTGGTGCTGGCCATTGACCACTGCAACATCTTCTCCAGTGTCTACTTCCTGGCCGCCATGAGTATAGACCGCTACCTGGTGGTTCTGGCCACGGCACGCTCCCGCCGCATGCCCCAGCGCACCGTCCGCAGGGCGAAGGTCGCCAGCCTGTGCGTCTGGCTGGGTGTCACAGTCGCAGTGCTGCCCTTCCTTACCTTTGCAGGCGTGTACAACAATGAGCTGCAGGTCACAAGTTGTGGGCTGAGTTTCCCGCGGCCCGAGAGGGCCTGGTTCCAGGCAAGCCGCATCTACACGCTGGTGCTGGGCTTCGTGGTGCCCATGTGCACCCTCTGCGTGCTCTACGCAGACCTGCTGCGGAGGCTAAGGGCCCTGCGGCTCCACTCCGGAGCCAAGGCTCTGGGCAAGGCCAAGCGGAAGGTTAGCCTCCTGGTCCTGGCCGTGCTGGCCGTGGGCCTGCTCTGCTGGACGCCCTTCCACCTGGCCTCAATTGTGGCCCTGACCACAGACCTGCCCCAGACACCGCTGGTCATCATCGTCTCCTATGTGGTCACCAGCCTCAGCTACACCAGCTCCTGCCTCAACCCCTTCCTCTATGCCTTCCTGGATCACAGCTTCCGGAAGAGCCTCCGCACCGCATGTCGGTGCCAGGGGGCATAAGCGCCCCCCTCATGGCCTGCAGACAGTAGAAAGGTTCTGTGCCTTTCAAGGACCATCCCACTGTTCACCCTCTATCATTATTTCCTCCAGACAAAGAAACACCCATGAAGCCTGGCCACTGAGCCTGCAGAGAGGGCCATGGACCTTCTAGACCTGTGACTCTGCCCCCTGGACAGCCCCTGGGCAGTCAGGTGTGGGGATTCGGGTCTTACCAAACCCTCCCCCTACCCTGCCTACCCCAGGAGATGATCCTGGCACAACAGATATCCTGGGGGACACCTCAGGCAACAAAGCCAGGTTGTTGTTCAATCGCTCAGTTGTGTCCAACTCTTTGAGACCCCATGGACTGCAGCATGCCAGGCTTCCCTGTCTTCACCATCTCCCGGAACTTGCTCAAACTCATGTCCATTGAGTCGGTGATGCCATCCAACCAGCTCATCCTCTGTCATCCCCTTCTCCTCCTGCCTTCAATCCTTCCCAGCATCAGGGTCTTTTCTAAAGTCAGGGGTTGCTGCAGAAGCCAAAGACACACATCGAAGGAGGCCACGAAGCTCTCACAGCCCGAAACCCAGGTGACATTCCACCATGAGGCCTGTGCTGCATCCCTTTCTGGCTCCCAGATGAGGGTTCAGGGGCCCCCAAGCACCCCATGCCCCTTGTGCTTTCTGCACCATTGACTGTGACCCCCTACTGTCCTGCTATGGGACCCAAGGCTCTTTTGCCTGGACTTCTGGACCCCACCAATAACAGGGGGCATCTGTAACCTAGAAGGGCTGGCACCTGGACCCTTTCCTCCCTGACGTGTGGCCTGAGGGGCAGACTTGTGCTGAGTCTGGGGATGGAGTGGAACACTCATGGACTGGCCACTCAGAGACCATTTCTGCCACTGGGGAGGGGGACACGGCAGGTCTCTGAAGACAGCCTTGGTGGGCCTTGGCCAGACCCCCTACTCTCAGCCCCAAAGCCCCCAGGTGCTCCCATGCCTGGGGCTCCAGCTTTACCATTCTGTGAGTTGCCTGCCTGGAATCCAGTAACCTGGGCCCTTGTGGGGCCTCAGGTTGTCTTTGGTCCTTGTGATATGGCTCTGGCAGGTCTGTCCAGCTGGCAAGCAGGCCCCACCTTTCGACACCCCATGAGGTGGCTACCAGGGTGCGTACCCACTTCCCCCAACCCAGGCATGTGAAACAGTTCAGGCACACCACCGCCCTCCAGCCTGAAACAGGTCAGCGGTTACCTCCATCCTCTCATCTTCCCGACCACATCGTATTAGAAGCTACTGCTTGATGACAAAATTTCCCCCCAAATTAGCAGCTCAGAGCAACTCTATTCGCTCACAAAGAATGTGGGTCAGGAACCCCAGGGCAGCTCTCAGCTGGTTCCAGTTCAAGGTCTCTCCTGAGATTTCAGGCAGGACTTCAGCTGAGGACCCAGGCACCAGAAGGCTGAACTGCGGCTGGAGAAGCGGCTTCCTCACAGGCCACTGGCAAGAGGCCTCACTTCCTGGCCAGGTGGACTGTCCACAGGCAGCTGGGGCATCTCCCACACATGGCACCAGGTGGGTCTCCAGGGCAGCATCGGAGAGACAGCCAGGGGGGAACCTCCACACCATCAAGGCCTATCTGGGAAGCCACTCCGCTACTTTCTGCTCCTTAGAAGCGAGTCCGCAAGTCCCCCCCGACACACACTCAGGGGCTGTGACCTTCTCCAGCCTCCACCAGCTCCCAGCCTCTCCAGGAAGAACCAGCTGTTCTCCAGGAAGATCGGCTTCCTCACAGCCTCGCAGTCACACCTCTCCAAGCAGCAGCCGTAATTACCTCGTCTGCGCTCATCCTGCGCCCTGTGAGCTCCTTGAGAGGAGAACTGAGACTCCCACACCCCAGCTGAGACCCCAGCGGCGCCCCAAGGTGTAAATGCGCTCAGCGGGAACACGGAGGGCGTGGGCCGGGCTGTGTCAGCGGGAAGCCGGCGGGAGCACGGGGGAGGGGCGCCGCGGAGGGTCTCCCGCCCCGTCCACAGCAGAACATCTCCTCAGCACTGGAGGGGCCAACCAAGCCTCCTCAGCGGACCCCACACTCTTTGTTCCCCGAGGTGGCCCCTCGACTCCCACAGCCGAGGCGGATCGGGCCGGCCAGGCGGCCCACAGGAACCGCCCAGCCGATAGGAGGGAGGGTCTTCACGCCAGACACCAAGGGTGGGGGAGCCAACCAAGATAGAGGGAGGGGAGAGTGAGTTACGGACCCCCGAGGAAAATGCCGCCCCCCCCTCCACCGTGACGCCAGAGACGGGCTGGGGAGCGGGGAGGGGGTGTCCCCACGCTCTGGGCTCCTGGTCCCATAGAGAACTGGTCCTCTCCTCCAGTCCCCAGACAACCGTCCCCGCCACCCGGCCCCATTGCCGGGACCCCGGCCCAGCACCGCCCGGCAGGGCTAGTGGGTAGAGTCTCCGCGGGCCACAGCGCCCCTGGTGGTCAAAGTCCGGAGCGCCAGGTGAGCCCGCAGCTTCCCCGGTCCAGCCCATCAGCTGACCCTTCCCCAGTCCCGCCTTCCCCGACAATCCCGTGAGGAGGATTGCGGTGCCTTCTGCGCAAGCAAGGAAACCAAGGCTCGCAGAGGCTGGGGGACTGACCCTACCCAGCTGGTGGGGGCGAGGCAGGGACCGGGCGGAGGTGCGGATGCAGGCTGGGGGGAGGTTGGGAGTGCGGGTGGGGCTGGAGGAAGGTGGGGGAACCGAGGTGAGGTCGGGGTGCAGGTGGGGAGAGCGAGCGAGCCAGGGCTCCCCCTCCCCTTCCGAGGCCCCTCGGGCTCCTGGCCGACCCCTCAGCGCCCCCAGGACTGGGACGAGCGCAGACGATCCGATCGCTGTGGCGTGGGCCTAGTAGGCAGGATCAGCGCAGCTTCCAGGGGCCTACCCAGAGCCGCCGCCTCCGCGGGGACCTAAGTGCCCCCTCGCTAACACCCAATGAGTGGCTCCTCCCTCCTAAACTTTACTCTGTTGCTAAAATTTTGTGTTAACTGCTATTTGCTTGACATTAAAACATATGTAAAACCAGACATTGGCCCCTCTGCCTGTGCCCAAGCACTGCCATCCAGCCCTGTCTCTGACAGGGCTCTCTGCCCGAGGTTCAGCCTGCGTGGTACTGGGCCATTGCAAGGACCAGGAGGATCTCTGAATCTCAGGGCCACCAAAGGAGCAGTGCTGTCTGTCTGTCATCAAACTACCTTGGAGCCACCTTCGAGAGTGAGGTGGGGGTCTGCTAAGACTAAATGCAGGTGAAGAGAACCCGGCCCCCTGTGGGGAACTGCCCACCAACTTGATCCACAGGAACCACTGGCTGCAGCGGCACAGAGTCAGTACTTGTTTGGGGAGCAACTCTGTGCTGAAGCAAAGGAGACAGGTCCCAGCACATCATGCACTATTCGACCCCTTCCCAGAGTGGAGGCCTCCCAGGAAGACCGTCGTCACACACAGAGCCTGGGCAGGTGAGGAGCAGGTTGGCATCCCATGCCCCAACCCCAGAAAAGCTACTCCCAAACCCCCCCACAGGGTCAGAAACACCTTGTGGGCAGAGCGCTCTGACCAGCATGCAGGGGTTTATTCTGACCCTCTGTCATGACCCTGGAGACAGTTCAGGGCAGTTTACATGCAGGGGAAATCACACTCTCGGCATGCACAGATACACAGAGACATGTTACACAGGAACAGGCTGACACATCTTTCAGCATTGGTGAGAAAACGCCACAGTTGTAGTGGCTCTGGTCCTCCCAGCCTCTCGCTGCTGGCGGCACAGAGAGCCCCACCCTCCCCAGGAACAACCCCACAGGGCCCAGAACCCCAAAGCACGAGAGGCCAGTCCAGAGTCAGCATCGCCCCCTCTCTGCCTCAGGTCACCTGGCCAGGTCTGCAGCTCACCTGGCAGCTGTTTCAGCAGCCAGTCTGCATGGAGAGCCTTTGCCGAGTCACTGACCTACAGGCTTCATCTACAGACCTGGAGGGTGCTTCTCTAGGTGGCCATGGTGGGCAGGGTCCCCATGGCCCAGAGAGTCCTTGCAGCCTTGCCCCAGCTCTCCTACCAGCTCTGCATACGAAGCTGTCCTCTAACTGGCACTGCTTAAGACAAGTTGTAACAGTAGGAAGGTCCCCCACAGACACATGGAGGCCTGAAAATGAAGTAGTGATCAGTCACTGGGGATGCAGAGCAGAACCTGGCCCACTACCATCCTTCCAAGGCCACCAGAACAGACAGGGCAGAGGTTTCTGCTGGCTGCACAGCCGCTGACCTCGGATGGAGTCTGAAACGAGGGATCTGAGGGGGAGGCTGAGGGGGGCTGAGGGAGGCCCGGGCACACCAGAAAGATCACCACCAAGCCCTCCCCACTCCCTGCAGCTGAGACCAGGCACAAGGGCTGCTCCACAAATGACAAAGGCCTGCAGTGGTCCTCCTGGGCACCTCGCACACCTGAACAGCCATGTCTGCGGTGCAATGGTTCATGTGTTCTGGAGGAAACAGGCTTGCCAAGAAACCTCCAAAGGAAGTTCCACTCTCAGAACAAGTCCCACTGCCCGGGGATGCCCGCTGGACTCTCCAGGCAGCCCCATGCCTGTCCAGCTGCCCAGAGGAGACACTGCAAGGCTCCCAGCAGACAGCACACAGCGTGAGGGCGCATGGGTCTGTACAGCTGCAGTTACACCTCCAGGTGTGTGTCCATCCACAGCAAGATGTTGAGGGAGAGACCAGAAGGGTCCATGAGGCTTGACAATGCCAGCGCACCTCTGGCAGGCAGCTGAGTCCATGCATCTGCCCCCTGCCCTGCACTAGTAGGACCAGGGCCTTGAGGGCGGCCGTCCTGCTCTGACCTGTCCCATGATGGCAGCAGACCCTCTGAGGCCACAGGGCAAGCCATGGAGTCTGGTAGTGCACAGTGACAGTGCGTCAGCCTAGAGAGCGGTGACCTGTGTGAGCTCTGTGTTGGGTGTGGATGGGCTCTGCGGGCTGACAGGCACCATGGGCAGGTCCACGCCTAGTCATGCTGGCCGCGGCACTGTCTCGGCGGTCTTGTGGGCGAGAGCCACGTCCTTGGCAATGCTGCGCACTCGGTCGGACACCTGCATCTCCCGTCGCAGGGTTGATGCACAGCAGAACTTCCGGAAGCAGGCTTTGAAGTTCTCATCCAGGAAGGCATAAAGGATGGGGTTGAGGCCACTGTTGACATAGCCAAGAGCTGTGCAGAAACGCAGGATGGCCACTGCGGTCTCACTGCCCGGCTGGACACCCAGCCCTTGGACCAGCACAAAGACCTGGACAGGCGTCCAGCAGCCCACGAACACTGCCACCACCACCAGCACCAGTCGTGTGATGCGCCGCAGGTTCCGGTCCTTCTCCCGGGAGCCTGAGAGCAGGCGGACGCCACGCAGCCGCCGGATCATCAGGCTGTAGCAGATGGAGATGATGAACACGGGGATGATGAAGGAGAAGAGGAAGATGCAGACGGCAAACACAGGGCCCCAGTAATCCTGTGGGGTGGGGATCTCCACCAGACACTCGATCTCTGCAAGAAGAAGAGCGGAGTCAGGGCAGGTGGGCAGGGAGGGAGCCACCCAGAGCCAGGGCAGCAGGGAGCTGGGGAGGAAAGGCCACTGCACTGACCTTCATCCTCAACCTGTGCCGAGCCCATGATGGCAACAGGAACACCGACAACGGAGGCCAGGGCCCAGATGGCCACGTTGACGGCCTGGGCCTTGCTGGATGTCCGGACGTCGAGGGCGCGGATGGGGTGGCAGATGGCCACATAGCGGTCCACACTCATGGCAGTCAGCGTGAAGGTGCTGGTGAACATGTTGTAATAGTCGATGGCAATGACTGTCTTGCACAAGGCATTCCCAAACGGCCAGAAGCCCAGGAGGACATCTGTGCCCTGGAAGGGCAGTGTCAGCAGCACCAAAGTGTCTGCCAGGGCCAGATTAAAGATGTAAATGTTGGTAGCAGTCTTCATCTTGGTGTGTCTGCAGAGAGGAAAGAAGGCTTCACTTGGCCTGTGAGACCTGGCAGCAAAGGGCAAGGGGCCCTTCTTCTTGGCCATCACAGGGGGCAACCACTCTGACCCCTGTCAAAATGTAGGCTCCTGGGCCCAGCCCAGTGATATGGAGCCTGGAGGCAAATATTTTAACAAATTTTTCAAGTACTTACAGTATACAAAACAGTTCATAAACTAAAGACTGGTCTGCTTTGGAAAAGATGAGTGTGTGGGCAGACCAGTATAAGCCTGACCCTGCATGAGAGCAGAGGAAGAACTCATAAAACAAAGAACCTGTCCTCCTCCCTTTTAAGGCTACCCTAAGACCCTTCTTGGACCAAAATGCTGGCCTTCCACCATCAAAGGTTTCCAGGGACTCCAGAATCTGTAAGAGCACACTAAACCAGGCCTCACTGTTGCTTAGCAACTGAGACAGAAAATGGTGACAGGAAGGGGATGGATGCTAATGGGGTCTGATTGTATCCAAGAACTTGGCACAGGGCTGGGGAAATTGTGGGTGCTTAATATCTGCTGAATGAATTAACAGTTCTGAGAGTAGTGATGGTAGTAGTGTTGATGATGGTGGTAATTATGGTGGTAGAGATGGTAGTGATGATGGTGATGATGCTGATGGTGGTGGTGGTGATGGTGGCAGTGGTGGTGATAGTGCTGCTGTTGCTGCTACTCTTACTGGTGGCAGTAATGGTGGTGATGATGGTGATCGTGGTGGTGGTGATGGTGGTTGTGGTGGTGATGGTGGTTGTAGTGGTGATGGTGGTGGTAGTGGTAGTGATGGCAGTGGTGCTGCTGCTACTCTTACTGGTGGCAGTGATGGTGGGGGCAATGGTGGTGATGGCGGTGGTGGTAACTGAGGTGGCAGTGATGGTGGTGGTGGCAGTGATAGTGGTGATGGTGGTGGTGATGGCGGTGGTGGTGATGATGGTGGTTGTAGTGTTGATGATGGTGGTAGCAGTGATGGTGGTGGTGGTGGTGATGGTAGGTGATGGTGGTTGTAGTGATGATGGTGGTGGTAGTGGTAGTGATGGCAGTGGTGCTGCTGCTGCTACTCTTACTGGTGGCAGTGATGGTAGGGCGATGGTGGAGATGGTGGTGATGATGGTGATGATGCTGATGGTGGTGGTGGTGGTGGCAGTGGTGGTGATAGTGCTGCTGTTGCTGCTACTCTTACTGGTGGCAGTGATGGTGGTGATAATGGTGATGGAGGTGGTGGTGGTGATGGTGGTTGTAATGGTGATGGTGGTGGTGATGGCGGCGGTGGTGGTGATGGTGGTTGTAATGGTGATGGCGGTGGTGGTGGTGTGGCGGTGGTGATGGCGATGGTGGTGGTGATGGTGGTTGTAATGGTGATGGCGGTTGTGGTGGTGATGGCGGTGGTGGTGGTGGTGATGGCAGTGGTGCTGCTACTGCTACTCTTACTGGTGGCAGTGATGGTGAGGGTGATGGTGGTGATGGTGGTGGTGGTAACTGAGGTGGCAGTGATGGTGGTGGTGGCAGTGATGGTGATGGTGGCAGTGATGGTGGTGGTGATGGCAGTAGTGGTGGTGATGGCGGTGGTGGTGGTTGTAGTGGTGATGGTGGTGGTAGTGGTAGTGATGGCAGTGGTGCTGCTGCTGCTCTTACTGGTGGCAGTGATGGTGGGGCAATGGTGGTGGTGGTAACTGAGGTGGCAGTGATGGTGGTGGTGGCAATGATGGTGGTGATGGTAGTGGTGGTGGTGATGATGGTGGTTATAGTGGTGGTGGTGGTAGCAGTGATGGTGGTGATGATGGTGATGGTGGTGGTGGTAGTGATGGCAGTGGTGGTGGTGATGGTGGTTGTAGTGGTGATGGTGGCAGTGATGGTGGCGATGATGGTGATGGTGGTGGTGGTGGTGATGGCGGTGGTGGTAACTGAGGTGGCAGTGATAGTGGTGATGATGGTGATGGCGGTGGTGGTGATGATGGTGGTTGTAGTGGTGATGATGGTGGTAGCAGTGATGGTGGTGGTGGTGGTGATGGTAGGTGATGGTGGTTGTAGTGGTGATGGTGGTGGTAGTGGTAGTGATGGCAGTGGTGCTGCTGCTGCTACTCTTACTGGTGGCAGTGATGGTAGGGCGATGGTGGAGATGGTGGTGATGATGGTGATGATGCTGATGGTGGTGGTGGTGGTGGCAGTGGTGGTGATAGTGCTGCTGTTGCTGTTACTCTTACTGGTGGCAGTGATGGTGGTGATAATGGTGATGGAGGTGGTGGTGGTGATGGTGGTTGTAATGGTGATGGCGGTGGTGGTGGTGTGGCGGTGGTGATGGTGTGGCGGTGGTGGTGGTGATGGTGGTTGTAATGGTGATGGCGGTTGTGGTGGTGATGGCGGTGGTGGTGGTGGTGATGGCAGTGGTGCTGCTACTGCTACTCTTACCGGTGGCAGTGATGGTGAGGGTGATGGTGGTGATGGTGGTGGTGGTAACTGAGGTGGCAGTGATGGTGGTGGTGGCAGTGATGGTGATGGTGGCAGTGATGGTGGTGGTGATGGCAGTAGTGGTGGTGATGGCGGTGGTGGTGGTTGTAGTGGTGATGGTGGTGGTAGTGGTAGTGATGGCAGTGGTGCTGCTGCTGCTCTTACTGGTGGCAGTGATGGTGGGGCAATGGTGGTGGTGGTAACTGAGGTGGCAGTGATGGTGGTGGTGGCAATGATGGTGGTGATGGTAGTGGTGGTGGTGATGATGGTGGTTGTAGTGGTGGTGGTGGTAGCAGTGATGGTGGTGATGATGGTGATGGTGGTGGTAGTGATGGCGGTGGTGGTGGTGATGGTGGTTGTAGTGGTGGTGGTGGTAGCAGTGATGGTGGTGATGATGGTGATGGTGGTGGTGGTAGTGATGGCGGTGGTGGTGGTGATGGTGGTTGTAGTGGTGATGGTGGCAGTGATGGTGGTGATGATAGTGATGGTGGTGGTGGTGGTGATGGCGGTGGTGGTAACTGAGGTGGCAGTGATAGTGGTGATGATGGTGATGGTGGTGGTGGTGATGGTGGTGGTAGTGGTAGTGATGGCAGTGGTGCTGCTGCTGCTACTCTTACTGGTGGCAGTGATGATGGGGTGATGGTGGTGATGGTGGTGATGGTGGTAGCAGAGGCAACAAGGTTCCATGTCTATTAGGCTACCATGAAGGAATCTGGGGTTTAGTTCTGCATCTTAGAGAGGGATTAAGAATAATCCCAAAGAGGCCTTAATTATGACAGAATAACAATGATAATGATGATGGCACATGCCTGTGCCAAGTTCTTCATTTGAGTTTTATCTCATTTAAGATTTCAAAACTGCTAGTTTGATGCCCACTCTGTACATGAGGATATTCAGGCTCAGAGGATCTAAATGGCCTTCTCAATGCCATAGAGCTGATAAAGGGAAAAGTGAGTCAGAAGAATTAGGAGAGAAGCCACAGACAGGAGAAAAGATTTGCCAAAAACACATCTGATACAGGACTGCTAATACTCAACAATAAGAGGCAACCTGGTTAAAAAATGGGCCAAAGACCTTAACAGAACCTCACCAAAGAATATATACAGACAGCAAATAAGCACATGAAAAAATGCTCCACCTCATATGTCATCAGAGAAATAGGAATTAAAACAACAACGAGATACCACCACATACCTATTAGAATGACCAGCATTTGGAGCTCTGACCCACTAAATGCTGGTGAGGACATGAAACAGTACAGCCACTTTGAAAGACAATTGATAGTTTCTTACAAAGCAGACTCTTTCCATAAGATGCAGCATCACCTACCCTTTGATATTTCCACAAATGAGTTGAAAACACACCCAAATAAAAACCTACATATGGATGTTCACAGCAGCATGATTCCTAGTTGCCAAAACTTGGAAGCAACCAAGATGTCCTCCAGTAGGTGGATGGATAAATAAACTGTGGCTTATCCAGAAAATGGAATATTATTCAGCAATAAAATGAAATGAGCTATCAAGCCATGAAAAGACATGGAAGAAACTTACATGCATATTGCTAAATGAAAAAAAAGCCAATCTTAAGAGGCTACAGACTGCATGATGCCAGCATTCTGGAAAAGGCAAAACTACGGAGAGAGTAAAAAGATCAGTGTTTGCCAGGGGTTGGGAGGTAGCAAAGCTGAGGAGGATTTTTAGGGCAATGAAACTATTTGGCATGATACTATAACTGTAGATGAGTGTGCAAGCTCAGTCGTGTCCAACTCTTTGTGACCCTGTGGACTGTAGCCCACCAAGCTCCTCTGTTTGTAGGGTTTTCCAGGCAAGAATACTGGAGTGGGTTGCCATTTCCTTCTCCAGGGGATCTTCCCAGCCCAGGGATCAAACCCACACCTCCTACGTCGCCTACATTGGCAGGCAGGTTCTTTTACCACTAAGTCACCTGAGAAGCCCCATAATTGTAGATACATATCATTATGTATTTGTCCAAAGCCACAGAAAGTATAACACCAAGAGGGAAACCTAACGCAAACTATGAATTTGGGGGGATTATGATGTGTTGATGTAGGTTCATCAGTCGTGAAAACGTCCTGTTCTGGGAGGGATGTTGATAATGGGGGAGATTAGGCCTGGGGACCAGAGGGCAGGGACTATATGGGAAACCTCTGTACTTTCTGCTCAATTTTGCTGTGAACCTAAACTATTCTAAAAAATTGCCTTTAAAAAGAGCAGGGCCAGGCTTCCCTGGTGGCTCAGTGGTAAAGAATCCACCTGCCAATACAGGAGACACGGGTTCAATCTCTGATCAGGGAAGATTCCACATGCCACAGAGCAACTAACCCTTGCACCACAACTACTGAGCCTGTGCTCTAGAGCTCAGGAGTTGCAGCTACTGAGCTGTGCACTGCAACTGCTGAAGCCCGCGCGCCCTGGAGCTCATACTCCTCAACAAGAGAAGCCTCTGCAATGGGAAGCTCATGCTCCGCAACTAGAGAGTAGCCCCCACTTGCTGCAACTAGAGGAAAAAGTGCGTGCAGCAACGAAAACCCAGTACAGCTAAATAAATACAATTAAAAAAAGAAGGGACAAACCCACCCCCAGGTGCCACATTCACCCACAGCAAACCCTCCAGCCACAAGAGGCATGTGAGTCTGGTACCATGGTCTCAGCAATGAGGGAGGGGCGGCTGCTCCTCGCAGGTCTGTGTCTGAGTGCACAAGTGAGACACACCAGCACATACAAACGTACAAGGGCATGCTCAAACACATGCACACATATGGACACAGATACAGACACAAGGTCATGTGTACTTGCACTGTGCGGCACACTCACCTGTGCACACATGCATGTGTTCAAGCTCATTCGTGTCCATGCTCACACATACAAACGTGTGTGCTCACATGTATTGTAGCCATGCACACAGATGCATGTACAAGGTGCAGTACACACTGAGTATGCACACACCCAGATGTGCACACACTCTCATGCATGTACTCGTGAACAGTCAGTCACATGCTCACATGTGCATGTACATATATGCACATACACACACATGTGTGACTCCATGCAGTCCCAATGCCATCCCCACACATTGTTCCCACCCTGTCCCCACACTCTTCCCCCATGCCCTTACCACTCCGGTTCCCCATGCTGTGCTCTCACGCTGTCTCAGCCATCCTTCCACGCTGCCCCCACACTGCCACCTATGATGTCCTCTAGCAGCTTGGCTGTCACTCTTGACCCCATGAGTATTCCCACTCTGAGCACCAGCAAATGCTGGAACCAGCCCAGACACCAGCAGTAAACTCAGCCCTGGAGCTGGAGGAAGGGTCTTCATGCACCTCCCTGGCATAGGCCCTGGATCACCCTGACAAGAGGTGCCTCCTGGGATCACTGGGGGGCCCATGAGATACTCGCTCAGCAGCTTGGCCAGGAGCCTGGCCCATGGCTGAGACCTGGAAGTCATCTCTCAGAAGTCAGGGTGACACACCATCTGGGGCAGAGTGGCACCTCCTCCCTCACCCAGACTACCCCCTCCCCGAGTCAGGCGCCTCCACCCCGAGGAACTGAGCACCCAGGGCCTAAGGACTGACCCTGCCCAGTGACAGGGTGACCAGGAACTGAAGGGGGAGGGGCAGAGCCCCCCTGCCAGACCCACCCAGAGCAGGCCCTTTTTATGCCCCTTGGAGCTGCCCAGGACTCACCTGCAGTTAACTTGGGGGAGGGGGGGACACCCAGCTTACCTGAGGATGACGTACATGACGAGACAGTTTCCCAACAGCCCCCCAATGCACACGGCCAGGTAGAGCCCCAAAATGGTGACCTTGAGCCCAAGGGGCAAGAAGGCACCATGGCTGGCGTTGAGCAGCAGGTGAGGGGGCAGCAGACTGTGGTTGGCGCTCAGGAGGGACAGGTTGCCCTGCAGGTGCTCTTGGTAGAGGACCTCCCAGAACGGGGCAGGGAAGAGGGACTCCATGCCAACACCCCGCACAAAAAGCCCTGGGAAAGCACAGGGACACGTGAGCACAGCACCCCACACCTACCCAGCCCCAGGCCACAGACGTGGAGATACACGTATGTGCGCGCGCACACACACACACACACACACAGTAGCAGCTGGAGACATGCAAACGTGTATGCCCAGACAGGGACACGCAAACACAGGCGACATGTGCACACTCAGGGACACAGTCTCAGCTGGCCTGCGGTTCTCTCACGGTGTGCGTGGAGGTGGTTACACCAGGGACAAATGTCCAGCCACAGGGGCTCACGGACACATAGTACGCACACACACACAAACCCACCCTCGTGCACATGCAGGCACAAAAGCAACGAAGACACACCCAGAAACACCTGGAACACAGGACACAGGGCAACTAGCGCAGGGCCTCCACCCGCCCCTCCCCAGCCCTGCCTGAGAGCCGCAGCCACCTTGGGTCCCCTCCACACCAGCCCTCAGCGGCTCAGTCTTACCTCGGTAACCTCCGTGGAAGCTGGGACCCCAGAGACCCTGACTCCCTTGGCCAACAGCAGAGCAGGGCTCGGAGCGCCTGCCTGACTCAGCCCTGGGTCCGGATGGGGCTGTGGCTGCCGCACAGTGGCAGCTGCTCCTGCTCCTTCTCAGACGCCAGACCAGACGCAGCAGCCTGGTGCGGAGCTGGGGGAGGGGAGGAGGCTGCAGCTCCACAGCGGGAGGGGCCGTGCAGGCTGGAGGAGGGGGCCCCAGGCTGGCGGAGGACAGATGCGAGGACCAGGGTACACCCTCAGAGATGAACAGAGCCAGGCTTGGACACACGGACACAAGAATACAGCTGCACACAGGAACACAGACACATGGCCACGTGCACACACACACACACATACACACACAAAGACACACAGGGACTTGGGGACAGACACACAAGGACACACAGAAACATACAAAAACATGGAACAGAGACTCAGGGGGACGGACACAGACAGACAGACATGGAGTCTTGTCTCACACAGAGACAGGGACTTGCATGGACTTGGACCTGCCCTGGCTGGAGTTCAGTGCCCAGAACACTGCCCCTCAGCTAGGCTCCCAGGGCTGGTGAGCCAGAGTGGGCTGGCATGTGGGTGAATACATGGCAGGGCCCCTGCCCAGCCAGCCCCTAGCAGATCAGAACCTCATAAACAAGCAGGATGTCTGACTGTCCAGTGTGCCCCTGGGCCTCCTGTGTGCCAAGCCCATCATGAGCACAAGCTCGTCCATCCCCACTACCCCTGACCATTGCTCTCAGCATCCCTGTGTGCCCACAAGAGAAGTAAGCCTCAGCTTCTCAGCAGTATGAAGCCACCTGTCGAAATGGCAGAGACAGGGTTCAAACCCAGGTCTGTCTGCCACTTAGAGGCCCACCAAGGGCAACTCTGCCACAGCTGAGTCCCAGAGAAACATTTGGGCATCATTCCCTCACAGCCTGGCCCCCAGCACCCACACCACTGAACATACCTCCTTCCCAGCACTGGGGTCACATGTCATACGGGTGACCCCTGAGCAGAACTGCCAGCTCTACCCAATCATGGGGTCGTTCTTCCTACCCAGGCTCTGCCCACACAGCCTGGACCCTGCTTGGAGCATGTGTCTCCAAGGATGGGGACCTGGTTGCTAGGCAACTGGCAGCAACGTTGCTAGGATACCTGGCGAATCAGGAGAGGACAGAGCAGATACCCTAGGACTCAGCATCCCAAGCTGTCCCAGGATTTCTCTCTAGATCTTCACTGCAGTCAACTCAGGGACACATGTGGAGACACAGGGCACAACCACAAAGGCAATCAGGACACAAAGACTCACAAACACACACAAAGATGCCCATACAGGCACCCGGGGAAATGCACAGACACAGCTACGTGCTCAGAGATGCACAGACATCTTTGACCCACAAACACATGGGCCACAGCCACGCAAACCCATACCAGGGTGCATGTGAAGCACATGGTAGACACGGGAGAAGAAACAGATCAAGGCCTCAGACACCCCCGGGACACGTACATGCATCACATTCTCCAGGCGAAGCTTGAAGCCCGTGGGAGCCCGGCAGGGCAGGAAGCCAGGGGGGCTCAGCCTCCTGCAGCCTCCCCAACTGAACTGGACTCCCCAAGGTCTGAGTAGCCAATCCCCTTCCACCCCCCACTGTCTGGGCCCACCTGGCCGCCAGCTTCTGGAGATGCATTTCCTAATGGCCTTCAGCGTGAGGTAGGGGTTGAGTAGAAGGCTGCTGTGAGGCTGAATGTGAGTTCCGGTCTGGACAGACCTCCCAGGAAGGCGAATCAGATGGAGAAAGCACAGAGGGTGGTTGCAGGCTGACATCCGGCCCCTCACAGGGCAGTCTCAGTCCAAGGACAGGGTGGCGGGTGGCCAGGCTGGGGTGCTGATGACATCCCCTGGAGATGGCAGCCCCCCAGCGCTGGACTCTGGAGTGTTCTCACAAAGGGGGCTGGCCCAGGAAATGGCCTTGTCTTCCTGGACCCCTGCATAGCCAGGATGAGACACAAAATGTATGTGTCATAGGTGGGGCAGCAGGGAACACGTGAGCATTTGCCTCAAAGCAAGACAACCCCAAACACACACACCACACACAGGCAAAACAGAACACACAGGGGCACCAGGGATAGCCCAAGACACACAACTTCCACAAATGACAGCACCGACGTCCACAAGTGACAGCCTGACCAGGGATGCACGTGGAGGTCACAGGCATTTGGGGCAGGACACAGGTCCCAAAGTGCCACTGATACCCACAAACACCTCACTCTTGCGCCAGGGCCCCAGGCCCATCAACACCAGATGGCACACTGGCTGCTGCCCCTTGGTCCCCACATGTCTCACCACCCCTGAGCAGGGCACAGGAATCAAAGCACAGTTGCTGGTAGCCTCCAGGGAATTCAGCCATCCCCAGGGAATTCAGTCACCAGACTAATTGTGCTGTTAAAAGGTAAAAGGATTTTCATAATTCTGGGCTTCTTCATAAAATATTACTTTTCCCTTGTGATCTTAACTTCTTAATATTTACATACAGTGACAGAGAATTGTAGGTTTGCAATATCATGTTAAATTTTGCAGCCATTTAATAATACTTATTAATATTATTTCCAAGTTTTATTTTCAGGCCTTAGACCTCAGCAGTTCCATCTGCCCTTGACAAACACAAGACCTAGACACAGAAACAAGCAGGAGATGTGGCAGGGTATCTCACAGTGGCTGGCCCAGACAGCGAGAGCACCTCCCATCCCAGGAGAGTGGGGAAGATGGTGGAGAAGCAGGAAGAAGCTCCACTCAGGAATGTGAGCTCTGCCAGCATCGGGCCCCCTCGGGAATCAGGAGAGAGTGTCCAAGGTTCTCAGTCCTACAAAAACAGAGGGAATCCCTTCTTGCAGGAGATTGTGCCCATTCTCCACACCCCACATCCACACCATAACTCCCTGGCCTGGACCCAGGGAAGCTGAGAAGAGGGCCCAGACTTCTGGCTCAGAGAACTCCCTCCCGGGGGAGCACCAAGTAAGGGCTAGAGGTGGTCCCAGCCTGGGTTTCATATGTCCAGGAGGACTGCTTGAAGGAGGCAGCCTGCTAGGTCAGCCTGCCTAAGCCCTCACTGCTTCTTCTGGAGCCCAGAGACGTTTGTCTTCAAAATCCAGCAGGTGTAGAGTCACGGATGTAGAAAACAAACTTGTGGTTACCAGGGAATAAGGGGGGAAGAGGGGATAAATTGGGAGATTGGGACTGACACGTACACACCACTTTAGGAAAAAAAAGTGGATATATGTATACGTATAACTGATGGCTTTGCTGTACCTGAGACTAACACAACACTAAATCAAGTACACCCTAACAAAATTCTTTTTTTAAAAAGCAACAGCAGCAGCCCCCAGGTGAAGCTGAATCCCAAGGCCTAGTGTGTTTGTTAGTCGCTTAGTCCTGTCTGACTCTGTGACCCCACGGACTGTAGCCCACCAGGCTCCTCTGCCAATGGAATTCTCCAGGCAAGAATATTGGAGTGGGTTGCCATTTTCTTCTTCAGGGGATCTTCCCAACCCAGGAATCAAACCCAGGTTTCCTGCATTGCAAGCGGATTCTTTACCATCTGAGCCACCAGGGAAGCCCTATCCTAAAGGAACCAGCCCAGCAGCAGGAAGGGGAAAGTCCCAGGGACAGCTTCTCATAACTTGGGGGTGGGAAGGATGGACTGTTCCATGCAGCTTCAGGAAGGGGGTGGATGGCATGCCAGCTCTGGAGATACGGGGCTACCGAATCAGAGTTTACCCTCTCACCGGAAGCCAGAGCAAACTTTCAAAAAACAATGGGAATGGTCAACAGCCTCCTTCCAAAAGGCCAGAACCCCAGCTGAGACCCACCCCCTCTCCAAAGCCAAGACAGTCCCTCCCCTCAGGGGCTCAGGTCATGAGCTCCCAAAAAGGCACCATCCACGGGCCCAAGTAGACAACCAGGAATAAAAGGGAGAGGCATGTCAGCACTGTGGGAACCACCTATACATGAACAAATTATGGACCTAATGCACTAATTCTGGCCTAAGGTAAACTGGAATGAGTCCATGGATTAATGAATCTGGAATAAATTGATGAGTACATGAACAAATTAAAGAATCAAATTAAGTGAATCAGTTATAAAATGTTACGAAACTCATAAATACATAGATAACAGGAATCTAGGAGCCAGGACCCAGAGATTCAGGGTTCATCAAAGCCTGAGTCTTAGTCTTAGACCCCTAGACCCCAAACTTGCCCAGGGAGAGGGGAGAACCCCGTGTTCTGCTGTGGGAGGCCTCTAGGGCCACGTAGAGGGGAAAGGGGCTCAACTTGGAAGGTCTCCTCAGAGCTGCGCCCCTTAACCCCAAAACTGGCCAGCAGACAGCTCTCCAGCCAGGAAGCTGAGCCCACAGCCCTGGGGCGCTCTGGGGCTACTCGGAAAACAAAGAGCCCGCACTCTGTCTGGAAAAGCTGTGGTCATCTCCCCCAGGGTCCTTACACCTGGGAAGTCCCTCGGCGCAGGTGTCCAGGGCATCTTCGCTCGTGGACCAAGGCTGTAACTGCGCACCTTCCGAGGGGTCGCCCCGCCCCCGCTGGCATGGGGGAGGGGCGGGTCTCCTGGTTACCCAGCAACCGCGTCAACAAGTCCCTGAGAGTCCGGGCTGAGTTGGAGGTTCAGATCCGAGAAGGTGGAAAGTATGGGGTGTGGGAACGGGATGCAAGGGCTAGGGGCACTCCACTGCCCGCTGCTAAGGATGGGGTGAGAGAGGGAGCGGCCGTCAGCCTCTGTCCCAGTGTGGGCCGGGAGCTGGCCTGGGGTCTGTGGGATGGGCTGGGTGAGGAAAGGAGCCCTGAAGGGACTTTCTGGGTATTTCCCTTTCCCACCTCGTGGGCCCTCCCTCCCCACCCCCTATCTCCTCCCTGGGCTCCACTCTCCTTTACCCCATCTACACCCAGAGGGGACAGACTGGGAGGATGGCATCTCCCCCACAGCAAGCCAGCTGTCCACTGGACTCTGAGCCTCCACCGCACACAAGTGAGACCTCTTACAGACAAACTGACCCACATAAGAAAATCAAACACACACACACACACACACACCTCTCTCCCAGAAAAGCATGAGTCGCCTGTTCAGATACAAGGAAGACCCACAACCTGTATCTCCAGTCCCTAACACTAAAACAGATGGGCCTAAGGCCAACGCAGGTGGTGGGACTAAACACAAAGAGGGTCCCAGCATGGGGAGTGTCCACCAAGCCTCATCCAGAGCAGTCTCAAGCCGTCTCCACCCCTGGTCAGTGCTTGAGGTCAACTCAGGGGTCTCAGCTTTTTCTCACTAGACAGAGAGACAGCCCGAAGGGAGTGGATGAGAAAGTTCTAGCGGACTGCCTGAGTGAGTAGGAAGGCTGAGCTGACTGGGACGTGTGCGAGGTTGGGGTAAAGGTGCAGAGATCAGAGGTCCAGGCCCTAAAGTGGGTTCCGCAGGGTCCAGAGGGGCCGGAGCTGGGCGCCCAAGGTGGGTCCAGGTCAGGCCAAAGAGGCGGGGGGCAAGGGCTGGATGTTGTCTTCCCTCCACAAGGCTCGAGGATGCAGCCGGAGCCAGCGAAGGAGACCAGGAGGAGGGGCCCGCGGGAGCGAGCGAACAAGGGCGCGCAGGGAGCAGGGGCCCGCGTGGGGCGCGCCCAGGCGGAGCCCCCCAAGCCGGGCTGGGCCCTCACGCTGGAGGGGCTGGCGGCCATGCGGCCCGCGCAGCGCCACAGCCACCTGCTCTTCGGCGACCTGCTGGAGGACGTGGGCGTGGCCACTTGCCTCTTCCCGTGCGAGTCAGCGGAGGTGGGGTACCGCATGCCGGACTCGCGTGCGTGGACGCTGCCGCTTGAGCCACCCGCGCAGCGCCAGGACCGGCTCCTCGGCGTCCTTAAGGCCGCCGAGGCCCGCGGCCGAGTCCGCGCGCTCCGGCTGCGCTACGCCCGCATGCGGGTGAGGCAGGGACGGGGCCTGGGCGGGGGGAACTGCCAGGACGGGAGTGCTACAGGCCAGGGGGGGCACCCGTCGTCGCTAAGGCTCCGCAACAGCCCGGCCCCGACCCCGATCCCGCAGGCGGAGGAGATCTCGCTCCTCATTCAGTGCCAGAGGTCCGCGCGCGCCGCCATCCGGCTGGAGCTGTTCCTGCCGCCGCAGCTGAAGCCCACGAGGATCCCAGACCCCCTGGACCGGCAAGAGGTGCCCGAGAGCCCGGGAAAGGGCGGGAGGGAAGGCCCGCCCGCCCGCCTCCCTACACACCGGTCCCAAGCCCCTCTTCCCCCGCAGAGGAGGCGCGTGGAGACCATCCTGGAGGAGAAAGTCCACGGCAGCATCTTCCCACGTTGACAGCGACCCCACAGCGCGAAACCGCGCCCCACCCTCCTACATAAAGTCTCATTTCCCAACCACCCCCTGGTCTCTACGCTTCCCCTCTCTAAGTCCCCCGGCGGCGGAGGGAAGGGGTTAGGATGGATGCTGGATCTCCCACACGGGACATCAGGGTACACAGGGTGCGGCTCCTTCAACAAAGTGGAAAGATGCAAATTGGCGGACATCAGATTAACAGCGGGCAGGGACATTCCTAACCCCCCAAATCCCATGCTGCCCCCAGCAGGCAACCTGGTGCCCTGTGAATTTGTGGGGGTCTCCAGTCTGGCTGTGCCAGGAAGAAGAGCCTGGCTGGGCAAGAGTTGCAACCCCAGAAGTGAGGGCAACCTCAGGGAGAAAGCAGGACCCCTAGACCACAGGCCATTCCCTCAGAGGGTCAGAGAGGAAGCTGACGTTCTGGGCAGGAGAGTGACTGCAAGAGCCAACGCTGACCTTCAGACAAGAGCCAACGCTGGCCTTCGGACAGTCAGCTCTGTCTAGGAGGGTCTTCAGAAGACAGGGAGACTGGGGAAGGGGAGATCTCCTAAGGCAGACCTCTGGTTCTTGTTGTTGAGTCAGTCAGTCATGTCAGACTCTGCAACCCTGTGGACTGCCGCACGCCAGGCTCCTCTGTCCTCCACCATCTCCATGAGTTTGCTCAAATTCATGTCCATTGAGTCACCCAGATAGAAAGTCACTCTTGGTTTTCCTTTCCATCCTGATAGTCCCTCTCTGCCCCTTTGATTCCCCCTTACTGGAACACACACACAGAGGACAGGAAGGACACCACCCCTGTCCCACTCTGACAAACCCACATCCTGCAAAACCTCTGGATTCCAAAGAACATCTGGACAAAGTTTCTGGACAGATTTCCCCTTCAAGAATTTACTTTTCTCCCCAACACAGACTCTTTGCAGAGCCTGGGATTTCTCTTAGCCGGCTGTCCTTTTTCCTCCCTCTCAGCAGTCCAATGGGTTATCACAGAGGTGGGGGCCTCACACAAGGCCATCCCCTGCCAGGAGACTCCAGCAGAGTCACCAACCTGCAGCAGAGAACTGGTCCTAGAGGGGTGTGTCCTCTACTAACAGAGGCCAGAGCTGGGGTCAGCAAGGAGTCCTGTTTGATGGCAGCCCCTGACCGGACTCAGGATGGGGACCAGAACCCTCTGTGTCCCCAGCAAGCCCTAACCCCAACCAGGACACTTGGCCAGTTCTGAGCTGTTGCACCCTTAGCCTTGATCCAAGCCAGAACTGTGTGGAACTGAAGTCTGGAAGCTCCAGGAGAGAGGAGGGAGCTCTCTACAGGAGGGTAGGCAGAGAGAATAAGGAACAAGGGAGAGAGGGTGACTTGGGCATGGGACAGAGCAACAACCACTTACCTGCTGACACATGCAAGATGCCAACTAGCCCTGGCTCCCCTGGTTAAGCTCCCTGCGTCTGAACCCCAGCATTCCATCTCTGGGGAAGTGCCAAGCACTGGAATGATTTCATCTGTTTAGTAAAAGCACATTTTACTTCATCACTCCTCTGAGCCTCCATTTCTTTATCTTTAAAAAGGAAGCCTTAATGACCTCACATGGCATTATGGCCCCAGGTAAGTGCTCCATAAGAGAAGGGTCACTCTAAACAGGCAGGCACTGAAGGGCAGAGGACGAGAGAGGTGCACACAGCCCTGAGGAGCCATCCAGATGAAGGCTCCACCCTTCACCTGGAGCTCTGCACCAGGTGGGGGCTGGGACAGGGGGTAACTTTGATCACCCCACCAGGAAGGCAGCCTTGGTCTGAAGAGAATACCTGGGAAAGTGGCCGAGGACATTGCTGCAGGGCCTGGAGGAGGCTTCTGCTATGAGAAAGCAAAGACTGCAAGCCACAACCCAATGACTGGAGGCTATAAGGGATTTGGGTTGGGGGGGGGTCCCCAGGGCTGGGAGCTCATGCTCTAGACAGAGGGTCCTGGGTTCAAATCGCACCCCCAGTGTTACCCCAGGAGAGAGGTACACCAACCCCCACCACATCCAGCTGCCCTACACGTCTCAGGATGCAGGTGGAGATGCCATGTCAAGCATCACAGCATGAGCATGGCTGTGTGGCCTGGACTAAGTGTTGGCCCATCTTTGAAGGCCTTACCTCCTGGGACTGTTATCTAGGTTATATAAGCAGCAGCCACCTCCCACCTGGGTAGGCTTCTGGCCTCTGCTCTGGCCCAGCCAGCCTGTCAACATGACAGCCAAACCCTCTGAGGACACAGCATAAGAGGGCCCCCAGCCTGCGGGGCCTCTCCCTCCTCCCTGGCCTTGGCCTGCACTCTCCAGCTCAGCTCTGCCTAGCTGCCCTACTGGCTCCAGTTCTATCCTTTGCCAAGTAAGATGCAGGTCTGAAACACCCGCTCTCTGCTCTGTGGTTCTCCTTAGCCCTCCTCACCTCTCACCCAGTCTGCGAGTCTATTTCTTGTCTGCTCCGCGGCTGGTCTGTCCTGCCCACTGCCAGGTCCCAAGGCTGACACGTAGAGAACACCCAGACATTCGCAGGATGAAGACAGTTGTAAACTCCCCCCTTCCCTTTATATCCCCAAGAGCGCTGAAAAACGTGAGCATGTACAACTTTGTGCAACTGGAAGGCATTTTGTGAGCAGGCCCGGGGACCAAGGGACAGGAGCTGTACACGCTCTGAGGCTAGGGGACTCAGACACTCTGCAGACCACTTCCAGAGCAGGGTCAGGGCCGTCCAAACACGGGCCCAAAGCATGCTGGGATAAGGTATTTAACTCATCGAGTCATAAAATACGAGATTTGGCCAAAGAGAAGAGACAGGCATTCCTGGCAAAGGGGAGGGTGTGGCTTTAAACTTTAGAACATCTTGGGGCAACTGGAGGGGTTGAAAGGGACTCAGCTGGCCACATGGACAGGGACTTTGGATATAAGGACAGCCCGGATATAAGAACCATTGCCCCCCACCCCACCCCCAGTGGCGCTGCAGCCCAGGAACCGCCTTCCTTGGGAAGGCCCTACAGCACGGTGACTGACAGCACGCCCTTAACCGCGTTTCACAGCTAAGGATACTCAGTGTCAGAGAGCCTAGGGACGGCCCAGGAGTGACCACGGGGTCCAGTCCTTTCGAGCCGCCTCTCCCTTCCTTAAGAGGGGCAAGCAGCCTATGCAGTCGCCCCCTTCCACCCCCCCACCCCCACCCCCCCAGTAACTGCAACGCTGGACTGGCCCCGCCGAGAAGAGCTGGAGGCACGGCCACACCCCCAGCTGCCGCAGTACCACTTCAGCCGCTCCGGGAGCCAGAGGCCCCAGCATCAGCACCTCATCTCCGCGGGCCACTCAGCGACAATGGGGACCCAGGCGCCGCGCAGAAGCGCGCGGAGCGGTGGGGAGGGGGCGGGTGGGGCGCGGAGCCGGCAGAGCTCGGGGCGGGGCGGGCCGGGCCGGGCACCTCCCCGCGCGAGGAAGTCCCGGCCCCGCGCTTTGGGGAAGTGCGGCCGAGGCGCCTGCGCACTGAAGCCTGCGCCCTCTCCCCGACGATCCGGCCGGACCTCGGAACGCGCGGGCCGGCGGCTGAGGCGCGAGCGGCTCGGGAGCGCGGCCGGTGAGTGCGCGCGCGCGGCGCCCAGGACGGCGGCCCTGCCCCTCCGGCCCGGGGCCCGTGGGCTGTGCGGGGCGGGAGCTTCGGAAACCAGCGCCCAGATCCGCGCCCCAAGGACTCCCGCCGCGGGGTCCACGTGGACCCTGGGCCGCGGCGGGACTGGATGCAGTCCCCGCGCGTGGGGGAGGGGGCGTTGCAAGCGGGTTCCCCTTTTTCTGCAGCTCAAAGCCTGGGGAAGTGATTGCTCAAAGTGGGGGGGGGGGGGGCCGGAAGAACCCAGGTTTCCGCGTCTCCCGTCCCCCCTTCAGCCTGGTGGGGAGGGGCCGAGGCGGGACACCCGTACTGCCCCCGCCCCCACCCCGCTGGATCTGGCAGCCAGTCATCCCCGCCAGTCGGAGGGGAGGCGCTGCGCCCCCGGCCCGAGCTGATCGGGGGCTCCTGGCGCCAGCCTCGCTCCAGAACGCGCAGGAGGACCTCCTGCCGTCTGACTTGAGTCCTGCTGCTGCAGTGCACGCCCCTTCGGCAGCCAGGGTGGGGCCCAGAGCGACCTGGCCCCTCCCGCCCCCACCTCGCCTTTGGGTCGCTGGTGAGTGGGGCGCGTGGCGAGTTCCTTGAGGGTAGGGTGGGGGCGTCAGAGGCCGGAGAAAGGGGCAGACTTCTCCAGGCCAGACCCTATTAGCCGAGAGAGGGAGAGAGAGAAGTGGGTTGCCCCTGCCATCGCAGAGGTGGGCTGGGGCGAGGGTCACCAGGGCTAGGAAAACTGGTCTGCCTTGGAGCCGCTAGGCTGGGACTTCCCTACCAGCCCAGTGGTGGAGGGGCGGGGGCGAAGCAGACAGGAAAGGTGCTGAGGAGGATGAGAAGAGAATGGAGCCCCTCTGGCAACCCCCCTCACAAAGGTTATGGCATTTTTTCCTGGGATTGTCACATTTTCTTATTCTTTTTTTGGACTGGGCGGGCTCGGGGACGTTCTTTTTCCTTCTGTGGAGCAGAGCAGCAGTTGCTCCCGAGGGAACCTCTGTCCCCAGAGGCCAGACTTACTGCCCGTCCAGCTTCTCCCATCCTAGACTTAGGGGCCAAAGCCTGGATGGGGCTGGGGAAGGAGAAGGAGCCCCCTTCCACATGCCCGGATGAGGGGCAGGAGCACTGATACTGATCCTGTAACCCCACCAGGAGAGAGAGCAGGTGCCCCAGAGGCATAAGTGGTCCCAGCCGGCCTGGGGATGGTGCAGGGAGCCAGGTCCAGGGGTGGGCGACAACGTCCAGGGCCTACAACCAGGGCAGAGGGGCGGCCTCTCCCTCTCTCTGCCACAAACTCAGCCCCCAGCACCTGGGCGCTGCACTCTCAGGCAGGTCCCCTCCTCCAGTTCAGAGCTGATTGGGAGAAGGCAGCCTAGGGAGTTTAATCTTCAGGGAGCTAGGGGGCGGTGGGGGGGAATTGGGGCCCTGCCCCCACTCACAGTGGGTGGAGATGCAGAGGAGGAAGAGCCGCTCTGCCTGGGGAAGTCACAGCCCGACTGGGGTACAGCTACCAGACCTCAGAGGTTGCCACACCCCTTCCTTTCCCTAGAAACTTGACCCCTGCGGGAAGGCAAGCTGTGGGGCTGCTGTTTCCCCATCTTGTCTGTTTGCTGGAAGCTTGAGGGTCCACCTTCCCATGATCCAGGGGAAACCAGGCCAAGACCCCATGGGCCCCTACACCTGGCCCCCAGATCTGGGTCAGGGCAGGGGCCTCTGCATGCTTAGACTGAAGACAGGGGTGCCCTCAGCGTGCATATCTCGGGCTGTCACCTCTGAGCACCAGCACCTGGCCAGGAGACGGGACGCTGGGGTTGCCCAGCCAGTGACCGCCCTGGGGCCCATCCTGCAACATCGTTTTCCTCTCCTGCCATCGCAGACCCCAAGAGGCCAACTGAACCAAACAGGCACTGAAAGGCCAAAGCTGAGGAATGGAAGCGGGGTGGGGGGGGGGGGGGGCGGGGTGCAGCAGAGAGAATGTTCATTTAATGAGAAAATAAAGTGAAACCAAGTCGTGAGCCTCTCGCGGCGGGGTTTCAGAAGGTCCGCGCCCCAGACACGCCAGGGGCCGCCCCTGGGCCGGGGAAGGGGGCGGATGCCTCACCTGGGCCGAGGTGGGGGTGGGGTGAGGGCAGGTGGGAAGGCGTTCAAAACTGCCTCCTGGAGCCTGATTGGCCGCCCTCGGTCCCCGCGTTCCCAACAGGGGCCGCTCATCCGGGTGGGACTGGGCACCCCCGGCACGCCCGCACTGCGGAAGGGGAAGGTTCGCCCCGATGCCGCTCCGAGCGGAAGGGACCCCGCGGCTCCTACCCGCCCGGGAGCAAGACGCGCCACCACCCGCCTGCGGCAAGGCCTGGGGCCGCAGCGGTTTCCGCAGCCTGGGGGTGGGGAGGGGAAGGGAGGCTGGGAGACCCGGAGGTGCCAGTCGAAGGCTGGGTGCGGAGCGAAGGTTGGGTGCGGAGCCAGCGTCCGGGCTGAAAAGGCGGTGGTGCCTGGCGGCTCTCAGCCCTCTTCAGCCGTGCCTGCTGCACTGCCCGCACCTTCAGGACGTCCTGCCTCAGCCCCAAGTCCTACTCCCGTGCTCCGTGCCACAGGCCTGGTCTGCTCCCTCTGCGGAGTCCCTGGGAGCAGGTGGGAGTCCTCCAAGGCCCCGCAACCCTTCCCAACTCCTGGTGGGAAGCAGCCTCCCCACCTCTCACCACTCATCCCCTGGAAAACCTGGGATGGAGGGAGCTGGGATGGAGGTTCCAAATGTCTACCACCACCCCTGAGAGCCTCAGTCTCTGGGGGCCTGCAGCCCCCTGGGAGGGGCCAGGAGCCGGAAACCAAGAAAGAGGAACCCCTGCTTCCGGCTTTCAGGGAGTGAGCAGATGGGGGTGTCCCAGAACCTCCTGTGGAGATCTTGTCTGGGGTCTCCTCCTTCCTGATCCCCATCCCCTCACAACTGCGGTGTAGACTAGAGTGGGGGTTGGGCCTGGGCAGAGTAGTCTGAGGTGGGAGGCCGGGGAGGCAGGTAGGGAGAGACTCAGAATGCCTGGCAGGGTGCCAGCCAGGGCGGGTGTAAGGTTCTCAGTGAGAACCCCGGCCTCTCTTCTCAGACCCCCAGGCTGTGGTGACAGAAACAGGTGTCCTGGAACAGGCACCACGGAGCCCTGGCAACCTCCTCCACCCATCCATGCCCACCCCACCTGAGGCCGAGAAGCAGGTGGGCTGCCTCCACCCTGGCCTCCGCCCCTTGGGGGGTGGGGGGGCTAAGGGCATGACTAGGAGTTCAGAGACCCATGGACATCTGGGAGGTCACAAGGGTCATAGTCCTGGGAGGGAGCGTGGCGTCCAGTGGGCAGTTGGGGCTGGAAAGCGGGTGGTAACCATGGGCTCTGCCTGGAGGCTGAGGCAGCCCTGTCTTCCCCCAGCAAACAGGGCCAGAGGAGGCGGACCAGCCCCCCTCGATGTCCAGTCATGATGCGGCTCCCCCGGCTCCCCCCAGGCGAAACCCCTGCTGCTTGTGCTGGTGCTGCTGTTGCAGCTGCTCTTGGTACGTGGGCCTGGGGATGCTTGATAGGCCTGGTGGGGAGGGGGCGCTGAGCAGACCTAGGATCCAGGACCCTGCTCCTTAGTCCTTAGGAGGCTTTTGAGGCATCACCTCCAAGTAGGGTACCCCTGCCACCCACAGCACTTATCCAGGGGCTTGGTGACTAGTGGTCAGTGCAGGTGGTATCCACATGCAGGCACCTGGCGTGCATGTGCGTGTGTGTCTCTGCTGTAAGTTAGGGCGGTATGTGTGTCTGTCTTGTCTCTGTCTGTCTCTGTAAGCTCATCCAGACTGGCCCTGGGGACTAAAACAACAAGACAAAGCAGGTCCTACAGACAGCATCAGGTGGAGGGGCTTTGAGTGGAAACCTGGCCCCGGGACAGTCGGTGGGTGGGGGCAGGCACTGGGCCTCCAGGGGTGAACTAGTTTCTGAGCACATAGGGAACCTGTTGGGGGTTTTGTGGCTCAGAGGCATATGGCTCTTTACAGGTTTTCAGTCCTTGGCTGTTGAGTAGACAGTGCTGAGGGGACCCAAGTGGGGATCAGCCAACCAGTGAACAACTGAGACCTGAGCCCATGCCTGAAACAGAGAAACTGCCTGGGGTTAGGGATGGGAGGCCATGAACTGTTAGGACCCACTTAACCTTTGCCTGTAGGGACCAGGAGAGGAGTTTGGCATGGCATCTGAAAGGTGGGGTAAGGAGGGAACTGAGTTCTGTCCAAACCCTGAGTCTGAGATGTCCTTAGCCGTATCACTGACCCTGGTGAGAGGTCTGGCTGGAGGTGTGGACTTGGAAGCCATCACCGATGCTGCGCCCGGAGCTAAGGAGGGAAGCAGATCGCCTGGGGAGAGTCAGGGGTCAGACACACGGGCTGGGCCTTCACCACATCAGTGGGGTCTGTAGGAAAAAGCAGCGAGGGTCTAGGTCAGGCCAGGGAGGGAGGGAGGCAGACACCTGGGGCCTGTGAAGCCCCGAAGGCAAGAAGACGTCCCAGGGCGGGACCAAAGGCTGGGAAAGAAGCAGACCCACCTGCGACGGGTTCACCCGTGTGTTGAGAACCCCGAGGCCTCCTGCCCATTCTAACACCTGTGTGCGGAGTGTCCTGCACGCATATGTGTGCCTGGAGGGCAGTGCCACCTTCCCCTCTGCCCATAGGAACGAAGAACGGAGGCGGGCCTGGCGAGCCTCCCGGGAGAGCAGGCTGCAGCCCCTCCCCAGTTGTGAAGTCTGGTGAGTCTGCCCCTGGGGCTCTGCGCGGGAGGGGGTGGAGCCTGACGAAGCCGGCTGATGCCCGGATGCCCTCCGCAGCGCCACGCCGACGCCGACGCCGACCCCGACCCCGGAAGAGGTGCGGAGCTGGGCCCAGTCCTTTGACAAGCTGATGCACAGCCCCGCGGGTCGCAGTGTATTCCGGGAGTTCCTGCGCACGGAGTACAGCGAGGAGAACATGCTCTTCTGGCTAGCCTGCGAGGAGCTCAAGGCCGAAGCCAACCAGCATGTGGTAGATGAGAAGGCCCGGCTCATCTACGAGGACTACGTGTCTATCCTGTCCCCCAAGGAGGTGCGCTGCGTCGGGCCCAGGGTGGGAGGGTAGGGGCGTCTCCGCGCCCCTGACCGTGGCCCCGTCCCGCAGGTGAGCCTGGACTCCCGGGTGCGGGAGGGCATCAACAAGAAGATGCAGGAGCCGTCGGCGCACACGTTCGATGACGCACAGCTGCAGATTTACACGCTGATGCACCGAGACTCCTACCCCCGCTTCCTCAGCTCCCCCGCCTACCGCGCCCTGCTGCTCCAGGGGGCCTCCCAGTCCTCCAGCGAGGCCTAGGCTGCCCACGTGGCCGCCCAGATGTGGGACGCCTCCCGCGGCAGAGACTCCTTTCACGGGAGCGCTTCAGCAGGTGTCAGGAACACCCACCGGGCCCAGCACCCCGGGGTGGTCCCAGGCAAGAGTGGCAGGTGCAGCGCCAGAGGCCCCTTGCCCACCTGGGGGACGCAGTGTACCAGGGTCCTGCTGAGAGGCAGGCGTGAGTGCCTCTGGGCCCAGGCGACCTTTCTTGAATCAACCACCCCCTGCCTCTGGCCACGGAGTCCTCCTGCTGGGGTTCGCACGTGGGGAAAGGAGGTACCCTCCCTGGAAGCATCCTGGAGCCACAAACCTCACAGGGTCCCTGGGAAACCCTTTCGTGGACAGCAGGCCTTCTGTTTAGTTCTGTGATACAAGGAGACCTCTGCCTGGTGCCGTATGCACCCCGGGATTAGACTGAGGACCTCAGAACTAGGCTCAAGGCAGCAGGACCGGATTTCTCTTTTATATGGTCATTGAGTTTAAACCAGGAAATATGGCACTGTGTGTCTTATCAAAAAAAGAAAATGTTTTCATATTTAACTCCGCTCCTCTTACTCCCAAAATAGAATATTATTGAAGATATTTTTAAAGCAAAAGTCTTTCCTCTCTGAGAGGATGAGTTGTCTGGGACCCCCAGCAGGGGAGCAGCCCTGCCCAATGCAGGGACCAGGTGCTCAGCCCTCCCCATTTGAGGGCCTGTGATCAGGCAAGTGCAGCCCCCAAGGCACCTTGCCATCAAAGCTGGCAACACAAGAGGTACTGGCCAGGTCCTCAGCAGGCAAGGTCCCTGGCAGGTATCAAAGATTGTCTCCAGAGGCCGGGGCAGGACACTGACGAGGTGACGTCTCTGAGAACCTGGGTGCCAGGCAGTGGCACCTATACTGTGTCAGAGGCCCCACAAGGCACAGGCTTGCCCCTCTGATCCCTGAATTTCCAGTTGGTAAGCAATTCAGAACTGCACCAGGGCCCAGGACCCTCATCAGGGGTCCACCCCCATCCACACTGCCTCCACAAGCAGTGGGGCAGGGGCATCCTGAAGGGTTGCAGGCAGGCACAGCTGTGGGCCCAGATTTCACCTCCCTGCATGATCCCTTGACCCTAAGCTGCAGTACCTGGAGAGATCCTGAGACCCTGGTCCTCTGTGCACCCAAGACCCCTCCCCCCATTCATGCTATGCATGCCCAGCCCTGCCCGGCCATGGGCACACACTGGCTCTTCCCTCCAGGGCTGTCCCACCAGGCCAAGCCTGTGTCACATGGCCCCAGGTGGACTGTTCCTACAGCAGCGGGTGGTGGGGGTGACAGACCAGAAGTGAGGGGATGGGGACCCAGCTTGAAGCCCAAGTTTGTGCGTGGCCCACCAGGACCAATGGCTAGGGACAAAACGGTGGCAAAAAGAAACATTTAATGATTTGAGGGGAAAGGTGCACTGCAGGTAGGACAGAGGGCAGGGTGTGCTGCCTTCTGAGGGCAGGTTTCCAAGAAGCTGTGTCTGTATCTGTCAGCAGAGGATGGGGAAAGGGCACTGGCCAGCACTGGCCATGGCCCAAGGCTGCAGGCACACGTGCACAAGGGCTCAGCAGAACTGCAAGAAACAGACAAGAGGCAGCATCCATGTGGCCTGCAGGACCCCAGAGGGCAGGAGGCAGGGCTATCCACCACCTTCACAGCTCCCAAGAGACTGGTCGGCATGGCCATCCCCGAATTCACACTTCAGACAACCACCTCCAAAGAACAGGACGGCCTGGGCTCACCCCTACCTTCCAGCGGTTCCCACACTCATTGCAGACAACGAAGGTGGTCATGGGCTCATCAGAGCTGCGGGTCTGCACCTGTGGGGAGGGTCGTGATGGCGGGGTACCCAGCCCCAGGACCTCAGTTACTGGCAGCTGGAGGGCCCTGGGAGCAGGACTTCCCTGGAGTCACAACCTGGGGAGCACCCCCTACATCTTCAGGCAGCACTGGCCTCATGACACCTTGGCCCTCTTGGATGACCTGGGCTGAGCCTACCCAGCGACCCCAACCTTGGAGCCACCCCAACTGCTTTCTGCTTACAGGGCCCCCTGACATCTCTTGGGGCCCCATCAGTGTCTACCTCCATGACTCAGTGTATTCCCACTGCCACTACCGGGCACCCATCCCCCTGCCAGCAGCAACACAGTTGGGCCAGGCCCCGCCAACTTTAGTGACTCAGAGCACACTATACCCACCACTGAAGGCTGCTTACTGGGGACCTTGGCAAGGAGGAGGCCTTAAGGGTGAAGGCAGCTTCCAGCCCCGTCAGAGGCTAAAGTCAGACCCGAACCTCAGCATCTCTCACACAGCGTACCCCATATGCGTCCATGCAAGTGGGACCCAGCTGTCAGCAAGGGCAGGGCAGGGCCCCAGAGGCAACCAGCGCTTACCTGCGTGTAGGTGCAGTTCTTCTTTCTGCACTTGCCACAGGTAAACAGGTCCGTCTGTGTGCCACCTGTGCGCGCCATCTGGTGCTCACGGATGGCCTCCTTGGTCATGGCCTTGCGGATCTCCTTCAGCTCATCGCTAGCCATCTCCTAGGGCGAGGGGCACATGCTTAGCCCGCAGCCCCCAGGGCAGCCCCCTGTGCCCCTGGTAGGCTCACCTCTGAGGTCATGACAGCAATCTGCTGGGGCGTGATGGCGCCACACAGCACCTTGCGCCGCAGGCCGGGGTTCTTGGCATCCTTCAGGTTGGAGAGGCGGCTCCGCACACGGTTCTTGTACTTCATGTCTGTGTTTCCCACATCCCGGAAGATACGTATGGGTGTTTAAGGACCTGTCCCAAAGCCAACGCCCTGCCCTCCAACCCGTCCCTGGGCTATTGAGGGCCTCTCCATGGGGACCGTGTCAGAAAAGCCAGCAACACAGGGTCCTGACACTGACACATTCCTGGCTGAGGCCCAACTGCAGGCGCAGGGTCTGGGACCCAAGTCCACTGCAGGCGTGGTCAGACTCCATAGGGTCTAGGAGGGCCCCCGACTGCCCAACTCCCTGTTAAGGGGACCAAGCAGTGGCTGCCAAGGGAACTGGGCCTGGTTAACCCTGCAACCCCCAGAAACTGCAGCCCACCCAGCGCCCAGCCCCCATACAAAGGATATATTCTTCGATCTGGCCCGCCAGGCACTCGCAGTCTGCACCAATGGCCACGTGGTCATCTGTAAGAAAGAGCCCTGATAAGCTCTAAGAAAGAGCCCTGCCAGCTCTAACCCCCACACCTCAACCTGTGTGGGATCCCCACCCCCAAGGGCAGCAGCCACCAGCTGGATTCAGGCCTCTGCAGGCAGGCAGGGCCCAGGCCTGGGAATGGAGTGTGTGTCAGGAGCCAGGACCCTGAGGTGTGCTGGGTGGCCCCAACCCAAGCACTCACGGTCTGTCTGCAGAGCAGCGGTCAGCATCTCACGACACTTGGTTCGCACAGCGTCACAGGTGACTGGCACCGGGGGAAATGTGGTGATCCTTGGTGTCGAGGGCATCCTAGGCAGCTCTGGCCTCTTGCGGCTGGAGAGAGGCCCACTCGGGCCACATGCACCCCCATGAGATGCAGTCCCCAGAAAAGCCAACGTCACAGCCACGATGCCCCCAGACCTCGTCTGCTCCACTCTGACAGCAGCCCACAACCCTGCCCATCTGCAGTCAGCTCCAGTGTGTCCATGCAGTCCAGCCAGAGGCAGTGAGGCTCACTGAGTGGGGCACAATCCCAGACAGGGTCTCTGCCTCAGGGAGGCCTGGAACATGGGGCCACAGTGCCTGAAGCAGACTGCCAGGTCGGGGCTAGGGGTCATCCAAAACCTGGTACCACTACACAGGTAGCCCCACCCCTTGCAGGTCTGGGCACCCCCTGTATCCAGCCAGCCCTCCTCTCACACTCCTGGATCTCGTGACCCCATGATCTCCATGGAAGTCAGTGGAAGCAGGCAGCTTCCTGGAGGAAAAACAACATGTGCAGGTGGGCGGATGAGCCCACATCTCTACAAGGCCATGCCATGGATTCAGGGTCAGCTTTTCCTGGCCCTTGGCCACTGCTGCCCAGTGAAGTCAAGAGCACAGCTGCCTCTCAGCCACAGCCATCACCAGGGCGGCAGAGAGGCCTCATGGCTCCAGAACCTGCATCACGCCACAGGCTGGGGCATCCCCAGGGAAGGAGGGACCAGCATCAACAGACACCAGGCCAAGGGGGATATCCAGAGCTGGCCAGTGAGAACCACCCCTGGACTTGACTTGGAGCTGGGGATGAGAGCAGCAGCCTCCCCCAGGCCTGCTCAGGGTGTGTGTCAGCTGTGTGCACCCAGGCAGACTCAGCCTCCCCTCAGATGCTCGGGGATGAAAAGACCCAGAGGAATCTCTAGGGGGTCAGTGTGCAGCAAGAGGCTAACCCCAGGGAGAGTCCCTTCCAAGGAGTGGGAAGAACCAATGTGTTTTAGGGACCTCAGCTCCCCCACCCCAGGGCTCCCAGAACTCAGCACCTTGGTCTGCCGAGAAAGCGGGGCCATGGAGGGGAGGCATGTGCCTTCTGGACGCGCTACCTGGGGTCCTGGGCCTCGGAGGCCTCCTTGGAGGACGACGTGGGCAGAGACCCGCCCCTCCTCCGCTCCCTGGCTTTGGCGTCTGAAGCATCTACAGGTGCCAGGAAAGAAGGAAGGGCTGGCCGGGAGAAGGCAGACCAGGAGGGCAGCACAGGGCCAGCGAGGCGGGCAGACCACCACCAAGGCACCGCCCCAGCCCTCGGACCCTGCCTCCAACCCCAGCTTCCTGCTGAAGACCAGGGTCCTCTCTCCCCGGCCAATGAAGGTCCTGGAAAGGCCTCCTGAGTACAGAAACTCTCCATAGAGTGACAGTCCCCAGAGATGGAGCCCAGGACATGCAGCTCTCTTTCCTGAGGGTTTGGACAGAGCCCAGGAGGAGCTGGGAAGGTAGGGGCACCTCGGGGTCTGGTGGTGGCATCCCAGTCGCCCCACAGCCCCACTTCCTCTGAATGGCTGCAGACCACCCCCCATCCTCCTCTTAACCCCATGTCCTTCCTACCTGTTCCTCCTCCATCTCCCCTCCAAGCTCTCCTGCCTCAGGTCCGGGGCTGCCCCCTGGCTGCCCTGACACTTTTCCCCACGTGACCTCCCCCAGCTCCCCCTCAGGTTCCCCCTCCAGGGCTCAGAGCAGTCCCCCTCCACCTCTCCCCTCCCTCCTCATGGGGCCCCTCTCCTCCTGGTGCTTCCTAGACTGGTCACTCCCTGCTCCAGGACAGCACAGCTAGCACCCTACCCAATGCTGCCCAGCGAAGGGCCAGTGTCTTGGGTGCCCCTTGCCCCCGAACTCAGCCCAGGCTGCTTGACCCATACCCAGGAGCTTCTTCCAGGACTTGATGAGGGACTTGGCTAGTGTGACGACCTCCTCGTCCGAGCTCTGCTTCCGCAGGGCATTGACGGACATGCCAACACGGGTGGACTGCAAGGCAAGTGGCCAGGCTGGGGGCAGCGGGCAAACCCTCCCCACAGACCCATGGTGACTCCCACAGGGCAAGGCTGGGGACCAGTGAGGGGAGGGGGCACCGTTCCTGAGGGTGACCGTTCCATTTGCATGAGTCTCAGTGAGAAACACCGTCGGTTTCTCATGAATGCCCATTCCTATCTCATGGGGCAACAGAGAAAGGCAGGGACCGTTTCCTCAGGGGCAGGGATTCATGCCAACCGAAAGCAGGGCGGGGGCAGGAAGCCCCGCCAGGTGCTGGGAGCTGGGGGGCTCGTGGGGCCCTACCTGCAGCAGATGCAGTGTGACAGGCATGGCCTTCAGCTCCCGCAGCAGGTCCATGGCTCCCTCCTGGAAGAAGGGAGGACCCACATAAATGACTCTCAACTCTCGGTGGGCGAGCCCACCTCATCCTACACATGAGGGTTGGGGGAACAAACACAGGCAGTGACAATTTGGAGACCCACCTGGGTCAGATGCCCCGGGAACGCAGGCATGATATAGGAAGCGGCTTTGCACTTAATCCCAACCCACCACCGCAGGGCCAACAGGGGAAAGGGCCACAGCTCTCCCTGGCAGGGGTGCCATACCAGGAAGAAACACAGCCCTGAGAAGTGCCCACTCCTGCCTGGTCCCATGTCCTCCACCCACGTAACTCTGGCAGCCTCTCCTCAGCGCCCCTTGCTGAGGCCAAGACCTCAGGGGCCTCTCCTCTCCTCACATCAACCCCCACACCCTACTCACTCCCTCCAGCTGTGTCACCTCGCCTGGCCCAACAGAGCCCTGTCTCCCTTCTCTGACCAGCACTCTCGCCCACGTCTGCTTCCTCCAGGGCGCGCGCGCGCGCACACACACACACACACACACACACACACACACACACACACGAGCCACAGGACGCCACACAGACAGCTCCCTGGGGCCCTTCAGGACCTCTGGCCCTGCTCCTCCCACCACCAGCAACACACCTGCCCCCATCTCCTCGTAGAGCTCTGCTGAAACCACAGGTCTGTAGTGAGGGGGAGGCCTTGCACCACCCCACCGCTCTGGGCTTTGCCTTCCTCCACAGAAGCCTCAGGGAACCCACCAGTGAGGTTTCACGTGTGTGTGTCTGAGGACAAGGGGGAGGCAGCCACCCAAGGCAGCCTAGCTGTGGGAGAGGCACAACCTGCCCCTCCCCAAACTGGATGGCATCTCTGCTCAGGCTGCAGCCTCCCCCTCATCACCCTTGGCAAGTCCTGCCCCTCGGGCTGCAGAGTCCAGCCCTATGGTAAGCTCCTCACGGGACAAACGGTCACCAGAGACAAGGGCACAGCGCAACTTAGCAATCATCTTCCCCAAAATGGAGCCCCAGGCTGCAGGATACCAGCTTTCTGATGCCTCCGGAACAGGGAGGCATAAAACAGGATTCCCAGTCATGGCCCCCTACTCCCCAAGGGGCCTTGAAGGCACTGGGACCCACCAGAAGTCTCTGCCGGCTCTCACTCACCGGTCCATGGTGCCTCAAACCTCCTCACGCCCTTCCCAGTCTATACCTGTCCCCCCTCCTCATTTTCCCCTGGGCTTCCATCCACGCGGTATTCCACCTAGGTATCCCCTCCCCTAGCCCTGCCTGGCCCCACTCAGTCCTCCGTGGGTCCCCTGACCCATCTCTGCCCCGACCTGGGGGGCATTTGTTTTGTCTCCTCTGGGGAAAGCAACTTTTTTCTCTTGGCATCTCTGGAAACAGCCATAGACGTTCCCACACCCCTGCTCTGGGCTGCCCACTGCCTCCCAGGGGTGTGAACATGGTGCAGGGTTTGGGGATGAGGCAGTGCTGTTGCTTGATGGATGAATGACAGCACGGGGACCAGCCCCCTCCACCGCCTGTGTGGAGAACCCTGTCCAAAGACCAACTCAACCATGCTCAGCCCAAAAGCCAGCCCCAAACCACCAGTGAAGGCACACAGCCCTGGGGTGGTTGGGCAGGCATCTTAAGCTCCAAGCTGAACCTCCCCCACAACTCCCACCACCACTCGCCCACCCCAGGAGCTGAGTCTGGGGAGAGAGCACGTTTTGTTTATTGAGCCTCTCTAGGAGCAGCAGGACCCCCTCCACCCCTCGAGGCAGGTACCACTGAGTAAAGATGCTTCCTGTGAGGGTACGCAGGTCACCTAGGCCCAAAACTGAGAGAGGCCTGGAACTGGAGGCCCAATTCTAGGCCCTCTGAGCCCCAGCTAAGTTTTTCCCAAAGATTCACTGTCCTAGGGACAACGGAGGACCAGCCCCACAGCGAGCATGGCTGGCTGGAGTCCGCAGCCCCGGGATTCCCAGGGCAGGCTCAGGGCCTCCAAGGGCTCTTTCCCGAGGTGCCTACGCATTTACCCACTCCCCAGGAGCTGCTGGCTGAGCCATGGCTATGGAAGGGAAAGAATTTATTAGGGCAACCTGGTTCTTGGGTGACTGAACAGACAAGGAAAAAAAAGGCCTTCCCACCCAAGAAAGCCCTCTGGCCGGCTGGCTGGAGAAATGAGACGTCGGGGCCGCCGCAGCCCCAGACCAGGCAGAGGTAGGGGAGGCGCCACAGCTCCAGGGAACAAGGGGTCCAATCTCACACTCCAAACTCTTGAAGGCGGAGAAAGGATGTGGGAGACCTAAGGTGGGACAGAGGGCTCTGAGTCGGGGTGGGCCTTGGCAGGGAGTTCTGGGGGACTCCGAGGATGCCTAGGATGGGCAGGAGGAAGGCCAAGGCGGCGGGCGGCCAGTCAGGGCTGTACAGGCCCGGACTTCAGCGAGGCCTGGAGGGGCGGGGCCGAGGAGGGTCTCCGCCAGCCCGGCCTCCCAAGGGGGTCTGGAGTGAGGGGTGGAAGCGGGCGAATCCCAGGCCTGCGGGGTCTCAGCCTGACAGTTGGGGTCTGAGTCCAAACCGGGTGGTTCCCGGGACAAGGTCCAGGTCGGATCGCGGCCTCTGCCGTGGGTGCGAGGTGAAGGGTAGGGCTGGCCCAGGATGGGGGTCTCGGCCTCTGGCGGGGGTCTCCCCGCGTCCTGAGAGTCTCTGCCAGGGCGGAGCCTCGTCCTGCCCTTCGAATGGTCACCGCGACCCTGACGGGGGCTCGGCAGGCTCGGCGGGGGCTCGGCGGGGCGGGGGTCCCGGGGTCCTGACGGCCCGCGCCCCTCACCGCGCTCTTCTTGGTCACCATCTTGTCCAGCCTCCGGGCGATCCGCGCTATCTCCTCCTCCTTGCCCATCATCGCCTTGGGGGCAGGGCCCCCAGTGCCCGCCGTGCCAGCCTCAGCCTCCCGGCCCGGACCCCGGCCCCGGCAGCCGCAGCCTCCCGCACCCTCCGCAGTAGACGCAGCCCCGCCACGGGCGGGAGACCCTCCGTTCAAACCCCCGGCCCCCGCGACGCCGCGCTGCATCTTGGGACATGTAGTTCCCGCTCCCGCCCACCCTGCAGGAGCCGGCCCCGCTCCCGACCACAACTCCCAGGAGCCAGGTAGGCGCGCAAGGCATCCTGGGAAGTGTAGTTCTGATGCGGGCCGCCGCCCAAGGCCTGAACACGCGCGGGCCGGTTAGTCGGAGGAGGGCGCTGCGGCAGCGCGGGACCCGGCCGTGAATAGGGGCCGCAGCGCCGAACGCTGCACTTTCCTCCGGACACCGCGCGGGGGCGACCCGAGTCCGACTGCAAGAGGCCGCTAAGGCACGCTGGGGTCGGTCCCCTCTCCCCACCCCTTGAGCCCTCCTTCGCCACCTTCTTCAGTCCAGGGGGCCGCTGCCCGACCCCAGTCCTGCGCGGAACCCCTGAGCGCTCTGGCCGGAATTGTGGTCTCGGGGACCCTGGAGGCCTCAGTCACTCAGTCACTTCAGTCGCTCAGTCCTGTCCGACTCTTTGCGACCCCATGGACTGCAGCACGGCAGGCCTCCCTGTCCATCACCAACTCCGGAAGTTTAGTCAAACTCATGTCCATTGAGTCGCTGATGCCATCCAACCATCTCATCCTCTGTCGTCTCCTCCCCCCGCCTTCAATCTTTCCCAGCATCAGTGTCTTTTCAAATCAGTCAGTTCTTTGCATCAGGTGGCCAAAGTATTGGAATTTCAGTTTCAGCATCAGTCCTTCCAATGAATATTCAGGACTGATTTCCTTTAGGATTGACTAGTTTGATCTCCTTGCAGTCAAGGGACTTCCAAGAGTCTTCTCCAACATCACAGTTCAAAAACATCAATTCTTCAGTGCTCAGCTTTCTTTAAAGTCCGACTCTCACATCCATACATCACTACTGGAAAAACCATAGCTTTGACTAGACGGACCTTTGTTGGCAAAGTAATGTCTCTGCTTTTTAATATGCTGTCTAGGTTGGTCCTAACTTCTTTCAAGGAGCAAGCGTCTTTTAATTTCATGGCTATAGTCATCATCTGCAATGATTTTGGAGCCCAAAAAACTAAAGTCTATCACTGTTTCCAGTCTTTCCCCATCTATTTGCCATGAAGTGATAGAACCAGATGCCATGATCTTAAGTTTTCTGAATGTTGAGTTTTAAGCCAACTTTTTCACACTCTTTTTTCACTTTCATCAAGAGGCTCTTTAGTTCTTCACTTTCTGCCATAAGGGTGGTGTCATCTGCATATCTGAGGTTATTGACATTTCTCCCAGCAATCTACATTCCAGCTTGTGCTTCATCCAGCCCAGCATTTCTCATGATGCACTTTGCATATAAGTTAAATAAGCAGGGTGACAATATACAGCCTTGACGTACTCCTTTCCCTATTTGGAACCAGTCTGTTGTTCCATGTCCAGTTCTAACTGTTGCTTCCTGACCTGCATACAGATTTCTCAAGAGGCAGGTCAGGTGGTCTGGTGTTCCCATCTCTTTCAGAATTTTCCACAGTTTGTTGTGATCCACACAGTCAAAGGGTTTGGCATAATCAGTGAAGCAGAAATAGATGTTTTATGGAACTCTCTTGCTTTTTTGATGATCCAGAGGATGTTGGCAATTTGATCTCTGGTTCCTCTACCTTTTCTAAATCCAGCTTGAACATCTGGAAGTTCACGGTTCACGAACTGGTGAAGCCTGGCTTGGAGAATTTTGAGCATTACTTTACTAGAGTGTGAGATGAGTGCAGTTGTGCAGTAGTTTGAGCATTCTTGATGTTGAAGCTGAAACTCCAATACTTTGGCCACCTGATGTGAAGAACTGACTCATTTGAAAAGACCCTGGTGCTGGGAAAGATTGAGGGCGGGAGGAGAAGGGGACGACAGAGGATGAGATGGTTGGATGGCATCAGCGACTCAATGGACATGAGTTTGAGTAAACTCTAGAATGTGGACAGGGAGGCCTGGCATGCTGCAGTTCATGGGATCATAGAGTCAGACACGACTGAGCGACTGAACTCAACTGAACTAAACTTGAGCATTCTTTGGCATTGCCTTTCTTTGGGATTGGAATGAAAACACCTTTTCCAGTCCTGTGGCCACTGCTGAGTTTTCCAAATTTGCTGGCATATTGAATGCAGCACTTTCACAGCATCATCTTTTAGGATTTGAAATAGCTCGACTGGAATTCCATCACCTCCACTAGCTTTGTTCATAGTGATGCTTCCTAAGGCCCACTTGACTTCACATTCCAGGATGTCTGGGTTAGGTGAGTGATCATACCATTGTGATTATCTGGGTTATGAAGATCTTTTTTGCATAGTTCTTCTGTGTATTCTTGCCACCTCTTCTTAATATCTGCTGCTTCTGTTAGGTCCATACCATTTCTATCCTTTATTGAGCCCAAATTTGCATGAAACGTTCCCTTGGTATTTCTAATTTTCTTGAAGAGATCTCTATTCTTTCCCATTCTATTGTTTTCCTGTATTTCTTTGCACTGATCACTGAGGAAGGCTTTCTTATCTCTCCTTGCTATTCTTTGGAACTCTGCATTCAAATGAGTATAACTTTTCTTTTCTCCTTTGCTTTTCGCTTCTCTTCCTTTCACAGCTATTTGTAAGGCCTCCTCAGACAGCCATTTTGCTTAATCCCCAGCACTTTATCCTGGTTTGTTCTGGGGAGAAATCAGATGGGGTCTAGCCTCGAGGCTGGCTCCCTAACAGTGATGGCCCAGACCCTGCCCCAACTGGCGCCTCCACTAAGGTTGAGTCGCTGTCTGGCATGGACCCTTCTTGACAGCACAGGTGATGCTTCTGAGAGGCCTTTCTTGATCCTCTCCTTCTGACTCTAGTGTTAGGGACCAGAAGCGGTTTGTTGGACATACATCTGCAGTGCTTTGCTGTATGCTGACCATATGGGTTGACACTCTCCCCCCTGTGCTCCAGGCTTGTCAGAAGCCATGGCTGAGCTCAGCATCTCCAGAGGCAGGGCCCTACCCACATCTTCAAGGTCCCTGGCACTTTCCTAACCCCATCCAGTGCCGGGGTTTGAGTGAGGGAGGCTTCCAATGTGTGGCTGGGTTGGACGTTTTAAGCCACAAAGACTCAAGCGTGACCTCTGAGCTGGTTAAGAAGGAAAAGCCTTGCCCCTTATCCCCCAGGGTGGATGGGGCCTGGAGGTTTTGTCCTCTGTCCTCAAATGGCAGAGGCACAGGCCTCCCAGCCAGCCCAGTGGACACTGAACATTGGGCACCCCAAGGAGGGCAGGGATTTGAGGGATTGGGGGCTGTATTACAGGGGTTTGGAGTTTGTCCCCCAGCCAGTGACCATATACAAGCTGCTAAAAGGGGCAGGGGTGACCACAAGTCAGGGGCCAACTAGGGGATGGGGGAGATGGAAACAGGGCAGGTCTGTGAGCTGAGGAGGGAGACTGGGCCAGGTGGGAGGGAATAGGACAGGGTATCAACCTGGGAGTCAGAGACCATCCCCTGGCAGGAAAGAAACCCCATAGGAAAGCCTCCCAGTCGCCTCTGCATTGCTCTTCAAGGGATGCATACTGTCCCTTCAGTTATGAGTGAAGCCGTGAACATATCACAGCAGGGCCAGGACTGTCCACAGCACAGACTAGAGCCCCTTCATGTCTCAGCCATTGTGCTGATGCCCCCAGCATCCTGACACAATCACTGCTGCCCTGAGCTGCACCAATAAAGAAGCACTTGGGTTCTATATCCCACAGTTTAGAAAATAATTTTCTTTTAGTGTAATTGTTTCCATGTCAACCTGGGCTCTAACTTTGGGACAGGGAGGCAAGAGGGGGCTGTCAGCTGAGCACAAGGGCCCTGCCCTAGCCCAGAGGAAAACCCACCTCGGGCCCTCCTACTCCTCCCTCCGACAAGGACCACAGAGACAGCTCATGAGGAGCCAGGCATGGCTCAGAGGCTCTTGACTGAGGCCACCAAGGCTGCGGATGAACAGAGACCAAGACACCAGTGATCAGGAGGTGTGGGAGGAGGGAGGGTGATTGGGAAGAGTGGACAGGCAAGTGGGGGTGGGTGACAGGGGAGGTGGAGGCTTCCCGGCTGGACCTGGGGACTATAGCCCTTTGCCCCATGACGGGAGCCCTGAACACTGACAAGGTGCAGTCCCATATGGAAGCCACCACCACAGGGGGAGGAGTGTGACGCCATGCAGGGTCCAGGCCCGGTGACCTGTCTTGTGGCCTGCAGGCCCCAAGCAGAGGCCTCTGGGTGGCGGGAGTGAGCCACAGATGGCCTGTGGGCCAGGGCCCTCCACCCCCACCCCTGCCAGGCCAGGAGGTCCAATTGGTTCTGGCCACAGCCATGAAGCAGCCCAGGTGAGATTGTGGTTAGTCCTGGAGAGAGACCCTCATGTGTGGATTCTGGGGGTGAGTCCCACTCTGGCCAGGGCTCAAGCTGGAGTAGTAGTGACTGAATAACCCCCAAACCCCTGACTCTCCATCCTAGAAGTCCCTGGTCCTGTCATGAGTTCATGACCCCCAGAACCTTTCTCAGGACAGTCACCATCCACCCAAGACCCCTTGGACCCTACTGAATCTTGGGAACTTCCTCCTCCAAGGCATTTCCCCCAGCAAGCTGCCTGGGCCCCCAGATCCTCCCCACCCACCCCCCGCCAGAAAGCTGTGCCTGCAGGGTGACCTCAGGACTGTGAAGTGAACCTGGCTGTACCCACAGCAGGGTGCTCACTGGGGCTCCAGACCCCACATCCTTTTTGCTGTATCTGGGGTACTGGCACACAACCCAAGTCACACAAGGGTTGTGTCCCACCTTGCAGGGGTCTTCCACACTTGACCCCTTTATGGTGAGAGATTCATGGGTCTGCCCACAAGGGCCCTACTCCGTGGGGAGCCTGGCCTGTCCCGGGGGCTCTGTGGGCAGATGCAGCCCTGACAGTGGCCTGGGGACACCCCAACAACACTTCAAGGTCCATCCCACACAGACAGGCTGCACTATTGGCCCAGAGGCCTGTCCCTCCCCCATCCTCAGACCACGGAAACATCGGAAGCTCAGGCCATTTATTTTTCTATTTGTGTCCGCATGCTTGCCTGCCCAGAGCTGGCCATGACCCCCGCAGGTCGAATCCTGCTTCCCTTCTGGCTGGGGCAGGGGCCTCGGTGGGAAGCCCAGTGCTGCCAAACTCACATGGAGCCCCCTCCCCCTTCCCATGGCCACAGGGGTTGGGCAGGGAGATGTCGAAGTCCCAGAAACCCCCATTCCCTCTGCTGTGCTGTGGGCAATGCTTCCCTGACCCTGGTGCCCAGCTGTTTCCGCGCCTTATTCCATCAGGCCCTCTAGCCCAGCCGTGGGCCACAGGGCTCTGACCCCAGCCAGTCCCATTCAGGCCTCCCTCAGGTCCTGGCCTCTGAGCTCAGGCAGGGTGGTGACCAGGGACCAGGTCCAGCCCAAGTCCTCCATCCTGCATGCCAGTGCACATCTCATCTGGCCAGTGCTCTCTCTGGGCCTCAGTCTCCTGGTCTGCAGAATGGGAAGAAGTACCGCCCCCAGCAGCCTCTCCTGGAAAGTCCCAGCCCCGCCCAGGGATTGGCCCAGGCCCAGCTCCCTCCCCCAGAAGCAGCACTTTGGGGAGGCAGGAGGCACCCCCCAGAGGCCAGCAGCAGAGGCCCTGGCGGCCTGCTCCAGGCTCGCTCTAACAATGCGCTTCCCCCACACAATTCCCAGAAACACCGCCCTCCCTGCCCTGCCAGCCCGCCAGGCTGGCGGCCACTCCACCCTCCCCCTCCCCAGGGGCTCCAGCAGAAGCAGGGTCAGGGGCCCTGATGAAAGCAGGAGGTCTAACTCACAGGGGTCCCCAAGGCAGTGCCTCCCAGGGGTCCAGGCACACAGCCCTTCCCTGGTGGAGAGAAACAAAGGAAACTCCTTTAGGGGCAGCAGACCAGGGGGCCCAGGAGCCAGGCCCCATTCTCAGAGCGACCCCTGCCTTCTCTGCGGGTGGAGAGGTGGTGAGTACTTCCTTCTGCCTGCACTGGGCCACCTCCCTCCACACAGCAGCGTGGAGTGAAGAGCTAAATCCAGTCACGCTGCTCCTCTGCTCAAAACTCTCCCAAGCCCCCATGTCTTCTTCAGAGAAGAAAGCAAGACCCTCCAGACCTCCCACAGCCCTGGTCCCCTCTCCAGCACGAGCCTGCCCCAGGGCCTTTGCACATACTATTTTCTCTTCACAGAACACTCTTCCCCGTGTCCCTTCCTTGCTTTCACGTACTCTTCAGGGTTGGCTCCACGGTCCCCTCCTGAACGGATAGGCAGTGAGCACCCTGACACAGCCCCTCTCTCTCCTTCACAGCCTAGCACCCTGGATTCTGACTTTTTGTGGATTTGTTGATTTGTCTGTCACTCCTACAGAACAGAAGCTCCCCACAAGCAGCACTTGGGTCTGTTTTGTTCGCGGCTACACCTCTATCTCCTAAAACAGGGCCTGACCTATTCAGGTGGGTCAGTAGCCAATGGGTGGATGGATGGGTAACTCCTGAGCCTGAGAGAGAAGGGGCGGCTGGTCCCCAAGACACAGGCCTGCCTTCCAGCCCAGCTAGCAGTCACAATCGGTTGGACCATCAGAGCCACTTGTTACCAAAGCCAGGGCTTCAGTAGAAAAGAAGCACACAGTGGCAGTGCCCACCAGGCCCCGTGGGCCAGTGACCACCTGGAGGGCTTGGCTTTCCTTCCATGCTTCCCAGGGCAAATGAGGACTGTCAGCAGAGCCTGGCAGGAGAGAAGAGGGGCTGGGCCAGCCCAGAGCAGGGTAGTCATAGGGTGGGGGCTCAGGATACCCAAGTGCGTCAATATACAACCCCCCAGCCAGGGCACACAGAGAGCCCATCTCTGTCCCACCAAGAGTCTCCAGGGAACCAGGGCACCACTCCTGTATCACCCAGGCCTGGGGCGCCAAGGTCTGAGCAAAGACGCCTTTCCAGCAGCTGCCTGAGCCCGGATTGACTGGCATGGGGGTGGAGCCAAGGGCAGAGCAATAGGCCTGGCAGGCTAGCTGTGCCGGACAACTGGACAGACAGAGTGTCTGGCGCCTGCTCAGCCAGGCTGGCCCTCCACTCTCTCCTCGCAGCTGTGGCCTTCCTTCCTGAGCTGGTGTTTCCTGGCTCCTCCCTACTGTTGCCATGGAAACTGAGAGCAGCCTGGGGGCTCCCCCTGACCCCCCCGCCTGGTTCCCACGGAGCCCCCGCTGAGCACCAAGAGAGGCCCACACAGAATGCAGGACACTGGAGGACAACCATGGCCACAATGCCCCAGGGCTCGCCCTGCTTGGGACCCCAGCTCCGATCCAACACAGCGCCCCTGCCGGACCCTGACACCTGGGACATCCACAAAAGTGATCTAACATGACCGGCCACAGCCCATTTGCCCCGGTGAAGCCACCATCCCAGAGGGCTCCTCACACAGGCTACATTCGGTGCCCCCACCCCCAACTCACAAGTCCCCTTCAACCCAGAGAAGCCCCCCCACCCACCTGGTCCTGCTAGTCTGAAGCACTCAGGGGCAGACCCAAACCCTGCACCACAGCCCTGGGACCTGCAGGGGTGCCATTCTCCCACATGCCCCACAAGCACCCCCACGAGCACACTGACACCTAAGTTCCTAAACCACCCAGCTCTAACCAGGACTTCCAGGTCCCCACGACAGTGACAGTGGCAAATTGTGCCCTGACCCCTGCACTTCTGAGACACTGCCCTGTGAGTGTGAGCACCGCGCCAGGTCCCTTGCACCCCATGGCCCTCTGCACACCAGGACTGAGAGCAGGAAGGTATGGGCTGGACAAGCCAGCCACCTCAAGCCTGAGCTCCAGCGTCCCCCAGGATTAGGCCTGCTGCTAGGCGAGTCATGCATGCACATGGGGAGTGTGCCCACTTGATTCTAGGCCATCGGGTGGCTTCCCCACCCCCATCCAGCCTTTGGGGCAGCTTCAAGGACAAACAGGAGGATCTGGGCCAGGCCTGAGCCCCAGTCTCCAGGACCACAAGGCAGGGCCTGAACTGGGTGGCCTGGCTCCAAAGCCCAGGAGTCAGGAGACCAGAGACCTTTCCACCTGGACCCGTAACTGATGGGGACCCTGCTCCCGCCCTCTAGGAGAAGGGTAGTTCTGCCTCTAGGGACTCAGTAATTGGTCCCAGCCCCGCTACTGCTCCTGCAGCAAGCCAGGCCTGGGTGGCTAGGAGCCTATGAGGTCTATGCCCCGGGCAGTGCCTGGGAGGTCTGCCACCCCCAGAGCCCAGCAAATCTCCCACTCAGAGGCACTGAGGGGATTACCCAGAATCCCTTGCAGGCTTTGCCCAGAGCCTAGGGGTCCAGTCCAGGCTGAGAGAGGGAGTGGGTGGAGGGCCAGGAAGGCAGTGGCCACTGGACGCCCAGGCCAGCCCCCGCTCACAGAATAAGCTTGCTCACCAGCCCACATCCTGTCTGGGGAGACGGGGGGCTGCAGACAGGACCTCCCAAAGTGGGCAGCAGCAGACTTGGACCAGGTGGGTCCTGGAGACATAGTAACGTCCTCAGACTGTGGATGGACTGGGGGCCATAGCTTGGTGGCCAGAGAAGTCTTTGGGAACTCCTCCCCTGGTGGATGTCCAGGGCCAGGCCTCCACTCCCCACAGGACCTCATCTCCTATGGCAAAGTCCAGCCTCATCCTCACACCTAGGCAGACAGACACGGACACACAGACCACATACCGACACATACCTCTGATGCCCAACTGGTCACACCCACGACAGCCCTTCCACAGCCCGGGGTGTATCCCCAGCCCTGAGGCTCCAAGGTCAGGGCCACCCTGACTGCAGCTCCCACCCCACTGTTTTCCCATCTGGATGGTGGGCCAGAGCTAATGTCAGCCTTGCCAGGCAGCACACAGAGGAGGGAGCCTGACCCCGAGGAGGTGGGGGTCACCTCAGGAGGCTCTCCCCTGCCTTGCTGAACCCCAGTTCATAGGACGTGACAGCCGGACACCTGAGTGCTGGAGCTCAGCCAAGAGGGAGGGTCAGTGGCTGGCGCCAGGCGAAGCAGCCCTCCTGGGGGGTGGGGCCCTGGTGGTGAGGTAATTCTGGCCACGGAGCTACCAGCAGCTTGAGTTGCTAGGCTCTCAGGGACTGCAGGGGGCCAGGCAGGGCCCTGAGGGAGCCAAAAATCCACCACAGGGTCAGGGGCTGGAGTGGAGGAACCAGAAGCCACCTTCCCAAGCCCAGTGGTGATCAGCTCAGGCTCCTGCTGCTCAGGCTGAGCCAGGCCTTTGACCCCAGACCACACCCAGAAGGCTGCAGGGCGATGTCACCTCTGCCAGATGCTGGTCCCATGGACCCATCCTTCAGCCCAAGTCTTTCTCACATGTCTCTTCTCCCAGCCCCAGTCCACCCACATTGGTCAAAGGGAAACAGTCACATCTGGGAGAGGCTGTACACTCGTCCACCCTCAGGCCCCCCATTCTTGTCTACCCGCCAGGAAAAGCCAATCTTCCCCCCAGACTCAATGGGACCCCCTCAACTGTCCCCAGTCCATCAGCATGGGCTCAGTGTCCATGAATTAGGCGCCAGAGCCTGGGAGATGTAGAAACCTGATAGCAGCCACCCAACCCTACATGACAGAGCCTGCGCTGCGGATGGAATGCACACACAACTGACCTCATGGCGGAGGACCCCTGTGGGGGTGCTGGCCTCTCTCCAGGACAGCTCAGGAGCAGCAGCTTGTGGGAGCTGTCAGACCCACAGGGGACCTGCCCCCTCATAAGCCCTGACTGTGGCCTAGAGGGACTACCAGGGACAGAGGATCCAGGAGTTCTGGCCACCCACACCTAGGATCACCATCACCTGAGGTCACTCACTATGAAGCTCTCAACACATGCGATGGGGCTCCTGACGAGGTAGTGGAGCTACAGAGCTCACAGACTGCCAGTGGATGTGCAGGAGGGAAACTTATCCTACACCCCCAACACACACACACACTCACAGCCCCCTTAGAACCACCCTCAGCATGGGGGCAGGGGAGCAGCCTGCCTGGGGAACACCCGTCAGGGTCTGGGAACCCAGACACCCTCTGGAAGGGGTGGGAAGGGACTTCAAGGAGGCTGGCAGCTCCTCTGGACATCCTCAGGGGTCTGAGGGCCCAGGGGAAGGCCCCTCTTCCTGCCACCTGACCCAGCCTCACTTCTGCAGCAGCGCTGGCCTGGCCCACTGGACTGGGTAACCAGTACTACAACTGGTCAATCAGGCTCTGGGGAGGGGGATGAGGCGCTGGGCTCCACCCACTGGACCCCTTCCCTTGCTCTGCTATAGGTGCCTGCCATCCACCTTCTCCTCCAGGTACTCAGCTGCTGCGGTTTGCCGATTTTCCAGCGCTTGCGAGTGCGGTGGGGAACACGGTGAACATCTCCCTTAACCCCATGAATAGACCTGGGGAGCGGTGGGGGTTGGGGGAGGCTCAAAGTTCCCAGAGCTGCAAGTTCCACATGTAGGTGAAGGACGAGTGAGCAGGGACGCCCGGGGTAACTCAAAGCAGCTCCCTCAAGACACAAAGCACTTTTCCCAAGGTGAACTTCCCTTGGAGTCAGAATCTGCTGGGAAGACAGCCGCCCCCGCCCCCAGTTCCTGCCCGGGGGTCTGATTCTGAAAGTCTGACAGCCCCCACAAGGCTGCCCCCTGCCAAGCTTCGGGCCACATCAGCCGCCCTCTCCCACTCAGGGGGGTCTCTCCTTCGGAGCGGGTGAGGGGGGCGCCGCTTCGAGGAGGCCGCAGCGGAATCTCGCCCCGCGGAGAAGAAAGGGAGCCCCCGGGAGGAGGGGGGCGGCCCCGGCCCGCCCCGGCCCGCCCTGTCCGCCACGCCGCCCATTGGCCCCCGCGCTGCTATATCTGGGCGCCCACCCGGCGAGAGGCCACTGCCGTCCCCACCGCCGCCCGCCAGCCCAGCGCGTCCGACCCCGACGTGCCCGCCGCCCACCCTCCGCGCTCCCGCGCTCCGTTCCGCCCAGGCCGCGCCCAGCTGGAATGCAGAGATCGCCGCTCGGCTACGGCGCACAGGACGATCCGCCCGCCCGCCGCGACTGTGCATGGGCCCCGGGCCCCGGGGCCGCCGCTGAGCCGCGCGGCCTCCCCGCCGTCCCCGTCGTCCCCACCGCGCCCGCCGCGCCTGCCTCGCCGCCTAGTCCGCCGCGCAGCCCGCCTCGCAGCCCCGAGCCGGGGCGCTATGGTCTTAGCCCGGCCGGCCGTGGGGAGCGCCAGGGGACCGACGAGTCGCGCATCCGGCGGCCCATGAATGCCTTCATGGTGTGGGCGAAGGACGAGCGCAAGCGGCTGGCGCAGCAGAACCCAGACCTGCACAACGCGGTGCTAAGCAAGATGCTGGGTGAGTGGCCGCGAGGCAGGGGCGGGAGCTGGGGATGGGGGCGGGGGGGGTCCCGGGGGACCTCACGCCGGGGCGCGCGCTGGGCTCGGCTGTCAGCCTGCCAGCTCTCCCGACGGCACCCATCTGACCCGCGCCCGCGGCCCGCAGGCAAGGCGTGGAAGGAGCTGAGCCCGGCGGAGAAGCGGCCCTTCGTGGAGGAGGCGGAGCGGCTGCGCGTGCAGCACCTGCGCGACCACCCCAACTACAAGTACCGGCCGCGCCGCAAAAAGCAGGCGCGCAAGGCCCGGCGGCTGGAGCCCGGCCTCCTCCTCCCAGGCTTGGCGCCACCGCCGCCGCCGCCGCCTCCCGAGCCCTTTCCCGCGGCTACGGGCCCGGCCCGAGTCTTCCGCGAGCTGCCACCGTTGGGCGCCGAGTTCGACGGTCTGGGGCTGCCCACACCGGAGCGCTCGCCGCTGGACGGCCTGGAACCCGGCGAGGCCGCCTTCTTCCCTCCGCCCGCGGCGCCCGAGGACTGCTCTCTGCGGGCCTTCCGTGCGCCCTACGGCCCAGCCGAGCTGCCCAGGAACCCAGGTGGCTGTTTCGGGGCGCCGCCAGCCGAGGCGCTTAGGACAGCGCCCGGCCCCGCCGCACCGCTTTGCGGCCTCTACTACAGCGCCCCGGGCGCGCCGGGCCCGGGCCCCTACCCCGGCCCTCTGTCGCCGCCACCCGAAGCCCCTCCCCTGGAGAGCGCCGAGCCGCTGGGACCTGCCGCCGACCTGTGGGCCGACGTGGACCTGACCGAGTTCGACCAGTACCTCAACTGCAGCCGGACTCGCCCCGACGCCGCCGGGCTCCCGTACCACGTGGCGCTGGCCAAGCTGGCCCCACGCACCATGTCCTGCCCCGAGGAGAGCAGCTTGATCGCCGCGCTGTCCGATGCCAGCTCTGCTGTCTACTACAGCGCCTGCATCTCGGGATAGGTCGTCCGGGGCACTGTGCGATGGCTCTGTCTCTCGCAGGCAGAGTTGCCACTATTTGTCACAGCCCCGCAGGAACCCGCGACGCTGGGCCTTGGCCGGGTCGAGGGCACCGCGACGGGAGGGTCCCCACGTACTGGGGCTTGGCCGGGAAGCCCAGGCCTAGGACGTGTGGGCTGACCCTGCCGGGGCTAAGCTTAATCCTTTTCTTGCAGTGTATTTTCTAGAACTAGGCTGTATTTTTTACTTTGCCTTTTTTATATTCATAAAACAATATATTTAAGTTTTAATTAAACTTTTTCTCCCAAGGGGTTTCAGTGATGCAAAGCACCAATGTAGCAAGGGCTTTTAAAATAACATTTGTTTGCTGTAAAGGAGGAGCCAGGAGCTGGGTCCCCCTGGACCAGGCGAGGCCACAATAAAGCACCTCACCTTTCCTCCAAACTCTAGTGTCTGTGGTTGTTGCAGTGGGGATGGAGGGAGCTGTTGGGGGGGTCCATCCTTCCAGGACACTACCCCAGGCAGCTGGTGGGAGGCAAGAGGTGTGGGCACTCCTCACCCTCCCATCCCCAGTTCCCTGCCACTCTCTATTTTAACTCAAGCCTAATAAGGGTCAGACTACACCCAGAAATCCCCCCACACTCTCACCCAGATGAGGATTTAACCATCCTCATCTCATCTTTAAAACTTTCTTTAAGCCCAGTGACTGCCCAAGACAGCACCTCTTTCTCAAGGAGGCTGGTGGGGTTGACGCCTGTCTGCAGACCTGACATCCTGGGACCCCAGTCCATCATTCTCACTCAACCTGGTGTCCCAAGAGGCGGTAGCACCATGACCAATCCCTGCGGCCCCCCAGGGTGACCTGTGCAGGCTCTCCAGTGACACAGGGCCAATGACCAGAGCAGGGGGCTCAGGCTTCCCATTTCAAGCTTCCCACATTGGAATCCATCACTCTAGCCCTGTGCCCCGTCCCTGAAGGACCGGATGCCCTTTCCGTACAGCCTCCTTGGTTCCCCCAGCGCTGGGGAGCCCATGAGTTCAGGGAAAGTTTGCAACAATCATCTTGGGAGATTCTTTCCTGGAACAGGGTCCCAACACTGGTCCTCCACACACCCACACTCTTCTCGGGCCACACAGGTCTTCCAAGAGGTCTTCCAAGAGGAGGGGTCATGTGTCCCCCTGGCCTGTCCTCCCCCAGTAGCATATGGGGCTGATCTCTGGCAACCCTGCCTGACATGGCACATGCACCCTGGGACACGGGCATCTGGTGATGATGTGGGCTGCTCCGTGGCTGCCGTGAGCCTGAACCTGATTACATGTGAGCAAGTTTGCACATGCTCTGAGCATGGCAATGATGCTGTGACGGTGTGACCATGTGATTCAACGTGACCTTCCACGATGACTGTGTGTGACACCCAGTGTGTCTGAGACTGTGTGCACGTGTGTCTCCCTGTCAGCTTGGGTGTCGGTGCACAGGGGCCCACTGCCTGAGTGTGTCTGAAGGGGTGAACAGGCGATGGGCTGTTCTTATTGGTGTCCTGCCTCCAAGGAATCACCTCTCTAAACTGGCATGAGCCTCACACCTCAGCGGGTGGAATGGGGGAGCGGCACCTGGGCCCCCTTCACCCCCATCCCCACCGCATTGTGAGCAGGGCCCAGAGACCTCCAAAACAAAGGGACAGAGAAACACAAACTGAGGAGATGGATGTGGACGTAGAGAGGAGCCCTGGGCAGGTTAAGGCAGACAGAAATGGCCTCCAGGACACCAAGGACAGTGCTGGTACACAGGAAGAAACAGGGAATGAGGCCCAAAGGGACACGGTGGTCCAGTCCAGGGGATGGGGGGAGCTCTGAGACACCAATGCCAAGTCCCGGGCTCAGGCACAAAGGCCATGTCACCCATTAGTGTGCACACTCAGCTCCCATGGCCTCCAACTCCCACTTGGGGTGGGCCTGGGGGACAGATGACCCATCCACTGGAGCCCCGGGTCAGCTGGGCCAAGGTGTGCCCCCTGCCATGGGGGTAGTCTCTGTAGGAGGCATACCTATAGTAGCCAGAGTCTAGTAGCTTCTGCCCCCTTCCCCACCCCCAGGGCAGACCCTCCCACATCTTCACCCCACTCCCTGGCCAGGACATGGCGAAGGGAGTGCCAGCCCAGCTTCTCCTATCACTGAGAGACCCCTGCCTGGGCACAGGCATCACCTCACCTGTGTCCCCATCCCAGAGACACCCATGGACACACAGAGAGGCTGACTGTCTCTCCTGTACAGGGAGCAGTTTTCTAGCATTCTCCTCACCTCACCCTTGGGGTGGGGGTGGGGATGGGGGCCCCAGGGTGCCCAAGTGGGAGCGGCCAAGCAACTTGCCCCCTAGAAGCCCCTCTCTCACTGCCAGGGTAGGAGGAGCGGGGTCTCAATTTGGGCCAAGTCCTTGGAGTCAGGGGCTGGGGGAATTCAGGAGCAGAATCAGGACTTCGAACACACGCACACACACACACAGATGGCAGCTGTTTTCAGAGAGCAGTCAAGTGAGCACCACACAAGACCCAGGGCAGACTGGCCTCCTAGGGCCTAGAGACCCAGTCCTCCTAGGCAGGACCACAGCCTCAGGGCCTGGGTGGTTCCAGCCTTGGATCAGGCTTCCCACCCCTCCCCCTCTTGGCCCCACCCACCTGCTTCCCCTAGGGTCAGGAGAAGGGAAGTCCCCACCCCCAGCTCCCGCTGAGTCAGGCTCGCCAGGAACAGACCCAGGCGACCTAGCTCCTGGCGGGAAGTTCTAGCAGCCTGGCCTGGCTAAGTCACAGCTCTCACGCCCAGGACCCAGCCTAGCGCTGGGGTGACCTAAGCCGAGGTGTGGAACCCTGCCCCCAAGCTGCCCAGAGGAGGAGGGATTATGCCTGAGAGCAGGTACAGTGCACTCCTTCTCCCCAGTAGACATGGTCATCACTACCTCCACAACCTCAGTAACATCCCCGACACAACCAGACACACACCATGCCAGCATTAGGGCTGCTCCCAACAAGGCTAGGCTGGGCAGGTGAAGAGGGACTTAACTCTTTACTTGATGGACAAACACCCTAGACAGCCCAGTCACTCAGTTGACAGCCTACAACATCTATGTTATTGTTGTTTAGTTGCTAAGTCCTGTTCGACTCTTTTGTGACTTCATGGGCTGTAGCCTTCCAGGTTTCTCTGTCCATGGGATTTCCCAGGCAAGAATACTGGAGTGGGTTGCCATGTCCTCCTCCAGGGGATCTTACCGACCCAGAGATGGAACCTTGGTGGCCTGCATTGGCAGGCCGATTCTTTACCACGAGGTGTTTTCAGTAAAGTAACATAAACGTATCTCTAATGACCAAGTCTGAACAAGCAGATTAAGTATCTTAATCTGCACAGCAGGCAGATTGTTTACCGTCTGAGCCACCAGGGAAGCCCAATACGCTGGAGCAGCTATCCCCAAAGGAGGGGATCCAGAGCAGCTGACCTCCCATCCCAACAGGTCCTCAAAACCAAGACTTGGTCCTCTACCCACCCGCCCACTGCCACTGCTGCCCCAGGTTGGGGATAGGCCCTAAGGAGCAGGCTCCAGTCCAGTCCACAGAGGGTTTGGGCCAAGTATGTGGGGGTTCCTGATCCAGGACTGGGGAGAGGGAGGGATGGGAACACCGATGTTCCTCCTCTTTTGTGTTTCAGAGCACAGCCCACTCTGCTTCCTCCCACCCCCTCTACCTCTGCACAAGCACCCAGCCTCCCAGGGAAGTCCAGCAAGGCTCCCCACCCTCTGCCTTATCTCCCAAGACCCCATCGCCGCCACCCACCCCGCCACATCCAGTCCAACCAGCACAACCAGCACAACCCTGCCTCACCCCCTAAGACCCCTCCCTTCCCTTGTCCCCTCCCCCACGACCCCGCCCTGTCCCCCCATGACTCCACCCCTTGCCTCACAAACCCGCCCCTCCCCCACACAACTCCCCTAGCCCCACAACCCCGCCCATCCCCACGACCCCGCCCCGTCTCCCACGCCCCTGCCCGCCCGCGCGAGAAAACAGGAAGGGGCCCGCGGCGGCGGCGCTGGGAGGAAGCGCAGGAAGCGGCGACGGGTGCGGCGCTTATCTCGGGCCGCAGCCGGACCCCTGGCCTCACGCCCCGCGCAGGCTGGGCAGGGGGCGCGGGGGCAGCCGGAGGAGAGGCCTGCTCACCTGGTGGGGGCCCTGGCTGCCTCACCTCCCAGCCACAATTGGCACAACCGGGCCATGGAGAGATGCGACAGGACTTCACTGAACCAGGCTGTGCCTCTCCAGCCTGGTGGGTGACCCAGGGGCCAGCATCCAACCCCAGGGTGCCCCACCTCCCCCACAGCGCACAGTACCCTCCACGCCTAGGCCCTGACCTCCCCATTTCCCCCCAAACAAGGACTCGTTTTGCCCAGCAGGTGCGAGCTCTCTGTTGGTTCTTCCGGGCTTTAACTTGGGGATGGGGGGATGGTTGTTGTTTGTTTCTGTTTACAAAGCTAGGTCTTTTCCTGGAGAGGGGGCAGGATAGGGACTGTCCCGGGGCGCCCCCCCACCAGGGTCCCGCGGGCCACTGGCAGGGACAATGGGCGCCAACACCTGGCACTCCTCCCCCATGAGTATGTGCTTTGCTTCCTGGAGTGGGGGCCTCCTGTGTTTCCGCATCACCATGGCTGCCACAGCCCTCCGTGCACACCTGCAGGCGAGGACCCCACACTCAGGCTCATAGGCAAGGGCCAAGGGCCCTCAGGTCTGGTGCAGGTGTTTCCTCCCTGGCTTTGGTAGCCCCCAGTGCCAGATGCAGGGTCTGACCGACTCACGTCCTGCCTGAGTCCTGGCTCCATGAACGTGGGAGGTGCCTCTGTTCAGAGTCTGGCATGGCAGGCACTTCTCTCTCCCACCACCTCCTGGTGCTCAGCTGGGCTGGGGTGGTAGCCAGTTGGGGAGGGGACATGGGGGAGGTGCTGTTGGGGCCTGTGAGTGGGCCTCAGGCAGGGTAAAGCACTCTGCGGTTCTCAGAAGAGCCAGTGCTTTGGGTTGGCACTGACCCCAGCCCTATGGTCTGCTGGCAGCCTGGGAAGGGGCAGAGTTGGGAGGTAGAGAGAGAGTGGGGCCCATGGGCGGGGCAGGGGAACACACAAGTGGCACAGTTGGGATTAACTTCTTGGTTTTCTGAATCCAGAGACTAGTTTGCCTGTCGTCCGTGTTCCAGATGTTCTTTCAAAGGCTACCAGTCTGGGGAGGCTGTGGGACTCGGACTACCCTTCAAAGCCTGTCTGGGCCCTCCTTGCAGCACTGTGCATGGGGGGTCTAGCTCCCTGGCCAGTGCCCTGCAGCCCCATCTGCCACCCTGCACAGCCCCTCCCTCTGGGCCCCAGCCTCCACCCCGGGTGCAAGCTGCTGAGAAGGCACGCATGTAGGGCAAGGCGCCACAGGGTGCAGGCCCCAACCCCACCAGGTGTGTGCTCCAGAAAAGTCCAAGAACCAGGCTCAGGCCACATGCCTGGGGCCTTGGCAGGGATGGCAGGCACTGGGACCTGGCAGATGCCTTGCATCCACGAAAGGTGGGGCCCATCCACTGCACAAACCACCTATACTCTGCCTTTGGTGGCCTCATGACCCATGGCCCTGACCTCACCATTGAGTCTCCTGTCTCTCTGCTGGTCCCTCACTACCGGGGCAACTCTGATAGGAGCCCCCAGGGAGAAACTGCAGGTCCTGGCTACAGGAACCCTGTCTGCCCCTGTGGTTGCAGCCCAGGACCCAGATGGAGATTGTGGCCCTGTAACTGAGGCCTCTACCCCTCCTCCCAGCTCCCCTGAAATGGGTTTGCTGGAACCTGCCTCAGGCATGGGTGGATGGAAGGGCTGCCATTGCCCACCCACCATGGCAGCAGCCACGACTGCCCAGGAGGCCACACTAAAGAGGTGTTAGGAGGAGCGCTCTCCCCACAGGCCCTGGGGCTTGGGCAGAGAGCCAGGTGCCCTTGAGGAAGCAGGGGGCACAGGGGAAAGGGGAGCTTCTGTGGAGAGCCTGTCCCCTTCCTGTCCCTGCACCCAGACCCTCGGACTCTCTTACTGACCTTCTCCAGGCCTGACTCCCCCAAGCATTGTGCTCCAACCAAAGTGGGCCTTTCCCCTCCTACCTGGATACCTGGCCACAGCCCCAGGCTTACATAGCAGGAGCCAGCCATGTGACTGCTCCCCTCAGCTGCTGCTCCATCAGCATTCCCCAACTTCAAGATGAGGACTCACCCAGGGACTCAGGTCAGCACTCTGGGGTTGCCTGGACCTCACCCCATTCACATCCAAGTCTCTCCTTCAGCCTTACCTTAACTGCACAGGCTCCCCTCACACCCAGAGCGTGCTCTCATGGCCTGGTAGCCATTAGGTGAATGAATGCACCCCGAAGTCCCCACACATGGGTGTCCCTCTGTTTGGGACCTGGCTCTCATCCCAGCTCTCACACTTCCTGGCTGAGATTTGGGGCAAGTCCTGAAACCTATTGCTTCAGTTTCCTAGTTATGAACCGTGGACAGTAGTTGTTGCTGCTCTGTTCAGACTGAGCGTTTACACCCACACACTGGGGGCGATCAGGGGCAGCTGTGCCCTACTGATGGCACCAAGACCTGTCTGTATCTCTCCTGCTTGCCTCTGTCCTGTCAGGGTGCCCCCGGACAAGGGTGCTTCAGTACCTACTGGGCCTGTCCACCTGATGACAGGTGTGCCTGCCAAGCATCCGCCTTGGCCAGGTGCTCTGCCTGCCCTGTCCCCCCCTTCTCCACAGGCTGTGATCTGGGAGGGGCCACAGGCCTCCAGTCCGAGAGATCGGACCCCCACCCGTCCAGGCAAGCATAGGGTCCCAGAGCGCAAGACGGTGGGTCCCTGGCTGGTCTGTCCAGTCCCACAGAGGGGCTGCTGCCACACTTCCCAGGCCACAGGAAATGGCCTGGTCCAGCTTGCAGCCAGGGCCACAGCTTGCTTCCCTTCAGGCCCGTTTCCTTTATCCGGTTGTTTTGCTCCGAATTCACAAAGCTCAGCCTTCCCCTCCCCTCCATTTCCACCCTTCCCCCATCCCAGAGGGAAGCAGGACGGATACGCTGCTACATTTTAGGGCCAGCAGGAGTCTCCCACCCCCATCTCCCCCTCCACACTCCCGCCCCCTCCGCAAGCAGCGCCGAGGGGGAGTCCCATCCCATGGCGCCCCCTGCTGGTCGAGCCTGGGAACACCACCCCACGGCTCTGCCTTGCTCCGCGAGTGTCGGCGGCCTCAGCGTCCCCTCCCCACCGAGGTGCGGACGAGGTGCGGACGGGAGCGGCCGGGCCCCACAGTTGGCAGGCGAAGAGAGGTGGAACCGGGCCGCAGCACCAGCTCAGTTTATTGGGGCCTTGCTCGGAGCAGAGGGCGGGCCCCTTCCGGGACCAGCTCGCCAGGCGGGCACGGCCTCCAATCCCAGGCCCTGGGAAGAGTGCGGGCCGCGGCGAGGGAGGGGCTCTTTCTCAGCCCCGCGGGCTCGGGGTGCTAGGAGCCCCAGGAGCCATCGGTGGCCGCGGCGCGCAGCGCGAACAGCTTCTCCCAGCAGGTGGCGACGGCGTCCAGGGCGCGCAGCAGGAGCCGCCTCCGGCCGCCCGGACGCCGGGAAGGGCGCGTCTCCGGCCGCCAGCTCCGCTGTCGGGGACGCGTCGGTCAGGGCGTGGGCACGGTCCCCACCCTCCCCTCCCCGCTAGCTCTTGTCGGGTCCCTGGGAAGGGAGGCCGCGGCCGTGGGAGCGGGCGGGGACGCGCACCTGGCGCAGCTTCCGGCAGTGGCGTCGCATCACCGCCTCAGTGCGCACCGCCACAGTCCACGCCGCCTTCTCCAGAGCCCCACGGCGGCCCCGGGCCACCGCCCCACGTAGGGTCCGACCCAGGGCCACGATGGACAGTAGGATACTGTGCTCCTGGGGAAGGAGGAGACGAGGCACTGGGGGAGGAGCCCGGTGGGGAGAGGGCTGGAAGGCTTGGGTGGGAGTGTCTCCATACCTTCTGGGCACCACATGAGACTCCCACCCGGCCCCGCCGTCGGGAGACCGCGTCTCCAGTCAGGTTTTTCTGAATGAAATGGTGTCTGAAGCCTGGTCCAGCCCCTTCGACCCTTGGTCTGGTCCACCTCACCGCGGCCTGCAGGTCCTCGAAGATAACCGCGCGGTAGTGGTGAAGCACGTCGGGGACGCTGCAGGCGCCGATCCCGGCCCAGCCCGGAGCGGCCCCCAACAGCGCCAGCAGGAGCGCCCAGAGCGCGGGCTTGGGAGGCCCCTGGAAGGGATACCGGCTCTAGGGAGGGGCTGACCCTCCGACAGCGCTTTGGGTAATGTGCTTCCCCCAGCCGCCCCCCACACACAGGGGACTCGCTGAGCTGGTATAAAACAGAGATATTGCCTAAAACAGAGATATTGCCATGCCCCTCAACAAATGCTCTAGGCACCACTGCTGTGGCAGGTCTGGGGAAAGATAAGCATCAGTACCCGCAGCCCTGCTCTGCATGCCCAAGTACCAAGACTGGAGGGCAGGGCTGAGCTAGGTCTGGGTACAGCAACAAGTACCCGCCATATAGCCTTGCTCCTGGCCATACCCTGACCCATGCCCATCAGAGCTGGGCTCTCCTCTGCTGGGCACCCAACCCCTGGCACTCTGCTCACCTCCAGATGCCCCACAGGAGAGGGCAGAATCTGCCCCCCTCTATCGCTGGGCAGCTCCCCCCAATCAATGGCTTGCTACCAGCTCTGAGAACCATGGGTCCCTCTGCACCCCCAGCCCAACCAGGACAGGGGTGAGGGCTCAGAGTTCAAGGCCACACCCCTTCAGAAGGGGAAGGCTTGCGGAAAGCCAGAGGTGAAGGGAGGAAGGGGACCATGTTCCACCCCACCAGGCCTCCCCTCCCCTAGAATAAGGAACTGGCTCACCTGGATAAGAAGCCACCACCACCACCCCCCACGGCCAGAAGCCCAAACATCAGAGAGAAAGCTGCTTGTTGAAAGGCTCCCAGCCCCCAGGCTGGAGTCACACAGCGGCTGGAAATTAATCATGCGAACCCAGCGAGACTTGGGACTCAGACAGAACTTGACTGTGAGACTTGGGACTCAGACACAGAACTTGACTCTGCTTCCCAGCCCAGTAGGAGAACCTGACCACACAGGGCTGGAGCAGGAGTCCACGGGAGCTCTGCCTGAGGCACCAGGCAGCGCTGGCTGGGGGAGCACATGCAATTATTAGCTGTGGCCCCTTCTCCAAAACTACCCCCTCCCCAGACAAGCTTCACATAATGGCCAACTCAGAGTCGCCCCTCTGCCTGTTGAGGGTCAGAGATCATAGTGAGAACAGGAGCCACTGGTGCTGGAGGGATGTCCAAGTAGGGTAGGTTGGTTGCCCAGGGGGTCTTGGGAAGGTCTGTTGGCCCTTGAGCAGGGCCCAAGGCTGAGGCCGTTCAGCCCCCGAGGACAGGGTGGCCCCTGCACAGGAGGGCAACTCCCCCTCCCTCTGTAGCTGCCAGGAAGGACAGGCAGGAGCACCCAGGCCGGGCGGCGGTGACGGGAACCAAGGGGGATTTCCCAGTGGGGGCACTGAGGGACAGCAGCCCAAGACAGCTCCCACCCCGGCGGCCCACAGCTGCTCACCATGGGCCTCTCAGGATCAGGCTCTCCCTCACTCCCGCCAGGGGACCTCGGACATGATCCTGGGGTCCTCAGGTAGGGAGTGCGGCTGCCACTTCAGGTCCAGTTCCGAGCCCGGCCAACAGAGCTCCCCTGGACGCAGGCGGAGGCAGGCGGACAAGGCTTTTGAAGTTGGCTCCTCCAAGCAGAGGAGGGAGGGAGCAGGAGGGAGGCCCAGGATCCCAGCCTTCCCCCTCCCTCTCCCCACCCCCTATCCAATCACTTCTTCAATTAACCTGACCCTGAAGCCCAGCCCTAGAGGGCTGTCTTCCCATCCAGTGGATCTTGGATTAAGCCATCTACCGGGGAGATCTCCTCCGCCAAGGCAGGGGCAGGGTGCTAGGTGGGCACGGAGCAGGGTGGGGCCCAGCTGGCAGGGAAGAGGACCTTCCTTGGTGGTCAGCAGGTGCTGTCTCTTCCAGGAACCTGAACACCAGCAGGACCAGGTGAGCAGAACTTCACCCACCCAGCCCCCAGCTCCTCCACCCTGACGTCCGGGGGTCCTGCCCCAGCAGGTCCCAGGAAGGGGACTTCCCAGCACCTCGCTGGCCCAGCGCTCAGCTGAGATGCCTCCTGCTGCTCATCCCTCCTGGGTCAAAGGGGTCTTTCCCTGGGGAAGCTCATGGCCACTCGCCCAAACCACCTTGCAGGGAGCTGGACCACAGCACCCTGCCGGGCAGCCTGTGGACACCATCCTGCCCTACCCCCAGCAGTGCTTCAGAACAAGGGGAGCTGAGGAACTCAGCCTTGAGCTGGAACTGAAACATGTCAGTGGAAGAAAAGCTAAGATATGTTTTCCCCAAGGAGAAAAGCAGTTTCACCACCACCCCAAGGCGTTGAGAAAATGACCCCCAGGCAAATAAGAAAGACATTTGCACGTGCTATCAGAAGCTCTGGAACTCTCCGGCCCAGCAGGAGGTCTCACCTGACCTGAAGTCAAAGGAAGTGTCCAGGAGAAGCCACACCCAACTGAGAGCTCCAGCTGCCTGTGGCCGCAGCCTGGGCCTCAGTTTCCACATCTGTGGAGGGACAGGCTGGGTTTCAAGCTCTTAGAAGGGCAACAGGCAGGACCCTTCCCACTTCCTCCAAAAATGACGGAAGGAAACTCCAGAGGCTCAGTGAAGACACGCAGGAACCTCCCCACGGCTGTCCAGACTGGCCTCACAGAGGACAGGAAGGATTTCCAGTCTCAGACCACCCTGAGGCACCAGCACTTCCTGAGCCCACGAAGGGACAGTCTGATCCTGCCCCGGGCTGGACCCAGCAAGGTCTGTCCTCTACAGGCAGACGCCCGCGCCCTAGGTGTTCACAGGGAGGGCGTGCCCCCCACCCTCGGCAGCCACAGGTCAGTGACTAACTCCAACACGAGGCAGAGAAGCCCCTCTGGGATTACTTCTTACAAGAATGTGTGGGAACAACGGCCAACCGCCCTTCTTGTCACCACAAGTGACAATCCACCCACTGCCTCTGGACCACCCTTGACCTCCAGCTAGATGCCTCCACCCACAGCCAACACACCCGCTTCCCAGAGAGCTGGCTAGTTTCCAACTGGACACAAACCCAGGGATCCAGAGCCCAAGGAAACCTCCTGTCCTCACATGGTGGAAGCATATTCAAGTCTCCAGGTAACCAGTGCATTTTCCATCCAGAGAAAGAATGGGTCCAAGAGCTTTAGGGTAAAAATCACTAACTACAAATTAGCAAAAATTAACTCCCCCGCCAATGGGAGTGACCCTCTCACATGCCGAGGGCCTTTTCGCCATCCTGTGGTAGAACCTCAGGGGCCAGGCCCAAGAGCACTCAGGAAATTCACCCTCCTGGGGTGCACACAGCCTGCTGCTGGTGGACAGGAGGCACAGACCCCCTGGGGCGGGAGAAGACCCGCACATGCAGGGGCACTGGGGTCACCTGGCCAGCTGGGCCCTTACTGTTTCCACACACAGCTTTTACCCAGAACACAAGCTCCTGCTTCCATCTCCAAAAAGCCTTACAGAGTTGCCCAGCTCTGCTGGCACTTCCTCTGCGGGGCATAGGCTCTTACGAGGCCTGGAGAGCTAGCCCTATCCAGTGTGGGGACCAGACTGGGATGGTCAAAGCACATGAGGGTAGGATTTGGAGAAAACCCGCTGCCACGAACCCCACGACTACTAGAAAACCTTTAATCAACAAGCAGGACGGCCACCACCCCCGCCCTAACCCCACCCCTGCGCAGGACACTCAGAAGGTGTTCTTGATGCGCGCCGCCACCAGCACCAGTATCTCCCCGATCTTCCGTTGCCAGTTGGCGATGTCCTTGGACGTGGCGCACCACAGCTCCCCGTGCCGGGGCTCGGCGTTCTCGCAGCGCCTCCTCACCTCCTCCCGCTGCTCCTGGGTGGGGACCGCAGATGCTTGAACCAACCCATTCCCACTGTGCTCTACCAGGCCTCACACCAGTGCCTGCACCCGCCCCCCAAAGAGGACCCACCTTCCACATCAGGCGGGGCAGGGTAGACCCTGAGGGCGCTGGGCTCTGGAAAGTCTCTGTCCAGCAGGACAGGACGGCTGTGACACAAAGACAACCCTCAGGCCTCCAGCTCCAGCCCTGTTTCTGCCACAGCCCGGAGTCCCCATCACAACCAACTTGTTAAAAGATGCCCCCGAGCATCTAAATTTCAGGCTGAGACTCCAAGGCTACAGCCAGAAAGCAGCCATGGAAGCTGTGTCAGCCGCCAGCACTTCATTCGGGACTGGTGGGTGGGGGTCATGGGCAGCAGGCGCCTCACCTCTGTGCCGTGCTGCAGCTCAAACTTGTAAAAGAAGGCCCAGGCATCCCCCAGATCTGAATCAATCTTCACAGTGCGGTGGAACCACTCCCGGGCCTTGGTGATCTTCCGCTCGCTCCAGAATAGCCTATTGAGAAGCAGCAGTGGGGGACCACGTGGCCACAGATCAGTGCTGGTGGTGCTCTGGGGCTGCGGGAGCCACGCTGGGGGCAACCCTGGCCCGCTCCATGGTGGGCTAGATCTCGAGCCTTGTGACCCGCTGCAGTGGCAGAGAGTCAGGCACAGGGACTGCTGGTCTTGACCTCTCCCTGGAGAGCTCAGGCTCCATTGGGGTGCCAAGGGATGAGGCCTAGCCACCCAGAAACCCCTCCAGGTCACTATCTGAAACCCTCCTTCCTTCAAATGTCCACCCAAGGCATTTCTCAGAAAACCACCCACAGAGCAAGAAATTATTATCTTTCTCTGAGTAAAACATAGGGAGATGAAAGTAACCAATCGGACAAAAAATTCAATCAAGGCTGTGATTAGGGAAAGAGAAGTTTCTGCCTGCTCCTCCTTTTCACCTTCTGGAACATTCTGTCTTACCAGGCATCTCCAGAAGGAGCTGAAGCCCACACTGAAAACCTGGTCTAAAAGCAGACACAGACCCCTGAAACTAGGCCCAGGAGAAGATCCACAGCATCAGAAACCGAGTCAGGGTCCTGGGAGCTTTCCCCACGTGCCGGAGAGGGCATGACGGGCACTCTGACAGCCAGCTCCACCAGCTCCGCAGTCAAGTTCCAGAGCAGCTGTGCACTAGGCACCTCCAGGCAGCTGCCTTGGCTGGTCTCAGCTACAAAAGGGAGTAATTTCATGCCTGATAGCTTGATTGTTTTTTAAGCCTTGTGGTATTCTTAATTGCTCAGTGTCAGATAAACTGTGATTTAAAGAGCACAAACCCAGATAGCAGCACACAGAGCACCAGCCTGGGAACAGCAAGGAGGGACCTGTTTACTTTACAAAGCCTTTTACAAGGTTTTATGGCAGCTCTATCAGAGTAGAGCAGGAGGTGGAAGCATAGGCGAGAGGGAAGGAGCCCTGGGGACCCAGGTGGGGCCTCAGAAGTTCGTGGGAAGCCCCACACGCAGCACCCTCAGCCCCACAGCAGCCAGGGAGGAGGTGCTGGTGGGCACTGAGGAAGCAGCTGGGCCAGCAAGAGCACACAGGAGCCTCTGGCCCCACACACCCCCTGCCCTAGGCAGAGCCCTGACAAGCCCTCCACCCCAAGCCCAGTCACTTCCCAACCTGACCACACCCAACCACAACCAGGTTCCGCTCCTCTCAGGCCACTGTCCTCCTTTGAGAAGGGAACAGAGAAGGTTCAGGAGGTTCTGAAGGCCCTCCACACCTCCCCAGGGAGCCACGGGCCCAGTACCCTGCACAAGCTGACCGTGGGGGGTCGCCTGCTCACCTCCTCTTGTCCTTGAGGCCAGCACCCTGAAGGACAGGTGGCCTCCACATCCCCAGGCACACCAAGAGCCTGACCAATGGGCCCTAGATTATTCCCAGGGTTACACAGGTCAAACAGTCTGGCTTTTGGCACTAACACGATGGAAACAACTGTCTTGCTCACAGCTGTAACCTAAATTCCGTGTACCAGTGTCAGCAGGCCTGTGTCTGTCCTGCAACCCAAGACCCATGTTGGAATAAACTGAAAAGTGTGAGAGACAGAGAGCGCAGAAACCTGAGAAAGAACCAGGACAAAGGAAGGAGGGTCAGGGGCCCAGAAGAGACCACCCTCCCAGGGGTCATGACCAGGGAAAACTGCCTTGTTCTGGGGACCTGGAGACCCCAGCAAGAGGACTGGCACTGCCACCAGGACCCCTACTCACTTGGCCACAGCCAGGAGCACGTGGGGGTCATGCTCACACTTCTTCAGGGCGTCCACACTCTTGGTCTTCCGCTGGGGCCTCGCCTCCAGGAAGATGGCTTCAGACCACAGGACCCCTGAAATCCAGACATGCAGATGCCCATCTCAGCCATCACACACAGGGAGGCCTTTGAAGACTCAGGATATCCTCATCTGTGCCTCCCGCATGGCCGGGCCGCCTATGCCGCCCCATACTCCATACCCTCCAACCCCCACCCTGCGGCCTGCCCAGAGCCACAGGGCCCCACTGGCAAGGCCATGACATCATCCGGGGGGCGAGGAGGCTGGAAGTCCCAACAGCCTCCAAGGTTTCACACTCACTGACTAACTTCACAGCTGAGAATTCACTGTAACAAAGTAACAAAAAGTGCTACCAAGGATTTATGCAGAAAGAAAACCTGGGATTGATACCAGCCTAGAGATCGGCCTGAGGCCATATATCTGACATAAACCCAGAAAATTCTACGATGCCACTAAAAACTGTTCATCGTTAAGGATTCAGTGATAATGAAAAATCCTCACAGGATTTTCAACTGTAAAAAAAAGGGACAAAACAATACACAGTATGACTTGATTTTGTGCAATAATACAAATTATAACAATACAAAAAAGCTAAAATCAGTGATTTCCAAGTACTGGACTCACAGCAATTTTCATCTTCTCTTTTTTTACTCCAAATTTATTTATACTGCACAGGCACTAATTTACAGACTTGGGGTAAAATAGTAAAAAATTAACTCCTAAAAGAAAAAGAAATGGTAACATCTCAGAACATGCAGTCCAACTGCCCACACTGAAACTTGAGTTCAATCATCTAAATGACCAAGCACAACGGAGGAATTTTTGTGGCTGAATCTGACACCTGCTGTCCGCAGCCTGAGGTGGGTGCTCACCAGAGTTGGGGCACTCCTGCAGGGCCTTGGCCATGAGCGTGCTGGCGATGTTCTTCAGCCCCGCACGGTACTCCAGCCGCACAGACTCCAGCCTGCGGAGAGAAACCCGGGCAGGGTAGAGCACTGTCCACTGGCAGCCTGATGAAGCAGAAGGTCCTGAGGAGCCTAAGTAGCTGGAGTTGTCTGTGCTGCCCAGCAGCTCGTCCACCAGAGAAGGGAGACGTGGGTGATCTCCACCCTCAAGCCTATGGGTGGCCATAAACCTGGACTCTGAGGTCATTCAGGTGTGAGTGAAGATGGGCAGGATAAAGACAGGCCTGCTGGGGCACCTCACGGCACTGACACCCTGAAGCCCCACACTTGGAGTCTGTGTGCACAGCCTCCTATGGACAGAATGCCATGTTTATCTGGCAAACTCCTATTCATCCCTCAAGGTCCCTCCCAGATATTACCTCTTCCGTAGAGTCCGCTATCTTGGCACCATCCACCCCAAGGCCCCCTCGTTAGCTCTTGGTTCCCGGGCACCCTCAATCCCACCACAAGCCACACTGCGTCCAACCATCTTCAGGCTCGTGTGAACACTCTCACAGATGGAACAGGACTCCTCACAGACTGCACCTTCCCACGGAGCCTGAGCTGAAAGTGCTGCACCGTGGACTTGGTGTGAGCGAAGTCAGCTCCTGGGGGCACGGGAACTCACCACAGGCCGGGGTTCTTTGGGTTCTTCAGGCGAGACTTCTCCAGAATGGCCCGAGCTCGGGTCAGCTGCCCAACCTTCTCCTCCAGCCGGGAAAGCAAAAGCCACAGGGGGGTGGAGTGGGGACATTTCTTCAACTGCAGCCATAGACACAAGAGACAAGACTCAGCGGGCGTCTGTGACGCTGTGTCGGCACCTCAAGCTGAGTCAGGGCTACGTGTGCCCTCAGAGACCCAGCCACTTCACACCCAGGTCTGTCACTATGCACACGGTTGTAACGTACACACGTGTATGGGGCATTTTTGTGAGCAGGCTGTGCCATACGCATATGCACAGGGGTGTGCACTCAGGAGCCTATGCCTTACATGGGCCGTAGTCCGTACTCTGCTGATATAGCAGTTACAGCCTGGCAGGGGCAGAAGGCTGGGTGAGGGAAGACCGGCCTCGAGCCCAGCACAGGTCCCCTGAGCCTGGGCCCAAGCAGGTTGCAACAACTCCTATCTGGGGTGAGGTGCCCCGTGTGGGGTGGAGGCTCACCCCTTGGTTGTAGGCTTCCCGGGCTTTCTCCACGAGCTCCTCCTGCTCCTCAATCTGCCCCTTCATCATCCAGAGCTTGGGGAAGTCCTCATAGTGCTTCAGGGCCTCCTCGCACAGCTCCTGGGCGGCCACAAGGTTCCCCAGCACCCACTCCAGCTTCACGGACTTCATGAAGACCTGGGGAGCAAACAGCCTCAGGCTGGCTCTGGCATTTGCCTCACTGAGAGCTCAGCACAAGCGCTGCCCCGTGTCTTTGGGACAAACTGCGGCTACATACATTGGTGCATTTTAAAGCCAAGAGTGAACAAATGAGCTCTGAGCACATGACCTTGGGGGTTGCTAACAGTGGGTAGGGGGTTCTGCTTACCCGGGCAGTGGGCGCGCTGCTCCGCGCCTTGGCCAGCAGCCGGCGTGCCCGCTCGTACTCGTTGTTCTCAGACTCCAGCTTCACGGCCGCCAGCCAGATCTCCTCACTGTTGGGGTTGGCCTGCAGAGGAACAGCAGCATCAGCCATGAGTGGGGCAAGGGCTCCCCTGGTTGGAAGCAACTAGTCCAGGCACTGGGCCGTGCCGTGCCGTGCTCTGCAGCAGGACAGTCTGATGCAGGCATGTCCTGGACTAATAGGCAACAGAGCCTCAGGACGTGGACTTCCTCACGAACAAGCCGGCCTGCCTCACTGGCACAGATGTGTGGCAGCTGCAGCGCTCAGGCCGTGCTGCCAGTCACCACCCTCTGCCTACTGCAAAAGTTCAATCATGTCCCATCTACATGGATCCACCCAACCAATCCTGCTGGCTCCCAAACCTGGGGATGAGGAGCTGGCCGCCCAGTGTGTCAGTGTGGGAAGGACAGAAGGATGCCCGGGTTATCGCAGACTATATGTGGAGGGTTCCCAGGGTCGGGACTAGGCCATGTACAACCCAGAGTCCAGCAGACATGTGGGCAGTGCCCTCCAGTCTCCTGAAAGCACAGTCACCTGCTGGCCACACTCAGCCTGACCATGTCCCCAACCTGAGAAGCAGCCCCACAGAGACAGGTAAGGAGAGGAGAGGGCAGGACACAGGCAGCACTGCCAGGTGGTGGTGGGAAGGGCCAGAACCACTCGGAGAGCAGCGGCATCCTCCACCCAGGGCCCCCAAACAGACACGAGAGCAGAGGGAAACCCAGGCCAGCCCCCTCCACATATTCACTCAGGCAGGGACAGGCATCACTATGCCAGCCTAGATGAAAACCACAGAGTGACATCGTCTTTCCAGTTAACAGAAAAGCATGCTGGAAACCACTGACTGAACCTTGCTGTCAAAAACTATTAGGATGTTCCATGTGACAATAAAAATCAGAGAAAAACGCAGAGCTCCCGGCACCAACCACGATGCCACCCTCCACAAACACAGCTCCACCCACTGACAGCCTGGGCGGCAACGGGCAGCCCACGTGGGACCCAGTGCAGATGCCTGTGCTCAAATACAAGGGCAGGACTTCCTCCCGCAGCACCAGACATCCTCACACTCACATAGGAGGGGACACGTGTGGGGACACGGCTCTTCACTGGCTGTCCCATCCTTCCTGTCTCCCTGAGTCTATGTTGTGGAACACTGAGCCCAGGGTCACACTGAATGACAGCAAACGAGAGGTAGGTATCCATTACCCGGGCCGTTTTTCCTGCTCTCGGACCCCCTCAGGGCCTCAGCTGCCCCCAGAGCACCCAAACTCCCTGGGTCGGACCATAATCAGCCTCTCAGGTCAGCTCCTGTCAATAATGCAGCAAGGGCTTGGGGGAGGCAGGCACAGGACCCTGGAGCTCTCGGGCCACAGCGCACCCCTCACCCACCTGGAAGGCCAGAGCCAGGATACTCCTCGCCGCAGGCACGTCCCCGGCCAGCCACTTGGACTTGGCACCCATGAGCCATAGCACCTCTGCTTTGGGGCAGTGGGCCACGGCCCGCTGCAGCAAGGCCTCCAGTGACTCCCTGCAAGACAGGGGGACGGTCACCACAAGCACACGGGCCACTCGCAGCCAGGCCACGAGCGCTGAAAAGACAGTTACTGCTTCAAAGTTCGATGCTGTGAATGATTTACCAGACTTTTACAATGGGGAGAGTGTGGGGAAATCTTTTCTCTCCATAAAGGCTCTAAAATCAACTACTGAGGAGGGTGCTACAAAGCCACGCATTGTTCAAACAGCGGAGTCTGATGGAGCTTCTCAAGGGAGCCTTTTATAGCCGGGTGTCCCAGAGGCGCGATAACTTCGCAGTCTGGGAGCCGGGGGCCTTTTCATCTCTAACCACAGATCCGCCAATAAAGATTACAACCTGTACGTACTCTTTGGCATCCAGAGAAACTGTCTTATTTCTGGAAGGAAGTTATTTTAGGTCACTATCAAGCAAGAAGCCCGGGTTTCAGGTATGAAGCCCCAACCCTGTGTGGCCCACCACCCTGGCACACCCCCGGCACAGATGTTCTCCTCAAGTCTCTGCAAGATTGAGTGAGCACACGGAGTTTCTCTGTGTGGTAAGAAGCCTGACACCAGCACAAGAAGGCTCGGCTTCCTAGGCCCACCATAGGCGCCAGACCTGGGGGATGGGAACTGCCCCTGAACCCAGGGACAAAGACATGCGGGCAAGGCCCTGCTCTGGACAGGACAGTTGGGGGAACTTGCACAGTCATTTCAAAATGTGCCCAAAGGAGTTAACTGCAAGATACAGAGCAACTACTGGGGGTGGTGTGTGGGTGGGGGCGGGGGGACAGGAACATCAGGAGGCAAGACTCCTGAGAAGCCTGAGACTGAGTGAGACAATAGCAAAGCAACAGAGGCCTCATGCTCCCAGCTGCAGCCCAGGTGGGACCAGCAAGGCCCAAACACAGAGGGTGCAGCAGAGGCTCCAGGCAGAGGCTGCCCACCTAACTGCTGACTGAATTGCAACATCTAATTCAATCAGCACTTATAGCCAATAAAGCAGACACAAAAGGTTTTTTCAATTAAAGAGAACAATTAAATAAAATTGTCACGGACCTCCTCAGAGCACAAAAACCAGCCCAAGCCCAAATCCAGCACAGCTGAAATGAAAAACAGGCCTGCCTAGGCCCAGATGCCGCACCGCCCACGCTGCTGAAGCCAGAGCCCCACAGACTGGGGGGCCTCCGGGCCCCAGCCCTGGCCCAGGAAGCCCTAGGACCCCAATGGTCCCAGCTCACTGCAGGCAGACGGGCCCTTCAGTGCCTTGGCTCCTCAACTGTACAGCAGCAGGAATGCTATCGCAGAAGGTGCCAGAAAGAGCTTGGCTGAACGGCCCAACTGCCACAGGAGAGTCCATCCTCGTTGCAGAGGCCTGACCTCCAACGAGGCTCTCACCCACCCACGGGGATAAGAGGCCTCAGCTCAGAGCAGGGTGGCAGGACTGCCACATACCTGGTGCCGTGGTTCTTCTCGAAGTATGCAGCCCGCAGCCACACGCTCTTCTTGCTAGGGAAGACCTGCAGGGCGTAGGCGTAGATAGCTCGGGCACACTCCAGGGCATTGTGGGCCACACACTAGATGGAGAGAGAGGGGAGAGGAGTGAGGGGGCTGGGGACAGGAGTGAGGGGGCTGGGTGCCACCAACCCAGGAGGGGTACCCGCCCCACGACTCCTGACCCAGGCCCTGGAAGCCCGTTACAAAGACCCTGTGGCTTCCGTGGTACAGTAGGTAGGACTCCAGGGGGTTGGTGGGCCGGCCTGCCCCTGGGGTAATACTGAGCACCAAGGGCTTCTGCTCCTTCTGCAGGCCACACAGCGCTGAGGACAGGCCTGCTCCAACCCAAAGACACAACAGAGAAACAGGAGAAAGTCTGAGAGGGCTTGAGGGTTCTGCTCCCCAGTCTGACATCTGCAGGGTGACACCCACTGAGGTCCCCATGTTGTCAAGAGAGATGAGGTAAGTAAAGAGGGGCATGGAGTTCAAGCCCACACTCAGAATTAAAAGGGCTCAACGACCAGAAGGAGCTGGGTTCTGCTGCCCGTTTGGCGATCTACTCCGAGGGTAGAGATTGCAGGAGACTGTTAGGTCATCCTTCACAATCTTCTGTCTTAATGTCACATAACAAAAAGCTTTTAAACCATGACAGTTGACATTAGAGCATCGTTAGTGCTCACAAGGCACCCAGCTTACAAATGAGATGCCACGTGAGCTGCAGACAGACAGCAGCCACAGCCTGTGTCCAGGGACCAGAGGACGAGGTGAGCACCCGAGTGGACAAGGGAGAAAGGAAAGCTCTGCCGGCAGGAGTCCAACTAAGCATCTCTCATCAAACGCAGGTGCCATGATATTTAGAAACCAGCACCTGACACATCCTGCAGTAGTAACTGACTCAGGCCAAAAGGAGCACTAACCAACGTGCAAACAAGAGGGCCGAGTTTGCTGAGAAATGGCACGTTTATGCAGTCTCAGGGTCTCCCCACAGAACATGAGTTACAAAGGTCCGCAGCAGCCTCCTGTGGAGGAAGCTGGCAGACACCCCTGAGCTACTCAGAGCTGAGTGTGCCCCCACCCACCAGCGGGACAGAGTCCCGCAAAGAGGAGAACTTGCTGTGAGGACACAGTGTGGAGACCAAACCAAGGGGTCTGTGCCCTCAAGAAAGCCAGAATCATGAACAATGATGACGGATCAAAGGTCCCTCCCCCACCCAGACTCAGGGCCACGGACCCTGCACATGTGACCCTGGGCAGTTTCTCCACCAAAACCCAAAAGGCATTCAGTGAGCCCCTCGGTGAGATCTGAATAAGGCCCCAGATTACATCCTGGTCCTAATCAACGCTGATCTCCTGAGTCTGATAGCTGTGCTGTGGTTGCACAAGAGAAGGTTCCTTTTAAAGAAACACACACTGAAGTATTTAGTGGAAAAGGCTCACCACATGTGTGATGTGGTCTCAAACACTTTGGGGAAAATAAAGGCCACGTGTGAGCAAGCATGTGCACATGTGGAGAAGAAAAAGGCATGTAGTGAAATCGGTAAATGTGGGGGCATCTAGGTGAAGGGCATAAAAGAATTCTCCACACAGTTTTGCAACTTTTCTGTAAGTCTAAAATTATTTTAAAATAAAAGGCTATTAAAAAGAGAGGACCACATTTAAGGTATTAAAAGCTTTAAATATGTTTATCGATCTTGAGCCCATAATCTCGTCTCTGGACCACCACTCAAGGGCGTCTCCTCAAAGTGCATGCTTCACATGCAGTTATTTTCTGAAATGCAGGTTATAGCAGAGATGGGGGTAGGGGACATCCAGAGGTCAGGGGTGATGAGCTGGGAAAGCATAGGAACTGGGCCAGGTCAGGGCTGTGAGTGCTCACACCCCACCTCTGCAGCAGACCCCAGTTAATAGAGAACTATGCACCTTACAGTTGTGACTGTATTTAAAAATCAGCAGATCAGAAAGATTTCCAAACCACACCCCGTTCCCCACAACGCACACTCCCACTAGCCACACTCACGCTGTCGGCATCTTCCATCCACGTGTGCTTCCGGTCTTCCTCCTCAATGCCAATCCCGATAACAGCACGCATAACTGCCTGGCAGGTGGCCACACTCCCGGCCTTGTCACACTCCTCAGCATCCTGAAAGAGGGCACAGAACTGAACTCACTGCCCAGAGCTGCAGAGGCCTGGCAGACAGACGCTAGGCCCGAGGGAGAGGGCTGCAGGAACGGGCCTTGAGGGTGCTGGAACCCTCAGGGTCCCCGACGCTGCCACTCACTGTGAAACATCATTTCCTGCCTCACAGCAGGTAAGTGCTCCATACCCCCAACCTATCCATTTAACAAATATCACAGAAGCACCTAATGTGTACCAAGTGCTAGAGTAGGCAACCTGGTGGCCACAGGAAAGTTCCAAAGCAGTGGGACTAACATCTCATACTGTCACACATGTTCGTACTGTCAGCCTGGCTTCAGATTCAAAATGGGCAAAAGGAAGAGCCACTCTAACCCAAGAGACAGACCTGCTGGGGGTATGGAGCCCAGCACAAGGAAAGCGAGACAGCCTGGGGAGAGATCAGCCACTGAGGCGCTCCAGCAGGCAGGGGGCAGGGTGTTCAGCAGAAAAGCACTAGACTTCAGAAGAACAATCCTCGGAATGAGCAGAGAACAGCCATGGTTCAGAGATGAGACACCAAGTGTCCTGAGCCTCCTGCATAGCGGGCAGGCAGGGCCAGCAAGGCAAAGAGCAGGGCTCGCTCACAAACATCAGACCACAACATGGAGACACAGGCCGAGATGGGATGGATGCAGGGACAATCTCTATCGAGGGCAACTTCAAGTTCTCTATCAAAACAAAACTCACAGAGGCTCACCCAGCAAAGTGTTTTAAGGAATATATTCCCATTCATGCCAAATGATGGGTGCGCCAGGACACCATTTGCAATGGCTAACCGAGTAAGAAGCACCCTGCTACTGCCATCACCGAGAGACCCTAGGCTGGCGGGACAGGCTGAGTCAGGCTTCCCTTTTCCTGGCTGTGAAGGGAAAAGCATCCCAGGCAGAGCAGAGCCAAGGCCAAAGGCTCAGGAGGTGGCCCAGGCCAGCCCTCCACTGGGGGCAGAGCACAGAGCACCTGGCACAAGGGAGGAGAGCCGCCCAGGGAGACGGCCCGGGCAGCCAGTCTGCACAGCATCCCCCAGTCTCCACTGAGCATAAACCAGCATAGGAGGGAGGGAAAGAACTGTCCAAAAGGATGAGCAGGAGCATTCCTCAGAACACAGGTGTGTCCAGGACAGCACCTGTTCCCACCAGCCAAAGTGGAGACCCCCAGGAGACACAGGACCCTGAGCAGAAACCTGGAGAGGCCGCCTCTACAGAGGGCTGAGTTCCAACCTACCCCACTGACTGCGGTTGGTCCCACCCAGCAAGTGTGAGGCAAGACCCACAGGGTCAGAACACCTTCAGTAACAGAACCAAGCTCCAACACCAGAGCCCAGAACGTTCACAGAGGCACAAAAGCACCCGGCACCCAACAAGGGAAAATGCGACAAATGAAAGGTTATCAGGGAAAGACAATCCATAATGAGGGGAGAACATCTACCAAAATCAACTCCGATAGGCCCAGACAAGGACACTAGAACAACTATTATACCCATGATCCACAGGTGGCAAATTGCCGTGTGGCAACATGAAACAGGTCAAAGAAGGGTTTTAAAACAGCCAAAATTCCTGTCGGTGAAAAAGGCAAGATCTGAGATGAAAAATGTCCTCAATCACAGCAGACGAGACATTACAGAAGAAAAGATTAGTGAAACGTGAGGACAAAGCAACAGAAGTCATATAAGATGAATCAGAGCATCAGTGAGCGGATGAGCTCACATCACACCGACAGGAAAGACCAGATGTCTCCCAGAACCAGAGCGGGCTCTCACCATTGCTCTTCAGCATGTCCTGAGGCCCTAACCAGGGCAATCAAACAGGAATAAAGGCATCCAGGGACTTCTTTGGTGGTCCAGTGGTTAAGAATCTGCTTTCCAATACAGGGGACACAGGTTTAATCCCTGGTGGAGGAACTAAGATCCCACATGCCATGTGGCAACTACTGAGCCCACGCACCACAATTAGAGAGGAGCCCCATGCACTGCAATGGAAGATCCTGTGTGCTGCAACTAAGGCCCAACATAGCCCAAAAAATATATATATATATACACATATATACATGTATATTTTAAAACGCATCCAGATTGGAAAGGTAGTAAACCTGTATCTGCACACAACATGATTCAATATACAGAAAATCCTAAAGAATCACTGAAAGTATTACAACAAATGATTTTGCAGGACATAAGATCAATATTTAAAAATCAACTGTACTCCTATATACTAACAACGAACAACCTGAAGATGAAATTAAGAAAAAAAATCCATTTATGACAGCATGAAAAATAGTAGAACACTTTAGAATACATAAAGTAAGTGCAATAGTAGTATGTTAAAACACTATCGAAAAAAATTTTAGGGGCTTCCCTTGTGGTCCAGTGGTTAAGACTCCACCTTGCAATGCAGGGTACACAAGTTCGACCCCTGGTTCAGGAGGATCCCACATGCCACAGAGCAACTAAGCCCGTGCACCACTGCTGAGCCTGTGCTCAAGAACCCGAGTTGCAACTACTGAAGCCCTGAGCCCTGCAGCCCATGCTGTGCAGTAAGAGAAGCCACCGCAGTGAGAAGCCCGCACACCACAAAGAAGAGCCCCCGCTCACCACAACTAGAGAAAGCCCACGTGCAGCAGCAAAGACCCAGCAGAGCTCCCCAAACTAAAGAAATACATCTTTTTTTTTTTCAGAAAAAGTTTTAAAAGAACTAAGTGAATGGAAAGACATCCCACGGACTGGAAGAGTTACTACTATTAGGCAGGCAATAGTCCCCAAACTGATCTACAGATTCTATGCAGTGTCTGTCAACATCCCCTCTGGCTATTTTGCAGGATCTGACAAGTTGATCCTAAAGTTCATTTGAAAACACAAGAACCAAGCACAGCCAAAACAATCTATAAAGAACAAAGCAGGAGGACTCACTTCCTGATTTGAAAGCTTCCTACAAAGCCACAGTATGCAGAACACAGTGGTGCTGGCACAACACGGACGCACAGCCCAGTGAGGACAGAGACTTGGAAGTGAACTCGCACACACAGGACCATAGTTCTCTACAGCGCTGGACTGTGGGGGGAGACTCAGCGCAGGGAGACCCAGCAGAGCCAGATGATGGGCCTGCACTTATAAAAGCATGAAGCTCAACTTTTAATGCAAATGGATCACAGACCTAAATGTAAACACCAAAAAAATAAAAATCTTAGAAAACAGAGGAGCAAACCCTCATAACCTCACGTTACAGAAAGTTTGATATGACACCTAAAAGCACAAGTAACAAAACAAAATAATGAATCGGACTGTATTAAGATTAAAAAACACTTGTGCTGCAAGCAACACATTCAAAGTGAAAAGACAATCCACAGATGGTTGCAAATATTTGTATATCACGCAATCTGATAACAGACTATATACTTGTACCTAGTATGTAAAAACTTCTTGCAACTCAGTAACAGATAATAAACAATTAAAAGATAACCCAATATACAATACTAAAACTCACTGAATTGTACACTTTAAATGGGGAAATTTTACAGAATGTTAACTATAGCTTAATAAACTGTTAAAAATAAAACAAAAATGATTTTAAAAATGAATAGCTCTTCATGAGCTCCAAGACAGCTCAAGTAGCCTAATGTGCAGGTAATTATACCTGAAAGAGGTTGAACAGAAGAAACAGGGGACACAAATTTTCCAAATTTGATACAATTTGGAAATCCACAGATTTAAGACACTGAACTCCAAACACAAGAAACATGAAGAAAACCACAAAGCAAATTACAAACTGCTCAAGACCAATGATATAAAAAAATTCTTAAAAGCATTTCTAAATCTTTTAAGTTAGAAACATTTTTTTCAATTTAATTAAAAATTTTTAAAAAGAGACGTATGTACAGAAGAGCAAAGATGACAGCAGGTGTCTCACTGGAAACAAGGCCAGCAAGAACAGTGTCTTTAAAAAACATTGAGAGGAAAGACTGCCAACCTAGGGCTCCACACAGAGGGGAAACGTGATGACGTTTCCTTCATCAGATGAAGTAAACAAAGATGAAGTAAAGACTCTTTACAGACATTTAAAGGCTGGAAGAACTGAACACCAGCAGGCCTGCTTGTAAAAAATGGTCACAAAGTCCGTCAGACAGAAGAAAGAAGACACCAGCTGGAAACTGGATCCACACAAAGGTATGAGAATGTCAAAATGGGAATGATATGGTTAGATGGCATTGAACAAATATAAATATTAATAAAGGGGCTGAATCCAGACGATGAGACTTCAGGGGTATATATGAGGCCTTGCACCCAAAATTTTAAAATATGCCCACCACAGGAAGGACAGAAAACAGTACTGCTGCAGGGGCCCAGGAGCAGGATGCAGCATCCCGACACCCTCTCCTTGGGGGAGGCAGGTGCCCTCAGGCAGGGGCCCAGGAGCAGGACATAGCATCCCGACACCCTCTCCTTGGGGGGAGGGAGGTGCCCTCAGCCATGACACCCGGAGCAGCAGAGGAGCCACTGGGAGAAGGGTAAGTAGAACAGTGGCAGCAGGGGCACGAGAGGGAGGGGCAGGGTCTGGGCCCTCTTCCGAAGCTGAGAGGCAATGGTGAAGCACAGGGGCTGGCTGTAGGGCTCCTGCTAACGGAGCGAGGTGGATGCAGGTAAAGAGGCACTGTTCCTGGCTGCCCGTGCAATGGCTCATGCAGCGGGAGGAGGAGGCAGGAGAGTGCACCTGGCCTGGTGGCTGGGTTAGAACACCTTCAGAGACCTGGCTGGCCATAGTTGAGAAGAGTGACAGATGCACTAAAGCTCATTCTCTCTTAAACCATATTCTCTTCTGGAAAAGTGGGGCTAAGCGCACTGTCAAAATGCTAAAGTCTCCCCTGAGCTGCTCAGGCTTTCACACCACAGAAGCCACAAGGCGATGACAAGAGAGGCCACCCCATGCCTGCTTTGCCTGCCAGTGTGAGGACGCATCTTTCAGGTGCCACCCCAAAGTCCTGGCCCACCAAGGGACTCCAACGAGCAGGAGGGCATCCGTGCTTAAAGCGGACACCACAGCACCTGCTGACCTCACCTGGATCCACTGCTCACGGTTAATCTCCACGCCATTGGCGCGCAGGGAGGTGATGGCGCGGTCAATGATCTTCTCCACCATCTGCGTGTTCCCGTTGGCCTCCTCCAGTTTGGCGGCCGTGATCCAGATGTGGCGGTCTGTAGGGATGTTCTCCCGGGCCTTGTTTAAGACCTTGCGGGCATTCTCGTAGGTCTCCAGCCTTGCCAGGGCGAGCCAGAGCTGCACAGAGAGACCCGTCAAGTCAGAGGCACCCTCCACGGGATGCAGCAGGAGCTCTCAAGGACCATGTAAACAGGGCCCAGGATCATGTGCGGCAGCACTTCCCGCGCATCCGAAAGCTGTTTGGTTACACTTTTGACTGACCTAGTCTAGTGGCTAGGTGACAGGCCCTCAGTCCCACATTCCAATCACTGGTTAAAGGTACACAGTATTAGGACAGAAGGTGAACAGGACAGGACTGTCACCTCACAAACTGAAAGGGCTCGGGTGTTCAGCTGCCTGGAGTTCTCACACCCCAGCTTTTGATTCTCAACATTTCATCACCAAAAATGTGTATGAGCTCTATTTATTTTTATGTAAATAAATTAAGATTAATTTTGTTTGGAGAATTTCACAACACACATAAGATAATTAAAGACAGGCTGGACATCATAGACCCACGACCAAAAGTCACTTCAGAGAATGCTATGAACCAGAAATTTAAAACTCAAGAAATCCAAGTGGCTCTGAGGCAGAGCCACCCCCAGCTGGGAAAACAAGCACCCCCCTCTCCACCACTTCACCCTCAGGTCCCACTGACGAACCTGGAGCTGAACCAGAAGGACTGCTCCCTGCAGGAGAGTGCTCAGCACAGAGCTCGCCCTGGTGAGCTCAAGGCTCAGGCCCCCTCGGGGTGGGAGACTCACCTCCACGCTGGTGGGGCAGCACTCCACAGCTCGGCTAAGCATGATTCTAGCATCTTCTGGCTCTTCCAGCTCCACAGCCGCCTTCCACAAGCGAACTGAGTTTGGAACATGCTCAAGGGCTGGGAAAGGTCGAACAAGAAACCAGGTCACAGAAAAAGGGACGTGAAAGCAGGACACTGTGTCACAGAGGATGCGGCTCCCAGCACGGCCAGATGGTCTCTGCCCGGGGGACAGGCCTGGACTTCACATGAGTCCCTTGGGTCTAGACAGACACCAGAGAGACCAGTACAGACGCCCTGAATCAGCAAGCAAGGTGGCAGAGAGGGCTGTGCATCATCTCACTCCTGTTCACACTTGAAGATCAGCATCAGAAGACGAGGCACCTGCCACCCAGGAAGGGCCAGCCTTGCAGGCCACTGGTGAGCCATGGGGAAAAAACATGCCAACAACTCTGGGGTCCACGCCTGCCCAGGTAGGCAGAGTAAGGGTCCTCCCTGCACCCCAGGGGACGCGAGAGCAAAGAACCACGTGCTGCACCCCAGGGTGCGGTGGGGAAAGGGCAGCGAGCAGGAGAGGCCAAGACATCCTGGAGTCCAGAAACTTTCAAATCTCTGTTTAACAAGCACAGCCCTTCCTTCAGATGCAATTTACCAAAAAGGCCAAAACACTAGACAGCTGAACACAAAGCCCCACAGCAAGGCACTGGGGAGGATGAGGCAAGGCCTCTGGCAGCTCCTGGCAGGAGTGACGGTGACTAAGAGCCGATGAAGGCAAGAAGCCAGAACAGCACCCAAAGGAACTCTTCTTTCTAGAAAACACATGGGCCAAGCTCGTGGGAAACAAGACACTAGATTCCATGATGTAGCATCAGTGGACCTACAGTCTCTCATGTTCCTCCTCCAGTGGAAGCAGCTCCCCTCCCTTACAGGCCTATAAACGGGGCACCCCTTCTTTTCCCCGCTGCAGGCCCTGCAAACGGGTGCCCCTTCTTTCCCACAGCTAAACCAGACTGCAGTGGCTCCAGGTAGCCACACAGCCCCCTGGCTCCTGAGCAGGAAGCAGTACATGTTCAGACGCTCTAGACAACTGGGCTGGAGGAGGGGAGACACCCCAGGACCCCCAGGGCCTACCCCAAGTCAGTTTCAAAGGTTCCCAAGGTCCAGGGCTCATAGGCACCTCCCCACTATGACAAAAAGCAAGCTGCCACTCCAGAACCACCTGCCATGGAAGACAACACCCCAGGCTGGGGCCCAGGCCTCTGCAAGGATCACAGCGCCACCACAGCCTGCAAAAGAGGTGCGGCCAAGGGCTCAGTCCCTGGGCTTCGAAGGCCTGACCACACCCGTCACTCAGTCCAGCACTGGCTGGTGCCAGATGAGGGACCCTCTCAGGAGGCCACATGTGGTGACAGAGGTGCTTCTCACTCTGCCAGGATCCAGGGGCCAGGAGGGCTTCTGACAGGCAAGCAGCCCCGGGCTACATGTCACTGTGCCTGGGGGAACCTGGTCCCTCTCCCCACGCATTGGAACTCGACCATCCAGAGGTCTTGTCCCAAGGGACAATGTCTCCACCAAGATTTGTGGCCACAGTTCTCATACAACGGAGGCTGAGGCTGACCCAGCTCTCAGGCCTCCAGGTATTGCTGGACCAGCCTAGCTGGCAACATGAGCCCTGACCCCTATGGTGAGACCAAGCTACCACCATGTAGGGAGGGGAGACTGAAACCACAGCCCCGGGCATCCTGAGGCCTGGCAGTGCCGTCCCACTTCCCGGAGTGACAGTCACCAGGAAGCAGCCCAAGAAAGCAAGACTACCAAGGGGACAGCCCCTCAGCAGTGATGTCAGAGGAGAAGACCTCCTACCTCGCCTGCCCCTTTTGCAAGGTCACACTGCATTCCAGTGGACCGGGGGTCATTAATTTTACCCAGTGATGGGCATAACACCCAGGGCTGTCCCCACTTCTCAGGAAAGACTGGGAACTCCTCCACTGGCATTTTATCAATAGCCCACAGGACTGGAGCTAAAGCAGACTACCACTGAGCAGTCCAGCTCTCACCCGGGTACTGCCCAGAGACTAGCCACCATGCTGGGTCAAGGTCATCACCAGAAGCTGTGGCCTGCCAGACAGGAAGGGCCGGCCCGGGCAGGAGTGGAGCAGTCTGAATTAAGAGAGCCTGCAGGCCCAGCAAGGGAAATGTGCTGCCGCCCCTGTGCTTACTTGCAAGCTAAGAGTGCACTGTCTCGGGACAAAACCACTTCACACTCCAGGCCTGCATAACCAGCATAGAAACACGGAGCTGATACCTTCATCGTGAGTGCAGCCCATGGGAAGTAGCTGCAGCTGGGCCCACGTGTGTCCTCACGTATGACAACACACAGTTTGAGGTCAAGCACCCGCCCCATGCCACTCAGTCACCTAAGGTCTCAGGCCTCAGAGCAGCACATGAAGCTCAAATTCTCCTAACACAGGACCAGGACGCCGGCTGCACTAGCTGAAACCCAGAGCTCACACAGACACTGAGGGCCAGCACACAGTCCACCCCAGTCACTGATGGAAGGAACTGTCCTCAGTCTCCACACATCAGATCCTTCCCACAGCAGCGTCAGGGTTCCCTGGAGCTAAAGCAGGCATCTCCAGCTGTGCCCCCGGCACCTGGAGAAAGAGCACTGTTTGTGGAAACACTCTGATGACGGGTCAAGTCAGGACCATGCCTGCAGAGCAGGGCAGAGGCCAGCTGAGGGTTCTATGCTCTCCCCACTTTGGGGAAGCCTGAGGGAAAGGAGAGCAGGGGGGCCCACTGCCCTCGAGACCCCAGACAGCCTGGAAACCAATCACTCGACACCCCCTGGCGGCCCCCTTCCAGGCCTAGTTCCCTCTCCAAATCTGAAGCCAACTGGAAGTGAACCCAGGTAATCTGGGGGTGAACAGGGAGTGGCCACAAAGCCATCCTGACCATCCATCATGCTGTGGCAGGGGAAATTCAGGAGAGCATTCCTGAACAAATAGTGCTAATTACCCAGAGTTTACTGTGTTTGTCATTAGAGAACTATTTTCCTGGCTGAAAAGGGATGAGCTGATTTTTACAAACCAAGACAGGTGCTAACTTTCCACCCCAGCCTCATTTTAAGTGCAACAGGGCTGCAATCAAGAAACCAGACCCAAGAGAGGACAACACACTGGAGTGTACACATACTCAAGCACATTCAGGGTCACACACAAGGTGGCCACCATCTGGCCCCATCAAACACAGAGTAAAGCGTCAGAAGCTGCAGTCCACAACCCCAGTGCCTCCGAGGGCTCATGCCAACACACACCTCAGACCACCCACTACAAGCCACCCTCAACTCCATAAAACACACCTATTTTACCCATGTTACAATTCAGGGGGAGCCAGCCATCAGCACAGGCTTACTCCAGGTCAGGGCTCTGACTAGCAGGTGCTGAATCTGGAATGAGTGTCACCAGCAGCACCTCCCCTCAGCTCCAGTCAAGGAGCAACACTGTTCTTTGCTCACTTCTGCAATAATGAAAGACAAACTACCCACAGAAGCTCCGTCTTGGCAGTGATTCCCGGGTGGACTCAGTTTCCCTGATGCGCAAACCGTTCAGTGACATGAGCCAATGGCACATAAACCAACATGCTGCCCTGCAGGAGCGTCACAAGACAGGAAGGAGCTAATTAACGTGCTTCTGTAGTGTGAGCACCCAGGCAGTAAAGACTCAGAACCAAGTGGCACCTCCTCCCTGCCAGGGGCAAGGGACAGTACAGCCAGCACCTATGAAGCTGCTTCAAGCAGCTCCCTCACTTGGCACAGCGGGCCCACAGTGTGGCCCACCGGGGACACAGAGCAACTGCCCCCACGCAAGGTCATGTAGCAGGAAGTGGCAGGTGTGAGGTCCCAGCCCAAGCACCGCAACCAGAAGTTTCCCTGAAGACTGTCCAAGGGCGGGACCAACATAGCCTGAAATAAAGCCTGAAAAACATCCACCACTCTCGAACCCTTCCAGCAGAGCCTGAGCAGAGCAGTGGCGAGGCAGCTCCCTTGGCCAGCACCGGGGCAGGGAGGCAGCACCCCTTCACCTTCGGGGATGCAGCTCGGCAGCACCACTCCTGCCAGGCCCCTAAGGGAAGCTCACCTTTACGAAGAACCCGCTTTTTGGCACGGATGTCTGTTTCCAGCTCTGCTGCTCTGATGTAAATCCTAACGGACTGTGGGAGGTGACGGACAGCTTGGGCCACCACGGCCTTGGCTGTGTCCCCAGGCTGCAGCCTGGCTGCCTCCAGCCATACATCCTCACTCTGTGGGACAGAAGAGCAGGTTGGTGAGGTATGTCAGGCTGGCCAGGTGGTAGGCACCCCTGAAGGACACACACAAGTCTCAGAAACAGGAGGGGCTGCGTTCATCAGACCCATAGGCACGCCTGCCCCAGAGACCCCCTGAAACCCCTACACGTGGGAATGTGACTACAGCACACCTGTGCATGGGAAAGACACATCACCACACTGTGAGGTGAGGACAGCCAGCCCTCTGGGTAAGAAGTCACCCCATGGACAAGGTGGGGACACACAGGCAGGCGGTCATGTATCTGCTGGGGAGTTTCGGATCAATGCTCATGTCTGGGGGAAGAATTCACAAGATGCCTCTCACTGTCAGGGTGCCCCAGCCTTCACAGTCAGCCTGTAGTCCTGAGGGTCTCAGGATTTTCTAGAGCTGATCATCATGGCCCCTGTGAGGCCCACATCATCACGGCCCCTGTGAGGCCCACCTCCAGGTTCTGACATCAGGAAGGGGGAAGGGCTGACCAGTCTTGCTATCTATCATTAAGGTCATCTGTTGAACAAGTGGCAGTCAAGTTTTCACTCCAAGTGAAAATTACCAAGAAAAGCCCTTTCCTGCTTTTCCCCCCTCCTCCCCCCTCCCCGTCCCACTGCCTGGAGCTTCAACACCAAAAGGGGGCAAAGAATCCCCTCTAAGTCCAGCTCACTTCCACAGCGTCTGGCGCAGCCTAGATGCCAAGGCCCCTCAAGGGTGTGGTGCAACCTCAGGGAGGGTCCCTACCTTGGGGCACATCTCCGTCCCCTTCATGATGAGGTTCCGAGCCACTTGCAGCTTGCCAGTGACTTCTTCCAGGCGGGCTGATGCAATCCAGGCTGGCGGGTGGTGAGGGTTTGTCTCCCGAACAGACTTGAGGAGCAATCTTGCCTTCTTGATGTCACTGTGCAGGCAAGAAAGCACAGGGTCAGACTGCCACGTGTTGTGTATGGGCCTGGCCAGAGGAGGCACCCCCATGGACACAACATCCAACTGTCATATCAGATGTCCTTGGTGACAAAACCAAGTGAGAACTTGGTCGGCACCCTCCCAAGCCTACTGCACCTCCATGCACACAGGCACCGAGCACCAGGACTAGGTCAGAAGCATGGGAGACAATTAGCAAACTGCTCCCTAGTTTGGCATACACATAGGTTTTGAATGTTACCTGTTACAAATTTAACATCCACATACTTTGAATGGAAAATCAATCAATCCCACTCTTTCTTAGAATAGCCACATTTTGGCTGCATATTTTTCAAATAAAATCCAATACGTTCCCAGGAACCTGAGCCTACCCAGCCATCAGCCCTCCGGGGTACTCACTTGATGTCCCCTCCGTGGGTCGGAATCATGGAATTCAAATCCGTCAGATAGCCTTTGGGGTCGACCACAGTCTGCCCACTCACTGAGTCAGACACCTACAAGACAGGCCAAGCCCAGTTGGTTGGACAGAGCCAGGAATGCCTAGAACGAAGTCCTTGGAGGGTCCCTAAACCCCTTCCCATAATCCCAACTATCAGTGGACACAGAAACTTTTAAAGAAAGAAAACAACTTACTCAAACAATAGTTTGTAATAATAATGAGCAAATTTCACCTACACAGAACAAAAACTTACATTAAAAAAAGGAAACCATAAAGTCCCAGGGGGAAAACCCAACTGAACATGAGGCCATCCAAGAATAAGTGAAACCCAGGAGTCAAGAGTTCTTTACATTTTCACACAGCAATTCACTGTAGTATTCTCTCAAGTTGTGAGTCACAAGGGACTTTCCTGGTGGTCCAGTGGCTAAGGCTCCACACTGCCAATGCAGGGGCCGGGGTTCAATCCCTGGTCAGACAACTAGATCCCACAGGCTGCAACTAAGACCTGGCACAGCCAAAAAATTAATTAATTGTTTTTAAAAGCTGTGAGTCTTAAAGTTGCCATGACAACCATACACACACACACACACACACACACACACACACACACACACACACACACACACACACACACGAGCCTGGGTAAAAAATTACCAAAATTGCAGCAAGACAGGAAAAGAATGAAAGGAAAAGTGATACGAAAGAAAAAATAAAACTCCCTTTGTTTGCAGGTAACTTATGCAATGAGAAGGAAAAAATCAAACTCCCTTCATTTGTAGGTAATGGATTATCTAATACCTATCGCTATCCCACACACCAGCAGGGAAAACTCGGAATCTAAAAGTAAAAACAACAATACTTAGAGGAGCACCCAAAACTGTGAAACCCAGTGCACCCTTACCACAGGTTTGAACTACATGGGTCCACTTACACTTGGATTCTCCCCCTCAGCACGTACCAGAGTGCTATGCAGTTTGCAGCCAGCTGAACCCACTGCCGCGGGACCACCCATATGGACAGTCCTTGAGTGCACACAGGCCAATGCCCCTAAACCCCACAAAGTTCAGGGTTAATAGTACCTAGACAATTAATCTAACAAATACGTACAAGACCTATAAGAAGAAAACTACAAAATCTTAATGAATGGAATCAAACACTAAATCAATGGAGAGAGTCTTCGTGCTCACGTCAGAAAGCTTAGTGCTGTCACGCGATGTCAGTTCTTCCCACCTTGATTTGGAGATTCAACGTGTCCCCAGTCGAAATCCCCGCAAGTTACCTGCGATACCGACAAGCTGATTCTAAAGTTTACATGGAGAGGAGGTAAGAGATCCAGAGCAGCCAATGCAACATCAAAGCAGAAGAACAAACCTGGAGAATACAACCCAACTTAGAGACTTCTTATAAAGATACAGTAATGACGACAGTGTGGAAATGGGGAAAAAAAGACAAATTGGTCAACAGAACAGAGAAGCCAGAAATAGTTCCACACAAGTTCAGCCAACAACGTCCAACAAAGGAGCAAAGGCAACACAATGTAGAAAGAATCTTTGTTGACAAATGGTACGAAACAAGTGGACACCCACATGCAAACATGAACTGAAGGGCTTCCCTTGTGGCTCAGTGGTAAACAATCAGCCCCAATGCAGAAGACCCGGGTTTGATCCCTGATCCGGGAAGATTCCACATGCTTCCACTAAGCCTGCGCACCACAACTACTGAGCCTGTGCTCTAGAGCCCAGGAGCTGCAGCTACTGAGCCAATGTGTCACAACTGCTGAAGCCTGAGCATCCTAAAGCTTGTGCTTGACAATAGAAGCCACTGCAATGAGAAGCCTGTACACCACAACTAGAGAAAAGCCTGAGCAGCAACGAAGACAGAGCATAGCCAAAAATTAATTAATTAAAAAACAAAACATAAACTGAGACAGATTTTTACACTCTTTACAAAAGTTAACTCAAAAGGAACCACAGAATTTCCCTGGTGGTCCTGACTCTGGTTAAGAGGTTAAGACTCTGCACTTCCAATGTAGGGGACATAGGTTTGATCCCTGGTCAGGGGACTAAGACCTGATATGCCACATGAGGCAGCTAAAAAAATTTTTTTAATTTAATTAAGAAGTAAATTAGAAATTAGTATGCTATATGCAGTTTAAGTTTTTAAAAAAGAAGGGGGAATTACAGACTTTTAAATAAGATGCAAAACTATAAAACTCGTAGACAATAACATAGGAGAAAACGGACATGACCTGAGATTTAGCAATGACCTTTTTAGATACCACATAAAAGGCACAATTCATGACAGGAAGAACTGATAAGCTGGACTTCATCAGAATTAAAAATTTCTGTCTGTGAAAGACACTTTAAAGAGAATGAAGACAGGCCACAGCCAGGAGAAAACATTTAGAGGGGACATATCGGATAAAGAATTGTTATCTAAAATATAAAGAAAACTCTTAAAACTCAACAGAACAAACCACCCAGGGAACTTCCTGGCAGTCCAGTGGTCAGGTCTTAGTGCTTTCACTGTCAAAGGCCCAGGTTCAATCCTTGGAGGGGGAAACAATTGTGGAACTATTTCTGGCTTCTCTGTTCTGTTGACCAATTTGTCTTTTTTTCCCCATTTCCACACTGTCGTCATTACTGTATCTTTATAAGAAGTCTCTAAGTTGGGTTGTATTCTCCAGGTTTGTTCTTCTGCTTTGATGTTGCATTGGCTGCTCTGGATCTCTTACCTCCTCTCCACGTAAGCCACACAGCACAGCCAAAAAAACAAGTTCTTGAAAAAAATGGGCCAATGACTTGAACAGACATCTCTCCAAAAAGGAGATACAAATGACCAACAAGCACACGAAAAGATGTTCAACATCATGAATCAGGGAAATGCCAGTGAAAACCACAATAAGCTACCACCTCACACCCATGAGGACAGCTACTAGGAAAATGTCAGAAAATAACCAGTGTTGTCGAGGATGCAGACAAACTGGAGCCCTTGCACAGTGGTGGCCTGCTGGAAAACGGTATGGAGGTTCTTCAAAAAAGTAAACCGAGAATTAACACACGATCCAGAAATCCCACTTCTGAGTTTATACTAAAAGAAAGTAAAAACAGGGACCTGAACAGGTACACCAAGGCTCATAGCAGCAATTGTCACAATTGCCAAAAGGCAGAAGTGTCATGACAGATGAAGAGTAAACAAAATGTGGTTTATACATACATACAATGGAGTACCATTCAGCTTTTTTTTTTTTAATATTTATTTTTTATTTATTTACTTGGCTGCACCAGGTCTTAGTTGTGGCACCCGGGATCCTCAATCTTCATTATGGCAGGCAGGACCTTTAATTGCGGCATGTAGGATCTAGTTGCCTGACTACGGATGGAACCTGGGCCCCCTGCATTGACAGCTCAGAGTCTTAGCCACTGAACCACCAAGGCAGTCCCTCACTCAGCTTTAAAAAGCAAGAAAATCCTGACACCTGCTACAACATGAATGAGCCTTGAGGACACAAATGAAGCTAAGTGAAATAAACCAATCACTAAAAGTCAGTCACTATATGAACCTATTCACCAGGTTTCAGAGTAATCACTTCAGATAGAACATAGGATGTGGGCCAGGGGATGGGGAGTGAGAGGCTCAGTTTGGGAAGAAGAGAAAGTTCTGAGATGATGGCGGTGATGGGGCACAATATGGATGTACTCAATGCCCCTGAGGGCATTTAAAATTGGTTAAAACTGGAACTTCCCTGGTAGTACAGTGGATAAGAATCTGCCTGCCAATGCAGAGGAGATGGGTTTGACCCCTGGTTCAGGAAGATTCCACATGCCGTGGAGTAACTACGCCTGTGCACCCAAACCTGTGCTTTGTAACAAGAGAAGCCACTGCAATGACGCCTGAGCCCCGCAATGAAGAGTAGTCCCCACTTGCTGCAACTAGAGAAAGCCCACGCACAGCAACTAAGACCCAACACAACCAAAAAAATTTTTAACGATTGCAACTATAAATTTTTATCTTAAAAAAATATTTTAGCACAAAAAATTACAATAAAGCTTCTTTAAAAAAAAAATCCCATATTTTACACACAACAATAAACAACAAACTAAATCCATGGAACATAAATGACACTCAGTTTCACCACGAACAAGTATGCAGAGTAAGTGGAGGCTCTTGAAGGGACAGGCTTTGCCCCTCAGACAGGCAAAGACAGAGGTCAGCTCCTCCATGTTGCTGAATGCAAGATATCCTGACTCTGAGACACACTTTGGCACCTAAGTGGAAATATGCCAATCTAACAATGCCACTTTAAAAATACTATTTTTAAAACGTTTAAAAAATGTTCACCTAAATCTGCAAAGACAGAAGCACGAGGAGCTCATCAAAACATAGTCTGTGATCACAAAAATGTAGAAACCACCCAAAGGATCTATCAGTCAAAGACTAAACCATGATACTCATAGTGAACTACTTTCCAGTCTATAAACACGTATTTAGCAATACAAAAATGTGCAATTTTTTTGATCAGTAAGCTGTTTTTCTCCTATAGAATATTTGCTCACTATAAAAACTCAAGTATAGCAAAAGCTCAATTTAAATTTAAAAATTTCACACTGCATCAACAGGAATGGCTGAGGAGTTCACTCTGCTGTTTTTATGTTTCTCAGTATGTGTGAGTCTTTTCTGTAAAAATGTTAAACACAAAGTGTTCCCAGTGGTGTGGGTGTGCAGATCCATCTGTGTGGGTTCACTCTCTTCAACACACACACTACTCTGGGTCTGGTTTTCATGAGCATGACAACTCCTTCCTCATTTGCAGATTGTTTTGACTTTATGGTGCTTTCTGTCATGCAAAAGTTTTTAATCTGTACATAGTTAAATGTGAAAGCACTGTCCTTCACTGTTTCTGACAAGAATGTCATAAGGTGAAAGGGTCTTTATCCAGCCAAGGTTTTCTGGAGCCAGGAGCCAAGCACACACCCCATAAGGACACAACCACTCACTCAGGTGTGGGAGGGACACCCACGTTCAATTTTCACGTAAAGAGGGAAGGGCATTAAGTGACATCAACACTGAGCACGTGGCTTATCGTGAGTGCATGTCTGGGCTGCTCCTCAGGCAGCCCCGTTACCTGCCACAGACCCCAGGCCCCGAGGGAGCAGGAGAAGCACACCAGGCAGCCCTCTGCTGCTGGCGCCGAGTGCAACACACCTGGACCCACCCCAGAGGACCAGCCTGGGGCAGAATCCTACCACTCTGTGTAACTGGACACATCACAGGTCTGTTTAACACATGACAAAGCACTTCAAAAGGTGAACTTTTCACAAATGTATATAAATTTAATAAGCAAAACCAAAATTATTTAATATAATCTATAGGAAAATAATGCACGACACAAGCTCTCACCTGGCTCAGCCGCATGTCCATCAAAGTGTTCCTGGCTTGGCCAATCTTCCTCATGTCCAGCTCACCTGTGCCAGGTGTCATCAACCCAGGTGTCATCCCACCCGGGTATGGGGTGTTCAGTCCGCCTGGATAGGGTGTGTTCAGGCCTCCAAATTGCTGGGGGAGAAAGGACAAAAGGCTGGCCTGCATTTTCATGCATTTCATTCTCATCTCTCCAAAGTCTTTCCACTGGAGCCAAACATCTGAACTGTCAGACGCACTCAAGCCCCTGCCCCTCCCACTCCCACCCACTGCTCCCACCACTGGTGTGTGTGACCACACGGAAGGAGCCCTGTCCACTGTCTCTGTGGAGGCTCACAGTTTGCCGGGGATCCACCGAAGTGTGGTTCTCTCCAGTCTGTAAATGTTTGGCGAAGAAACTGTCGGGAACTGGGGTCAGCTTCTCATAGCGGGGATTCCGCTGGCGTTTGTTTCTGGCGTCGCCAACCTCAGGGATGCTTAGCCACTCTTCTTCTGTGACTTCTGCCAGTTTCCTCTGGAAACACCAGGCCCCCCAAAACATTAATTTCACAGGCACCAGAAAAACTACTTTCTTCTGACCCCTATCACCCAAACACGGTGCCTGAAGGAAGGGCTCTGATGCAGACATATTTCTCTACTTCACTTAGAAAAATCAATCTGTTGGATCTGCTCTGCTTCACTCAGATGTAAGTTGTTCTGTCAAAGCCCAGAGGACAGGCTCAGAAAACCTGACATCTAAATGACACCGCTACAAAGTTACAAGAAAATCAGCCCCTCTGTCCCAGCTGCTCTGGTGAGGAGCTTTCTGCAAGCAGGGCCCTTCTCCCACCCTCTGAACAAAACACAGAGCAGAGCTTCATCACTGAGCCCCACAGGCTCTGTTCTCTGCTGGGAAGGGCGTGGGGAACAGCAGGTCACCCGTCTGCTCACTTTGAGATCTGAGAACTGTTGCTGAATTTTGGGACGCTCCATACGATATTTCTCAATTTCTTCTTTCTCCCTTTGCTCCCTAGAAATAAAATGTGTGTACACATTAGAAATCCGGGATGTCTATTCTGAAACAAATCACTTTATTATCCTTCCTAATTAAATCACCAACAAGAGTAATTTCACACACTAAGCAGCTAAATCAAATCTGTTTTAAGGCAACAATGGACACATGCACAATAACTCAATTTGCTACCTGATAAAAACTAAAGACTTGTCTTATTACAATAAACACCTGCATCTGACACAAGTATGTGCTGTGCTGTGCTTAGTTGCTCAGTCATGTCCGACTCTTTGTGACCCCATGGGCTGCAGCCCACCAGCCTCCTTTGTTCGTGGGGATTCTTCAAGCAAGAATACTGGAGTGGGTTGCCATGCCCTCCTTCGTGACACAAGTATATTTACTGCTTTAAAATTCTATAAAGTCTCAAAGGTAGGGCCATCTTACGATACTTATCTCAGGAGGAAAGATGAACCACAGTCCTAGCTGCCCATCCTAATGGGTTCCTGGTGACTCAGGCCAGGCTGATGTGAACCCAGAGAGCAGTGGGCAACGACAACAAAGAGTCAATCAAGTGGGCTAAACCAGAGGGACGCCAGTCCAGTGGTAACGACTTCACAACACTGAGATTCACACTTTCCTCCATAAGGTTAGATAGGAATCTGAATGTACACTGACGAATGACGTGCTTGGAAAGACAAAAACCTCTTTGTGGACCAGAGACAGTCCATCATCACAGCTCGTGGTTTTCTGGCCATCAACATTCCATGTGATTTGAACCAAACCTGGGGCTCCAACTTCTAATCCACCAGAAGCACTGACAGGGCAACAAAAGGCACCCTAAGGAACTGGGCAGTCATTCAGTAAAGGGGTGGGGTGGGGTGTGTGTGCCTAGGGGACGTGCCCAAGAAGCGGTTCTGACTATCCTGATTGGGAAAGGCAGTATGATGATAACCAGCTATCAGGTTAACAAAGATGGACCACTCAGTGCCAGGACAAACTGACCTGAAAGGACCCAGCAAAGCCCACCTGCAGAAGCAGGCCAAGCAAGTGCACAAACTGAACAGTGCAGGCTATGTGGCCTAAAGTTACTTAATACAACTTTCTGAATATATACATGTCACTCAAGTTTTCTTAAATGAACGAATTCCAGAAGATAAAAACCACTTATTTACAATACATATAAACTCAGGCACATTAAAGAATGTGCTTTTAAAAAAACTCCCTTGGTGCTCACTTCAGCAGCACATACACTAAAATTGGAACAATACAGAGAAGACTAGCATGGCCCCTGCATAAGGATGGGGCTTCCCAGGGGGCGCAGTAGTCAAGAATCTGCCTGCCAACGCAGGAGACACGAGAGACACGAGTTTCATCCTGGGGTTGAGAAGATCCCCTGGAAGAGAAATTGGCAACTCACTCTAGTATTCTTGCCTGGAAAATTCCTGGACAGAGAAGCATGGCGAGCTACTGCCCATGGGATCGCAAAGAGTCAGACACGACTGAGCACACACGTATGCATTCATGCGTGTGCTATCATGACACACAAATTCGCGAAGTGTTCCATATTTTTGTATTGTCGTATGGCAGAAACCAACACAACACTGTAAACCAATTTTCCTCCAATTAAAATATAAATTAAAAAAATAATGATATTCTTGATTAAAAAAACTTCTCTGAAAAACAGAAGTTCACGCCTCTAATAAGATCTCCAAAAAATTAAAAATTCTACATATGAGAAGTAAGAGAACTCTATGTTTAATGAGCAGTAGAAATAAAAAAGTAAACAAAATGTTACCTGTCACCTTCCAGGCTTATGAATAAACATTACCCTTTTACCTAAACTTAAACCCTCTGTCCTAATATTCCACAGTGAGAATGCATTCTTTATGTAGTAAAAAATAAAAAAAATTTATAAAGCAATAAAACTTATTTTAATAAGCAATAAAACTTATTATAGTCCTGTGTTTACTTTGCATAAATTTCCCCAGTAAACGACAAGGAACCAGAAAGCTGCCACTGAGGTAACATCAAGGACAGACATGCCAGCCCAAGATCAGTGTTAAACACCCACCTGAGCTACCAGAGGGAAAACAGGAGGGCCCTGTGGTGGGGCAGGGAGAGGGTGGGTCTTACCTAAGCCTGCCTGAGCCTCTTGCCCTCCAGCTCACTGCAGTCTGTCCCTACCAGCCCAGTCCAACAACAAGATGAGCAACAAGACTCTCCAGACACAGCTGCCTGCCCACAAGGATTTCGATGGTCATTTGCTATCTTCGGTGAATCTCCAAATTACTTAATATATATTCATCAATATCACTACACCCATTTCAAAGATGGTAAACCCAATGCACAGTCAGAATAATCCCCCCAGTTCTGTGGATTTCCAGAAAGTCAAACAAGGAGTTCCTAAGCTCTCCACTCTAGTCCCTAGGCCCTGAGGCTACTGGGAAACAGTCACAGACCGAGCCCCAGGCAACCTCAAAGCTGAGCAGACAGATGTCCTATTCTTGCAACTTTTCTCCAAGTCTGAAATAAATCAAAGCTTTTTTCAGACTTCCGCAGCAGTCCAGTGGTTAGGGCTCCACACTTCCACTGCAGGGGTCACAGGTTCAATCCTGTTGGGGAACGAAGATCCCACATGCTACACAGTGCGCCTAAAAACAAACACATTTCCCCCCTCAAGTTAGATAAACAGAGTGAAGACTAATAATCTGTCTTACCTTCTCTCCTTCCTTCTTTCATCCATCCTTTTATCCAGGGCTGCATAGATAGCATCTGCTTCCTCATCGTCTTTTTCATAGGGCCCACTTGAGAAGAGACTTCCAGCATAGCCGTTAAACTGAGAACCAAACAACATTCTTAGAGGAGCGGCTTTTCCTCCAATACAACCCCTACTGGCAGCAACAGAACACATCTAGCTGCAAAATGCAAGCTCAACAAGTTTTTTTCAAGCAGTTAAACCCAAATTGAAGGATAACAAAATAGCTGATGAGTACTCTTCAAAATTGTCAAGGGCATGCAAGAGAGTGTATCTACACGAATCAAAGGAGACTAAGAGACACAAGATGCAGAGTGGGATCCTGGATCGGATCCTAGGCAGGAGTAGGACACAGGTGGAAAAACCAGGGGAACTGAAGTAAGATTTATAGGTTAATAGTGCTGTGCCAATGTTAATTTCCTGGTTTCAATAATAGTTCTAGGATGCATAGAAAACTAAATTCAATATCCTGGGATAAACCATAATGGAAAAGAATATAAAAAAGAATGTATATAAGTATATAACTGAATCACTTTGCTGTACAGAAGAAATACAGTATTGTAAATCAGCTATACCTTAAAATAAAAATGAAAATAAAAACAAATAAATAAGAACTTAAAAAAATAAAAATAGGGCTTTCCCTGGTGGTCCAGTGGTTTCCAATGCACCCCCAAGCAGGGGGTGCTGGTTCAGTCCCTGGTTGGGGAACTAAGATCACACACACCATGCTGCACAACCAAGAATAAATAAGTAAATTTTTTAAAAACACAGTAATAGTACTAGGGATATGTAAGATGAGGAGAAACTTGTGAAGGGTATGCAGGAAGTCTCCATACTATTTTTGAAACATCTCTATAACTTTAAATTATTTCAAAATTAAATTTTTATTTTTTTAATTCAAAATTAAAATTTTAAAAACCTTTTCCTCTGAGGAAAAATAACATCTATTGTAATATATCTATAGAAAACCTCCTAGACCAAATAAGAATTAACTAAGAAGATGAGAACTAATGCAAAGGAAGACAAACATTACCACCAATTCCACTTATAATTCCCCTCATCAGGGCTTTCCTGGTGGTTCAGTGGTGAAGAATCCACATGCCAATGCAGGTGACATGGGTTTAATCCCTGATCCAGAAGATCCCACATGTCTCAGAACAAGCAGCCCATGCATAACTCTTAAGCCTGTGCTGGAGAGCCCAGGAACCGCAACAGCTGAAGCCACCACAATGAGAAGCCCTCCCACTGCAACTGGAGAGTAGCCCCTGCTTGCCACAACTAAAGAAAGTTCGTGCAGCAATGAAGACCCAGTACAGCCCCACAAAAAAGAGTAAGAAAAATTAGTTTAAGAAAAAAAAATTTTCATCTTTAAAGACCAGCCGAGATACGTCAATGTGACAGTTCTAATATTAGCAAGTGCATCTCTTCTGAAGCAACCACAAAAGAGCACATTTCGTTGTATTTGTCCTGCTCCCCCTCACACTCTGTACATGCTGTCCCCTAACCTTGAGTAGCTGAAACAGTCAATATACCTGTTACTCCAAGCCCCTCATCAAATGCCCACAGCACAGTGTCCCACATAAGTCACCTCATCATAATTGGTGTCATTAAGATCCTCATCATCGTCATCGGCAGCCTGGCTCTTCTTCATCTGGTCCCCGACAGTCCTCTTGCCTGGGGGCGCATGGCGGTCATCCACAGGATCGTTGGCATCCCGAGCAGGTCCGATGTCTGAGCGAGTGGTAAAACCAGTGGCGCTGCAGGAAACCCCAAGGGGCCCATTTATCCTGTGCCAAGACGCTTCACAGCTGTCACCTAATGACACCTAACTCCTCTGGGAAATCTTCAAAGAGCCCGGAGACAGTGAACTCCATACAGCTTTGCTCTCACACACCGCCTGTCTGCCCTCTTCAGGAGAGAAACCTAAGGAAGTTCCGAGATTCGCCTGGGCACCAGACCTCCCTGCTTCTAGGTCCCAGCCTCCCATTTCCAACAGCCTGCCAATCAGCCCTCTCTCCCAATCCACCAGGTCCTCGATCCAATGTGGCCCAGTCGGAGTTCCTCCTCTGTACCCACCCTACAGCTGCTCAGGGCTGTTTCAGTCAATGGTGACAGTGCTCCCCCAGGCACCACAGCATCAACTTTGCTTCCTTCTCCCTCCCATCTCATTAGAAAATACCCTGATGCTGGGAAAGATTGAAGGCAGGAGGAGAAGGGGACGATAAGAGGATGAGATGGCATCCTGAGGTTGGATGGCATCTCTGACTCAATGGACATGAGTTTGAGCAAGCTCCGGGAGATGGTGAAGGACAGGAAAGCCTGGCGTGCTGCAGTCCACGGAGTGGCAGAGTTAGACACGACTGAGCAACTGAACAACAACCCTCCCATCTGTCTCCAAATTCTACAGGCTCTACCGCCAAAATCCCTCCTCCCATTCTGGCTACCTCCACATGTAACTCTCCTTCTGCTTCAAAGCAGCTCTGAGCACAGTATACTGAGGCATCTGCCTCACTAATGCCTACAGGGGCTCTAGTCCCTCTGCTCCTGCAGTTCCACCCACACAGATTCCTCGCAATTTCCTCTTCTTCCTCCACACTTCATCTTCTTTCTCAACTGCCCAACACACAATGGGTCAGTTTCTTGTTTGACCCTGCCACAACTGTACACCCTTACATCCTACTTCTAAACTTGGTTCGGATGTTGGTGGCCAGAATCCCAGAGTTGTAAATCTCTTTCTCTTTATGTACTTATTTACACAAATACCTCATCTCTCCTGTTAAACTGCAAGTCCACTGAAAACGCTGTCAATTATCTTAGACTTATGTGTGCCCCGGATTCTAACGTGCATAACGCTGGACATAATAGTCGCAACAAGAGAAACCCAATAGTCTTCTTGACCAAATGAGTAACAAACAAATAGGATGATGATTGCTCATTTATTCAACAATATACGGTAGGCACCTGACTTGGGGGACGCAGTCCCAAGGCTCACCAATGCCACCCCTACCTACCCTGGGGGAGTAGAGTCTGAAGAAGCAGTAATACGACCAGCAGCACCTCAGAGGTGAATGAGGTACCACGGGGAGCGGCCACACAGAGGACTTCAGCCCGACTCGTGGGGAGAAAATCTGTCACGCTCAAGACAGGGCTGGGAGGTCTGAATGGCCTAGGAGTTAAAGTAGCCATGGTGCTCCGACTACAAGACGGGGACTCGCGACCTCGCCACTGCAGCTAGCAAGACAGTGCTACTATCCACCCTGGGGACTGAAACCAGGCTCAGAGCCGGCGCACCAACTCCAACTGTCCCGCCACCTCGGGGCAGACAACCTCCCTCGGGTCCGCCCTAATCCAACGCGCTGTTCTTCCCACAAGGATCGGACTGACCCCAAACTATCCCTGCTCTCGTCCTCCGTCGCCGTAGGCGAGCGCCCCGACCCAGGCCCCTTCCCTCAGCGCGCGGCCCGCTCCAGGCCTCACCCTCGGCCCAGCCCCGGCACGTAGCCGAGAGGGGCGGGCATGCCCAAGAACGGCTTCTTCTTCTTGTTCATGGCGCCGGTGACACCAAAGGCCAAGAATGTAAAAGACCCTGGCCGCAACCAGAAGCGAAACAGTACAAAACTCTTTAAGTTCCGCCGCAGGAAGCAATTGCCGCCTGCGTCACCCGTGCCCCGGAAGCAGCGCGCCCCGTAAAGACGCAGCCCCGCCCACCGTGGATTCCCCGGGCGGAAGTTCACGAAACAAGACTTCCGGCAGCTTCCTGCGGCTCCAGGCCGCGGCTAAGGGGCGGAGACGCTGAGCGCGTGCGCAGGAGCGTCGAGCCCCGCGGGCGAACGGTGTCTTGCTGGGCTAGTCCTGTGAGACTTCCGAACTGAGCAGGGGCGGCCCTGCTTACAGCCTGTTCTCGATGCATTTCTGAGACCTTCCTGTACTAGCAGGACCCATGGGTCCTCTTCTTCCCTGAGCCACACACTTTACCCTTCAGAATCGTCTTGGCCCTGGGTCAAGGCCTAACACACCTGAACGGGCTGCATACCTAGGCCGTTGTGTAGAGCTTGGTGGGTTGTATGTGTCGTGATCGCTGTGCCCCCGTGTGCAGTCTACTGCCCTGGCTCTCAACACTCAGATTCCTGGGCCCAATTCGGGCCCTTCCCACACCCCCACTATACCCTGAACATCCCCGTGACTCCAGAGAGGGTCAGAACCCAGACCCTAAAGAGTTAATTGATGAAAATAAATGCAGCAGAACAAGCCAGTATGTGGGCATGGGTGGTCACATGTGGGTGAATTCCTTGTGTGTTGGTAGGCACAGATGCAAGTCCTACCATCCGTACTTACTTGAAGTGCACATGCAGGACTGTCCTGCATGCATGTCTGAGTGTCCATGTGCACTTTTGCTGAGATGGCTGTGGGACATTCTCTGGCCCCCACATATATCTGGGGAGAGCCATCAGGTTGTTGGCAGAGCAGGCAAAAAGCTGGTCACGAGTCTAGCCTTCTACTGGAGGAGGCAGCCGCTAGCCCAACCTAACACTTCTCACTAGAGTTCCGAAGCAAGCACAGTGCGTCTGCCTGCTGCAGCCTCCTCGGAGTTTCTCTCTCCTTTCTGTCCCCAGCCAACCCCTTTTTGACACCACGTTCTGGGCACTGAGTCAGATTCCAGAGCTACAGAAGGCAGGGAAGAGACCCTGATGTCCTCCTGAAGTTCACAGTGTGGTTCGGGCTGAGACGGTCAAACTGGCTTCTCTGGGGAAACAAGTGCCCATTCCAAAGCAGACCTCCGTAGAGGTCTGCAGAATGCATAAATAAAGGAATGGGTAAGTAAACTGATATAGGAGAATGGAGGGGAGGGGTGGGTCTGGCCATTGACCTAAGCCCCAGAGGGCAGAAGGTCCCAGGAGAAAGTAGGACCCTTTCCCCTTTCGGTCCCTGCCTCAGGTGCTCCTGCGGACGCCTGGACGCCGTGCAGCTGCACAGAGTCACTCGTTCTTGGATTCATGCCCAGGTGCGCACGGCCTCCCCTTGCCCTGGCAGCCGCCCTCCGCGCTCCCAGATCCGCGCGCCGCCGACACCCCTCGGAGCTCCCGGAGCGCGCCCGGCTCTCAGGGCTCAGCGGCAGGTGCCTCGCCGCGCAGACTCGCCGGGCGCGGGGACCGGCTCAGGCGCGGGGCCGGCTGGGGCGGGGCGGCGGCGCGCGTTCCCCGCCGGCCACAAGGGCCGCCCTGCGCCCGGCGAGGGGCGTGTGCACCGGCGGGGCACTCGCGGGCCCCATGTTCACGGAGCTGAGAACCAAGCCGAGCCCCCCGCGAGGCCGTGCCGGGGCTGTGCGCTCCGGCTTCGGGGAGCGTCGGGATGTGGATGGTGAGCGGGGCTGGATCGGGGCGCGGGGCTATCGCTGTCTGCGGGCTCTGAGGACCGGAGGGACAGGGGCGGGTCCTGGCGTACTCTGAACGGCCCCCGCGGTCGGAACAGGGGGCGCGTCCCGGCCGAACCGGGTCCCCAATGTCTTTGTCCCGCGCTGAGTCCAGGGCGGGGGTTGCGGGGGCGGTGGTCAGGGCTTGAGGGTCGGCGCGCCCTGGCTTGGGGGAGGTGACCCGCCGGGGCTCCTATCCCCAGGCTAGCACCGCCCTGCGGTCACCTTTTCCTTCGCGCGGAGTAAATCTCCCTCGGCCCCTGCAGTGGGGCCCAGAGGGGGCCAAGGCCACGGAAGGCTTGGGAGCCCCCGCCCCATTTCCTCCTGGAATTCTGACATTGGGGCTGGAAGGGAGGGACGGACCGACGGACGGATGGAGAGCCCTCCCCTGGCGTGGGGAGGAAATGGGCGGGGCCTGGCTGGCCCAAGACAGGTGCAGCGCGGGCAGAGACTTACTTCCAACTGGTTATCCCGCCCAGAGGCCACACCAGGCGAAGCCCTGCGACCCGAGCGCCCATTCCCTCAGGATGCTGGCTTAGAATGAATCTCCTTCCTCCCTACTAGAACCCACCTAGGCTAGGCAGCGGCCACACTGGCCACACCCTCTGTCTGACCCTGCTGCTGCTGCTGCTAAGTCGCTTCAGTCGTGTCCGACTCTGTGATTGCCATTTCCTTCTCCAATGCATGAAAATGAAAAGTGAAAGGGAAGTCGCTCAGTCGCGTCCGACTCTTAGCAATCCCATGGACTGCAGCCCACCAGACTTCTCCATCCATGGGATTTTCCAGGCAAGAGTACTGGAGTGGGGTGCCATTGCCTTCTCAGCTGTCTGACCCTAGACCTCAAATTTAGAGCTACTGGTGGCCATCCAGTTCCAGAAAGTTGCAGGAATGGGAAGGAAAGAGTGGAAGAAGGATGTGGGTTTCCCTCAGTATTGAAACCTTCTGGGCACATCACCGAAGCCAACCATAAGTGGGGTGAGGAGCTGTGTCTGTCATAACGAGGGTTTCTCACCTCGTCCTGCTGACAGGGTGGGTGGAGAATCCCGGCCTGGGATCCCCATCCTGCCCCCTGAGTCAAGGCCTGGATGCTAGAAAATGGGGCAGGCTGAGCCCTGCTTTCTGTCTGTCCCCAGGGTACTGTTGACTTGTGGATACCATACATCCATCCATTCAGTCATTCACAATGTTTCTGGGCACTTCCTGTGTCCAAAGACCTGTGCAAGGCTTTGGGAGGGGCTCTGCCCTCCCCTGACTTGTGTCAGCAACCAGCACAGAAATGACCGTAAAACTAAAATGTGATGAGTGTAATGAAGTTGGTGTGGGAAGAGAAAGCAGAAGGTGTCAGCTAAGGTCCCTGAGCACATGGCTGCAGCCTGCATGTCTGTGCTGACCAGTGCAGGAGTGCCAGGAGCTGCCCTGGGCTGGGGGCCTGCAGGGGATTGGGGGGGAACAGGAACCTTGTAGGCTTGCCCTGAGTTGAGCTTCTTGTTCATGAGTCACAGCCAGTGAGCACAGCAGGAAGAGGCCGAGCCTGGAAGGAATGCCAGGGAGGGCTGCAGGGACTGGGTGCCTTTGACGATGTGGGCAGGCAGCCCAGCCATAGAGGTCTCACCACCACACAGGGGCTTCCAGGATGCTCGGGCCAGCGTTTCTTCACAGGCAAGTCCTGTGTGCGCATCCTGGTCGGATGTGGCTATGCCAGTCCAAGGAGGGGTCAGGGCTGACCCAGGCTAGTGCCTCACCTGGCTCTGAGTGTGAAGCTCCCTGGCAAGCATGTCTCACTCTAATTAAATAGAATCCAACAAGGGACTTCATGCTCCCAATTCAGGGGGCCCAGTTTCAATCCCTGGTCGGGGAATTAGATCCCACATGCTGCAACTAAGTCCCAGCATAGCCAAATTAAAAAAAAAAAAAAAAAAATCCATCCAGCTCACCAGAGCACAGACTGTGCTTCCCAAAGGTGGTGTCCTGAAGACAGCTCTTGCACACTTACTTCTGTTTAGGGGGCTGGTGAACCCATAGCTGGGAAAGTGCTTCTCCCCTTCAGTGGAGGGAAGATGGGCTGAGCAGTGGGAAGCCAGCTTACAGGGAGATGAGCCCCTGTCCCTGACCGCTGTGACCAGGTACCCCTACTCTGCAGCCACTGCCCACTTCAACTTCTGCCGGAGCCTCCTGGATCACACGGTGTCGGCCGAGAACATCCCCTGCCCCCTGCCTCGGACACCAGGTACCAGCCTCACGTGGCATGACTCCCGAAGCCAGAGAGCAGCTGGCGGCCGGCCAGTCAAGCTCCTGCAGCAGCCTGGCACCGAGGCCCCCCAGGTATCCACCCACCCACTATACCCACCTCAGTACCTGCCCTGCTCACCACCTCTCTCCACCAGCCACCCCTCTCCCCACAGGGCCGGCTGTACTCTGACCACTATGGCCTATACCACACGAGTCCGTCCCTGGGTGGCCTGACGAGGCCCGTGGTCCTGTGGAGTCAGCAGGACGTCTGCAAGTGGCTCAAGAAGCACTGTCCCCACAACTACCTCGTCTATGTGGAGGCCTTCTCTCAGCACGCCATCACTGGTGCCTGGGGGGTGGGGACTGGGGTGTGGCAGGGGCGTGGGGCTCCTCCCCCATCCTCTCTTTCTCGGTTTCTTCTGGGTTGTCATCTCTCCCAGTCTCTCTGTTTCTGCTGTTACCTGGCTTTGCTCTGCTCAGTCTCCATTCATCCTTACCCTCCCTTCACCTCTCTCCCTCTCTTGCCTTGTCTCTTTGAGTCTCTCTCTGAGTCTCTGTCTCTGCCCACACCACCTATGTTTTCCTTTGTCTCCACCTTTGCTCTTGAAGCCCCGGATGGTGACCTGGGCTCCACCCCTCTCCTCTCCCCTCCCTCCCAGGCCGGGCGCTGCTGCGGCTGAACGCAGAGAAGCTGCAGCGGATGGGGCTGGCACAGGAGGCGCAGCGGCAGGAGGTACTGCAGCAGCTGCTGCACCTGCAGGTGCGCGAGGAGGGGCGGAGCCTGCAGCTGCTCAGCCAAGGTCAGTGGGAGGAGCCAAGAGAGCCAACCTGCTCAGACAGGCCTGGGGGTGGGGGACTGGGCCTGGAGGAGCCCTGGAGTGCAGGGTGGGCACACTGACCTCAGGAGGGTGGCCCGGGACCTCAGTAAGGGCCATCCTGCACCCAGGCAGAGGGGACAATGCCAGAGGCCCCCGACTCTCCTTACCCCCATCCACCTCTTAGCTTCCTTCGGAAACATGTCCTAGCTGCTGCCTAGGCTTGAAATCCGGACCCCAGCACTGTGACCAGAGCCCCAGTGAGGAAGAAGCAGAGCTGGCCTTGCAGCCCCTCAGACCCTGCGTGGCCAAACCTAGCCCAGTGGACAGGTGGGACCAGCGTCGCCTCCACCAACCATCTCTGGTTGTGCACTCCGGGCTTGCCTGAGAGTGGGGTGAGCGGGTAGGCAGGGGCCCCCTACCGGGTGGGGTCCTTCCTACCAGGACCTGAGCCCAGGCCCACCCCCTGGTGCTGCTGGCGGCATGCAGGGCAGCCACCTGGAGCCAGAGCAGATCTCGACATCCCCCTAGACTCCCAGGGAGCCTGTTTATTTATATTCCCTTCACCTGCGTTGATGTCCGCCCTCCACTGCCTGCTGAGTCATGTGTCTTCTAGGCACCCTGCCCTCTCCCAGGGCCAGAGGTCTGCCCTTTGCCCCAGTCACACCCTTCCCCAGCCCTGAGAGGACTGTCCGCACAGGTGGAATGAACTGCCAAGGCTCCCTTTGGTGTGTGCCCCTCCCCTGTTCCCACCCAGAGAGTGGTCATCAGCACAGGTCCAGCCAGGCACCATGTCAAGTGCTCTCACTCATTTCTGAAACCCTTATTCCATCTACTCATGGGGACTGGGACTCACACCCAAGACCTGACAGACACAAGGAGAACCACACCCAGCACCAATACCAGGCTCAGCTATGTCCTGGCCTTAGGTTGCAGGATGGCTCTGTCCTCCCAGGGTCATGGAGACTGCCTTCCAGGCTTAATCATGGGTGGGCATTCCAGGAAACCTGGATCCACACAAGAGCTCTCTTGACAGTAGCGCCCCTTGCCCACCCAGGGGAGACCCAGCCAGCCTGCAACCATGAATGGAGACCCATGCAACCATTCAGTGGGTCAGAGGGCCCCAGATTTGGGACTGGTGCAGCCAAGCAGAGGGAGAGCTAGGGTGGTCCCGACAGCCCCCACCTCTTGTTCCTCTGCCCACTCACTCCCCAAGGGGACTCTGAAAACCTCGGGTCAGCTGGTGCTGAGCCATGAGCCCCTAAGCTGTGCCCTGAGCCGGCCTCAGGATGGGAGGTTGGTTGTTGGGGGTCTCACATGAAGTTTGGACAACTGGCCTGGTGCCTCCCACCCTGTGCACCCACCATAGGAAGCCCCTCCTCCTTCCAGGCTGCCCTGAATATCCCTAGCCACCTCATGCCATCATGACATGACCCTTTCTAGGGATCCTTCCTCTCTCCCCTAGTGCCTCCTTGTCTTGCCCCCTCAACCTCACTGTGCTCCTGTCTTGTCTTCCTTGTTTTGCGTTTTTATATTCTGACAAAAGAATCAGAAATAAACTTGGTTCTCAAGTGCCCGGAGTGTGGTGTCTGACTGAGACCATCCAGGCATGTGGGGTGCTGCTCAGAGCCTTGGTAGGGGGCACAAGCCTGGGCCTGGGAGGAGTGGGTGCCCTGAGCACCTGCCTCCAGCTGGGGCCACTAGGGGGCAGTGGTGTCCCACCCCAACCGAGACCCTGCCTGCCTTGGCTGCCAGGTGGGCTGCACCCAGACACAGACACAGGTGTGTTAGGTTCCTAGGGCTGCCTTAACAAATGACACAACGAGGAGGCTTAACAGAAACGAACTTTCTCATTGTACTACAGGCCACAAGTCTGAAATCCTTGGGCAGCACTCCTTCCAGGACTCACAAAAGAACACCTCCTTGTCTCTCTCAGCTTCTAGGGGCTGCCCCATGGGATCCCTGGGCTCATGGACACACCATTACATCCTGAATTCTGGGGTCCCATCACCTCCCTGTCAAATCTCTCTCCTACAGGGACACTTGTCTTGAGAGGTAGGGCCCACCTGGATAAACCAGGGTGATCTTGTCATCTCAAGATCCTTAATTTAATCACGTCTGCAAAATCCTCATTCCAGATAAGGTCCCACTCATTGGTTCCAGCGACCTGAAATGGCTGTCTTTTGGGGGGGTCCCCCATTTAGCCCCTCACAGAAGGTAATGCCCTGACATAAGAAACACACGGGTCACAGTACATGCCCCCATACGTACCCACACAGCAACCAGGCACACACAAATACTAACAGGCCCCTGCAGCTGGACACATAGGCACAAACACGGACATATAGACACCTGTGTCCAGATGTACAACACAGTGACACACGGGGTCCCAACATCCTGTGACCTCCTAGCACACAGAAAACACCAGGCACAGTGCACCCCCCACACACAATACACACAACATCACATGTTGCCCTGTGGCCTGGACACACATTCACTAAGACCTGGACAACCATTTGGGTACTAACATACAACAGGCATCTTTCCCACCTAGCATAGGACACAGACACACCCTGACACCCTGGTGTCTTGACACACGTGGTCACGTAGACACACCTACACAGAGAGGTTGACATGCCACACATGCAGACTTATACAGGGAAAGCTATAGCCTTGGATGCATCAGAGCAGACACAGTGACTACCTCGCAAAATCCTGCAGGTCATGACCCCAGGGTGGGCACAGTGAACTAAGGAGGGATCACCCAGGCTTCTCTGGCTCTGATTTCCAGGCGAAGGACTGACTGACCCCCCACAGAGGGCTCCGCCCTGCCTCTGCCCCAGAGTGGACATGTCTTGAGAGAAGCAGCTCCAAAGGGTCCCTGGGAGAACAGGATGCACATCTGCCCAAGAGCTTTGCGCCCTGCCCACAAGTGCAGCCACACCTGCTCCAGTGTGGACAAGCAGAGGAGGCGGAAAGGGCCTCGGGGAAAGGGGAGCTCCTTGTGCCTCCGGTTCCAAACTACTCCCCTACTCTACTTCATTCATTACAAGTCATAGTGAGGTGGGTGCGCTGTCACATCCAGACCTGATACCAGCAGCCCCGGGGAGGGCCCAGTTCTGGGGCACAGAGGAGCAAGGCACTGGTGGCTGGTCTAGGACCACCCCCCAGATTAGCAAGAGGATGATCAGCAACCCCAGGAAAGCCCACAGGCCTCAAACTGCTCCGGCACTGCCAGGAGCCAGGCCATTTCCCCAGGGTGGCCACAGGCAGACGTGGTTACAGGGCTGATTGGAAAAGAGGCTGGATCCTGCTTGGCAGGCTCATGGCCCCCGGGGGCCAGGAGTTCAAGGTCCCAGAAGAGCGCGGCCTTTATGGCCACACCTTCCCCGGGCCAGGTGGTAGAGATGCCTAATCGCTTCCATCCGTGCGTGCTGGGTTTGGGACTGCACCCAGCGCCCCACCATGCCTCAGTTTACCCCAGTGCCTGAAAACCGCCGACGGAGGCGTCACTGGCCACTTTGCTCTGACGGCCCAGCCCACGCAGGGGACGGACAGGCAGCGGGGCTAGGGAATGGCCGAACAGGCCCCCTCCCCCGACCCGTCTCTCCCGTCGCCGAGCAGCAGCAGGAATACCGCGAGAGTTCGCCCCCTCCCCCCAACAGTAAAACTGTCAAAGGTGGGAGGGGCGGGAGCGCGCATGTGCGCAGCGCGGCGCGCAGCCTGCGCCGCCCGGACCCTGCGCCCCTCGCCCCGCGCCCCGGCCCGGCCCGGCCCCGGCCTGCCCCCGGCCCCGGCCTGCTGGGCGCCGCAGGTAAGCGCCCCGCCGCACCCTCGGCCGCGCCCCCGGGCGGCCCCCGCGCCGGCCGCGCCCCCGACCCTGACCCCGCGCGCAAATCGGGGGGGCCGGGCCCCGAGCCCCCGCCCGCCGCCCCCGCCGCGCCCGGACCCCCGCGCCTCGCCCTGCGCCCCGCGTCGGCGCCGCGTCCCTGCCTCCTCCTTCTCCAGAAAAAGTCGCCATTTTGGTTCACTGCCTTTGGGCCCCCCCCCCCAGGCTCGCGGGATCGGCCCTTCCGGGGCCAGGACGGGCCCGCACCCCCCGCAGGTGACAGGTGGGTGGCGAGGCAAGCCTCCAGGTGTGCGTCCCCTGGCCGGCCTCATCCGCGCGCCCGGGCCTAGGCCGGGGTCCCGGGGTGAGCGGCCTGGACCGCAGTCCCGCCTCCAGCGTCGCCTGCGGTCAGCGCGTGGCACTCCTTTCCATCCCAGTGAGGGTCCCACCTCCGCGACCCTGCTGGCTCCTCAGGGAGGGTAGAAGCCCGTTCTCCTTGAGCGCGAGTCACAGGCCTTGGATGGAAGGAGGGTCTCTGCCTCTTAGGCCAGCTCTGGCCCCCGACCACCCAACTCTGAATTCTCCACCCAGGCTGGAGGAGGACTGGAAAGGCCGGGCTCAGCAGGTACCCACACCGCTGGCCGCTGGGGTCATCGTGGGGTTGGGGTGACTGCTGTTGGGTTGTCTTCTTGGAAACATCAGTGTGAGCACTTCTAGAGAAGTTTGTTTAGAGCTCTCTGGACCCTTACCCGCCTCCTTCAGGCTCTGGATACAGGCCACCCTGTGGCCATGGGCAGTGACTGCCCTGATCTCTGACCTCATCCTGCCCAGAGGGCCTCTGAACCTCCTAGGCACAGCAGATCCTCCCGTTTTCCTCTGATAGAAGTTAGTGAGGGGACTTCCCTGGTGGTCCAGTGGTTAAGACTTCACGCTTCCAACTCTGGGGGCTCAGGGTCCATCCTTGGTCGGGGAACTAAGATCTCAGGTGCCATGAGGTGTGACCTGAAAAAAACAAAAAGAAGTTAGAAATCATCAGGGGAAGGATCACTTGCCCACACACCCCTACCACCTTCTGTGGCCTTGAGAGTCCCTGTGGGAGGACCCACAGGGCTGGACTCAGAGTCGCTCCAGCTTTCAGAGTCTGTGGTCTCTGGAGTGGGGCTGGTGGGCCTGTAGGTTGGAGACAGCATTTCTTGAGGGTGGAGGCGAGGAGGCCAGTCAGGTGAGGAGTGATGGAGGGGTCCAGCATGAGGCGTCCATCTGGTTGGAGGGGCTGCGGCTGGAAACAAGGTGGAGCAGAGGCTCCGGGAGGGCAGTTCTGCTGGCACAGGGACTGGAGAAGGTATGTGTGCAGCTAGGGAGGGTGGGGGCCCTTAGCTCCCACCTTGGCTGTTTGTCCTGGGGAGAAGAATGCAAGGGTGTCGGCTCAGGTCCCAAGCATGGCCTTGGGTCTGGGCGGGGCTGTGGGGGAAGGTGTTCCTAGGTGCCAGGCCAGCACAGCTGTGACCTGCAGCCACACTGGTGTCATAACTGGCCCCCGAGGGGTGTCCTTGACCTCCCTTCCCTGGGGCTCTCTGGGGTGATGTGTCTGGAGACAGGGAGCCCTCTGGAGCAGGTGAGGGTCTCAGGACACGGCTAGATTGTTCCAAGCTGATGATGTCTCCTGGCCATCCAGGGAGACTTTGGCTGGGCAGCCCCTCCCTTAAAAGAGAACTAATCCCCCCCCCACCCCCAACCTTTCCCTTGTGACTAAAAGCACAGGCCAGCAGGCTCCCCCTCCTCAGGCCAGAGTGTGGGCCTTTCCGGGGGTGGGATCAAGGGAAGCCCATTTTCAGGTCCTGAGTGGGGCCGGCGGGTCTGTCCACTTGCTCTGCAGAGATGACTGATCCCTTTTGTGTTGGAGGAGGCCGCCGGGTCCCAGGATCCAGCAGGAGTGGGCCTGGGAAGGATGGCAGCCGGAACGAGGTCCGACTTCCTGTGCTCCATGAGCCCCCAAAGCTGGGTAAGAGGAGGCGGCCAGTGGTCCTGGGTGGCCAGTGCTGGGTGTAGGCCTCCCCGGATGTCAGGCTCCTGGGTGCCCAGCCTGGCCTCCTGAGAGGCTTCCTGGGGAGGGAGCAGCCGGGGCCCAGGGTTCTTGACCAAAGCGGACCACAGCCTCCTGCCTCCCTGTCTCCATGAGTGCAGGGGACATGAGGCTCATTCCAGGCAGTACCAGCCCCCCCGGCTGGCAGATGAGGCTGTGGGGAATGCATTCTCTGAGGCTTGATGTGTCGTGTGCTGCAGGACTGCCAGTGGTCCGGGCTGGGCAGACGGTGCCCAGCCAGGCCGCACTCTGCTTTGACCTGGAAAGTCCAGCTGGCGACAGGACGGAAGGGAAGAAAAAGGGGCGTCCAAAAGCTGAGAATCAGGCACTCCGAGACATTCCTGTGAGCTCCCCGAGGGCTGGGTGGGCTCTTGCAAGGTGTGCCTGGAAGCCTACTGCCTTGCCGGGCTTGCCTGCTGTGGGTCTAGCGCTGAGCCATCTGCCCACATCTGCCTGCTGCTCTGTGCGCGAGGGCTTCGAGATGGGGCCCAGTGGACCACATGTGGGAGTCCTGCAGGCCTAGGGACAGTAATGAGTCTGGGGCTGGCTGGTAGAGGCCTGGGTGGCTGCAGGGTCAGCAGCCTGGCCTTTCCCACACCTAGCTCTCCCTGATGAACCAATGGAAAGACGAGTTCAAGGCGCACTCAAGGGTAAAGTGTCCAAATGCCGGGTGCTGGCTGGAATTCCCTAGCATCTACGGGCTCAAGTACCACTACCAGCGGTGCCAAGGGGTAAGGGACTGCAGCCTGGGGAAGGGGAAGCCTGGGGCCCACCCTGCCCTGGCTGTTGGCTTGGGAGTGTGCATGTCTGCCCTCTCCACCAGGGTGCCATCTCAGAAAGGCTGACCTTTCCCTGCCCCTTCTGTGAGGCTGCATTCACCTCCAAGACCCAGCTGGAGAAGCACCGGATTTGGAACCACATGGACCGACCCCTGCCTGCCCCCAAGCCTGGGCCAGTCAGCCGGCCAGTCACTGTCAGTCGGCCGGTTGGGGTTAGCAAGCCCATTGGAGTAAGCAAACCGGTCACTATCAGCAAGCCCATTGGCATCAGCAAGCCAGTGACAGTCAGCCGGCCAGTGCCAGTCTCCAAACCAGTGACGGTCAGCCGACCCGTGCCAGTCACCAAACCAGTGACGATCAGCAGGCCCGTGCCAGTCACTAAAGCTGTCCCGGTCACTAGGCCCGTACAAGTCAACAAGCCTATACCAGTCACCAAATCTGTACCAATTGCCAAGCCAGTGACAGTCAACAAACCGGTGCCAGTCACCAAACCAGTGACTATCAACAAGTCGGTGCCGATGACAAAGCTTGTAACAGTTACAAAACCCGTGCCAGTTGCGAAGCCAGTGACGGTCAGCAGGCCCATCGTGGTCAGTAAGCCAGTGACGGTCAGCAGGCCCATTGCCATCAGCAGACACACACCACCTTGCAAGGTGGTGCTGCTGACCAAATCTGAGAACAAAGCTCCTCGGGCTGCAGGGAGGAGCAGCGGTAAGAAAAGGTATGGGGGCTCCTGCCAGGTTGGGACTGGGTGTCCCCAGGGCAGTCCAGGGGTAACAGGGCCCAGAGCGGGCCCTCCTGTCTTTACTCCCTGCTCCCTGCAGGACTGCGGATGGCCTGGACACCTGCCCCATCCCACCCAAGCATGCGAGGCCAGAGAACGGAGAGTACGGCCCGGCCACCCCAGAGCAGAGCTCGGCCTTCCAGCTGAGCACAGACCCCAGCAGCAGCCTCCTTTCTCTGGGCAGCAGGCCCTCAGGGGGCAAGGAGGTGCCGAGGGCTCCAGGCCCCGGGTCCCCGCCTGAGGAGGGTGCAGAGCGCGTAAAGCACAGTAAGATGGGATTGGGAGGCAGCGGCCAGGGTGAGGCCAGTAGTGAGCCGGCCTAACCTTACCAATGGTTATTTAACCAGAGCCTTGGCTTCTGTTTTCTCTCTCCTGAGTCAGGAAGGAAACAGAAAACACCCAAGAAGTTTACGGGTGAGCAGCCGTCCATCTCAGGGACTTTTGGACTCAAAGGTGAGGCCTAGACTAGCCAGGCACCCTCGGGGCCGGACACATGCTGTGGCCACACCCTCAGGTGACACCTACCTTCCCTGCCTGTGCGCACAGGACTGGCCAAGGCAGAAGACAAAGCCCGCATCCATCGGGCCAAGAAGCAGGAGGGCCCAGGCCCTGAAGACACGCGGAAAAAGGGGCCAGCCCCCACCAGCGCTGTCAGCAAGGAGGTGCCAGCTCCTATGACCCACCCAGCCCCAGGTAGGGGCTGCTGAGTGGCGAGGCACAGGCCAAGTCTTGACAATGGGGGCAGTCCTGAACCATGGGGACGGGGACAGAGTGTGGGCTTTGGGTTCTGTGCTTGGTGTTAAGGTCATCTGGGAGCTCCTGCCCCTCACCTGAGGCCCTGGCCTTGCCCTGCAGGTGGCCCCGAGGAGCAGTGGCAACGGGCCATCCACGAACGGGGGGAGGCTGTCTGCCCCACCTGCAATGTGGTCACCCGCAAGACCCTCGTGGGGCTTAAGAAGCACATGGAAGTGTGTCAGAAGGTAGGGCTGCCCCCTGGCTCGGGAGGGGAGGCACCCCAGAACCGACCTCTCACCAACATGCCCATCTGCAGCTGCAGGATGCACTGAAGTGTCAGCACTGCCGGAAGCAGTTCAAGTCCAAGGCCGGCCTCAACTACCACACCATGGCTGAGCATAGCACCAAGGTATTCCCCCGGGCCCAGCTGCCGTCCATGCTGCGCACTGGCTGCGGGTCTCCTTCCCCCCACCTGCCTGGCTCTGACCACTGGCCTCACTGGCACAGCTTAGTGGCTCCCGTGCCTGACTAGGGACATCTGTGGCCCCGGGCAGGGGCGGGCCCCGTGGTGGCAGGGGCACTGAGGCTGGCCTGCCCCTCAGCCCTCTGATGCCGAGGCCTCGGAGGGGAGCGAGCAGGAGGAGCGGGAGCGGCTGCGAAAGGTGCTGAAGCAGATGGGCCGATTGCGCTGCCCCCAAGAGGTGAGTGGGCCTGCAGGTGTGGACGCCAGGTGGATGTGGCCCAGCTGCTCGCTACACTCACCTGCCCCTCGGACCTCCAGGGCTGCGGGGCTGCCTTCTCTAGTCTCATGGGCTACCAGTACCATCAGCGACGCTGTGGAAAGCCGCCCTGCGAAGTGGAGACCCCGTCCTTCCCCTGCACCCACTGTGGCAAGCCCTACCGCTCCAAAGCAGGTCATGACTACCACGTGCGCTCAGAGCACACAGCCCCGGTGAGTGGCCACAGCCTGGGCGCTCGTTCCTCAGGCACCTGCCCTGTGGGCTCCCTCTTCCCTTCTGGGGGACTGGTGTGTCGGGGGAATGAACCTGTGATGGGCGTCTGTGTCCCCAGCCTGCTTTCTCCTGTGTTCTCTGTGTGGCACATGCCATGTGACTCACCAGCTCACCCAGCCTCCCCCTCCACAGCCCCCTGAGGAGCCCTCCGACAAGGCTTCTGAGGCTGAGGACCCACTGGGTGTGGAGCGGACTCCCAGCGGCCGTATCCGCCGCACATCGGCCCAGGTCGCTGTGTTCCACCTGCAGGAGATCGCAGAGGACGAGCTGGCCCGAGACTGGACCAAGCGGCGGATGAAGGATGACCTGGTGCCTGAGACTGCACGGGTGAGCCCTCCTCCCTGTCTCTGAGCGTAAGGCCCCCGGGAGGAACCTGGGCAGTCCACCCGCCTCCTGGGTGCAGACCTCCCATCCATGGAGGGGAATGTCTGGGTCACCTCCAGCTCACCCTGTCAACTGCTGTGTCTGTAGCTCAACTACACACGGCCAGGCCTTCCCGTGCTGAACCCTGAGCTGCTGGAGGCATGGAAGAATGAGGTCAAGGAGAAAGGCCACGTCAACTGCCCCAACGATGTGAGCTGGGCAGGCTGGGCAGGCATGGGAGCTCTGGGACTCAGGACAGAGGGCCCAGGGCTGGCCTTGGGGGAGACTTCCGTGTGGCCCGAGTTTCCTAGGCAGAGGCCTTGACCTCAGCCCTAGCAGCTCAGCCTGCCACACCCTCTGACTTCTGGGATCACACCCACCCACCTGCCTCAGATGGGCCCCAGGTCCCCTGGGCTGAGCAAGGGGTGCACAGTGGTCAGTGGGCTCAGGCTGGAGAGCCCGCCCCCACAGTCACCTCCCACCCCCAGTGCTGTGAAGCCATCTACTCCAGCGTGTCCGGCCTCAAGGCCCACCTGGCCAGCTGCAGCAAGGTCAGTGCCCAGGCCCTCCCCTCATCCGTGTGCTCGGTGCTCCTAGCTGCTCCCCAGGGTCCCATACATCCTGTGTGTCCCCCTGACCCTTTGGGGTCCAGGGCCAGCGCAGCCCAGGACACTCTCCCCCCAGCCTCAGCCCAGCCGTAAAGTCAGTCAGTCGTGGTTAGTCCTGTTTATGGGCTCTTCATCTGTGCTGATACAGGTGGGTGGTCAACCCAGGGTTGGGGCTGACACCCTCGGCAGTGGGGTGTGACCCTTCCCCGGAGCACCTGCCTCCTGCCACCCTCGCTGTGCTCTCTCCTGCAGCTAGGGCACCTTGGTGGTCCTGTCACAGCAGCCTCGTAGGTCTGTGAAGCCTGCCCAGTGGGCACCCATCCAGACAAACCTCACAAGTGTGGGGGCCCCGGCTGCATCTGGGAACTTCTGGTCCTCCAAGGGCCAGGGTGGGGGCCAACCTCTGGGGGTTGGACTGCCATGTGCCTTACAGGGGGACCACCTGGTGGGGAAGTACTGCTGTCTGCTGTGTCCCAAGGAATTCAGCTCCGAGAGCGGCGTCAAGTACCACATCCTCAAGACCCATGCGGAGGTGCGGCTGGATGGACTGGCCCCGTGGAGGGGCAGAGGAGGGGGTCGGGATGACAGCTCTTGTTGCCTTTGCTTGAGCAAGTTGCCACTGTTGAGGAAGCTTCTGGTTTCTCTTCAGAGTGGCTTCCCTGGAATCTTGGGTGCCCAAGACCCTAGGGCCCCTCTGTTCTGCCTTGCAGTGTCCCAGACCCCAGGGTCTCCACTGCTGCTTCTTTCCTCAGAACTGGTTCCGCACTTCGGCAGACCCGCCTCCCAGACACAAGGGCGTGGACTCCCCTGTGCCCAGGAAAGAGAAGAGTCCAGCCAGCGGGAAGAAGCGGGGCCGCAAGCCCAAAGAGCGGCCCTCCGAGGAGCCGGCCCCCGGGACGCCTCCCCACCAAGACGACTGGCCCCCAGCAGGCAGAGACAAGGGGGCCCGGGGCTCCACTGGCCGGAAGGTGGGAGCCGGCAAGGCACCTGAGAAGTGAGCTTGGAGCCTGGCAGGTGGGTGGGGCCCGGCCCCCACACTGGCCCGGCCCCTGTGTCTGGGGTGGGGCACCAGAGCCTCCTGCCCTCCAGGTCTCCACCCCTACCCCACCTGTTTGTCTGTTCAGCAACGGTGGGCAGTCCTCTCCTCCCTGAAGGTAGCCCCTTCCCATGCAGGCTGCCGCAGGATGCCCTGGGCTGGGGCTCCCAGGAGGGCCGGGCAGCTGGGAGTGCAATAGTCTGGAGGGACCATCACGGGCGGTGGGGGAAGGGCTACAGCCTGGGCTTCAGATGTGGGTACTGCAGAGCAGGCATATGGCCTTCTGGCCCTTGGCACATGAGCTCTATGCCCCATCTGCTTTGAGTCCAAGGCTCAGGGGGTCCCTGGGTAGCCCGTTGTTCTGGGCTGATGAGGATACGTGAGCGGCCTCGCCTCTTGACCCAACACTGGAACCCCAGCACCCCCAGCTACCTCCCAGGACAGACCCCAAGTCTGACAACTACCGTGCTGACCTGATGGCCCACCCCACCCGTGCCCCGCTGCCTTCTGGTTCCTGCACTTCTGCTCTCTACCTCTCTAGGCCCACCCTCCCTTGCTGTGCAACCCCTGCTGTGCTCAGGCCCCTGCCCCACTGGCCTGTGTCCATCGTGATGGGGGAAGCTGTCTTGCTCCACAGTCTCCAGTAGTGCTCTCTGCTTGAGGCCAGCAGAGGCTCTTCTGCCATCACAGAACTGCTGAGCAGGGCTGAGGGACTGTGTGAAGCGAGCTCTGGCCTCAGCCTCCAGCTTTGCTAATGCCACTGGCCTAGATCACATAGCCCAATGGATTTAGGGAGGGCCAGTCTGGGTTCCAGGGTCACCTGGGGCCCATAGGCCTGTGGAGTGGGGACCTGGGGCCTGGCTTAAGTAGTGACCACTGTGGGAAGCAGCCTCAGTCTGCTGGCCTGGGTTGACCCATGGCCAAGCTCCCGTGGAAGCCTCCTTCCTCCTTTTTTACCTGCTCTTTCATTTCTGGTCGTGTGGCCTTTTGATGTGAGAGCCGAAGGCCAGGGTGGGAACTTGGCCGAGGTCACATAAGTTGGCAGCACCAGGGCTCTGTCTTGGCTCCCTTTGGTGCCCTGAGGAGTGAGGTCTGTAGGTTGGGTCAAGTGGAGTCCAGGGCACTGAGGATGCAGCCACATCTTCCCGCCGTGGCATTGCTGGGGCAGGGAGGGTTTCAGAGCTGTAGGTTTTGACGGAGGCTGTTTTCTACTGGGGGGTGGGGGTGGGCTGAGGGCTTGGCCTTGCCGATCCTGGATGATGTGAATTTTGATATTTGCTTGTGTGCGTGTGTCTCCTGGGTGTAGTGGATGCCAGTCTCGTTGCTGTGACAAGTAACAAACCTTTTTTTTAATTCTGTTTTTTATACAAAAACACCACAATCTAACATTTTGGTGCTAAGGGTTTCCTGGTGCCGACGGTGGATCTAGGGGCTGGGCTGGGGTCCCTCCCCTGCTCAGGGAGGCAGTGCTAACTGGGCATGCCTGCCCCTGGGCTCCTGTCCCCATCCCACCCCTGGAGAGGAGGGTCCAGTGTGGGCTCAGTTCTCCTCACCCTGCACCAGGGAGACGGCTGCCAGGAGGCTTGGGGGCTGAGGCGCTGTACTGCCTGTTTCTAGCTTCTTCGCTTGACCGGAGTGCTCTGACCCTGGGCAGTCCTGGCTTGTGTGCTAGGGAGGGGATGTGGAAATGTGGACTCCCCCAACTCACACACACCTGATCTGATCGGCAGGTAGAGGCCTGGGCAGGGGCAGGAAATCCAGCATCAAATATTGAGGCAGGCAGTACAGCTTCAGGCAGGAGGGCTTTCCTTCCTGTATTCCTGGGTGTCGCTGGTGTATGGCTGGTGGAGGTAGAGGTGGGTGGGCAGCCACCAGAGGGGCAGCTGTGGGAGGGTGCCAGGGAATAGGCGCTGGTGGGGCCCCACCTGCACTTTGTCCTTGTCATCGATGGTGGGAAGAGGTTGGACCTCAGCACCTCGGCAGGGGATGGCCGCCTGGCCGGCCTCTCAGGTACTTGGCCCTTGGGGAGTTGGGGCTGGTTTTGGTTGGGGGATTACTTTCACTGTCACCCCTGCCATCCACGTGCGATCTCTGATGTGGGAACCTCACCGGACGTGTGGGAAGAAGTGGGGTCCTGGGTAACTTGATGTTTAGCACTTTAACCCCCTTCTTTGTCTTTAAGGTGTGGGGACTGCTGGGTGGGGGCCCCTTTCTCCTCTTTCCCTCCCTGCTGGTCCATGCTCTGGCTGGTGGGTGGCAGTGACAAGCTGGTCTGATGAGCCCTCCTCCCACGGCAGTGGAGCCCTTGGTGGCTTGGTGGAATCTGTCTACATCCCATTCTGATGGGAGTGCAGCCAGGTAGTCACCTAGCCTTGATTGACACCTTCAGTGAGAGGGACCCAGTGGCAGACAACCCCCTCCGTGTGGTGGGCATGGACCCTGCCTGAGACCCCAGGCCCAGGGCACAATGCCAGGTCCCTTTCTAAAGATCTACCTCTGGCCCAGCCCACCCCCCTTGCCCTGAGAACAGGAAAGGGTTGACTCAAGGGACCGAAACTTCACACAAAATAGGATGCACTTTTTTTTGCTCATGCAAGGGCAGATGAGTGTCCCCTGGTGTGACTGATGGCCCTCCCGCCATAGCCCCCTCCTGTCCCTCTGGTTTGGAAGGGAAAGAATGGGTGCACCCTGACCCACAGAGTCCCTGTGTGTTGTCCTCCGTGGGCTCCAGGCAGCTGTCCTGAAGGCCTGGGGTTCTGGGGGAGCCAGCACCTCCTGCCTGTACTTTGGGTTTCTTGGTTTGGGTTTTTTTAATGCCAGTTCTCCGTATTAAGTGCATTTTGAAAGAGAGGTTCCAGCTATCACTTGTAACCATATATATACATATATATTCTATCTACAAAGTGTTTATTCGCAAGATGTTTTTGACGGTGAGCTCGGGCCCTGCCCGCCTTGTGACCATCTGTCCCTGGTCCTCGTCCCCGCCCCCGCCCCGGTCCCGGGAGTGGCTCGGGGCGGGCCATCAACTGTATGTATTAAAAATAACTGTATCAAATAAATGTTTATTGATTTTTTTTCAGCGGTTTTGTGTAGCCGAGTTTGTGGTAAAGCGTGGGCTGGGGTCCTTACCTGCACACCCGCCGCAAGGCCTCGTGAGGCTTGTAGTTTGCGGGGCGCGCGCGGCCTGGTGGGACTTGTAGTCCGCGGAGCGCGCTGGAGGGCGCGCGGCGCCAGGCCCTGAACCATAGCTCCCGACAGCCTGAGCGGCCGTCCCCCAAGCCCCGCCCCACCCCTCCCGCGGAGAGGCCCCCGAGCTCATGGCTGCGCCCCCGGCCTCGGCCGACGCCCCCAGACCGGCGCCGCCGCCCCTCGCGGCTGGAGATGGGCCAGACCGGCCGGAGGGGAAGACCGAGACCACGTGCGAGGACCGGTAGGCGCGGCGCGCCCCTCGTGTTCCGTGGGAGGAGCGGCCCAGGGATCCGGGCCTGGACCAGCCAGCGTTCCCCGTGGCCGGTCCCCGTGGCCTGGCGGGGGAGGGCCCTCATGGACTGCCGCGGGCAGGGCCCGTATGGGGGCTCGTTCTGTCCCGAGCCGACGCGGCGCCGGGCCTACGAGCGCTGGGCTGGACTGTTAGCCTGCCGGATGCTTCCAGGTGGTCAGTTCGTTCCGGGACCCATACAGACTCGGCCTCCCAGCTGAGGCCAGAGGTCGTGATGCTGGGTGGTGCGGGGCACGGTGTCTTCCAGTTCCCGCCTAGGCACCCGGACAGTCGCGGCTCTGGGGACTTTGCAGGAGGGGACATTGTGGCGGAGAGGCGGAGTTCTGTCCCCTGGCTGGGGAGGCAACTCCCGCTCACAGCCTCTGGGGCCCGGACCCAGGAGGCAGAGCAGCGCTCAGGGGAGGGCTGGCTCTTCACTTCCGGGTCTGAACACCGCCCCACCCCCCTCTCCCCGCCTGACCCAGCGCTGGCCACAGGCTGGGTCCAAAGAAAAACTTTTCAGCCTGGCGGTGTATCTGGAAAGTGCCAAAGTGCCATGGCTTGGACTGCTCAGGACTTGGAGCTGCCAGCAGAGCTGCTGGGCAAGCAGGGAGAGGGTCTCAGGCCCCCTGCGCCTGAAGGAGCCTCTGGTGTCCCTCCAGGCTCACAGCCTCCTGGTCAGCAGTGACTGAGATCCTGGCTCGGATGACAGGGTGGGAGAGGAGGGACCTGAATCTGTGACACTTGTTAGTTCCAGAGAATCTGATGTGTCGGAGACCAGATAAACTCTTGAAAAGAGCGCCCTCTGCAGACATCAGTTGGCAGCGGCTGGCGGCCCTGCCTGGTGCACAGATGGAGTAGTGGACCTAGGTGCCCCTGGCAGGGCCAGGGTGACAGTGGTCTTCCTCCTAAAAGCGTGGTCCCCAGGCGACAGGAGGGGAGCCAGGGCCTGTGGGCAGTAAGCACAGACTAGCACATTCTCCCACAGAGCCTCATGGAGTGGCCCTGAAGCTTCTGGACATCTCGGGGAATTTCTCATTACACCCTGCCTTCTCTTCTCTGGGATATTCCTCAAGCACGTGCCCCCCTCCCCCCGCAGTTCCTGCACAGCCCTACACACCTCTCCACCCTGACGCAGTCCCTGCACACCCCCCTGCCCCCCAACCCCATGGTGAAGGTACCAGAGCTGCCTCCCTTCCTTGTCTGGGTGTCTGTGCAGGTGCCTCCGCACTGAGGCTCTCGCCTGACCTCGGCTCCACTTTGCCTTCTGTGGTCTGCATGAAGGCTTCTTGTGCGCCTGGCCTTCCGGAAGGGACCGACTTTCCCTTTGCACTGGAGGTGCTGGTGGACTAGTGAGCACCCTTTGGGCTGTCTCTGGTGGGGTCCAGGTGGACACAGGTCTGGGAGCTGCCACTGGGCTAGTGGAAGGAAGCTGGCCTACTTGCTCAAAGCAGCGGGAAGGAGAGGGTCCTGTAGGGGGATTCCCAGTGGGAGGAGTGGTGACTGCAAGTCCCTGGAGCCTACTGTACCCCTTCAGGACTGCAGCCCCCCGGCCCCAGTTCTGTCTGCCCAGATTTCTGTTCCTGAGCTTGTCTGGGCCACCTACCCCCAGACCAGGCCCCAGTGGGCCAGCTGCTCTCTCCTCTGACTTCTTTTACTCACTCGCCCAGGAAATTCTCCTAAAGCAGGATGGGGCTCAGGGCCCCCTCTGCAGCCCTGAGACTGAGCAGGGCAGGTAGGGTGGGGGTGGGAGGGAGCAGCTCCTGGTGGGTGGGGGCAGACCTGTTACCCCAAGGTGGTGCCCAGAAGGGGCTTCCTCTGAGCCCTGAAGCAGAGTAGAAAAGCTGGTGTATGGACTGCATTAAATCACAGGGAGGAGGCTGGGGACCTGGGATGTGAGTGAATACTGCGGCCACACACCAGAGGGCCTGCTTTTCCTCCTACTGCTGGCCTGGGGCGTGGCTGTGACCCTAGTTAAGCACTGAGCACTGATGGTGGCCTTGAGGGATGTGCTGGAGCCTTCCTGGGGGAGGGGGCAGTTATTCTTGGAGGAGGCCTCAGGGGGGTAGAGTTTCAGGTTGTTTATGCTTTCAGGAGGCACCTGGGGCAGGGGTGGGGCGCTTAGCTCGGCTTTGTGCTGATAGCTCAGCCTAAAGACACCTTTGCTTTCCCTGTCTTGGGGCTGGGGGCCCTGCGCCCTGCGGCCCCTGGGAGGTGGGGTCTGGGACTTTCTCCAGGGTGTTCCGGATGGGGTTCCTTAGCCAGCCCTGGCCGGGCAGCATGCCAGCCTGAGCGCAGGAGGGGCAGCTCACCCTGATGCTGGCCTGAGTCTGCCTGGCTGTTCTCCTCGGCAGGGTCAGTGCTATTAATATCAGGCCAGTGCACAGCCCCAAGCTGGTGATCCTCTTATGCCTGTGGCCTCGGCCCCTGAGGCTGGTGGTGAGTGTTGTTGCTTCTCTTGGGGCCTCTCACCCGTTGGCCCCCCGACTCCCAGTGGGCAGCCTCTCCCATCAGGGCTCGGACCTCACTGCAGCTCCGCACTGGTTGTGTTGCCCACCCATGGAGGGGCAGCTCAGGGGGCTCCTGAGCTGTCCTGAGGGACTGCTGGGAGCCTAAGAGGCAGTGCAGGGACACCCCTGCACACACCTGGGGTCATCCTGCCATCCCGGTCTCCCTCGTGTCCTGGCCATGAGCAGCCCCCCAGCTTACCCTGGCATCCGGGTGTCAGGGTGCTGGACCCTCGGAGCAGAAGGCAGGTGAGTGGTAGGCCTGCCGTCTTCCGGTGAGGATTCCTTTTTTCACTGTGTCTCGGCTACCCCCAGCCCCGTGCACTGTCTGGTGGACACCAGGGCAGACAGGCCAGGCAGCTAGGCAGGCCTGCCACCTGCAAATGTCAGCTTTGCTTGGGGCTCTCAGTTATCGGCTGACCTTTGTCCATTATGGTTTGTAATCCCTTGGGTTGACATTGCCTTTAGTCCTTGCGGATGGCAGCACCCTGACATCTGAGAGCAGGCAGGTGAGGCCTTGCATGACTTTCCAAATCAAAGGTTGTTTTCTTGCCAAAGTGGGGAGAGGCCTGCTCTGGAGGGTGCAGTGAACGGAGAGCCTGGCACTTGGGGAGGTGGTGGGGCCTGACTTGGCTGCCGGCTGGATGCTATTCAGACCCATTGCCAGCCCTCGGTGGGCGGCTTTCTGGCAAGGTCACCCCTGCTTACCTTCAGCTCTTCCCTGAGAAGGCATCCCTCCCAGGCTGTCAGTACCGCAGGCCTCGGGAGCAGTGGTGGTGGTGGTCATCGTCACCTCAGTGGGATGAGGGTCAGTCACCGAGAGAGGTGATGCTCCTGCTGGGGCCCCAGCTTGGAGGGAAAAGTGGGGGGACGGTAGTAGCACTCGCCCAGGCCTCCTGTCCCACGCCGGTCCCGCAAGGCGGCCTGTCTGTCCCAGAGCCTGCTCGGCATGATGTCTGGTCTGTTGGCAGAGCCTCTCTGCCCCTCTGCAAACCCAGGTTTCTGTGTTGGCATTTCCTTTTCAAGTAGAAGGCACAGACTGGACTTTTTTTCCTCTGGGGGCATGTGGAGCTCCTCTCCCCAGCTACGGGCCATAGGTCACCTCCAGGGCCTGGGGGTTGCTCGCAGGTTGGGGGCAGCTATATTTGAGCCCTAAGGCCCTGTGCTCACTGCTGGGGGCCAAGCGCAGCTAGCAGAATGGCCAGCGGTGCCCTCTGACCAGGGTCTGGAGACATCCAGCTTGGAGGAGTGTGACACCGGGCATGCCAGCCCTGCCCCGTCACCTGGGTGTCCTGCTGTATGCTCTGTGCTCAGCTCCACAGACGCGTCGTAATTGCTTCCTCAGAGCCGCAGAGGCGACGCTGGGGGCAGAGGCCAGGGAACCCGGGCTTGCTCCCCACCCACACCATCCAGATGACAGAGCACCAAGGCAGCCCGGCGCTCTGTGTCCCCTGGGACAACGCTGCACCTCCTGTCACATCCAGCTGACGGTTCTCAGCTGCTTCAGTTGTGCTGACAGGGCCTCTGTGCCGTGGAAGCCGCTGGTGTGACTCATCACGTGTTAGCCCTGAGCTAATTCCTCTCCCCGCCTCCCCCTCCATATACACGTGGGCACAGACGTTGTCCTCCTGCCTCTTGGCAACACTGGGTGCACTGGGAGCCACACAGCTGGGAATGCCAGGGGAATGCTAGGTTATCCTGAAGTGAGCCAGACGGCCCTGCACTCCTGGGGACATCTCCCCAAGGCCAGTTTCACAGCGCCCTGTACCTGGCCACATCCTGGCCACGATGGTAGGCTATAGCAGTGACGGCGAGCTTCAGGGACAGACCAAGGGTTGGTTTGGTTTTTGATCATGAAGGAGCATGTGCTCATAAAACACACACACCTGAAGTCCTTGCCCCTGACCTTGGTGTCTGAGGCCGGAGCTTGCTGTCTGTGCTTCCACCTGACAGGCGTGTGCTGGCCTTTACGGCTCATGGCACTCTGCCTTCTCACCTGATGGCACATCGAGGACGTCTTCAGTGTGTGGCTCCTTCTCAGGCTTTGACCCGTATCTGAGCAACATCCATCACTGGGCTCTGGCTGCAGGTGGACATGTCCTACCCGGGTTGTCCAGAGTGCCCTGGTTCCTTGCCTGGATTGTCAGCCTGTTTTCGGCGTCTCTGGGGCAGGTCTGCAAGCTGACGCTGTGAGCAGTCCACTTGCTCTCTCAGGCAGTGACTTGAAGCGCCTTCTCCCTAAGCTGGTCCTGTGCCTAGGGCCACCTTCACACGGGCCTCTGTGTCCAAGTCTGTCTCCCGTCTGATCGCTCGGCCAGGCTGACAACCTGAGCCTCCCCTGTTGTCCCCTCAGGCCTTGGGGCCTCGAGCCAACCATCATGTCCATGCCCCTTTGGGGTATAAATCTGCCAAGAAGTCAGCACAGCTCTGCTCACTGGAAAAGGCCCCAGTGGGGTCTGCCTCCCTCCCCCAGGTCAGGTTTCCACCCCACCTCAAATGCAGCCTTTCCACCCTCTTCCCTGTACTTGGCACGGTGCCCTGGGTCTCCCTCCTGCTCCATCCTCTCTCTCTGGAGCCCTTCCCTCTGTGCCCAGAAGGATGGCAGGGACTGGGTCTCACAAAAGGAGAGGGCTGCCCCGAGTGTGTCAGGGGAAGGAACACAGTCCTTGATGGGTCTTGACTGTCCTTGGCGTGACCACCTCCCATCTCCCTGATGCCCAGTCCACGTGGGAGGAAGAGCTGGGCCAGGACAGTGCTCCCCTGGTGTCCCCCGCTGTCCCCTGGATGGATGGGCTGCAGCCGGGTGTGCTGTGCCCCTACACAAGTCTGCTCATTTTCACCATGCCTACGTGCGTGCATAGGGGCACCACATGGACTAGTCACACTAGTCCTGATGTGGGGTGGCTGGGGGCTGATGGCCCTGGGCCAAGACGACCGTGTCCCCCTTCCCTACAGCAGCAACGCGGAGTCCCTGGACAGGCTGCTTCCACCTGTGGGCGCGGGGCGCTCACCGAGGAAGCGTACCACCAGCCAGTGCAAGTCTGAGCCGCCCCTCCTGCGCACGAGCAAGCGCACCATCTACACAGCAGGGCGGCCACCATGGTACAACGAGCATGGTACCCAGTCCAAGGAGGCCTTTGCCATTGGTGAGCATGGCTGTGGCAGGAAGGGTGGGCCAAAGCTACCATCTGGTGGGACCCCCGAGTAGAGGGGTGGGACCCACCTCAATGTCCAACTCCTGTGCTGGTGTCTTGTGACTAGCACTGCTTGGGCCCCTTGGTCCAGGTCAGAAGAGGCTGTGTGGGAGTGGCGGGCACCACTGGGACTCATCTGTGAGCTGGGCTGGGCCACTGTGCTCAAGGTCTCCACCCCACCCACAGGTCTGGGAGGTGGCAGTGCCTCTGGGAAGACCACCGTGGCCAGAATGATCATTGAGGCCCTGGATGTGCCCTGGGTGGTCTTGCTGTCCATGGACTCCTTCTATAAGGTGCGGGTGCCCTGTGGTGCAGGCTGCCTCTCGGAGGCTCGTGGCCCCCGCCCTGGCCTGGGGCCTGAGCCTGCAGCTGCCCCCAGCTCCTCCCCTCCCCTCCACCGCAGGTGCTCACCAGGCAGCAGCAGGAGCAGGCTGCCCACAACAACTTCAACTTTGACCACCCAGATGCCTTTGACTTCGACCTCATCATCTCCACGCTCAAGAAGCTCAAGCAGGGCAAGAGCGTCAAGGTGCCCATCTATGACTTCACCACCCACAGCCGGAAGAAGGACTGGGTAGGCCGTGGGCTCGGCTGCACTGGGCTGGCGCAGGGGCCCCAGGCCGATTTGCTTTGACACACACGGTTCCTTTGCAGAAAACTCTGTACGGTGCAAATGTCATCATCTTCGAGGGAATCATGGCCTTTGCTGACAAGACGCTGCTGGAGGTGAGAACAGGCTCCAGGTGGACGACCCGGGTCCTCCTGCAGGACTGGCCTTAAGCACGCTTCCATCCCAGTTCCCGTCCTGTGCTGAGGCCCAGGGTTGGGTGAGCTGCCTTGTCTCCTGAATCTCACACAGCCCCTTTGCGTCGTGGCTGCCAAGGTCAGAGCCACATTTGTGTGGGGTAGGTTCACGTGTGTGTGCGCACATGTGTGTTCTTACCTGGGAGGGAACTAGCCTCTCATGTGGGCGCTGTCCGCAAAGGCATCCTGTCCTCTTGGCAGCTGCCCCGCAGGTGACACCCTCCAGCCAGGCTGCGGATGGCTCCTTCCCTGCTCTGAGCGAGGTCTTTGCCTGTTTGGCTCTGCCCTAGGCCTTGCTGCTTGTGCTGGTCCCGAGTGTGAGTTTGCTCAGGCCCTGGGAACCCCACTGCCTGCTGTGCATACACACACACTCCACACATGATGCACACCAGACACACATTCAGCCACACCACACCCTCCCCACCCCAGAGGAGCCCTGAGGGCCTTGTCCGCTCCTGGGCCCACACCCAAGCCAGGGTCTCTGCCAGAGGCCATCCCCTGTGGCCTGTGCTGCCCTGCCAGTGTTGGCCCTCAGCTGCTCACTGCACCTACCCTCCATAGCTCCTGGACATGAAGATCTTTGTGGACACGGACTCTGACATACGCCTCGTGCGGCGACTGCGCCGTGACATCAGCGAGCGGGGCCGGGACATCGAGGGCGTCATCAAGCAGTACAATAAGTTTGTGAAGCCCGCCTTCGACCAGTATATCCAGCCCACCATGCGTGTGGCAGACATCGTGGTGCCCCGGGGTCAGCCTGCAGGGCCATCTGGCAGGGAGGCAGGGATGGGGGGCACAGCCAGACATTATCCTCCCTCCTGTTCCCCTGAAGAGTAGGGACCGGACCTCACCCTCCTCCTTCACCCCTAGGGAGCGGGAACACAGTGGCCATCGACCTGATAGTGCAGCACGTGCACAGCCAGCTGGAGGAGGTGAGCCACAGCTGGCCCCACTCCCACACCCCACAGCCCTACCAGCCAGCCCCCACTGCCACTGCCCAGGGCTACCTGTCCAAGCAGCCCCATATTTACTGGCCAGGGGCAGCTGGGCTCCCTGAGGGAGTGTGGGCCTTGCAGGGACGGGTACAGCCTATCCCTTTCAGCCCTTCTGGGTGACTGGGGTTTTGGCACCGGGTCCCTTGTCCCCAAAATCCTAGAAGGTCACACACCACAGGCTGGCCATGGGGGCCACCTATCCCTGGGGTTGGCTTCACAGTGGGGTGCTTGAGGCCTGCGAACAGAGCTCCAGGGGTCCCGGCTCTGACATCCCGCCCAGAGGTAACCGTGTCAGACCACAGGAAGCTGACCTCTCCCATGGCAGGCAGCCCCTAGGACCCTCCCCTCCGGGGCTATGGTGTGTCTGCTCTTGGGTGGGGGTGGCCCGGCTGGCTGAGGCACACGGTGGCGACAGGCCATGCCGTCCCATGACTTTGAGGTGAGCGGTGCTGCCGTCTCTGACACCCACCCCATTCCCTTGTGTCTCCTTGTCGCTGCCGCAGCGTGAGCTCAGTGTCAGGTAAGAGTTCCCACACCTGTCTGCACAGATGGAGGCATTTCCAACATCCACAGGGAGCTCGGAGTCTGGGCTGTCCCCTCCCACCATGCCCACCCTCTGTGGTGGCCCTGCCCCAGGCACAGAAGGGGTGGTGTGGTGGCTCCCACACTGCTTCTACCTGCCCTTGCCAGGTAATTCAGGCCCAGAGAGGTCAAAGGACCTGCCCAACATCACATAGTACCCTGACCTCTCTGGAGGCTTTTATCTGACTTGGGGCTGGTTGTATATGGTCCGACTCCAGGGCACAGCTATCCTGAGCCAGCACTCCTGGGCCCCAGGGCAGTGCCACCAGCCCGTCCTGCAGCTGAGGGCCTGGGCCTGCCCCTTCTCTGCTTGAGCCAAGAAGCCAGTCTCCTCCCCTAAGCGGTGGTGAGGCACCTACCCCCTCCTCGTTCCGCGCCCCCACCCCCACCCCCACCCTGCCCCGTGGGATGCTGGCCCACCCTGGGGCTGGAGGCAAGGCGCAGAGAGCCAGGTGGAGCCCTCAGGAGTTCTGGGCTGAGTGCCCTTTCCGCCCACAAGGCGGAAGATAGTGCCCCATCCCTATGCAGCAGTCTCGGAGCCCGGAAGCACCAGACCGAGCCCCGAGCTCCAGCTGCGTTGGAAATGCCTCCAGGCCGGTCGCCGGCCTCCAGCTTCCTGCCCACGCATCAGTCTCCGCTTGCCTCTCACCCAGCCCAGGGCTCCAGCGGAAGCCTTGGTTCAGAGACATAAAAGTTTCCAGGAAGCGTGGCTGCCTTGGGTGGAAAGGACCTGCAGGGCCGCCTGCTGTGGACTTGGCGGGTGCTCGCAGGCCCAGGGGTGCGAGCTGCAGGGTCTTCCTGCCACCGCCCCGCCTCCCTCCTCCCCCAGCCTCCTGCTCTTCCCCAGTCCAGCTGGTGGCTGCGGGGACCACGGTGCTGCCGCTAAGTGGTCTTCTCTCTCTCTTCTTTTCCTCTTTGTAAACCCTGGGGTTTCCTGCCTTGTTCCCTCCCTGACCTACTCTTCGCCTCTTCACCTGGCGGGCAGAGGAAGCTGCGCTGGGATCTGTGAGGACAGAGTGCTCTGGCCGTGGTGCTGCCCGCGAGCTGTGTGCCGGCGCCCGCAGGCCCCGCCCCCCCCGCTGGCCCCGCCCCTCTCCGCTCCAGGCCGGGGCAGCAGGGGCTGTGAAGCCAGCTCTGCCCCTCTCCCGAGGGGGCTGCGCATCACCTTGGGGAAACTTAGGCGGGGCTTGGCCTCAAAGCTCGGCTGTTTCCCCTGGAAGAGGGGTCCTGAGGTTGGGGACCAGGTGCCCAGCTTGGGGGCAGAGATTCGTCTGCCAGGACCCGGACCGGGAGGGCACCTGGAGCGGGGAGGGAGGCTCGCCCGAAACCCCTGCTTCCAGCCTAACGGTCAGCTGCTCTGCCTTCCACCGTGCCCTTTAACCCTTGCCTGGCTGTTATGGGGGAGGGCATCCGGGAATAGGGGCCTTCCTCCAGATCAACTACTGGGAGGATAGCCCCCACCCGGCACACTGCGGTGCGCACCACTACTGCCCCCCGACCCCCAGCCTGCAGCGGGAGGGTAGGGCTCTGGGGGAAATGCCCTCCTTGAGTTCCCAATCGGTTTGTGTCCTCAGAGCTGCTCTGGCCTCGGCGCACCAGTGCCACCCCCTGCCCAGGACGCTTAGTGTCCTCAAGAGCACGCCGCAGGTGCGGGGCATGCACACCATCATCAGGTGAGCCCCCCCCTCCCCTCAGGGCACTGCGGGCGGGCGAGCTGCCCTTCCCTAACCTGGCGAATGACCGCCACCCACAGAGACCGGGAAACCAGCCGCGACGAGTTCATCTTCTACTCTAAGAGGCTGATGCGGCTGCTTATCGAGCACGCACTCTCCTTCCTGCCTTTCCAGGTCTGAGGACGGGGCTGGGGGAGGCTGGGTAGCAGGGAGGAGGAGAAGAGGCTCCTCACCCTCATGCCCCCATCCTGCCCTGCACAGGACTGTGTGGTGCAGACTCCACAGGGTCAGGACTACGCCGGCAAGTGCTATGCGGGGAAGCAGGTACCAGGGGCCTGGCCTGCAGTGGGAGATAGGTGGAAACTGGGGAGGCAGGGTCTGACCAGCTCAACCTCATCCCCCAGATCACCGGCGTGTCCATCCTGCGGGCCGGCGAGACCATGGAGCCTGCACTGCGGGCCGTATGCAAGGACGTGCGCATTGGCACCATCCTCATCCAGACCAACCAACAAACTGGAGAGCCCGAGGTGAGGGGCCCCTGGGAGTGAGGGAGTGGAACCTCGGGGAGGGCGGGGTACGGGTGGAGCCAGAGGAGGGGGTGGCGGTGGAGTCCCCGAGAGCCCTGGTGGGCCTTCTGGGACCTCCTGACCCTGGGGCCTCCTGCAGCTCCACTACTTGCGGCTCCCCAAGGACATCAGTGACGACCACGTGATCCTGATGGACTGCACAGTGTCCACGGGCGCGGCAGCCATGATGGCTGTGCGGGTGCTGCTGGTGAGTGAGGGGGAGACGAGGAGTGGGTGTGTGGTGGGGCCGGGGCGGGTCCAGGGCCGCAGCTCAGCCCCTCACCCCACAGGACCACGACGTGCCGGAGGACAAGATCTTCCTTTTGTCACTGCTCATGGCGGAGATGGGCGTCCACTCGGTGGCCTATGCCTTCCCCCGCGTTAGAATCATCACCACAGCAGTAGACAAACGCGTCAATGACCTCTTCCGCATCATCCCTGGCATCGGTGAGGCTGCCTGGCCTCCTCAGTGGCGCTCAGGGGTGGGGTGGGGTGCGAGGGGGTGGGCAGATGGGCCTGCCTGAGACCCCACCACAAGGACCTGCTTTTTCCCCCAGGGAACTTCGGTGACCGCTACTTTGGGACTGACGCCGTCCCTGACGGGAGCGACGACGAAGAAGGCGGCTCCACTGGGTAGCCACCCACCTGCCCCAACTCCCCACGCCTCCCTGTCTCCCTTGAAGCTCGGAGTAGAGATGTTAATTTATTTTAATTAAAAAACGTGTTACCCATGTAACTTGTCTAAACATTTTATAAAATAAAGCTTTAGAGAAAGGAAGCCGCAGCCGGTGAGCGGGGTCCAGGACTGTTGTCCCACCTGGACCTGGCTTGGGGAGCAGGCCCCAGGGCTGCCCCAGTCCTCAAGTTCTGAGGCCCCCATGGAACTGGAGGACTGAGGGAGCCTGCCCTCCACTGGGTTCTGGCCAGGGCCCTGCCTCCTCCCGCCCCCAGCCCCTGCAGGACAAGGGGTCCTGGTCTTGTACCTAACTTTCCTCGTGTCCAGGCTTGGCCACATTTAGGAGAGGGCAGAGCTCGACCTGCAACTCCTGGACCTGCTAGACAGGCCCTTGGTGGCCACCTGGCCTGGACCTAGGGCTCTGGGTCTTACAAGGTGTCAGCAGCCTCTACAACCACTACCCCCGCCACCCCCACACCCCGCGTGTTTGTCCCACGGCAGGGGGCGCGGGTGGGGGGAGGAGACTGGTGTGCGGGTGGCTGAAGGAAGCAGTGAGGAGTTCGTGCTGGCCACAGGGGCCCCACTTGCAGGGGAGATGCCGGTGCCTCAGCGAGCCGGCCACATTGTCAGGGCCAGAAACCACGTCCGGCCCTGCCTTCACAGTTTTTGGGCAAGGGTACCCGCTAGGGTGCAGACCTGCCTGGCTCACAAACCTGAGGCAGGTTCCCAGCTGCAGTAGGTGGGCTGTCAGAAGCCCCCACACAGATGTCCCCTCCACCTCATGGCCTGGTCTCACTCTTTTCTGCCCTCCTGGTCTCTCTTGGTTCCCCGCCCCCCTCACAAAGGCCATGTCATGGAAAAGCTAGTTGTGGGGCGGGGACAGGAAGTCTCTGGGTGGGGGCCAGGCGAAGGGCAGCAGATAAAGGCGGGAGCTTGGTCCAGAGGTGGTCAGGCGCAGGGCCAGAGGAGCGACACAGCCCTAAGGTCGGCAGAAGGGACCTCTCCCCCACAACCTGGTAAGTGGACAGCTCCCCGCTCCAGCCCCGTCTCCAGGGCCAAATTTATTCATTCATTCATCCTGTGCTCTAGTGCCTGGAGCCTGCAGCAGGCCTGGCCCTGCTCAAGTGCTGACAGGCAAGGAGGCAGAGATGCCCTTCTGTCTGGCCAGCTCTTCCCAGATGAGAAATGAGGCAGACAGTTGATGAGCTGGGCAGGAACTAGGTCATCCCAGGAGGGGCCCCCGAGTCCATCTAGAGGCTAACTAGCTCCCAGAGAAGATACCAAAGCCACACCTGCTCATGCGTGTGCAAAAAGCACATGGCCCCAGACACACACATGTGTGATGCAGCTCAGGGCTCTCACCCTACTCAGCCACCAGCCTGTGGGTGGGACAGCTTCCTCCCACTTCCCCAGAGTCAGTGGTGGCCTAGGACCAAGCCCTACCCCCTCAAGCTGAGGGTCCCTCACCAGAGACATCTCCCGGAGACAAGGTCACAGCTTAGGGGGGTTCTTGGGCCACATCCTGCCAGGACCCTGAGGGGTGGCAGAAGTGGTCACCTTCCAAACAGACCTGATGAATGGGTCTTTGGGGTGCCACTGGAGAAAGGGGCAATTCCTCCAGCCTCAGGGAGCCTCCCAGTCGCAGAAACAGCACCAGGGTTCAAGGTCCAGGACTGGAGCCACTGGGGACTTCCAGCATGAGGAGAAGCTGGGTGGTGCTGGTGGGGCCAGAGAAGCCCATCCCCAGGCAAACCGCTCAGGCTGCGTGCCAGCTGGGACTGATGAGTGGCCCCTTGTGTTGCTCTCTGGGCACCTGGGCTGCTGTGGCCCCAGGAGAGGCCAGGGGGTGGGGGACGAACCTGAGGAGTAGCTGAGGGTGGGCCTGCAGCCTGGAGAGACCCTCAGAGCCTGGGCCAGGACAGACCCCGAGCCCCTCCCTCACTTGTCCAGAGGCTCCTGGGACACGAGGTGAGGAACCCCAAAGAATAATGAGCCTTCGAAAGCCCCGTCAGCCGCCTGGGCGGTGCCTTCAGGACTGTCCAACCTGAGAATGGTGAGCATCCAGGGACAATCTCAGGTTTGTCAGCCCGCAAGGTGCCGTCCCCTCCCCAGCAGCAGCAAGGGGCACATGGACTCCAGCAGAAGGGTGTGTACTGTCTGGGTAAGGATTCCACCCATCAGAGTGTCTCAGTTCTCCGCTGGGACACCAGGAGTCAAGAAGAAACCGCCAGATGCCAGTGTCCTGGGTTTGGCTTGATACAGCCTGAAGTGCTCCAGGGTGAGTCCCAGTTAGAGTCGTTTGTACATGTTTCAGCGCTGAGCCCCTGTACGAGGCAGCCAGAGACGCTGCACGACAGGCTGCATGGTGCTGGGACACTTCCAGACCCTCCAAGGTCAAGCTGAGAGCTGGGGCGGGGGCAGGAAGGGAGGGGGCCGTGGATTCACTTTTGAAGGAACAGGGCAGGGGGCAGCAGGTGGGTTTTAGCTGTGCTTAGAAGGGTGAGAAAAGGGCAACTAGCAACGGGGTTCGCGGGGACCCAGGTGTGTGACCCCGAGGAGGGCCCTGGTTGGGAGCCCTGGAGAGCAGAGCGAGGATACATCCGCTGGGGCGGCGGACAGGTGGGTGGGCCTAGTTCCCTGGCGAGGCCCTGGGCGCGGGAGCTCACCGGCTGGCTTCCAACTGGGGGCGGAGAACCGCCCCGGCGTCACGTGTCTGGGGGTGGGACTGGCGCTGGCTTGGACCCTCCCCAACAGCCACCACGCCCCCTAGTCCCAGCGCGAGCCGAGTATCCCAGCGCGAGCAGAGTATCCCGGCCCGGGCCTGCTGGGGGCCGCGCTCCGGGACGGAAAGAGAATGGACAGGACTGGAAGGAGCCGCGGTCCAGGGCGCCGCGGGTGCTGCCTCGGGGCCCCCCGAAGTTCTGGGGAGCCTGAGAAGGGGGCCTCCCTGAGACCGAGGAAGCCCAGTTCTCAGGACTTGGAGAGGATGGGTGACCGGTCGCGCCAGGGACAGGGGTTACCGCATAGCGATGGGATCTTCCCGCCGGGACGGGCCGAGCGGGGTCCTCGGGGCCCCGAGCCGACCGACACCGGAGACGCTACTCCAAGAGGGCACGTGACTGCGGGCGCGTCCGGCCCCCCGCGCCCACGTGGCCCGCGCTCCCCTCCGGGCCGCGTCTTGCCAAGTTGTTGCCGGGTTTCCTTGAACCAGGAGAACTCCCGGGACCGCTGGCCCGTCGCGGGGCCTTAGTCTGCAGCTGCCGCTTGGGTTCCTGGAATAAAGCTCATCACGCGGTGACGTCGAAGGCAACGTAGGCGGGGGAGGGGGCGGGCTGCCTCGAAGCCAGCGTAGGGGAGCCCACGCGATACGGCCCCGCGCTCAACCTACTTGGACGCAGATTACCTGCGCCAGGTCTGCCGGGAGCGAGTGGGGAGACGTGAGCCGCCGCCACCGCCCACATCCCCATGGCAGACCCGCCCCTCCTCGTGGCCAGGCCCCACACGCCGAACACGTGCTGGGTGGGGCTGCCTCTCGGTACTTCCCGGGGGTGTGGGAGGTAGGACAGGGAAGGGAAGCGGGAGGTGTCCCTAAGACCGTACCCACACGCTGCGACCACGACTTCTGCTAAGAGCCCAGGGTCCTAAGACTGGGCACAGAAGAGCAAAGGGCACTGGGGGGACTTCATCCATGCCCGGGGCCCTCAGTCCTCCTAAACAAAGGCCAGGAGGGGCGGAGGTCCCGTTGCCCACCACTCTGCATCCCCATCATTAAACATTGGTTTCGTGTTGTCACGTCCTATTTCTGTCAGTATCTCAGGTAGAAAATACTGAAAATGAGGAAAAACGTCTGAGGATGCTCAGGCTGGCAGGGAAGTAGGAAGGGGCCTTCCGCTCTGAATGTGCAGGGCATTTGGGGCCACCTATCACGGGGAGGTTTCCAGAGCCTGCCCAGTGGTAGTCCCTGGCCAGGGTAGCGCAGCTCTGCTTCATCAGCCAGGAAATAAAACCACCTGTGTCCTCAAGTGACAAGACCACCAACCACTTGTGGTTGATTCATATGATATATGCTGTACAGAAATTAAAATAACCAGATGTAGCCACATGGATTAAAAAAAAAAACCTACATTGAATGAACACTCACAGTGATTTAGTGCTGTACAGTTTATGTAAATCTTAGAAATCAGTGGTACATTCCAGATGCTGACACTGGTTGTTGTTCAGTAAGTAGCTAAGTCGTGTCTGACTCTGCAACCACATGAACTGTAACATCACTTCTCTGTCCATCACTGTCTCCCTGAGTTTGCTCAAACTCATGTCTATTGAGTCAGTGATGCCATCCAACCATCTCATCCTCTGTCACTCCCTTCTCCTCTTGCCCTCAGTTTTCCCCAGCATCAGGGTCTTTTCCAGAGTCAGCTCTTTATATCAGGTGGCCAAAGTGTTGGAACGTCAGCTACCCTGACACTGGTAGGCAGGGTTTAAAACCATAAACAGAAGTGGGCTGAAGTGCCTAGTGGCCACCTCTGGATCCCCGGGAGAGAGGTACAAAGGGGTCTTTATTATGTTTTCCCTTTAATTCTTGGCTGTTCTGGATCTCCCTTGCTTTGCACAGGCTCTCTCTAGTTGTGGTGGGTGGGGGCTGCTCTTTATTGAGGTACACGGGCTTCTGATTGCAGTGGCTTCTAGTGTGGAGCACAGGCTCTAGGCACACAGGTTTCAGTACTTGCAGCACTCAGGCTCAGTAGTTTTGGTGTGCAGGCTCCAGGGTGTGCAGGCTTCAGGAGTTGTGGCACACAGGCTTAGTAGCACCATGGCATGTGAAATCTCCCTGGGCCAGGGATTGAACCCATGTCCTCTACATTGGCAGGTGGATTCTTATCCACTGTGCCACCAAGGAAATCCTCTTTTTGGAAAAAAAAAAAAAAAAAAATCCACTGGCCCACCAGGGAAGTCCCTATCTTTTTGTGGAAAATCTAAATTAAATTACTTCATGTTTGTTATGTCCAAATAGTGCTTCCAGGTGTTTGTTATATTATTTTTATGCTTTAATTTTTTTTTCAAATCATTTCTGCCTTGCTCTTCACTAAGACCAAAGACACAGAAGAAAGATCAGCACCCCCACCTGAGGAGCACAGCCAAGAGGGGCCAATACCCGCTGCGACGTGGAAGGTGACACCTGCAGCCGAAGACTGGTGTTTCTGGAGGCAGCTGCTCCCTACCGTCTTGTGGAGCCAGGGAGTCAGACCCAGGGGCCATGTGGCTTAGGGTGGCCTCTGCCACCTAATGCCAGGGTCCCCAGGGTCTGAGCCATCCTGATGTGAGAAGGCATACATGGTGGACATGAACACCCAGACACGGACACCACGGGGCAGAGATGGAGCCTCCTGCAAGAGCCCAAGACTGGATGCTTGTCTTGGGGGTGAGGAGACAGGTACAAAGGCAGCTGCCTGTACTGTGTCCAGGGGTGCCCGATGGGGCACAGGATGTCACCTGCCCCTCTCTCCCTACCATCAACCTCAGGAGGGCCAAGGAGGTTAGCTGCCCCCAGAGTGTAAGACTCCCCCCAAAATAGGATTATGCAGGGATCATTAAATAAGACATACACCTGGTCTGCAGTGAAAACATTTATTTTTTACAAGTAATCTTTATTATAGGTCAACATTCAGACATAGAGACCATCACCATGGGAAACTTCCGTGACCCCTCAGCCTAGCCCCAGGTGTGTGCACGGGCTCAGGACAGAGGTCGGACCCCAGCAGCAGGACAAACCAGCACATGGACGACCATGGTCCATGAACCCGCATTTAGCTTCTAACCACAACGTATACAGGTTTCAGTGTAAACTGCTTCCCCTGCCCACCCGAAACACCATCCCATTTCCAAGGAGATAAAACCGACCAGAAGTTGCTGAGCACAGGACCCACGCCCAGCCTCTTCCCTGAGGTGAGGTAGGAGAATAATGTCCAAGCTGGAGCCCATCTCCTACCTCACAGGGACCCTCTGGGTGGGTCTGGGGTCAGGAGAGAGACCCCTTGGAATGCGGCTTTGTCACTGGTTGTATCTGATGCCTAGAAAATGGGTTTTAATGTTTCAAAGGAGGGAGGGGTTGAGACACTCACCTCAGGGGTCAGGTGAGTCCCCAGGGACAGGGAGGCAGCCCTGCCCCCCACCCCCAGAGGCTGACACCTGGCCTGCCACCCACACCTATCCCAGGACACAACAGGGTCGGGGTTTCCTTCTGTGCGCAGCAGGCCAGCTTGCCCAGACCCCTGCTCCTGCCCACTGATCAAGAAACCAGAGGCAGTTTTGGAGCCAACATTTATTGTACTGTCGCTTTGCCCTGGACGGCAGCAGTCACGCTGCTGGGTGATATATACATATACACATATGTACACACACTGCCCACACCTACAGCAGAGACGACGCCAACCGTGCTTGAAAGGACAGTAAAAATGTAGCTTTTGCCAATTCCACAGGAGAAGGAGTCACAACCAAAAAAGCATAACAGGAATCCTGTGTCACATGGGTTCACAGCTCAGAATACTGGGAAAGGAATGAGATCAGTCACTTTTCACACCCTCTCACCACACCCCACAAGCAAGCTGTGTCCCTGGTGGGGCTTGCTGAGAGCCAGGGAAGGGCGGACAGGGCCCCCAGGCTCTGGGCACCCACCCACTCACTGGAGGTCTCACACCAGGTGCCAGGGAGGCTGCCCATCTGCCCTGGAACAGGTCCTCCGCCCCACCCAGAGCAGAAGCGCCATGTCCATGTTCCCTAATGGGTTCCTCGTGGTGCTGGCTGCTCAACTGATCAGAGAAGCAGGAAGGCTCACACACGAGCGGTAACGTCTGAAGCAGTTTGAAAACAGAATAACGCCCAAGGAAGACAAGAGACCACGTCACCAAGCAGAAACAGAAATCTACAGGCCACCAGCCTCTGACCGCCCCTCAGCCACTCCCATGCTCCTGCAGCACCACAGGGCACCCCAGCACTAGCCACAGCACTTCTCCTTTCCCGCCACAGCAGGGAGAGGGTTGTCTCCTCTGAACACACGAACAGGGGATGCTCCAGACACAATACGCTGCTCACCAGGGAAACACAGCCAGGGGCCTAGGTCTCCAGTCAGGGTGAGTGCCTGAAGGTTCCCAGACTTTTTCTGCTTCCAGATCAACAAACTGGACACGCAGGACACACAGGGTCTGAGTCAGGGTCAGGTGAAGGGGCATGGTCTAGACCTAGCAGGTGCTGGCTCCTTGGGGACCTGGGCCTCATGCAGTCGTTACCATCACCAGGAGAATTGTTGTCATTGTCATCATGATTTACTAGATTTTTGCAATTCTGTGGGAGACTGGGTTCAACAAACCTGCAGACCTGCCCCTTTTCCATGGCACCCTGGTCTCCAGGGGATCGTCACGATTCTAGCAGATGAGCAGTAAGATTCCGGAACTGAGACACACCTGGCAAGGGACTAACCCTGACTTGTGGGGGGGTGGGTCTTGGAGTCTTCCACCCGCAAAGCAACACACCCACCCACTGCAGAAGGGGCGGCTGCCTGCCTTGCTAGAGTCCAAGCTTTGAACTTGTTTTTTGGCCATTCTGGGGAAAAACAACTCGTTTCCTAAGCTATTTCCAGAAACAGGATGGCTGACTAGGGCCTGCTCTCAGGCTGAATTCTTGATGTCTGCCTGAGGCTGGCACCAAAGACCAGCCTCCTCCCTGGTCCTGGACAGGTCAAATAACTGATTCCTTGTTCTTTTAAGAAGTCTGATTTTAGCATGTTATTTCTAATTTAATACCAGTGCATTTATCTCACCTCTCACTGAATGTCTTCATGATCATTTTCACAGGCAAAAACCCCAAATAAAACAATACCATTAAGTGCCTCTGGACCTGGTGATTGCAGAGCACAGCACAGCGAGTAAGCTGGGGCCGTGGGTGGGCAGGTGGTGTGGGGGACAGTGGCTCTGGGAGGGTGTCCTGGTGCGTCTGACCTCCTCACGTGCAGCCCCTGCCCACAACCTCCCCCACTGGACACTGAGGAGGAGTCCAGTGGTCACTAGGTTCATTCTGCAGAAACCAGGCAGGCCTGCTTGGGCCACACAGGTCTCGAGGTGCAGGTGTGGCACAGGCCCAGCACAAGCACGTCTCCAAGTCCTCACAGTGGTGGACTACCCCAGGGCTAGACGCAGACAAGACAGACTGGCTTCCGACAGTCCACAGGTGGTGGTGCTGAGACAGGTGAGAAAGCTTCTGTGGTCTGGCTGCAGGTGAATGAGCCAAGGGGACCGAGGCCTCCTGGGGACTGACCCTCTCCCCAGAGTGTGCCTTTGGTCCAGCTGGTCCTTCCTCCATGAGCTCGACATCTCTAACTGCCCAAACCATCCACAATGGCCAAAGGGAGCAGGTGGAGGAAAGTGGATTGGAGGTGGGTTGGGGGTGGGAAGCAAGAGGGCTATGCAGCCCACTCACCACCGGCAGCCTGGATTCAGCCCCTCTGACCACCACTAATTGGGCCGCTGATACCATCTGTGGTTCTTGGAGGTCCAAGAAAGGATTACAAAGAGGCCAGGTGGGCCTGAAGGAATGTGGAGGGCAGTGCAGGGAAGGGGAGCATGGAGGCTGCAGGGACGTCCCAGCAGGGGAGGGAGCACACTCGAAGCACAGGGGCCTCAGGTCAGATACGGGAATACCTGCCATGAGGTGAAGCAGATGAGGTGAGCGTGAGTACCACAGGGCAACACCCCGGGACTGGGAGCCAGGCCCAGCTCCTTCCTGTCAAGTGAGTCCAGAGGCCCTGTCTGTGGCTGCAAGGTAGGCAGACAGGGCAGGGAGCAGACCCCACAGCTTCCATCAGGCAGCACCTGCCTCAGGCCCCCATGAAAACAGGAAACAGAGTGCCCATCCCGCCTGAGCCCACCTGGCGGTGAGGGACCACAAGGGCCATCCACCCGCCACGCCAACCTGCCTGAGAGTCCTGAGGCAGCCCCACGTCCGGTGAATGCAGTCTGGCTGCAACACACCCACAACACAGACAGACATGGACATAACCCATACATGCTATTAAAAAAGGAAACAACAGAAGATGAAGAAGACCGTAGCTAAACTGCTTTAAATACTGCATGCTACGCACTTCATGTGTCGGGGGTGGATGGGCGGGCACAGAGGCGGGTCGGCGCGGCCCTCCTGGGGCCAGGGCGGCTCCCACGCCATCTCTGTGACTACAGTTCATGATTCTAAGGTTGAGTGGCCGGGTGCTGACTGATCCTGGATTTAGTTGAACCCATCGGTGTGGTAGCTGGGGTGGGAGTCAGCCGTGAGCTGGGTGGTCTCCGTGGCAGACGCCGGCTGGATGACGATCGGCGTGTCTGCGGCCTCTGCAAGCAAGTGACACGCATGGAGTGAGGTCAGGCCAGTGAGCTTCATGGCCCCGACACTGTGTGACACACTCAGCCGCCTGGTGGCTCGACTGGGGTCAGAGGTCGTAGGACAAGCACTCGAAAGGGTGACGCTGCCTGGACCTCTGCCCCACACGGCCTTCCTCAGCGGCCTCGGCCCTCGGCCCTCCCCGCCTACTCGGCTGCCACAGTCCGTGGCGGGGACAGCCCTCCGAGCCTGCTTTACCTCCAGCGTCCACGTTCACACCTCAACCGTCCCGCTGCCACCACAAACACTCCCGCACAGTGTCAGTGCCCTCCTGTTTGATGAGACAGGGCGACACGTTCAGGGCCCGCTCCAGGCCCGCCCCTCGCGCACCACCCGGGCGGTGGGCGCACTCACCCCTCTCATCGGACTGCAGCTGCGCCTCCAGGTCCTCGGGGGACACATAGAACTCCGTCTCCTCCCCCTCAGGCGCCTTGGGCTTGCACTTGCCACAGCAGCAGTTGAAGCAGCAGCAGAGGCAGCAGCAACAGTAGCAGCAGGTGAGGAGCCCACAGAAGATGAACAGGGCCTGGGGGGAGGGGGACAGGGCTGTGTGAGGAAGCCGGGGCCTGGCCCTCACCCCCGCCGACCCCAGTTACAGAGGGGTCCTCAACCAACAGTGGATTCTTTCCCAGATCAAGAAGAATAAAGAACATTAAGACAGGAAGACAGGAAAGGCAGAAAGAAAGACCAGCTGCATAAGAAGAGTAAATTTTGAAGGGGGGCGGGGGGGAAGGGGGACTGGCAGCCGCCGGACTGGCTTCCAACAGCACAGTGCCCGGCAGTGAGCCACACTCTCGGGCCTTACATGGCATATGCTTTGAATAAAATCAGGAAATCAAGTAATGTTACCATATAAAACAATACTATCTTTTCAAGTTTCTCAAGGTAGACATTTCAAACACATCTTCTCAATTACAAAAACAAATCTCTCCACACTGTGATGACAAAAGTGTGTTTCCTGTTTCTATCACAGTGACGCATAAAAGAAAATACTGTGGATGCCACCCTTCAGCACAGGCCCCACTCTGTGCATCCAGGTCAGCTGCAGGCAGGCCACCAGGCCAGCAAAAGCTGCTGGGACTGGACCTTTGCTGTATCCACAGGGATGAGGAGCCTGCCACATGCCCAGACCCACCCGCCAGGATGCGAGTGTGGGAGTCGCAGCCTCACCTTGGCCCACCAGCTGGAGAGCACAAAGTAGGTGTTCACGTTCTCCTCCCCGAACTGCTCGGCCACGTAGAGCCCCAGTGAGCCGTACTTGTCGTAGATGTTTCTTTTCGTGGCGTCCGTCAAGATGGCGTGGGCGTTGTTGATCTCCTTAAACTTGTCTGCAGCCTCCGGGTTATCAGGGTTCTTGTCAGGGTGGTATTTCAAGGCCAGCTTCCTGCAAACCAAAACCATCTGCTGGTTGTGCATTTTGTATTCACCCACTGGATGGAGGGCTAGCAGAGACACATTTACCCGTCACCAGCTCCCCTGCTAACTTTCCACAGAACTCAAGAACGCCAGGGTCAACAGAAATTTCTGCAATCGTCCAGAGCCATCCACAGAGGAGCAGGTGCCCTGTGAGAGCTTACCTGCAAGCAGCCTGCTCCAATCCCCCCAGGAGCTGCCAGCCCTACTGCTGCCCTCTAGTGTCCCGGACGCTCATTGAACATTTGTCAAATGGAGGCAAGGGCAGGGACTGGGCAGCAAAGGCTTTTTAAATGTGTCTGATAAGGAGATAAGGGAGACCATAAAGGACTGTGTCAGGTGGTTGCATCAATGACAGTGTCTTAGAGACACTGCATGGGGTGGGGGTGGGGCAAGCTCAGAGGGAAGGCCGCCCCAGGGTGTGGAGACTAACCCACAGTCACAGCTCAGCACACTCAGACCTGCCCCCCAGGCCTCTACTCCAGGGCAGGGAGTTCAAATGACCCACAAGGAGCTGTTTAGTTTAGTTTTTAAAATTTATTTATGTAAGGGGCTGTGTTTTTTTTTTTTTTAATTTATTTATACAAGGGACTGTTTTCTGTTGCCCAGAAAACATTAAGGTAACAATCATGAGATACAATAGAACTGCTACTGTGACCCTGCAAGTAGGCCAGGGAAACAGGGAGATATAAGACAGCCATGCAGGAGCTGCTGGGGGTGGAGGCTTCTTACCGGTAGGACTTCTTAATGTCATCCGAGGTTGCGTTCTTATCCAGCCCCAGTACATGGTACAGGGACTCCCCAGAGGTAGAGAGTGAGCGCTGTCTCTGGTCTGCCATGGCACGCTAGTCTACAAGGAGAACACAGAGAAAATATCAGAAAATACAGATTAAAACTCCCAGCACAGAGCAGACAGACTTGATTCTATTTGAGGCAAAAAATTACAGCACTCTGTGGGGGTCACAACACACACAAATACAACACATTCATCTACAGCAGAAAGGAGTGAGGAGTGGTCCCACGTTAAGATAAGGGGCAGTTTCTGACTGCTACAATATTGTCACCCTACTGCTACTGCTAAGTCACTTCAGTCGTGTCCGACTCTGTGCGACCCCATAGACGGCAGCCCACCAGGCTCCCCCGTCCCTGGGATTCTCCAGGCAAGAACACTGGAGTGGGTTGCCATTTCCTTCTCCAATGCATGAAAATGAAAAGTGAAAGTGAAGGCGCTCAGTCGTGTCCGACCCTCAGCAACCCCATGGACTGCAGCCTTCCAGGCTCCTCCATCCATGGGATTTTCCAGGCAAGAGTACTGGAGTGGGGTGCCATTGCCTTCTCCGACTGTCACCCTAAGTAGGCTATAAAAATTTAAGTATGTTTACCACAATCCCTTGAGCAACCTCTAAGTAAAAACATAAGGGGGCCTAGCTAGAAAGCTGAAAGAAAAATGAGAAGGAAACTCTACAGATGAAAAGCTCCAGTGAAACGAAGACACTGTCAAATGGATAAAAATGCAAGAGACACACTTTAAAAACAGGGTCTCAAAATACATAAAAAAGTTTTGACAAATAAGGGGAGAAGCAGACAATTTCACAGTCACAAAAATCTTAACACCCCTCTCTCAGAAACTGACAGAACAGAAACACACACAAAGTTAGGGAAAATGCCAACAATCTGAAGAACACTATCAACCAACATTACCCAATTACTTGTGTGACACCCACATCCACAGAACTTACACTTTTACATGATGGGCCTTAAAACAAGCTTCCAAAAATCTAAATGGACAGAGGGCTTCCCTGGTAGCTCAGCAGTAAAGAATCTGCCTGCTCATGTAGGGGACACGGCTCAATCCCTGGTCCGGGAGGATTTCACATGCTGTGGAGCAATGAAGACCGTGCACCACAACGGCTGAGCTGCAGCTTAGAGCTTGTGCTCTGCTACGAGAGAAGCCACTGCAATAAGCCTGTGTACCACAACTAGAGCTGCCTGTGTGCAGCAACGAAGACCCACACAGCCGAAATTAAAAAAAAAATTAAATGGACTGAACTCGTATACAGTATGTCCCCAACAGGAACAGATTAGAGACCCAAAAGGAAAGTATCTAGGAAAACCTCAGTGTTTACTATGAAAACAATACACTTTGAAACAGCATGCAGTTCAAAGAAAAGAAGACAGACATCATTTCTAAATTCATTACTAATGTAACAATCTGTGTGTGATTATAAGCTACTACTTAAAAATAAGTTGGTGTATATATATATATATCATAGTTGCCAAAACTCAGAAGCAAGCAGGATGTCCTTCAGCAGGTGATGGATAAAAAACTGTGGTACATCCAGACAGTGGAGTGTTACTTAGCACTGACTGAAATGAGCTACCAAACCATGAAAAGACACAGAGCAGCCTAAATGCATTTAACTCAGTGAAGGAAGCTGATCAGAAAGAGCTACACACACACTGCAGGACTCTACCAGTCTAACACTCTGGAGAAGACAAACCTATGAAGACAGTAGAAAGACGGGTGTTTGCCAGGGGCTGGGGGCAGGGAGGATGAACAGGCAGAGCACAGAGGGTTTTTACTGCAGTGAAACTATTCTGATACCACAATGCTACATACACATCATCATTACATTTGTCAGAATCAGAAGAATGTGCAACACCAAGAGTGAGCCCTGATGTAAACTGTGGACTTGAGTTAATCTGTATCAATGTTAGACCATCACTCTAAACAATGTACCACTCAATGCCAAAAAACTGGGACTGGGGGCAGAGGCAGGAAGTACAAGGCAACTCTCTGAACAGTGTACTCAATTTTTGTGTAAACCTAAAACTGCCCCAAACAGTTCTACTATCCTCAGAGACTGAAATTACAGCAATCTATGACCACAAGGAGCACAGAAAGAGAATGCAGGCTCCGGAAATCACCATCTGAGCAGGGAAGCTGTCAACAAAGCAGAGGGCATAACTGCCTGTAACAGCTAGAGGCCAGAGAACAGAGGAGGCATGATTCAAGGAACATCGGAAGGGAACCAGCATATGCAAAGTAGAAAACGAGAAGCTCCATCTAGTGGGAATTTGAAAGGCAGAGAATACAGCCAACTGAGAAAGAAATAGTCAACCAAAAACAAAATTAGTGCTGACAGAAAACACAAGTGTGCAAACTGCAGCCCCGCAGAGCAGAGCAGCAAGGTCAAACGTCCATGTCCTGGGCGCTGAGAACTTCCCCAAACAAAACATGCTTCCAGCTCTAAGGAGAAAGGAGTTTCGTCCTAAGAGTCCATCAATGCAGGAGTTTGGGAAAAGCACAGCTTGCATATCCTGAACGAACCAACGATCTGGACAGCACTTCAGCAAAATGAGGAAGGAAATCAAGAAACAGGAAAAGGAGAACATGTGGTAAGAAGAGTGGCGGCAACTGCTTCAGAGGAGGGTCACTTCTGATCACAACCAGGACACAAGCACATGAACTCCCTCCAGACTGGGTTCCTCAGGGACCAGGCTCCCCCAGGCACAACGACAACTGTCACAGGCACAAACAGAAGCACAGAGAGGTGCAGTCAGGACCCAAGCCAAACCAAAGGGCACAAAGAACGTTGTGACGTTGGTGTGTCACCGTCGAGCCTCACTGCCATCCAGAGCCGATGGGCTCTGGAACCAGGGTAAGCCCAGTTCTAATAGCTTCCAGCTGTCGGCATGGCCAGGTCACTGCAGCACTTGGCGTTTACCTCATCTGGATTAGAAACAAGGACACACGTCCTCACTACCAGGGCAGGGCCTGCAGGGAGCTCAGAACCCTCAATGATGTTAATGACAGCATATTCTCGTCAAGTCTCCATTACTAAGAATTTACTCTACAGCAGAAGTAACTTGACTATGTCAAGTTTATTATCACTTGCTAAGTAATTTTTTTGGTCCTGAGAACTGTTCTAGAAAATACAACTTTGACAAATTACTTTTTATTCTCAGCTACTCAGTTCCTACTGAATAACCCTTTTACAGCCCACCCACAGAAAAATACCAACAACTAATACTTTCGTATCTGCTCCACAGAAGTTAACTACATCATCAACTGTGTCGTTGTTCAGTCATTAAATCATGTCCAACTCTGACCTCATGGACTGCAGCACACCAGGCTTCCCTGTCCTTCACCATCTCCCGGAGTTTGCTAAAACTCACGTTCATTGTATTGGTGATGCCACCCGACCATCTCATCTTCAGTCACCCCGTTCTTCTCCTGCCCTTGATCTTTCCCAGCATCAGGGTCATTTCCAATGAGTTGGCTGTTCACATCAGGTGGCCAAAGTATTGAAGCTTCAGTTTCAGCATCAGTCTTCCCAATGAATATTCAGGGTTGATTTTCTTTAGGATTGACTGGTTTGATCTCCCTGCTGTCCAGGGGACTCTCAAAAGTCCTCTTCAGCACCGAAATTGGAAAGCGTCAATTCTTCAGTGCTCAGCCTTCTTTATGGTCCAATTCTCATATCCATACATGACTACTAGAAAAACCATAGCTTTGACTAGACAGACTTTTGTTGGCAAAGTGATGTCTTTGCTTTTGAATATGCCATCTAGGTTTGTCACGGCTTTTCTTCCAAGCAAGCATCTTTTAATTTCATGGTTGCAGTCACCATTCACGGTGATTTGGGAGCCCAAGAAAATAAAGTCTGTCACTGTTTTCATTTTTTGCCCATTTATTTGCCATGAAGTGATGGGACCGGATGCCATGATAGTTTTTTGAGTGTTGAGTTTTAAGAGGTGCCAGCTACTTAATGTGACTGACGAGAAGGCCCTGTGAAACTTTAGCATCTAAGTCAAGACTCCCCAGCACCACTTATGCCTGAGACTTCCATGCTCCTGCACCAAGTGGCAGAATTTCCTGGTCTACGACAAAACCACCCCGAGGAAACACAACACACACGTGGATGAGTCAGGGTGAGCCAGTCTCTGTGGTTCACACCTGCCTCTTCACGCACAGACAGACCACTGACTAGTAAAACCTTAAAGTTAGATTTCTTAACTTCAGTGAACTGCCAGCACCTATATCCAAATTTTAAGGCCAATATTTGTTTAATAATAAATATACCTCTTGCTGCTGCTACTGCTAAGTCACTTCAGTCGTGTCCGACTCTGTGCGACCCCATAGACGGCAGCCCACCAGGCTCCGCCGTCCCTGGGATTCTCCAGGTAGGAACACTGGAGTGGGTTGCCATTTCCTTCTCCAATGCATGAAAGTGAACAGTGAAAGTGAAGTCGCTCAGTCGTGTCCGACCCTCAGCGACCCCATGGACGGCAGCCTACTGGGCTCCTCCGTCCATGAGATTTTCCAGGCAAGAGTACTGGAATGGGTTGTCATACACCTCTTGAAACCCAGCCAAATAAATAAGTAAATAAAAATATTATAAAAAAATAAACACATCTCTTCAAACCCAGGGATTAAAAACCAGGTTCCACGTTCTGAGTCCCTGGTACCCAGAGCTTCCCCTCCCCAACCGGGAGCTGGAGCCCCTATGGCGCTGGGCACCAGAGTGTGGTGGGGCAGGACAGGACCTTCGGAGTAGACACTGGCACCACCAGGCAGGTTCTCCCCACAGAAGAGCAGGCTCATGCTCACACAGATCAAGACTGTTGGGAACCAAGAGCTTCCAAAAAAACGAGGTGGTGATAAAATCCAGCCAGTTAAGACGGGAAGCCAGGGTGACAGGTCTGCAGGCAAGTGACAAATGCACAGAAATGCAAGAACCCACCTAAGGAGCAGCAACAGGCCGACTGTGAACCTCCTGGACCGCATGGTGGGGGTGACGATACAGTGGGGCAGCCCCATGGGTGCCCCTGGGTAAAGGTGAGGGGGCAGCAATTTCATTGGTATCACCTCCATCTCGTTTGCCAAATTCAAGGAAAACTGGAACAAACACTTTTACTTAAAAGACGATGTGAATATCTTCAGAATGTGTCTGGTGATCTGGTTGTTTCTGAGAAGCACCAGGGAGTAGAGGTTAAAATATTTCTTCTTAAAAAAAAAAAAAAAAAAATTTCTTCTTGGACTTTCCCGGGGCATATAGTGTATGGGAATCCACCTGCCAATGCAGGGGACACAGGTTCAAACCCTGATTCCAGGAAGATTCCACATATTGTGGAGCAACTAAACTGGTGAGCCGCAACTACTGAGCCCTCGCCCTAGAGACCAAGAGCCACAACTACTGAAGCCCGTGTGTCTAGAGCCTGTGCTCTGATAAGAATAGTCCTTGCGCACCACAACTAGAGAAAGCCCATACACAGCCATGAAGACCCAGCATAGCCAAAAATAAAAAGTAAATAAATAATTAAAAAAATAAAAGACTTCGTTGTCTACCACTATTCCCATACTATTGTTTTTTTAAATCATGGTCTTCTGTAGGCTTTTCTGCACTGCATGAACTTGAGGCACCTGTCATGACTCACGTCCAGGACACACAACTTCTGCATGCCGGGCTGTTGCTTTCACTGAGCACTCAGCCTTCTTGGTCCTCAGGCCGCCCTACGGGTGTGGACCTGTCTCCATGTGCTAACAATAAGCAAGGCTCCAGCAGTCCCTACAGTGCCCTTTCTCATTAGCGCCCAAGAGCAAGCTGTCCATTTGGGGATGTGTTTTTGGCTGTGAGCCAATCAAAGGGCCGTAAATGAAGGATCCTGACAACCAGGGTCCAGTCAACTGCAAATCCTCCTAAGAACCCAAGAACATCCTTGCATGGACTCCCTCCAACCCAGTTTTGTATCATTAGAGTTGGCATCACAAACACTAAGAGTAAGGGACTAAACAACCTTGTATTTGAATAAAATCACTGACAGCACAGCAATCAGTCTGGACAGCTCAAGCCTAATTTAATTGTCTCAGCAAGCTGGGTACAGTAAAAGGCAGAACAGACTTGAACGTCAAGGCTTGCTCAGTGCTATTTGTCAAAGGATTATCATCACTCTAGAGTTGGCATGCGAGCTTTTTTGTAAAGGACAAGACAATAAATACTTGTCTTATGGGCCTGAAATCTACAGTCTCCACCACCACGTTGCAAGTTTCTGCCTCTGAGGCATGAAAACACACTGTGTCTAAGAGAATGGGTACAAGTGTGCACCCAGATACCAGATCTAAGGACAGCAACCGGCATACCCCTTGCCCCAGGGGTCAAATCATGGCTCTCTTGTGACTCATTTTAGGGAAGCTGGGTTTTGTGAATGGGCTTACATGTGTGTGCTGTGAGCAAGTGTAGGTGTAGTCACTGTGACTCTTTTTTAGTCCTCAAAGTTAACTTGGCATAAATGTAAAACGAAGACGTGGGCAAGAAACATTATGAATATGCATTTCCAATCGAGACGGTAAAACTCAAATTTTTCACAACACGAAGCAATTAGGCCAGACAGCAGCAAGAGCATTGCATCCCCACCCCTACTCCCACAAAAAAATTGCTGGAAAAGCTGTGGACTAGGTGACGGCATTTTTTACAGAAACCATCCAGAGTGCTCACTGTCATCCTGTCTGCTTACTTCCAATCATGGTTTACGCACTGTCAGCTCTGGCAACTTGCCTGGAAAGCTGCCAGCCGGCAAGCGGGAAAATTCAAACCAACAAGACAAATCCAATGCCACTGTCACCGTGCAGTCCCAGGACTCCCATGGGGCACAGCACCCCAGCTGGGACTCCCAAGCTCCAGACGCCACTTGCTCAGCATGCTCAGGGCACCAGGCATTTGGACGGGCAGAGGACGAGCATGTCAAAACAACCAGCCACAGTTCAGCACCACACACCTGCCCCCAATCACCAGCTGCAGCGTGTATCAAAGGACAGGGAAGTGAGACCCCTCCTTTGCAAGCTTCTGCCCTGAGATGAAGTACAAACTGGCCCCGAGGAAGAAGTCCCTCCCATCACCTTGGTGGGTATGGACTCTGGCACAGCAACAGTGCAGCCCTATGCCCGATCAACAAAGACCAATTCCAACGCGCTCTGCTTGGGTGCCAATGACGGGGACTCTGCTCACAGGACACACATCTGTCTCAAAGGGCAAAGGGTATTTACCCTTCTTCAGGATCACAGGGTTCAAAAGTATTCACATGCACACTGGGGGCTGGGCAGGAGACTCCACCCCAAGGCCAGGGAGCGGTGGCTGAGGCAGATGAGCTCAGATGCCTGGGAGCACTGTGAGGGGAACAGGCAACACAAGCCCACTGTAAGATCCCCTACCTGCAGAGCACAGACGAATATGGAGAAAACAAGCCAAGACCCACCAGCCACACTGCTGAAAACCAGAGTTCAAGAGCAAACGGACGTGTTACAACACCGAGGTCACAGGAACCAGAAAGCGGTGGCACCCAAAGTGAAGGTGCAGAGCTAAAACACCTGTCAGGCCAGAGTTCTGTTTCCAGCAAAAACATCACTCAGAAACAAAGGCTGAAGTGAAAACAGTTTCCAGCAGAGACTAAGAGAACCCATGACAAAACCCATAACAAAACCTAAAATACAAGACACCAGCAAGAGCTACCTGGATGGAGGGCAAACAACACCAGAGAGAAACCAGTATCTTTAGAAGGAACAAAGGCCACAGGCTTCCCATTATGGGAAGCATGTAGGTAATAGATGATTTTTTTCCTTTTTGTTAAAAAAAAAAAACACCACCACAGGATTTTTGGGAGCAGAATTCTCAGTCTTGGCTTGTGGGGTTTATGTGGCCCTTTGCACAGAGGAGCAGTGGGGTGGGGTAGAGCAGATGTCTTGTGTGAAGTGGACAACATCAGCTCTAAGAAAAGTAAACCATACACATGCTCATCAACAGGGGAACTGATCATTTCTGGTCTAATCTATACAGAACACTACTCATCAATAAAAAAGGAGGACATACTGACACAAGCAATAAAATCTCAAACACAATGTGTTACACAAACAAGCTAAATACAAAACGACTTCATTTATACAAAAATTAAGAACAGGAAAAACAATCTAGCACCTGCTGTAAGTAAGGTGACTCAACATAAATTAGACAGCAGCATAAAACCAAATGAAACATCAAAGTCTCCAATCTGCCAGAGCAGGTGCTTGTTTTCACAACTTTCATGGAAACACAGAAAAACATCCATGTGCCTGTCATTCCATTCTGTGGCTACTCTCAGCAGAGACTGTCACCAGAAAGCTAAAAATACTGTCTGGCCCTTTAAGAAAAAAACAGCTGCTATGAACATGATTTAAACAGATGTTTTAATGGAATAAATGCTGTCCAAGCATAAAAACTATTAAATGTAAATTTCTCACCATTTTCACACACGTTTCAAAAGTTAGCCTTCTAGTTAGTCCAAGCTCGTCAACTCCAAGTGCCAGGGTCTGGTAAGGATTCTGGAGGATACAGCCAGTCCTCCCAGGCTGTCACCAGGATGGTGTGTGAAGCATGGCTCTGCTCCTGTTACATCCCACTCAGGTCCTCCCCACCAGCTCAGTGGCTGCAGTGTCAGAGCCCAGGCCCCGGCCTGTCCCACAAGGCCCTTCTGGACACAGGCCCAGCCTGACACCAGCCTCTTCCTGCCACTGCACCCACTGGGCCTCATGGCCTGACAACACGCTCTGCTAACCCTGAGCACCCGGAGTCCTCTAATGCCCTGCCCCCTCCTATGTGGAGCCTCTCCTTAGATTCCCAACCCTGCAGTGACACCCAGGTCCCGGAAGCCTGTCCTGGCACCCGCACGATGTGCAGCGGAGCCCACTGAGTCCTCTGGAGCTGTCTTGGGTCTTGAGCAAATGTTTGTGTTGTTCGTTTGTTCAACAAATGTTTATGAAGCACCTGTTCTCAAACCTGGGGAGGTAGCAGTGAACAAATGAACAGACAAAAAGCCCCATCCTCACAGCCACAACCAAGCTCAGGGAAGACATAAACATCTTCAAGGGAGAGGGGCGTGCACTCCTGATCCCCACGTGTGATCTCAGCAAGTGCTGACTGTTCATGAGGTGTCGTTATTGAATTCAACCTACTACTGGAGGAAAAAGCAATACTTCGAAAGAACGGATGTGAAAACATCTTCTCTTTTAGATGTTTTATGATACACAGAAAGGAAGATATGCCACATGGAAGTCATGATGCATTGTGAGAAAAAAAAAAAAAAAACAAAAACCACCATCCCACCCTTCAATTTAAAACCTAGAAAATTACCAGTAACTGTGAAACGTCCTGCATTCTCCCCATATACCTGAAGCAGTGTCATTACAATCTCTTGCTTAAAGAAACTTACCTCATATAATTTCTCCCTAAAAACTATTTAGTTTTAATTCTTTGAGCTTTAAAAAATGGTCGATACAGTATATGCAGCCTTCTGTGATTTGTTTTTGTTAGATGTATTCCTAGTTGTATGTTAGATGTATGTTAGTTGTATGTTAAATGTATTCCTCGTTAGATGTATTCCAGGAATTCATGCATTCCTAGTACTGAACAAATCCCATTTGGGGGCAAATCATAACTTATCAATCCATTCCTCTACTGGAGGATGCCTGGCCATTCCCAGGTCTTGCTACTACTGGGTCCTCAACCTGCTGAACAATTCCTGCTGGCAGGTCTCCCTAGGGCAGCACCAGGCACAGGGTGATGCCCTGCTGGCTCAGGTCACGACAGCAGACTCCCCAACTGTCAGAACGGCACCAGGTATCTACAGGAGGAGACACCCTCTCTATCCATTCGGGAAATGCAACTTAAAACTACAATAAGGTACCATCACACACCTATCAGGGCTTCCTAGGTGGTGTTAGTGGTAAAATATCCACCTGTCAATGCAGGAGACATAAGAGACGCGGGCTGGATCCCTGGGTCAGGAAGATCCCCTGAAGGAGGGCACGGCAACCCACTCCAATAATCTTGCCTGGAGAATCCCAACAGAGGAATCTGGAAGGCTACAGTCCACAGGGTTGCAAAGAGTCAGACACAACTGAAGTGACTTAGTCACTTCACACACACACACTTACACACACATTTATCAAGAGAGATTAAAAATAACCCAGCAATACCAAGTGCTGGTGAGGGTGACAGAGGCTAGACTCAAACACTGCTGGCAGCACAGGAAATGGGGCAGCCACTCTGGAAGAGAGTTTGCAAGTTTCCTATAAAGGTAAAAATAGGCTTTCACATGACCCAGCAATCCCACTCCTAAGCATTTATTTAAGAGAAACAGGAACTGATGTTCACACAGAAAATGTGTACATGAATATTTATAGTAACTAAACCCAGGAACAACACATACATCCCTGTGAAAGGGTAACAAACTGGAAGATGAACACCACAGACATCCCTGGAAAGGAATGCAGCACCTGCCATACAACGAGGAGCGTTCTCGGTGACACTGTACTCTCTGCGATGCCACCAACATGATGGTCTCGAAAAGACAAGGCTACGTCTACAGAGAGAACAATGGACGCCGGGGAGGCTACAGATGAGTGTGGTCCACACCCTGAGTAGAGTGATGGTCACAAAAATTTCTATGGATCAAAACTCCCTCGTGGCTCAGTGATTAAGAGTCCACCTGCCACTGCAGGAGACACGGGTTTGATCCCTGATCTGGGAAGATCCCACATGGCATGGAGCAACTGGGTCTGTGCACCATAACTAGAGAAGCCACCGCAATTAGAAGCCTGCACACTGCAGCTACAGAACAGCCCTTGATCACCACAACTAGAGAAAGCCTGTGCAACAAAAAGACCCTGCACAACCAAAAATAAACAAACTATCAAAAATAAAATAAAACTCAAGACAACCTTACATCAAGAAAAGGTCCATTTTACTGTGTGTTTATTTTTAAAAATTTCAAAAAAAAATCTGGACTTGTGTTTCTTGTTTGGTTTGCAACTTATTCCTCTAGCTGATCATTTTTGTTGTAGTTCACAAAAGTATCAGCCTGTAAACACACTGGAAATTACAAAAAATATAATCTGGTCCTTCACCAAAAACAGGTAAGGAAGAACTATTGCAGGATGTGTACCTACAAGTGGGACTTTAGGGTCTGAGAGAAGGGCCGACCACACCCCGCAAAGGTGGGCACCCCAGGGCTCCCAATTCCCACCCCTCTCTTTTTATTTATCATGAATTCAAGTTCACACATTTATCAATTGTGGTAAAAGCTGTAAGACTGACCACCTTACCCATTCCTACACAAACCACTCAGTAATGTTATCTATTTGCCCATTACCTTGTAACACATCTCTCACTCTTTATTTTTCGGCCGAGGCATGCAGGAACGTGGCTCCCCGACCAAGGACCGAAACCTCACCCCCGGCAGGGAAGGTGTGGAGCCCTAACCAGAGGACCACCAGGAAATGCCCTCTTAATCTTTATGTAACTGAATATATCAAATCTTTGTAAATGTATCAATCTATTTTCCCCCATTTTTGTTCAATAAATCCTTCTCTATCCCCTAATCCACAGTGACTTCTCCTACACTGCACTCTAAAGCTCTGTTGCCTTGCCCACAGGTAACCTCTCCACCTGGAGTTAACCTGAGCGAGCGTGAGAGACAGACCAGCTCCACTCATCCAAGTGATGCCAGCCAGTCCCAGAAGCCCTGAAGAGCGGCCCGTCTCTCCCTGGGCCCAGCAGGTGCACTAGCATTTCTCTCTGAGAGGTCTTGGGAGGAGGAGTGGGGAGGCTCTCTATTAGGTTTCATTCCAAGGATACTGTATTCAAAAACCTTCAAAATTACCTGAGGTAGTCTCAAAAATTCCTACAAGAGCTACAAATTCTTTGTTACTTCTACACATACCATTACATAATAATTAAAACAATCATGTTTTAACACAAGCACCTACTATGAAAACAAGGTAGATTTAAAAGCCTTGATAATATCTTTCCTGGTGGCTCTAAAAAAACTGTCTTTAAAAAAGAGCAGGGCCAGGCTTCCCTGGTAGCTCAGTGGTAAAGAATCCACTATCAATGCAGGAGACACAGGTTGGATTCCTGATCTGGGAAAAGCCCACATACTTCGGAGCAACTAAGCCCATGCACCACAACTACTGAAGCCCTAGAGCCTGTGCTCCACAACAAGAAAAGCCACTACAGCAAGAAGGCCATGCATGAGAGTGGCCTTCACTGGCTATAACCAGCGAAAAGCCTGCACAGCAACAAAGACCCAGCACAGCCAAAAATTAAAAAAAAAAAAAAAAAAGCCCTGAGCAGGTAATCCCCAGAGTAACACCTCCCAGTGTGCAGACAGGCGTGCTCTGTGATCCTCCAGGGGCAGGCAGTGGGGCAAGGCCATAGCGGGCCACTCACTGTCTCTGCTCCCCTGAGATGCAGTTTCTAGGGCTGCCGCGGGCACTGCAGCCTTCCCACCTCTGGTCATCCCAGAAGTGTGGCTGGACAGGCAGCCTGGAAAGCCGCTGTGTTGCCAGGGGCAGAAGGACGGAGTGCCCAGAGGCAAGTTCCAGGCCACAAAAATAACACATCATATCATGGGCAGTCTGAACACAACGGAGCTAAGAAACAGGCTAATAGTGTAAGAATGGCTGTTAGGAATCTGGGGAGAGAGAGGCACTACTCTGGGAGGAAACCTCATCAGGGCAGGGACCAGGCTCTGTTTAAACAATGTTTCCACAAGTGGGAATAACTTATGGATTTTCAACAGTAAACTTACAGACCAACGGAAACATATGCCTTGACAGCATAAAGGTAAAAGGACAAAGAAAAGTCAGAGGGAGGAGGAGGGAATAGAGGCCAATGCCCTTCAGGTTGTAAGATGACAGTGCAGGTCAAAGTCTGTCACACGGGGACAGGACACTACACTGGGCAGGACGACAAGGACGCTGCAGCTTCAGTCAGGACAGCAGGAACAAGGGTCTGTCAGGTGACGACAGGGACCACCAGCCAGCACTTCAGGGACAGCTGCTTTGGTGCGCACCTCCCCCCACCCAGGGCCCGACCCTCAGAAAAAAAACTTCACTGAAAACAAAAATACTAAAGATGAGACACAACTGGTGTCCCAAAGACAGCTGACCCCTCTTCTCTGAAGGGATCTTCCTTTACAATCCATGATGAACCTGGAAAAAAGGACCTGGGGCACCTCCTCAGGCAGGGGAGGGCCAGCTTTCCCCAGAGCAGGGACAGATACACAGGAACACCCATGGTCTGCACGTGTAACCCTGAGCTCATCATCTATTCCAGCAGGAAAATGTTAGTACACTGCAGAGCAGGAGAAATGGCCACCGATGACCACAGGTGCATCTGAAGAAATGCACCTGATTATAAGCAGAATCAGCCAACATGGGAGATGTGGAAGAGATGCTGCCGAGTATCATGGTCATCTGCTACCTTTGTTCCTAACTTAAAATGAATGTCAAATGTACAGAATTTCTACATTGGCTAGGAAAACAGAGCAACTTCTAAAGATGACACCTTTCTTCCTTAATTCTAAGAATAATAAAAAGTGACAGTGATGCAAGCTTAGAACAGAGAGAGACAATTAAGTGAGTAAAACAGGTTCCTCTTTAAGAAGGACTCAATGCCATCATCAAGTGTCCAAGGGAGGACCAACCCATGAGAGAGCAGCAGCTAAGCCACGCTTGCTCACTGAGTGCGTGTGCTCCTGTACAGGCTGACCAGCATGGGCTCAGCAACACCCCTGGGGGAAATGGAAAGGCCCCAGCAGGGTCACATTCGAAGCCTTTCTGAGGAATAAACCGAGTGCTGCCTCAGTCCTGGCAGAGCGGTCAGTGTGTTTGTGGAATTAATTTTATCGGTTGTGACTTATGTCCAGAAACCAAATGATTTTCTTTCATAACCTAATGCTTTCAGTCAAAAGGAAAAAGTCAGAAGTTGATCAAAGTAACTTACACGTTTGAATACAAGGAAAGTCGAACATTCTCAAAAGCCTATGACTCCAAGAGGAGGCTGCCGACGGCCCAGTGTGGATGGCAATGCCTCACTTCCACCTTGGCCCTCCTGGTCAGCGTCCCTGAGGCGCAAACAGCAGGGCAACACTGCCTCAGTGTAAAGGGGCCTAAAGCGAGCTAGAACCCTCACACCCAGAGCATGACCGACAGTCACAGAGACATACCCGCCATCTCAGCACTGGAGCTAACATGTGCCACCTATGCACAAGGCTGCAGCAAGAGATTCTGGGCGGACCATGCTATGACCAAACATTTCCAGAAAACCTTAATGTATTCCCAAAGCTGAATGTGAAACTAGACAGTGGAAGGCAAAAGTGTTTCTTATAAAAGCAATGGGCAGCAGAGCTTTCTGGGTGCTGGTGTTCTACACTCAGAACGCCGACAATCTCAGAGGGCTGAAGTCACAGACCCCTTCCACCCAGGGAGCCATCTGCTGCCCCTGGCTTTCAGTGGACAGGCTGTGCGTCAGCAGGCAGACTGGAGAATAGGAGGGACGTGTTCTATGACAGAAAAGGCAGACAGGCTCAGGGACAAGGCCACTCTTGTGAATGACCACCAGGAAGGATCCTCACAACATTCAAATCCTCAACTATGAACATCACATGAAAATGCTTGTGACCGAAATCAGTCACTCAGAAGTGCGCAGGCTAAGAGACCTACTTATGGCTTCAAGAGAGCCCGGGGGCTGAGCAGTGCAGGATATGACACTGACAACCCAATGACCCATCACCCTGGGGGCAGCACCACCCCTAGCGAGTGGACTGGACTCTCCAACTCCAGAATGAATGGAAGCTTAAGACACACACAGTGGGTGAAAGTCCATAAAATGTGGCAGATGCAGCCATGATGCCTTCTGTGTCTCACCAGCCAGGGCCGCCCCCTGGGGCTGGCCAGCCCAGGGTTCCCACTGTGGGCTGACTGTCTCTGAGAAGCAGTGGGCCAGCTCCCTGAAGCCAGAACCAAAACCAACCGTTCTGTCAAATCCAGCACGAAACCAAGTATGAGCTGCACCAACCACCCGGTGACAAGCCATCTGTAAAGAGATGTCTGATGTCAGAGGTGAGCATCAAGACACACACGTGCTGTTGCAGTTTTACTGGTGACAGGCCTCGTGATTATCATAGAAATTTCACCAACACGGCAGTTACAGTCTAGGCGTGCTCACCATGTACAGGCATTTGGGGCACACATGCTCTAGACCAAGAGGTCTGTGGGGCAGGTACCTAGTCCAGTAGGGGTGGGAGGGCAGCTCTCAGGTCACTTGCCTAGGCTGAAGCCCGGTTCTGCCACTTATGGGCTCAGGGACCCGAGCAGTTACTCAACACCTCCACCTCCTTTTCATCCAGTAGGGCTGGAGCTGGCCTGGCATGGAGTGTCTGTGAGCAGGCTCCTGCAAATTGAGGAAAACAGTACTGGGTACATGATAAACATGAGCAATTACTACTTTGGCCTCCAATTTACAGATGAGAAGACTACACAGACAGACAAAGTTCATAATGGTGAATTAAAGTTAGGAAGGTTATATTCAAACTCTCAGCTTGAACATTACTGTTGCATCCATTTTTTTGTTGTTGCTACATATATTTTTGATATAAAATCCAAAGTTCACTAATTTGCCTTCTTGTCATCTGCCTTTTAAAAATATAAGAAAACACCTGCCTTCAAGGCTTTAGGGGGCTAGCATGTGACCAGGTAAGGCTGTATCGAGCTGCTGCTCACTGAGACACACTCTGCCCGTGATCACCACAAAGAGGCATGCTGTTCATCAGCTGGATGGTCATTCTAGGGTGGGGACAGGACAAAGACCACCGCCCACTCCAGAGAGCAGCACAGGGGTCTGATGAAATGACAGGTTTACCTCATGACAGTGCAATACTGTGAGCAGTTTAAGGAATGCTACAAGTAAAAGGCAGATCATAAGAACTTCACTGGTAGTCAAGTGGTTAAGACTCTGTGCTCCCAATGCAGGGGGCAGGGTTAGACCCCTGGTCAGGGAACTAAGATCCCACAGGCTGCACAGTCCAGCCTTGAAAAAAAAAAAGGAAAAAGGTAGACCACAGATGCTTATGAAGGTTTGCATAGCACCCCCAGAGGCCAGTAGGTCCAAGAGTGCCCCTAACACCTATGTGCACTGCGATCAGCCAGCCTGAGTGAGGATGAGATGGCTGGACAGCTGGCCTACTCGGCCGCCAGGACAGCCCCCTCAGTTATCCTCAGTCATGGATCAATTTTTAATAAAAGAAAGGGCAGGGACAGATGAAACAAGTGTGGGCGTCACACTGGTACACACACCAGGGAGTAGGATGCTGCTGGTAACAGTCAGCTAGAATCACCCAACCAGGTAGAATGATGCAAGAGAAAATGGCACGAACAGAAACGGCATTTTAAGAAGGAAATCCCGTGCTGTCATGGCAAGGTGGGTGACAACACTGATTGTGCTTAACCCCCAATACCAAGCACGTCACTGTGCCTCCTTATCTATGCAACTGGATAACAGCTACCCATGCAAGCTGTCCCAGGGATTAAGGCGGATGCACAGTAAGGAGCCTGGCTGCCTCTCAAGCGGATCGCTTCAGAGGGCTTGCAGCTGGGGTGGGGTGGGGGGGGGAGAGCCTCCTCCACATGAACTGTAGAGGAGAACAAACTGCTTCACACTGAAGACAACTACAACTAGACAGTTAAAAAACACTTCAAAGATAATCTTTAAAGTACAGACATTCTAGTTTCATCTTAAAATGAAACTGAGTCATTAAACTGCACTAAAAATTTTAACTTTACATGTGATGAGCCTCGTGATTCAAAAGTAAATACAGTCCAGTAAATGGCTTCCCTGGTGGGTTGGTGGTAAAGACTCTGCCTGCCAATGTAGGAGACACGGGTTCAATCCCTGGTCCAGGAACATCCCACAAGACTTGGAGCAACTAAGCCCGTGTGCCATAGCTACCAAATCCTGTGCTCCTAGAGCCCATGCTCTGCAACAAGAGAAGCCACTGCAATGAGAAGCCCGTGCACTGCAACTAGAGAGTGTCTCCCGCTCACCACAACTAGAGAAAAGCCTGTGCAGCAACAAAGATCCAGCAGAGCCCAAAATAAATAAATAAATAATTTGAACAAAACAGCCCAGTAAACATTGTTATCTGGAATACAATTTCTTTTTTCAGTTAAAAACAAAACAAGAAAACAGATGTGTCCTGGTTTCATGCATCAGAAAAAGTCTATCACAAAACCTATCACTCTTTTCTATTTAAAAATCTTAATTTAAAGGACACAGCAAAATTTATTACAACTGGTCAAAAAGATCCTCGCATTTTACTATCAAACCCTAGAGCAGTACCTAAGTGAGCAGCAAAATGTAAAATATTAAAAGTGTTAAAATCCTTTGTACCTGCCAGAGGGTATACAAATCTGGTAATATGTGGCAAAAACAATAAAGTTTGTATTCTCTGACCCAGAATTTTCCATTTATCTTAGAGATACCCTCTCATGATGAAAGACATTACTTAATAAAGAAAAATTCAATGGGACCGCCTAGCTAAAAATCAAACATTTGCTATGCTGCTAATCCCTTCCAATAATAGAAGGGAAACTAAAAGCCAGGCAGGTGGCACTCGCTCCCTGTGCAGAGCCCAGTCTGGCTGAGTTGAGGCTGTGTCAGGGGCCCAAGATCTTGGTCCCCAGCCCTTAATTCATTACCTCTGAGGCACCACAGGCCAGGCCAGGACAGGTGAGTTCAGTCTAGCACATTTCCACTCCACCCGCCCAGAGAACGGAGGCACAGGGCCCTAGGGAGAGCTCTCTAAGAAAAAAGCTGGTCATCCCAGAGATAGCCAGGGCGGGGCACAGCCCATAGGGGTAGCAAGTCAGCATTCCAATCCTCTGACTCTCAGGACTGCAACTTTGTAACCAATTGGCATAGCTCAGTCCTGTGGGACTCTTTGAGACCTGATAGACTGTAGCCTACCAGGCTCTTCCCTCCATGGGATTCTCCAGGCAAGAATACTGGAGTGGGTTGCCATTTCCTTCTCCAATAGAATTCCTTAGAACACAGCAACGGAGACTGTACGTTCCACTTTGTAAACCACCATGTTTTCCAGTGCTCTGTGTTCAGTCTAGAAAAATTAAAAGGACAATAAAATTGTAAGTAACTCATAATGAATAAGGCTTATTTATACTCATACAGTCAAGGAATATTCACTGATCACTCATAAAGTATCACACAATTTAAAAATATTACTTGGGTAGCTGGGTTTAATGTGTCATGAATAAAGGACTATGGTTTCTGTCACAGAACCAAGTTTTAAAAACCAGTCACAGGGGCACACCTACAAAGGTGAAAGATTCGTGAGTAAAGTGGAGCTCTGAAGTACATAGACAACCCCTGAAAAGGAAACATGAGGGCATTTTCATGACATCCACTGAATGCATGGTCTCACCAATGTGAATTACCAATATGTCTGCAAAGCTCTTGGAATTGCAAACAATTCTTACCTAATAAAGACAAAATCTATTAAACGTCTGCCAGTGCCAAGAACTAAGGCAGAACTTATCATTTCACCAATATAACATCCTCAAACAAAACTGATGCAAAGGTGACAAAAGACAAAATTGAAACTAAAGGCTGTTCTGGTAATCGAATCCTTAAATCTTCTGGGTTGAATTTCGACTGACCAGTAACAGACTGCTATTAATCCTCTTCAGGCAATGTCACTATCTAAGCGTGGCCCTACCATCAGGACAGTAGGCCTAGCAGTTCCCTCTTTTCTTTTTTGGCCACCCCTTTTGACATACAGGATCTTAGTTCTCTGACCAGGGATGGAACCCATGCCCTCTGCACTGGAAGCATGGAGTCTTAACCACAGACCGCCAAGGAGGTCCCAACAGTTCCTTCATTCCCTCTCTTAAATAAGGAGTAGCATCTTCGTAAAATATGGATATTCTCATTTTTTAGCATCTTTGTCACTTGTATTTAGGAAGCAGTTGAGGACACAGCTTCCTACTTATATCTCCTGTACTCCCCAACAGGCAGTAAGCGCAGGTTCCACGACCCTCATCTCAGTGGTCAAGCACTTGAGCCTGAGTCTTGTCCTCTTTCAGGAAGGAAATTCAAGCACAGGCCCTGCCAACACAGATAGGGAAGGACTGTGACGGATCAAGAGGCAGTCTGCAGTTCAATAATGCTCCGCTCTGCCCAGCCAACAAGAACATAAAAGGGAGCTCTATTGGGAAGCACTGCATTCTTAACTGCTGTGTGGGGAGCACCGGGAGACCCACAAGGGCGCCATCAAGAGCTAAGAGTCTCCTCCACACTGCCTGTGCAAGAGCTGGTCATCATGTGCCACACCTGTCCCCTGAAGACACAGGAATTTGTCTCCTTCCTGGAAAACTGGTTGACCTCATTGGCTGAGATATGGTTCACCTACAGCACTCTATACTCTAAACCTTGTACAAACTACTTTTAAAAGGAGTTAGGGAATTTTTTTCAAGGGTGATTATATCTGTGTCTATCATGATCATTTGCAGACTTCCCTAGGGGTCTAGTGGTTGCGACTCTGCTGTAGGGAATGTGGGTTCAGTCCCTGTTCGGGTAACTAAGATCCCACGTACCCTGTGGTGTGGCCAAAAAAAAAAAAAAAAAAAATCATTTGTAAAATCAATTACACCCCAATAAATTTTTTGAACAAATCATGCTCATTTTAGTCCCTGAATTTAGAAGCAAACTCTCACCTTGTATAAAACTCCACCTTGTTCCCTTAACCCCCGCAAAGCTGCTGTACAGCATTTTAGTCATTCATTTGACACCCACTGAGCATCAACTACAGCCCATGACCAAGGCAAGCACGTCATGCCTAGGCTCTGAGATGTGCCATCAGCAGCTTGCCAGGGATTCTGCCTAGTGGTGGCAGTGGCAGGGAAGTTAGCACAGGAACCAGCACAGAGGCCTGACTCCAAGTCCAGGACTGAGACGGAACAAAACACTAGTCCTTAGGGTAGCTCAGCCTGGAGCACAGAGCACCCACCCTCTGAGAGCAAGGGGGCTCAAGAACACAAAGGGCCAAGAGACCCGTGGTATCTGTGTTACCAGTACCACGATAACACAGTGAATGAAAACCAAGAACATAAACTCACTGAGTGAAGGTTCTGGAAATGACTTGAGTCCTTCCGTCACAAAGGAGGATTCAGAGCACGCCTGAGGGACAGCTCATTTTCATGTGGTTTTAATGGGTTACTCCACCTCACTCATTTTATCAACAAATGTCACTGAGTATCTTAGGCCAATGTGTGGGATTTACTTTTTGGGAAGTTAACTGAAGACAAGAGCTGACAAAAACCTTTTTATTTTGGATTAACTATAGACTAAAAGTTGCATAAAGGTTTACAAGGAGGTCCAAAGACCTTTCTGACCCACCGCTAACTTGTTATGCTTTCCCAAAGGGGAGGTAACTTGCCAGACCTCCCTTAGCAGCCAGCACCTCAAGGACTCCACACTCACCACAGTGACTTCCTAGAGACGCGGGCTGCTGCTAAGCTCGTCACCTCCACTTTCTCTGTCAGTATTTCCCAGGCATGCAGCACGTGCCAGCCCCTGTTCTCTGCACAAACAGGCTCCCTGTGGACTTTACCTCATAGTGAAAGATTAAGTTATAATAAATATATTAAGTAGGACATTAGAAGAATGAAGTGCAGTGGGAAAACTAAGCAAGGAAGGAAAACAGGGAACAGGAGGTGGTGAGTTGTTTTTGAACTGTGGTGCTGGAGAAGACTCTTGAGAGTCCCTTGGACTGCAAGGAGATCAAACCAGTCAATCCTATAGGAAATCAGTCCTGAATATTCATTGGAAGGACTAATGCTGAAGCTCTGATACTTTGGCCACCTGATGCAAAGAACTGACTCAGTGGAAAAGACCCTGATGCTGAGAAAGACTGAAGGCAGGAGGAGAAGGGGACAACAGAGAATGATGGTTGGATGGCATCACCGACTTGATGGACATGAGTTTGAGCAAGCTCCGGGAGTTGGTGATGGACAGGGAGGCCTGGTGTGCTGCAGTTCACGGGGATGCAAAGAGTTGGACATGACTGAGCAACTGAACTGAACTGAGTTGAAACAGCAGGCAGGCAGTTGGGGAAGGGCTGCCTGCCCTGAGGCTAACGATGCCAGTGATCTAGGTAGAGCCAGGAAGGAGCAAGGAAGTCTGTTAAGAAACAGGCTGAGAAGCCACTGTGGCAGGAGTCAGAATGAGACAGGGGCCAGAGGGAGGAGACTGGTTACAGAGGCTGGGAGTGGACTGACAGGCATCTCTGCCCACAAGAGTCCCCATCCCAGGCCACAGTGGTTCCACAGCTGAGGCCCCCTCAGCAAAGCCGAGTCTCCTCCATGCGCCTCCCAAGTGTCTGCTCATCAGATAACCCCCTGGATGCTCTGCCTTCACCACATTTAAGAGGTCCAGGCAACGGGCTCCAGCAGCATGTGTGCCCCTCACAGCCCCATGCTGCTGGAAGTAACAGCCACCCAGCCCCTGGCTTGGCCACACGCCATCAGAAGTCCCATCCGAGGCAACCCAAGTTCTGCAACCTTGACACAGGTGGAAGGAGAAATGTGCAGCTCTCAGGCAGGAAGTTTTTCAAAGCCTGTGAGTCCTGCCTCATAATTTCATCCCTCAAAGTTTGACAGGTGCCTTGATCCTGAAACTCAGCACCACGTTTAACAAGACAGAAGCAAATCAATAAACATAAAATCTCAAGAGCTTTGGCTGAAGTTCCGCCTTGAGGCAACCAGATTACAGATGGGGCAGAATAACTGTTAGGTTAGCAGATAGTTTTTAAACAGACAACTAGTAAGGACAAAGGTATCCAGCAGAGCCACCTCTCAAGTTATGACCCGCATTAAGCCTAAACCTGGAAACCAAAAAAACCCGGAAACTTTCGCTTCCTTTCCCTGCATAGCACAACCGAACAAATATTGAGAACTCATCTCTCAGGCACAAGAAAAGGCGAGTCCTTAATCCAGCCCCTCAACGCAAACAAGTTCGAACCCGCAAGGATGAGATCCTGACCCTCTCTTGTATGACTGCAACACAGGCACCGCTTCAAATGATGTCCCGCCGAGGCAGAAAAAGCGTTTTCTTCTTACAAACTGGATGATTTTCACCCGCGAGATTAATTTACACAGCGTCAAGGAATAAAGCTCAATTCCGTGAGCTATAAACATAATGACCCAGACATAGGTTACGTGGCTCCAGAACCGGTGGCGCTCCCCTTCTCACCCGCAGGACAGGAAAGACCCTCCCCGAGGCGGGGACGCCCTGCACAGACCCCAGTCCCGGAGCGCGAGCTGCCCCGGGGGGAGGGCCCGGCGGCCGCATGTCAGGTCTTTGGCCGCCCCCAGTGAGGGCCCGGCGGCCCGACCGCGGCGCACGGCCTAGGCCTTCCCGCCGCTTCTGAGGCCGTACCGCCGACCCCGGCCCGCCCCGAGGGCTAGGAAGGGGGAGAGGGGGTCGCCGCCATTTCCGGCTGCGGCCGCGCGGCCCGACGCCCTGCGCCGCGCCACCCCGCACCCCCTCACCCGGCCCCGCGTCACCCTCACCTCGCGCCCCGCCCCCGCTCGCCTATCCCGTCCCCGTCACCCAGACCCCCGCCCGCCTGCCCGGCTGCCCGGCTGCCCGGCCTGACGCGAGGCCACCGGCCCGCCGCGAGCTCACCTGTCCGCACGCCCGCCCGCCCGCCGACTCCGCGGCTCCGCTCTTCCCTGCGCGGCGCTCCTGGGCAGCCGGCCGACGCGCTCTTCAGCCGGGGCTGCGCTTCGGGACCCGGCGGCGGCGGCGGCGGCGACGGCAGCGGGGATAGCGGCAGAGGGCGCGGGAGCAGCACCGGCAGAAGCGGCGGGGGCGCGCACGCTCACGCACGCACCCGCACCGGCGCGCGCGCTCCCGGGAGGACGTGGGCGCCGGCGGATCGGAGCCGCGGGCTGGGCAGGCAGCGCGTGCGCCCAGAGCGCTGGACGGAGGCTCCGCCCATGGGGCGGAGCCCCGAGTGACAGGAGTGGACCGAGGCTCCCGAGCGCACAGCGGACAGCCCATGGGCGGGGCCCCAGGACCTAAAGGCGGAGCTCGTTAGCCGAGTCGGAAGTTTCCACCCCTCCGCAGGGGCGGGGCCGAGCGGCGGGGGTGGGGCCTGCTTGCCAGAGCGTCAGGTGTTCTCCCGTGCGCCCGCAGGTACTGAGGCCAGATTCGCCAAAACAGGACGTGGGGGGACTTGTCCCGCAGTTGAGTTTGCCCCGTGCTTTACGTAAGACTGAGAAATCGTAATTGATCTCGTCAAAGAACTGGAGAGGGAGCTGGTGGGAGATGACCCGGAGGCCGACGGCCGCTGAGCCACTGTTAGGGACTGACGTTTGCTCATCCCTGCGGCGCAGAGATGCGACTTCCTGCCTGCCTGCCCAATCACCGAAGTGCCACCGCCATTATCCAGCCCCTCCCAGAACCACAGGCAAACAATGACTCAAAAGGGCAGTTGAACCAACTTCCACTCACTCCCCTGCCACCCAAGGTTCGACCCCTGCTCATCTCACTGACCCCTTGAGGGACGGGACACCTGCTCTCTACCCTTCCCTATCGCTCCTATGTCAGAAAGTTCTACCATTTATTGAGTGCCTGCTCTGTACGTGGTACACTGGTATGTGTGCCAGTTTCCATCCTAGAAGCCATCCAACAGACCTCTCTGGGCAGTACTCCTCTGTCTCCTCACTCCCACACTTGCCCATTGGCCATTTTCCACTCAGCAGAGTCATATTCTTAACACAGAAATTTTGATATCCAAGGCTCCCTGTGACACATTGTGTGTTAGTTGCTCAGTCGTGTTCGACTCTCGTGACCCCATGAACTGTAGCCCACCAGGCTCCTCTGATGACACATTGAGTAAAATCAGACTTAGAGCCAACAAGCTCCAGCGTCCTCTACCTCTTTCCTCTTACATCTCCGCCATCTTGCCGGCTTTAAACTGCCCAGTCTGTCCCAGGTTTGGTGCCTGTAAGTGGCAGAGAGCTCAGGAAGTCGCCTGGCAGTTGTTAAATTGTGCAACATCAAACAGGCAGAAAGAAGAGGCCTATGAAAACCTAGAAGCAGAAGGGCCAGATTCATATCTATGTCCTTTGATTCAAGAGGATGAAAGATTCCAAGCACAATCAAAGGTAAAAGGAGAGAATCAAATGGACCCAGTACCAATTTCAGAGTGAAGTTTCTTGGGCACTGAAAGCATGAATGAAGCAATAGACCTGGTACCTATTTCAGATCGAAGCTGAGTTGGGCACCGCACAAATGAATGAAGCAGGCCTTAGTGAGTCTTTCCTTGACCTACTAGTTCCTCTTTAGGTATATTCTAAGAAAATATTCCCAAATACAGAAAAAAGTATATCACTAAGCTGTTCTTGTAATAGTAAAAATGGAAACCTAAAAGACATTCAAATGAAACAATATAATTATAAAATGTATACAAAGTTACTTAATAGCATTGAAAATCCTTTTAAGAGCTCCTGAAAGTAAAATGAGCAAAATGCATATGTTAAATGTTTATAAAATAAGTCAACCTGTTTGGAGATAAGACAGGAATACTGTCAACTGTGGACAGTGGCTGCAGTCCAGTCCTGCCCTTCACAGGCCCTTTAGTGAGATCAGGTGGGCACCCTTATCCTCACCTTGAGAGGAAACTGGGACTTCATGGAAGCAACTTGCACAGCTGCCCTCCAACGCCAGCCCCACCACTTGCTACAACCCTTCAAGCTCTCAAAGCTCATCTCATGGGTCAATTACTTAGGGGAGCCACCTGAGGGCTAGGTCCATGTCAGGGTCGTCCTTGTCCCCCACAAGGCTTAGCAAACTCTTACCCACAAGACATTTAAATACTAAATAAATGAAGACCACTTGGAACCCATTTCATCATCAGAGAGGGTAAATGCTGACCACAGGCAATGGAGGAAGATGCTTTCTCCACTTGGCGCAGCTTCACACCTCACACGTCATGCTGTATGGTGTGGAGTGCTGGTCTGTCACATACAATTCACATGCAATTTGAAGTCATTCACTTTCCCTGCCTTTGCATCTGGGGCAAGTCATGCTCTCTGACCCAAGGGAGGTCCAGTGCTCTCAGTAAAAGGATTTCCCACTGGGCACATCCAAGAAGGGGGGCATTGCACGGTGCACTAAGGCAGTGCAGATGGAGGCTCTCCCAGAAGTTTTGGGGAGGTGCAGCCAGCACTCCAGGGCACAGCATTAAGAAGGAAATGCAGAACACAGGAAGTGTTAAGAATGGCAAGAGAATGAGAATACATATTCACATGTGCTTGTTTCTGCATGAAAAAAGCACTAGGAGGGTGAAGAGTTATTGGAAGATGGGTGGGGTCTGGGCAGGGAACGGGTTTGAGCCGGCCTGGTATCCAACCTGTCGAGGATGCATGTGCCCTTCCTGAAACACCACGGCGGTTACAGCTGCAAGTGGACAACCTCAGGAGTTCAGGCCCAAGCCCTTCAGTGTGTGAATGCTGGCTGGCCTGCCACCCTCTTGCTGCAGTGCCCACCTGCATGACTCTGGAAGCTTGGCATGGACTCACTGTAGCTCGGCTGGCTCCTCCCCATCCTCCATAGCCCTTCCCCAGAGACTCCCCAGCTTTGTCAACACACTCTCTCATGGCGCTGAAGATATGAAATTTGCATTTGAGACCCTCTGTCTCCTGCCTGCCTCTCCCCAAAGTGCAGGCTCCTGACAACAGGGATCTGGTCGGTTACCTGGCCACTCTTTCGCCACCTTCAAGTAAGAAACATCACATGAGCTGAAGTCCGTTTTCCCCCAAAGAAATGCTTTATTGACAAATCACCATTATTTACTTTATGGAAAAGAGAAACCCAGGATGCAATCATTATCCCTGCATCCTGCCTTCCCAACACACCCAATCTGAGACTCCACCACCAGGGAAAGAGCATGGAGCAGCATTCCTCCCAAGGCACAGCGTGGACTGCAGCTCCCCTACCCCCCAAGTGTCTGAAGTGACCAGCACATGCAGATACCAGGCAGCACATCACAGTCCAGCAGAGAGGACACTAAGCTGATGGCTCCTCCCCCTCAAAAGCACACACAGGCAGTCGAGGTCTCTGCCCACCAAGAGCCTGTAAGGCACAGAGCTGCCCCTCCAGATGCACCAGACATGGGGCCAGGGGTGAGGCTGCTGGGCTGTGGCAGCATCAGAGGAGAAAAAGATCTTTGTAGCTCCTGAGAAAAGGCAACAGCAGAGTCCCAGCTGACCCGAAGCCCCAGCCCTGACCTACCTGCAGGGTCTGCCTGCTGCTTGCCGGCCCCAGCATGTGGTATACCCACAGGCTGCAGCCGCTGACCGGGGAGGAGCCAGCCAAGGCTGGTTTGAGCAAGGGCAACGCCGGCCCTCCATGGAGGGGCTGGTCTTTCTCCTGCCTCCATCCCCACTGGCCAGCAGATGCTGCTGTGGTCACCAAGAGGAGAGAAGCCAGTTTCTACACAGGGATGGAGTGCACTCACGAAATAAAACACAGCACTGGCACAGCCGTGCTGCCCCTTGGCTGGATGCAGGGTTTTACATAATGCTCAAAACCCACTGAAGAATCCTCGTTTGTATATAAAAACATTATAAACAAAGCATAAGGCGATGTAAGGCGTGCATTTCAGCTTGAGTCCAAAGAAATACTTTCTAACTATGAGGCTAAAGCTGCTTCGCTTAGTTTTACTTTTTGAAAAACCCACTGCATGTATAGAAAATAAAGAATTTGCTTTTGTTAAAGCTAGATTGTTAGTGTAACAATTAGGCAGCAGCTGATAATCAGCTTCTTTCTAGGTCTCAGAAAATGGATAGTTTTCCTGTTTAGCATTTTGAAATTAAACTGCAGATCAGGCAGGGCTTTCTGGATGACTCGTCCTTCTGTGACTTACGGAAAGACTTTGGAAAACAGCGCATTTTACACTTACCACATCCCCCCCTTTAAACATGCTGACCAACTAAGAGATTTCCAACAGAAGCCTGGCTTTGGCTCAGTCACCCTGGTATCCACCACCCTGCCCACTCCCTGCCCTAAGGCAGGATGGCGAAATGATCTGCTGATCTGACACAGGGGTAGGCATCTGTGGACAAGGCGTGTTCTCTGACCCATGCGACCACGTCTCCACGGGGATGGCATAATTGTCCTCCACACACACCACTCGAAGTTGCAGTTGTGGCGATGAGGGTGTGCTTATTCCGTGGCCAGGCAAAGTCGCTACAGTCTTAGAAAGGTATGTGATCGGGCAACGGTCTGTCACCACTCCCTGTTGGGGAGGGAAGGTTGTCACCACCATTCTCTCTGCCACCGACAACTTTAGACTACAGATAGGGAAAGACCAAGAGAGAAAAGCATGAGACAGGGCACATACATGACAGATCCTACCTATGTCCCTCCTAAGAGTTCAAAGAGTCAATCTCTATGGGAATGTATGTAATTCATGCATATGATTCCTCTGATACATGAGGAATCAGAGTAGAAAGAGCAAGGCCCCAAAGTCTGCACACTGATGCACGCAGTCACGTACTGTATGACTTTCTCAAGACGACAGAAATGGAGAGCAGATTAGGGGTTGCCCAGAGTAGGGCAGGGGAAGGCAGGCTGTGGTCTCCGTGGGGATGAACTGTGCCCTGTCATGACTGCAACAGCGTTCTCTCCTGTTTGTGACACTGCTGGATGTCACCACAGGAGACCACACAGGGTACAAGGGCTCTCAGTATCAGTTCCTGTGACTGCACGTGAACCCACGTGACTAGTGACAGGCCGTGAGCCAGCATACTGGGTAGCCCAGGTCCAGGCCAGTTACCTTGATGGTCCCAACTCGGTCCTCAAACGACTTGAAGGTAGCAGAATTCCTTTAAAGAGAGAAAAAGATGTCAGTACTGTAAGGAACATGTGGTTGTGTGCCCTCCTAAATGTGAAGGGCCTTGGGGTTTGGGTCATCCTTTGGAAAGACCCTAGAGAGATCCCCAGGTCTCACTGTAAAAACATGACAAGCCAAAAGGAGGAGAGGGGGCACACACGTTCCAGAGGCTCCCCTAGGACAGAACTAGGGCTCCCCTAGGACAGAACTGAGACCAGCCACACCCACCAACTGCAGGACAGAGGATCTGCATGCCAGCAGCTGGTGAGATCCAGACTTCACGTGGGCGAACCACAGAACCCTCGACTGGACAGAAGGGGATGCTGGGCACGTGATTCCACTGCCCCCTAAATGCACACATCCTGGGGTTACTGAAAGTTCCATGTGTTCTTCACACAGATCTCTCACAGAAGTTGAGCAAGAGGAAAACTAAGGCTCATTCTAAGAGCAGAGAGTGATGAGGCAGAGAAGAAAGCAGGCCAGGCCCAGGTTCCCTGCCCTACCCCTTCCCTGTGCCCAGGCCACCAGAGGCAGCCTGTTAGTGACCCCCAGGCATGCTCAAGGAGGGGAGGTAGCAGCTGGGGCAGATTCTTCTGGGACGACGACAGCTCTGTGGGGACTCAGGCTGCACTACAGAGCAGGAGAGAGCATGGGTGGGGGCTTCAAGGAGGAACAGGCCATGGCTCTGGCTGTTCTCAAGATAAACAGTCTCTGTAAAAAGCTTGGAGACCCCTGGCAGCCTCCTGGGTGCTGGTGTGTGCAAGCCTCCCTGCCCCTTCCAGCCCAACCTGAGGGCAGCCCTGGAGAATCCTAGGTAGAGCCCAGTTTGGGCCTCACCCCCACCAGCTCTACGGCCTAGAAGGGGTGTCTCCCAAATCTGAGCCAGAGACTGATAGGGGAAGGTGGTTCCTGGTCAGGGGTGTGGGGGATGTGCAATGAACCAGCCAGAGCCACCCCCTCCCACCGGCCTCCCAGTGGGGTCCCGGCAGGCTCAGGCAGCTATGGGGCACAGGAGCACATTACCTCATGGCTGGCATACTTATGGAGTGGCGGATGGAGTGGCTGCTGCTTGGAAGCATGGGAGGAGCAGAGAAGGAAGAGTTAAGGCAAGGATAGGACCAGCTCCCCATGCAGGAAGCTGAGCCCCACCCCATGTACCAGGGAAGAACAGAGAAGCCTCACAAGCACCCCCCTCCAACCAGGAAAACTGACCCTGGTGCCCCTTGCATGGCCCCAGAAGTGTGGCACTGTAGGGGGAAGGCACCAGGACAGGGTTATTAAGATGCCCTCAGCCTAGGCATTAAAAACGTTTCTGGTGCAAAGAGCCACCAAGCATCCCATTTGATTTCACAGCAAGTCCCAGAAAAACAAGCAGGACAAGTATGAATATCAAAAGTCATGACTGTTCTGGAGTTCTTGGCCTCCAAGCAGGAGGAGCAGTTTGATCAACATGAGCTAAAGGACACTCAGGAGGCTGTCTGACCGGGGCCCAGGCACCCAAGCGCAGAAAGGAGACCAGCTCCCTGTCAAAGGCAGGACCACTCCTAGGGGAAGAGGACACGGGGACACAATGGCTCAAGGGCCAGCACAGCCTCTCCCAGGAAGAGTCAAGGTGAGCCAATGGCTACTCTGTGAGGCCAAGTTAAGAGTGGGCAGCAACAGTGCCCAGACAGCCACATAACCAGGGGAGGAGCCCTGTACCCGTCTCGCCACTGGTGACTGCCTTGCTGTGCTGCCCCCACCATCCACACAGCCCCCTAGGGCCGGCCAGAGCCTCCCAGACCTGAAGCATAGATAGCCCGGCCCGGCGCATCCAGTGTCAGTCTTACCTAAAGGAGTGTGAGAAGGGCCGAGCCCTGAGGGGCAGCAGCAGGAAGAGAGAAGAGAGGCAGCATTAGGAGGGGCATCCGGTCCCACCCCGGCCCTGTGTTCGAGACTACCCCACCGGGGGAGGACATGTGTCCCTGTCCGGCCTCTGCCCCACTCTCCCTCACACAGTTACATGAGGGACCTTTGAGACTGACTCTGCCACAGGCCGGAGAGAAGGAACCCTGAGAAACAAGCAGAGCAAGGACGTGAGGCGCTTCTCTGCCCCCAGGGTCCGTACCTGACCCAGGACCCAGGACCCCATCAGCCTACACTCCAGCTGGGCCAGTGTGCCCCCCCGCACCTCGACAGGGCCTGCAACACCCCCAAGCACTTCACGCTTTGGCTCCATCACCACGGATAACAGAAGATGACCAAAAACCAGAACATATCCAAGGGCATCTGCTGGGGTTGGGGAGGAAGGGGCCACGGCTCCCCCCCTCCCCCTTGGTGGCCACCCCAACATGAAGATCGTTTCAGAAGTGACAGTCACATGGCCTGAGGCATCTGTTGTGCTCTGCTGGGCGGCAGGACCTACTCCGCTCGGCGGGAGAACAAGCCTCATAGTAAGAAGAGGTGCGTGTCCTATCAAAGGTCACCCAGCCGGATGGAGGCCCGACCTCACTCTTAACTGGGCCTCTGGCACTAATCCATTTCCCTGCCCCTGGAGATGCAGCAAGCCCCTCGACTGGGCTGCTCCTGGACGGGCCCCTCTAGACACCCGGGGGACTGCTGTCCTGAAGGACAGAGCAGCACCTGACCCTCAACTTGCGAAGGAAACCCCCTGGGCCTGGTTCTCTGTGTCAAGAAGTGGAGAACTTTGTCAGCTTCAAGCTCCAAACTACAGAGATTAATGGGCCTCGACCTCAAGCCACCCAAGACCACATGGTAAGGCAACAGGGACACACGGATAGGCCCCTCAGACTCAGTTTGCATCAGCACTGGGATTCAAGAGCAAAGGCAGCAGCAGGCACATGGGGCCTCAGGATGAGACGCCAGCCAACAGGAACCGTGACCAGGGGCTGGTTCCTCCACTAGCAGGGCTCACATACGGTGGGCATAGCACCAGCCACAACATGGCCACCCTGGGTTCTGAGCAGAATGGGGCACACTGAGCTCTGTCCTCCCAGAACGAAGCCACGTGTGTGAGAACTGCCCAGCTGGCTCGCCTGCACAAGCAGTTCTACCCTCTCGCCTGACTTCCACCTAGGATGCTCTGAACACATGCGACAGTGAGACTACTGAACACAAAGGCATGACACCGAAAGTCAGAGTAACGTTCCTAGAAGAGCACGAAGCAGACCTGTCACCTGCTTCAGGTGCTCTATCATCAGCCTGGCCCCCCTGGGAACGAGGCCAGGCCACGAGGGGCATGTGACCAGCTCACTGCCAGGCATTCCTCTGCCCAGCTCAGGTGGCCACAACGGGCATCCCACCCACCACCAAGTGAGACTCGTCCAGGAGGACATGTTGAGCAGTGCAAAGCCTAGGGGAGTGATGGCCACAGGCCCTCCTGGCCGCTGTGCAGAGCCCCGCTTGGGGGTCCCTCTTGTGTCCGAGTCACAGTCACCATGGGCCAAACTTGCATCTGAGGGCAGTCTGCAAGGACCCCTAGTGCAGGGGGAGCACCCCTGAGGCATGGACTGCCTACTGACTGTTCAGCTTCTCCAAAGGTTTAAATTTTTTCAAAATAAAAAGCTGGGGGTGAGGGAGTGAAAAGGTATAATGATATCAAACAATTAAGAACAAAAGGTAATCATGGCTCTGGGTACCAGCTGTCCTCTGCACAACTGGGTGGGTCCCGGGCTGGTGAGTGCCTGTGGCCCAGTGGCCAGGGCAGGGCTCCCACCTTGAGGCCCAGGAGGCAACCTCAGGCCATGAGGTGGGGAAATGCCTACTCTAAGCAGGCAGGAAGGGTGAGAAGTGAAGGGTCAGGACTGGGTGGACCCTCAACACCAAGTTCAGCAGGCCAGGCCCACAGCAACCCCATAGGATTATCAGCTATGAGGGGACAGGGCACGGCTGGCAGCAGAACCCAGGGCCAAGTCCAGGGTTCTGGCGAGGGGGCTGACCCATGATGCCCGCTGCTCTCACTGATTCACCCCAACAACCCAGAGGAAGGCCTGAGGGGCAGCAGCAGAGCCCAGAGCAGGAAACTCAGGGTGGAGTCTGGTGTGGGAGTGTCATGGCCATCAGGCTGGGGCAGGCACTGCTGCGTGCTGGCCCCCAGTTCCCCTGGCCTGCTTCAGAGGCACTCAGGCAGCCCCCATGGTCTTATCCAATTCCAAGGCAGACTGCTTGGTTGGGGGCCCTAGTGTGCACCCACACGCTCTCAAGAGCAAGCCAGGCAAACACACCACGCTTGTCCATGATTTGTCCAGGCTGCCACTGCCCCCAGGCCAGAATCATCTGTCCTCCATGGAACGTCAACAAGAACCACAGCATTCACCAACCCCAAGTACAGTCACCCATGGGCACAGGGACCTCCCACACCTCACCACAAGGAAAAGGAATAACAAAGAGGCAACCAGTAGAGGCAGGTTTGTGAACCAACCGGTCTGGGGCTGGTATGGCCACACCTGTGGGTGCTGAGAAGCACCTGAGGTAAGTGCATCTGCCCACTCTGGCAGGCTTCCTGCAGACCAGACCCTCCAATGGATCTAAACACCCTAAAACCCCACCTGCTCGGCCCAGGTCTCAGGGCAGAGGTGTCGGACCAGCGAGTCTCACCTCATGTCCCCAAGCTTCCGGCTGATGGCAGAGCCCATGGTGGACAGGGCCGCCGAGGTCTTCTGTCCCGCCTGAGACAGGGTTTCCTGGGTTTTCTTGTAGCTGGAGGGAGAAACAGTGGTTAAATGAACCACACAGAAGGTGCAGCCACAGCCCATATGCCAGGGACAAGGCGATCAGAGAAGAGAGGGGGCGGTTGGGCCAGTAACCCGGGCCCCCAGGGAGGGGACTTGCATACAGACAGAGCAGCACTGCCAGGTCATGACTGCCCCCACCCTGCAATAACCCTGTCTTCTGTTCTTCCTATAACGCAGGCTTTCCTCCTCCCCCTGTGGAAACTCATTTCCCCACCTCCCCGACTTCCATAGCAAACAAGCCCACAGAGCCCAGGCACACAAGCCCCTAGGGGCCTCACATGGCTTCTCTTTTCTCTTCTTATCCAAGGCAGTCCTCCGAGGACATAACAGCTCGACTGCACCCACAGGGTTTGAGCCTGGCAGCTCAAACGGGCGGTGCCCAGCCGGCCTTCAGACCCCAAGCAGCCCCTCCAGCCCTCCTGTTCTATGTCTACCATGTCCTTTGAGAACGGGGAGACCTATCTCCACCTCATGCCACTGTTCTGGCTCAAGGAGGTGGTCTTGGCACCCCGTGGAGATCTCCTGCCCCACCCACCCACAAGATGGCTTGTGACCTCAATAGCAATGGGACAGGCACCAGTGAGGTACCTGGGCCACAGGGACGAAATGGACACCCCTGGGCCAATTCTGAGCCGCCAGCCCCCACCACAAACAGAAGACACAGCAGCCTAAACCCAGAGGCTCCTGCCGAGCCAACTTGGCACCCCAAGGAAAAGAGAGCTCAACATGGCAGAGGTGCCCACCAACTCCAGCCCTCCTGGAGTCACAGGGGTGGGCTTGGATGGCACTGGCTGGGGGCTCTTGGCCCCCTTCCGCATCTACCCCAAACCGTTGCCTGCAAGAGCCTCTGTATGAGCACCTGCTGCTCACATCCCTCAGGCTGGCCTTGTGCCTCAACCCCTGCACTCCTCATCCTGTGGGGATGGCCTTGTCCAAGCACCCTGGAGGGCCTCCTCTGGGCAGTGGCCCCTCACAGCACAGCGGGGCCTGGGCCTCAAAGCATGAGCTGCTTCCCAGCAAGTCTGGAAATACCTTGAAGTCACTAAGGTGTAGAGTTTATCTTAATTTCCAGGAAGATCAGTAATTCTTGAACATACTGTTAACAGGGGGTAGAAAACAAGTTCCAAAATCCTTGCTAAAGACTGTGCTTCTGGGTTTTTTAAATTCAATAATAATAAGATGTCTAATTCTCACTCTAGGCCTTAAAAAATCTGACACCCAAAAATTCCTCCCCCAGTGACAGTCTGACACAATCTCAGAATTAAAATGAACAGGAACTCAACATCCAACCAACCTGCCCAGTGACCCAAGGATCTGGACAACTGGGCCCTGGACAAGCTCCCCTCAGCGGAGGAACAGGTCTGTTCTAGGCTGCAGCTGATTCACACTAAAACCCACAGTCCACACCCTCCTCTCAGAGGGTTTCCAAATGGACTGTCCGGCAGTTCCCTCCGGTGCCCCAACCCGATGGTGCCTTCACCCAGAGATGCCCCCTAAACCATGGCCTGTCTTGGCGTCTCACAAGATATGGCAACAGAAGTGGAGCGTCCAGAGGGCGACTCAAGGGTGCTCAGGCACAAGGGCCACTCCGGGCTACTCTGCGGGGCAGCACCCCGCTGGGACGGATGTGGTGCAGAGGCCAGGATGTGTCTGCGTCCAATAACTCAGCCCAACCTGTGCTTGAGAGCACCAGGCTATGCCATGCTGCTTGACTGTCGGTGAGAGGGAGGTACCAGCGGGATGCTCCTTCTCCGGGATCCTCCCTTGGGGGGGTCTGTCCCCACCTCCCACTAGTGGGGGCACATGATCCCAGACTGGCCAGAGGTGAGCTCCCTGACCCCAGTGAAAGCCCAATGACTCCCATACTGGGCCACCTTGTTGTTGGGCTACAAGGATGGGAAGATACGGTCCTGCCTCACCAGGCCCCCTTGACCACAGAGGAGCTGCTTGAGAACAAATTTGCTGTGGGGAGGGTAGAAGGGTGACACAGGCTGGGAGTGCTGGTCAGAGCCCCAGGCGGGCAGCCTAGAGTGGTGGTTTCTCACCAGATGAGGCCTACCCCTCCTAAGCTGACACTATCTTTAGCTGTACCTTCTGTCACCTGCAACCAAATAGGTTAATATGCCAATGAGTGACTGCAATTCATTGATTTTCACTCTAAGCATGATTTTAATTTGATCTACCTAAGAAAGGATCCCATGAGGTGATGGTTTCATGACCAATAAAGCATGGCTGCTGAATCAACAGCTGGGTTGAAACCCCAAGTGGCATCAACCTACTCACTACCGCATCGCTATACCAGAGCCAAGCACTCAGGCTGCAGACACCTCACTTCCTCCCTTCCTGGCCACGCTCCATTCACTAAAAGGGATCCACAACCACAAGAATTAGGGAAGACAGGGTGCTGGCTCAAGCCACACCATCCCCTCCAGAGGCTGTGGGCAAGGAACCCTGGTAATGGCCTCCTGCAGCCACAAGCCAGGCACCTCGAGACTGCAGAACAGCTGTCTCGTGCTGTCCCCCTCCTGTGCTGTCACTGCAGAGACTTCTCCAGGCCTGACAACTCTCCCAACAGATCTGGGGCTCAGACCTCACTGCCTGACGAAGCACGTGAAAAGAGCCCATCTTGCCAGGCACACTTACAGGCCCAGAGCCATGGAGTTCCTTCAGAGGAGTCAGAACTGTGATCTGAGGAAGCAGTGCCCCAGCAGCTGGCTTTCCAGAACAGCACCAAGACCTCCCAAAACGATTCTCAGCCTCGGTCAGCACCATGAGCCTGCCTCTAGCCAGGGGCCACCCTACCAAGCCACAGCATGGGAACTCCAACTGCCAGACCCACCTGGTGCCCGGCTGCCCTCACGAGCCTAGGCTGCAAAGGCTCCATGGGGAGCCGGCCAACCTGGGCTTCTAGACACCTCCAAGACAAGCTGGGTTGCAACTGTTTCCTTTCAGCCCAATGCAGAAGGGCTTTCTGCCCATGCCTTCTGGCAACCACAGTTCTTCCTTCTAAGCAAGACATCCCAGAAAACGATTTTAAAACACTGCACCACCCAGTTCAAAGGATATAATCAGACTAGAGTACAAATGAAGCGCCATTATCTATTTCACGGATCTCAGGTAAAATGCCAGGAGTCCTTTTGAGCCTAAGCTCTGACAGACAGAGCCACCATGAAGGTTCCATGCCCTGCTTCTTTGTGTTTCTGTGCTTGCCTCTCAGGCCAAAGGACCTACTTAAAGATCTGACCCACACAGCCCATGCTGTGCTGACTCCAGAGCCACCCCTCAGTGCAGGTGAAGCCCCAGAGTACCACAGCTGGAGCCAGGTCTGCAGGAGGGGAGCACCACCAATCTGTCACCAGACTGACCCCCGCTCTGGGCTCTTATCCAAGGGACACATGTCAGGAGGGGGTTCCCAGCGCCATCTGGGAGCTGAGTGAACTTGCTTCTGCGCCTGCACTTTTCTCCAGTAGAGTTTAAAAGGATATTTTATGTTTGAGAAGAATAAAATTATATGAAAAATAAAACAGCCAAGACACACCACAGCTAGTAAGCTGAACTGAGTGTGCTCGGCCTTCCTATCCCTGAAAGCCGTGTCAGGAGGGGAGGAGGCACTCACAGGTCTGACTGGGTCACTTTCTCATTCCACTCTCCGAGTTTCTCAGAAGTTTTCATGTAGCTAAAAACAGAAAGTCTGTGGTAAATTATTTAGAAAAACTACTTCAATGCAGGTTTCAAACTGCATATGAAATTCCAAGGAAAACAGAAGGACCAGGGGGCAGGAAGACTGGCTCTCCAGCCTGATTCTGCTCAGGACCTGGTCAGCAGGCTGGGTGAGGCCAGGGAGGCATGGACAGGCCTGGCTAGCCCTCCTGAGGCCGAAGGCAGGCCTGCCCACTCAGCAGAAGTTGTCTCTCAGGAAACAGCTGTGAGGAGCATGAAGGGCACTGCCACGGCCCCAAAAACAACTCTTGACAGCCACCTTTTGGGTTTAAAGCCTACAAGTTTCTAAGACAGAGAACTGGGTTTTTCATAAGTGAGATTTATGAAATTCGATTTGGTCTTTCAGTGGGACACAGCTTCTCAGACAATGTGAAACATTTCCCACCCACCCCACCCCACCTCCTTGGAGAATATGTTTCAGAGGAGCCACACGTCTGCACTCCCCAAATCCAGAGCTGGGTCAGAGGTTCTGGGGCCGTGATCATGTCACACTCACAAGGACTCATGCCCACTTCAGCAGACACTGACCTATGGGGACCACTGGAAAGCCAGTCTCATTAAGCACCTAATTGGTATTCTCTCCAATTTAGACCCTGCAACATACTCTTGTCAATTTCTGCTGGGACAACTAGCATGTTCACCACCTTTTAAAACCATATGTGCAGACTCTAAACTCTTGAGTAAACCAAATTCAGATTTGTTTGCTGCCAAGGATTCAGTGCCCTGAGAGGGCAGCTTCCAGGGGGCACACCTTATCCCCAGGACTCAAGGCCCCCTCAAGCAGGCGGACACTCACGCATTGGAGACCTGCATGTCATGCCAACTCCTGGACAGGTTTTGCTTCAGGCCCTCCAAGGTGGAAAGGCCCAGCTTCCTCTTCAGCTCACCACAGTGCCTCTCCTTGGCTGCCAGCACCTGGCGCAGAGTGACAATTTCCTCTTCCACCTGCAAAAGCATGCAGTTACCAGGCTTCAACCACCACTAGGGCAGGAAGTGACTGACATCCTTATGCATACTACAAAGAGGGTTTCTCAGAATCACATGAGAATTCTCCATTTACAGAAACATAACTTGACTTAGGAATAGTCTACAGCGGCCATCGCTTCTGTTTGTATTTGGTACCAGCACCTCAACTTTCTATGGAGAACTGTCCTGCCCCCCTCAGCTGAGTGTCTACTCACAGATGGCAAGCCAGGTCTGTCAGAGTTCTGAACTGGGTGTGTAAAGACAGCAGCCCCTTTCTGTCTAGGCTCCAGGTCTGGACATAGGTAACAAAAGGTGGAAAGGTGGGCAGGCAAGCCGCATCTGCACCCAGGGGGAATTCCATACACAGAGGGAAGGAAGCAGAGCTGACAGACGGATGGCCAGAGACCCACATGACAAAGAAACAACCCTTAGGACATCTGTGTTCCCAAGGTCAGCTGTAAGCCTTGGCAAAAGCCACTTACACAAGTCCAAAGAAAATTCTTTTTTGCTTAGTGTAGTATGAGTATGAGTGCAGTATGAGGACAACAGGAAAAATCTTGACAAAAAAGACAAGAACTTTCTCATGTCTTAAAGAGTGGATGACAAAAAGAAGGCTTTAGAGCCATTCTGCTTCAGATTCTCAATAGTTTCAGCTTCTACATGAACAGCTACTCTAAAAAACCATCCTTTCTTTAAAAAGTGACTGTTTGGATTAAGGCATTAACAGCCGCTTAGAGCCCTATCTGGCTAATCACTAGATTTTGCTTTAGAAAATACTGAAGAAAGCAACAATTCAAAGTCAAGGATCACCCAAGGCCAAACTATTACCAGTCACTCCAGCAGTGACACTTGGTGACATTAACTTTCCGTTTATGGTGTCATGGGCACATGGGTTTAACAGCCTGTGGACACACAGGCTGACATTTTAACATGAGAGCGTCTCCACTTTACAATTCACCTCTGAAAAAGACATTGTGGTTTTATTCTCTAAACCAGTATGTCCTGAAATAAAGGGCAAAACACAGGCTTCCTGGGACTTCCTGCTGTTTCTCCTTTAACCTCTGCTCAATTCAGAAAGGGTGGCTTCCTCTGCATTCTAAAATCTGGTCCTGGGGCCAGGTTCATTCACAAGACCAGTTCTGCTCAGACCCAAGCCTGGACCCAGGATGTTATCAGGACTGGCTTGTCTCCCAAGATGAAGCAGAGAACTGCGACAAGTGTGCTCCAGCCCCCGCCTGACTGATGCTGACAAGTGCACTTCCCCAGACTCTGGAATCTCAAGTGAATCACTATCAGGCTCTGTTACCACATCATAAAAAGAAACACTCTTGGCAGTTGGTTTGAATAAAAATTATATGCAGAGACTTTTATTCTTAATTCCTATTTCTTCTTAAATAACTCTCACTTTGAAAAGATCACATGAAAAAAGAAGGAAAATGAAGATCCAGGGGCAGATACATCTGTGGGATCTTGAAAATGTCATGTTTATTCCAAAAGGGAAACCCACAGCAGATGGAGTGCTCAGAGCAGCCGCCCATGTGGATACTCCCCTCACAGAGAGCCTGCAAAGTGCCAGACACACACAAGCCAAGGCTGCAGAGGACAGATTCTGTGGGGTTCCCAGGGCAATTCCCCTGGAGCAGAGTCAGCACTCCAGCTCATTTTTAGGCAGAGAGGACCGCACAGCAACCCCGAGCATATAGCCAAGACACAGCACCTTTGCAAGCTCCGCCCTGAGCTCCTCGGCCTCGGTCTCCGTCAGACCCTCGACAGCAGGAGCCTGGGCAGCCACCGCTGTGTCCACAGGGACATCCGTCATAGAGTCGGAGAGCAGACCTTTGTTAGGAGAATTCAGGTTGATATCTGCCAGAGACAAAATGTGGTCAGAGTGCATCAAGTAAGAAGTCATAGACGAATAAAGTGGGCAGAGATTCCGCCTCCCCCTGGGGAGGGGGACAAGACAGGATTTGGAGAAAATGCCTTTTCTCTGAAAGGTTCTACAATGATGGTTGTGGCCACCAAACAAAAAGCAGCCACATCTCAGACCATGTAAGTTGCTTCTTCAGGTTCCAGAAATGCTGGCACAAGGCAGCCATTCCCTAAATCTGGCTCCTCCTGTAGAATACTCTCTTCACAGGCAGAAAATCTTTGCTACAAACAAAGCAGCTGGAGCCAACAGATCTTCCTTTTTTTTTTTTTTTTTAAAGGAGAAGGAACTTAATACAGCTGTAAATACAGTCAGCATCATTTTCTAATCAGCTGCTCTGCCAGGGCACAGGCTGACACACAGAAACACAGTCATCCAGGCCCTGTGGGGAGTCACCAAAACAAAACCAGTTTAATTCATCCTCAACCCGCATCCCGCAGCACGGAGGCTGCAGCAAGGCACAGGGGGAACACTACCTCACATACCTTGCTACATCCAGATCAGGTTCAATCCCTGTATCAAATGTTTTTTTCACATTAAATGCATTTTCCTGTATGAACCAGAGGTTTACAAGAACAATAGGTCTATATCAGTTCTTCTCAATTCAAACACATGACCACCGTTTAGTATGTCGTACAGTCAACACTGAAAACATCTTCCTTTTCGATCAGCACGTTCTGTGAACAAACAAGCTCTGAATGGTATTTGGCACACTTAAAAGTAAACTAAAGGGAATTCTCTGGTGGTCTAGTGGTTAGGACTCCGCTTTCACTGCAGAGGGCCTGGGTTTAGTCCCTGGTTGGTGAACTAAGATACAAGTCAATTGGCTTGGCCACGTAAATATATAAATAAAAAGGCATAAAGGTTGCAAAGAAATAAAATTGTCTTAAATTGCAGATATGACTATCTACTTTAGAAATCCTAGAGTCTGCTAAAAATAAAATGCACTTAAAAGCAAAGAAGCTCTATTTAGCTGGCTGTGTCATTCCCTTCACATGTCCACACAGCTGGAGTCAGGCACTTCTATGGTGCTCTAGAGATGCTCACTAAATTAAGCGTGTTTTGTTTTCTTTTAAATCAATTGACCCAAATTTTTAACTCAGATCAACCAATGTGGTTTTACTTACATCACTTGTATCTGCTATGTTGAACCTACTTAACTCTTAAATTCATTAAATACTTTAAAGTCTTTACAACTTTTCTATTTTTAAAAACCAACGCTCACAGACAGGTAGTGTCTACCTATAAATCTAAAACTGGATACTACGGAAATCACCCCCAGATGAAACTATACACTCACCAATTATGCTGGGCACTGCCCAGTCACTGGGGAAGACCCCCTGACTTACAGAAGACCAAGACAGGAAAGTGTCTTACCAAAGGACCTACAGAGAACAAGCACTGACTGGTGCAGTAGGCAACACTGGGGGCTAGCCCCTCACCTGGGTGAGTCGCAGTTCAGCCTGTATAATCATCTGCAAAACGGGGGTAATACAAGGACCAATCTAAACAGGTTATTCTGAAATGGAAAAAGATCTCAGAAACAGACTTGGTATGATGTCTGGCACATAGCAAGTGTTCAGTAAGTGTTTTCTGTTGTTCTTATGACCAGAACCCAGTGCATGTAACGAATTCTAACGTTTAATTAGTATGCCCATACAGGTCAAACAGTAGAAGAACATCCTGAAATTATCCAGTAAAGTTACATCAATGTAGTTTTAATCACCACACCCTCTAGAGCTCCAGGATGGAAGACAGACTTGTATCACGTCCTCAAAATCTCAAGCTTCTGGGCCCGCTCCACACCCGCCGCGGCCACCTCAAACTGGTCTGGGATGTCTGTTCCGGAAAGAGGCCTGGTATGCTGGGTGTGCCCCTGACTCACTGCACCCGTCCTCCTCGAGACAACTCCGAGGTAGGCTGGGCTCCGAGCAGTGTTGCCACCCAAGGGGCGCTGCGCCCAACGCGAGGGCGGCGTTGCCTCCCCTCCCCCTCCCCCCGCCCCGGCGCCGCTCGGCACCTCGGCCAGCGTCCAGGACCGGATGGAGTGTCCCCAAGGGCCATGCGCAGGATCTGAGGGCGGTCCGCCGGGCAAGCGTTGGGCGGGGGTGTAGTGACGAAACCCAAGACTCAGGGGCGACGCAAGGGCGCCGGGTAACCAGTGCTCGGAGCAGTCCCAGCCGGGGGCGGAACGCCTGCTTGCAGCAACTTCTAGGCCAGGCGCCTGGGAGCTGAAGAGGGACAGCGGGGTAGGAGGGCGCAGGCGGAGAGGCCCAGAGCCCACCAGGCGAGGCGAGGCCCACACGTACCTTGGCCGGCGGAGTCCATGTTTAGATGGCTACCCGGCCGCAGCTGGCGTTGAGACCCGGTTTGCGGGCGCAGTGGGAGTCAAGCGGGCCGCACCAGGTGTAACTCGCCGCGTACACAGCAGCCAGCGGAACCTCCTCAGCAGCCGCGGCTTTTACGAAATCAACAGCGCGACGACCCACTTCCGCTTTGACGTGCGCTCCGCCCTCGCCCCGCCCCCTACGAGCAGTGTCCAACGAGAGAGTGTTTTGGCCCCGTCCCGCTTCAACCTGATTGGCCGAGGCTGCGGATGAAGTCGGAAACAGAGGTCGATCCACCAGCGAGACATACAGGTAGAACGGTCTTGAGGGGCTCGAGGAAGGTGGGAAGTGGGAGGACCGTGCTTCATCGGGCTATGAGAGTCTGAAGCTGGGCATGTTGGAGGTCCCCAGCCTGTTTGCCACTGCCAGCTCACTTACTTTGGCGGGTCAGACTGAGGCCGCTCTGAGACCTGACCCCCTGACTTTGGGATTCTTTTTCGAGTCCTTACTTTCTGTAGAGATTTTTAAGCATATGGGGATTGCGTGGAAAAAGGCATGACCACCTGTTCCCTCTCCGGGTTGGAGCCAGGTGGGGCCCTCACCCTTACAGATGAGGAAACTGAGGCCAGAGTTACTTGTCATCACTCAGCTAGTTGAGTTGCCTCCAGATGACTCTGGAGAAGTTTCCTAGATTTGTCAAAGGAGAGGTATATAGCCGTTAGGCAACCCGGTCCCACTAAAACAAGTCCCACAACTACCCTTCTTTGGCTACCTAGTTGCCTCTGCAAGCAACCATTTAGTGGTATTCAAACCCTCAAGGATCTGACCTTTCTGGACAGCATTCCACCTAACAGCCAAGTCACTCTGCATGTACTGATCCCTAGGAAGGAAGCCCCTTCCTTTACCTGGGTAACTCTGATTGTCTCAGTTCAAAGCTCACCTCCCCACAGGTCTTCCTGGTACTTTAGGTCACCCTACTTACCTGCCTCTGCCTGCACTGGCCCAGGTGCATCCAGGCCAGGTCCTGCTCTGCTGCTGTCAATTATATGCCTGCCCCACTTACCTTCTTTCAGTTTTTCCAGTTTCCAGCTGAACCCACCCTGGCCAGTTCCTATCCCCAGTGGTTGCGAACAGCTGGTAGTCCCTGCTTCATGCAATTTAGGGGAGGTGGTAAGGAAACAACTGTATTACAGATGGTGGTGGGCAGAGGGCCTGTCTTTCATTTTGTATGGCATCCCTGAGCCAGGAACAAAGCAATGAGTGGTCAGTCAGGTATGTCTGTAGTCCCACTAGGACATGCCACTTACTCTGAATCAGTGGTTCCAAGGTGAACCCCATCCTGTAGAAGCCAGGAGTGGGGTAGAGGAACCCTATGAAGCAGCAGCACTGCACTTGCACTCCTGAGGAGGAGTGCCTTCCAAAGCCAATGTCCTTTCATAGTTACGAGCGACTTTCACAGACCCTTCAACATGCATCTTTCCCAATCATCCTGTAACCCAGACCAGGTGAAGGACGCCTCCTGGCATCCCACAGCCTGTGTTCCCACCATCCTCTCCAGGTGTCAAAGCATCCATCACACAGGGTTGCCATAAACTGGGTCAGGTTAATCTTTGCATTCCCTTTACCAGCTGGGAGCAGATTGGAAGGGTTCACAAGTGTTGGAGAGAAAAAGAGACAGGAGAGAGGGAACACCCCAGTGAGCGAGAGAGTGCAAGATCCCTCTGCACTCCCCCACCCTCCGCCAGACACCAGGTCGGGATCCAGGGCAGGGCCAGCTTTACTGGTTTGGGGTGGGGGTTGGGAAGGGACCTGCAGAAGCACCGTCTACAGCCTCCAGGGCAACTGAAAGTCCTCGGGTTCCAGCGGACTGCAATGGGTCGCCTCCACGTTTTTGAGGTGCTTGCGCGCCAGGAATAGCGCGAGCTGCCGCCGCCGCCGCGGGCTCAGGCCCTGGCCCACTAGCCAGGGGAAGGCTAGCCCATGCGACCCCCAGGTCTCCTCGTCCTCCTGCTGGTCCTCGCAGTGCGTGAGGTAGGAGCGCAGCAGGGATAGGCACCATTCGTCGTCCACGCGGTAGCGCGCATAGAAGGCGGCCTCTTGCGCCAGGCTGCCGGCGCGCAGCCAGCGGGTAACGATAGCCAGGCCCTCGCGCGCCATCACAGCGGGGTAGCGGTGCTGCAGCAGGCGCAGGAGCAGCTCGTTGCCGCGGTTGCCCTCCACGACGCCCGACGGCAGGGGGCGCAGGTGGCCCGCGGTGCTAACCACGTCGTCCTGTGTGCGCCGGAGCAGCAGCACCGGCCCAGGGTAGCGACACAGCTGTTCAGCCACGTTGAGATTGAAGTGCTCACGCACCGTGCGCACCACCAGCCCTTTCCAGCTGTGGGGCATGACCTTCAATGCCAGCGGCACGAGATCGTCGAAGGTGGCATCAAGCACAAGCGCGCCCAGCTCCGGGTACGTCATGGTGGCCCACGTGGCCGTGAAGCCACCAATAGACCAGCCATAGACCACCACGTGTGCGGGCGGGAAGTGCAGGCGGTGCAGCGCGTACTTGACCACCACGTCCATGGCATTGGCATCATGCTGAGGGAACGGCGCGCCCGTGCTGCCCCCGAAGCCCGGGTGGTTCCAGCCCAGCACCGAGTAGCCGGCCTCCAGCGGCGCCGATAGGCAGCCCATCTCGTAGAAGCCGGCGTTGCCCTCGCAGCAGATGACCAAGCGCAGGCCGCGGCCGTGGCTTCCCGGGTCCTGGCGGCGGTCCATGAACATGGTGTCGATCTCGTTGCCGTCACAGGCCACCAGCTTGGCGCGCCGGCCACGGTAGCGCTCCACCAGGCGCTCCTGGCCTTGCTGCAGCAGCGGCAGCAGCGCACGCGTCATCAGGAACATGGAGCCGGGGTACACAAGCCAACGGCCCAGCGAGTGGGCCAGCGCGTAGCTGGCGAGCTGGCTGGGCAGCTCGCGGATCTGCTGCAGGAGGCACTGCGCCTGGCTGCGCGCCGCGCGCGGCAGCCGAACCGGCGAGTCCTCGCCCAGCGCTGCGCCCCGCAGTAGCCACACTCCCGCAGCAGCCGCCGCGCACGTCAGCGCGCGGTGACTGCTGCCGCTCCCGGCGGCGGCGCGCACGTCATCCCAGCGGAAGTCCACCGGCCAGCCTCGGAAGTTGTAGGTGTAGTTGGCTGTCAGGTAGATCTTGAACACGTGCACCAGCGCTTTCACGAAGCAGACCACGCACATGGACACGAGGCCTTGAGTGCTGACCGAGCCCTAAGACCCAGTCGCCGGCCTGGTGTTGGGGTGGCGGTGGGAGGTCCAGACCCGGCCCAGCGGGCGGCGGCAGGGGTGGGCGCGCCCTAGGCCGCCTCAGGCCGTCTCTTTGGGGCTTGGCCCCCGTGGCTTTTGTGACCTGGGCCCGCTGGGGCCCAGGGAAGTCGGCCTCTGCCTGGCTCGGACCAGCTTTGTGAGTCACCGTTGCCTGGGAAGAGACCTGTACACAAAGGGTTCGAAGGCGTGGTGGACCCAGTTCTGCCCCGCCCCCCCCCGGGACACTGCCTCAGAACCTCGGCGCAGCCACACCCTCAACAGGCCTTCTCTGACCCGAATCTCGAGATTTCATTAGCCTCTCACCTAAGGGCAAGCCCACCTCCACCTAAGCCTGAGCAGCGCCCCGCACCCTCCTCCCTGAACTGTAGGTGGACACACAGGTCGGAAATCGACAGTGCTGACCTCTTCCTGGGTCTCACTGAGAAAAATGCAGGGCCGCCCACCCCCTTGAACCAGCTTGCGGTGGGAACCACCCGCCCTCCTTCCCCCAAGTACCCACCCTGGTGGGAGAGGGACCAGAGGCCGGAGGAAGCAGCCCTGGGGATCAGGCTGTGAGTCTGAAAAGGCTGCATGGGCCCCGCCTCCCCCACAAGCAGGGTGAGGGAGAGGGGAGTGGGTTGGGGGAGCAGTTCTCTGCCAGCACTCCAGGGGCAGGGGCAAAGCTCATGAAGTCCCTGGGGGAGCAGTGGAGGATGGCTGCTGGGGCTCTTTGCTCACTGCCTGTACCCCGGCCCTCCGCACCTTCTTTCCCAGGAAGGGGTGAGTGCAGGCTGGAAACCCCCGCCTGTTCTGCATCCTCTTTCCACTGGCGCCTGCAGAGGCAATGACCTTCTCCAGGTGGGTCCTTCCTGGCCAGTGTTCCTCATTTTGAGCCCCCGGTTGAGCCCTCCTCCCCCAGAAACCACCCCACAAGCTGTCCCTTCCTCTTTTCTGGAGGGCTTTATTGGGTTCTCCTTTCTGTCCTGCACCAGTGAGAGCTGGCCCACCTGATGAGGGTGAGACAGAGTCCTGGTGGGCAGGGAGGCAGGGAAGAGCCAGGCTCCAGGGGCGCCTTCAACAGTTGCATGGACCTAAAACCCAGCCCACTCCTTGGAACCCAGGAGGCCCGGAGCCCAGCCCTCTGGGAAGGGCTCCAGGCCCAAGTTCGCTCTGTTTTAATGCTCTGTGCAGCTGAGTTGGAGGCATTGCTGGCCCAGTCAGCCCCCACCCGGCTTGGGAAGCAGAGCTGAGGATCACTGCTGTCCTTTGGGGTTTGTGGGCAGGAGGGGTCGATGGGCAGTGAGTGAGCTGAGAGGGTTGAATGTCCATCCTCCACCCCCATTGCCAGGTAAAATACAGAAAACCCAGTTAAAGTTCAATTTCAAGCAAACAACTGAAGCTTTCTGAGTATAAGTATGTCCCAAACATTGCATGGAATATACTCATATGAAAATATTGCTTATCTGAAGTTCAACTCTAACTGGATATCCTGGTTTTTTGCTAAATCTGGAAACTCTACCCCCAGGACGCCTCCCCCCAGGCTCTGAGGTCCAGATCTTCCTGATCATCCATCTCCTATCCCACTCCGGGCTATTTCACTCATCAGTTAGGTCCTGAGACCCAAGAGGGTGGCCCAGGGTCCACTGTCCCCCTTGGCAAGGGCTCCGCTCCTATTCCTTCTGCCCTGTAACCACCTCGCCTCTCTCCTGTGTCTTGGGTGGCAGCAGGGGCAGTGGGGGAACCTGGGTCAGGTGATGGGCAGAACGTCTGGGGGATGGGTGGTCCTAGCCGTCCTGAGCTGTCCACCCAGCCCTGAGGTCAGAGGTAGAGATGGGACCTTGAGGAGGATGTGGCATTTCCTCTCCTAGGAACCTCTTTCATAAACACATATCCTAGCATGGTGGGTGGGGGGAAAGTGCAGACTCAGAGGCTCCAGATTCATCTTGTGAGCCCTCAGGAGCAACCCCAGCAGCAGAGCAGAGGCCCTGTGTCGTCCTCAGTCCGAGTCCCGGGAGACACAGAGGATGCAGTGGGGTGTACTGCAGGATGGTCCTGCAAAGACAGGTTGGGTGCGGAGGAGCAGCATCCTTCTGGGGGCAGCCTCCCATCTTGGTTGGAAATAGAGGCTTTCCTTTGGCCAGGCCCACATGCCTGCCCTTGGCTCCCCCGGAGGAGCAGGAGGCTCAGAGTAGAGGGAGCAGCCAGAGACTAGATTCTAGGGGGCAGAGGTCAGCAGGCTGGAGCTGCTGACCCCGCCCCCAGGGCCCTTAACCTGTGTCTGGCCTGAGTCCTGACCCCCAGCCCAGCCCCCAGCCCACGGGAGCCCAAATGCCCCAGAACCACCAGCTTTGTTGAGACAGGAAGGCTCATGACAAGAAAGAAGCCCTCCTCCAGCTGTCTCCTCTCCAGGAGACCCCACTAGACTGGACCAGCTGTAGCCACAGTGACCTCTTGTGTCCCGGTTGCTCAGGGAAGGTAGAGTTGTGAACCTAGCAGTGTCCACCCAGCAGTGGCCCAGAGGCCACCCAGCAGTGTCCACCAGGCGACATCTGAGCATGCACTCTCCCCCACCCCCTCAGCCTGGGACGGCTGGGCTCTGTGACCTCTGGCCTCCGCCAGGGCTCCCTCCTGGCCAGTTCTGCTCAGCTTCCCCAGAGGCCCTGATATAGGCTGCCAACCTCAGGGAAGGAAGGAAGGAGAGAGAGAAAACCAGTCCCAGAAGCTGGAGTGGCGGGGGTGGAATCAGAACCCTCACAGGGGCGTCCAGGCTCTGAGGCAGCACTGTCCTTGGGAAAGCTGCCGCTGCCCCGCGGGAGGGGAGCTGAGTCTGCACAAACGCCTCTGCTCAGGAAATGGGGTGCAGGGAAGGTGGGGGGTGGCTGGGAGCCTGAGGCCAGGAGGGGACGCTTCCTGGCGGATGCGGGGTCAGAGGAGGGCGGAAATGGCCAAGACAGCTGCTGAACATCTGGAGTCACAGAGTTACCGGCGCCCTCACGGATGGCGGGGTTTGTGGGGAGCCATGCACGCCCACACCCTCTCCTGCCTTCCTGCAGGTCAGTCTCAGCCTCCCCTCCCACTGCCCCCCTGTCAGGGTAAAGAAGCCACCCCTGGGGGCTGCATTGTGCACAGGCCACACATAGCCCGGCTCCCGAGAGGTCCCCAGGGTCCCCTGCACAAGTGGGAACGTCACCTCACACTCCAGGTACAGTGTCACTGCTGGCTGGGAGCCCCTGGAGGGGGGCTCATCCTCCCCAGTGCTGCAGCCCCCGCACAGGCTTTGATGTAAGGTGTCAGCTACATGATGTTATTCACAGTGTCACATGGGCTCCCTGCCATGAGTCATGCAGGGCACAGGAAAGGAAACAGTCCTTACCAGTCTCCTCTCTGGTACCCAGAGACCATAACCTTCTCTTCTTGCCCACAGACATGCCCACCCACCGGCCCGGCTAGTGGGGTATTTTATCATGTGCACGTTGCTGGGCAGTGGCCTTTCTCATGAGTGTCACTGCACGCCTGCAGATGCCAGCCGCCACTCCTCCCACCGTGAGACACTAATGCCCCAGTGCCCCCTCTGCTGGTAGGGACCCAGGTTTCCAGATCTTTCCCTTCAGCCGTGGCTGCCAGCAGCACCCTTGCCCAAGGACCCTGCCTCTCAGGGCTTCTTCACCACACCAGAGTCCTAAGAGTGTGCCTCGGGGCCGGGGGGTGGGGGGGTTGCCAGATTGCTTTTCCAAAAGCTTGTGCTGGCCTGAGTCATGTAGGGAGCTCCCCAGCATGGCCAGGAGTGTGGTGGTTCAGTATTTGCCGGTCTGTGTATCTATAAGCTTAATGAATGTTGACTGATACTGACCAGCTGACCAGGCACCAGGAGCCATTCCATTAGTCAGGCAATCCAGCCCTGCTTTTTGCCTGCTGCCCCTGGGAGGCCCCTCACCTGTGGGACCTCCAGACTGGCCAGCCTCTCTCATGGTGGCCAGATGGAAACCATGGCCTGGATCTCAGCCAGCCGTGGCTCTGGCAAGGGGAGATTATGCAGGTTGGGGGTGATGGAAAGGATGGGGTACGCTTGGCCTGGGAGGCAGGTTTTGGCGATTGGGGTGGTACGTTTTCAGCATGGGCCCCTGAAAACCAGTGGTGGTGGTGGGAAAGGGGACCAGAGTGGAGGGCCTGAGATGGCTCCTCATCCACCTGCCCCAGCCGCCTCCCCAGCTGGAGCCCTGGTCCCCACGCATAGAGTCTCTCCTGGGGACTCAGACTCTGTGGCGGGGCGGGCCCAGGTCCCCAGAGGGCACGGAAGTTGCCTCTGCTTCCTGGTTCCTCCACACAGAACTATCAACATTTTTCTCCTGGTGGTGAGACAGAATGGGGGCGGTGTCTCCAAAGGGGTGGCCCAGGCAGAGGTCCTTGAGAACTGGAGGGAGCTGGAGTCCCCACCCCAGCACTGGTCACCTCTTCCAGCTGCCCCAGGGGTGTGGCAGTTCCTCTTTGGAAACTGTTACCGGGAAGCCCCCATTCCACCCCCAGCAGCATCCTGGGTCTCGGCAGTCACCCCAAGAGTAAAGAGGCTGGAAGGGTGGTAGGAGGGTGGGGTCTCAGGAGCTGAGCCCTCAGCTCTCCTCTGGAGAGCAGGAGGCAGCCTGGACGTGGAGAGGGTAGGGGTAGCCGTCCTTAGGCCTAAGGGTGGCCTTAGGCCATCCTTCCTGGGGTGTGGGTCTCCCACCTGCCTGAGTGGGTGGGCTGAAGCCGACTTCTGCTTAGGCCAGGTGTCAGGGCTCGGGGCTCACTAGTGGAGCTCTTTCATGAGCCCTCCACTACACCCCAGATGGAGGAGGAGGGGAAGAGTCTGGAGACTGGGGGTGGGGCACAAATCCAGTCCAGAGTAGGCAGGACCCTGCAAGGCCCCCGAGGACCCTGGATGGGGTCTCCACAAGGGTCTGCTCAGCCTGTCTGGGCACACGGCAGGGGGAGGGGGCTGTTCTTGGGCTGCACTGCTGGGAGCGGCTGGAGGCTGGAGCGGATCTAGGTTACAGCCCTCGCGGCTCCTTCTAAGTCTCTTGTGTAGATTAAAAATGGCAACTGTCCTGGAGCTGACCCCAGGGGACCCTGGAAGTTTCCTCCCCCACTTGCGCACAGGCACTCTCTGTTCTCAAAGTCTGCTGCTCCCGGCTCTGGCTCCCCCACCCTTCTCACTTCTCGGGTCCCTGGGGAGCTGGCTCGAGGTCAAGCCCACCGCAGCCCAGCCAGCCCACCTCCGTGGTGGGTGGGGGCAGGGCTGCTGCAGGGCCTAGACAGGCAGGCCCTTCTTCCCTCTGTCCCCTCCCCTCCCAGCTGCCCCCGCTTCAGGCAGGAAAGTGGGGCGAGAAGGGAGGGGGGACGGGGGAGAAAGGAAAGGCTGTCCGCCGCATCCCCTTAGCTCAGCCAGGGCCCTGAGGAGTCCAGGAGGGGTGCCCCCCACTTTGGTTCCTGAGGTTTCTCTAGGGGGGCTGCACTCCAGGGTGAGCCCACTTGGGCCCCACACACAACATACACCACCAGGGCATCTCCGCCCCAGGCATCCAGGCCCCAGGACAGGATCCGGGGCCAGGAGAGTGTCTGGGCCTTTACCCAGAGCCCACCCAGGAAGGCAGTGGAGTGGGGAGTACACAGAAGCAGAGGGGCCCCTTATTCCCCCTTCCTGTCCCCCCCGACACCGCCTGTCCTGGGGATATAACCGCAGGGCTGCCCACCCAGCGCTTTGAAGCTGCCCGAGAAGGACTCGGCTGCCGGGGCTCCTGTGCCCGGCCCGCCCCTCCGGCTGGGCTGCGTGGGAGCCGGGAGTGACCACAGGGCTGCCAGCGGCCTTTGAAGTGCTGGGGCGAGGCTGCAGGAAGTGGGCGGTAGCCCACCCAAGCCCTGGACCCACCCCACCCGAGGGGACTAGAGCCCCTGCCTATGGGGCCCATGCACTAGCCACCTGGGCTGCCAAGATGTACGCTGGTGACTTGGGGAGTTGGGGGCCAAGGAAGGGAGGGGCTGCCAGGCTGCCACCTCCCCAGCCTCTGGTGCCCAGCCCCCATTTTGCCCAGGCTCCCTGGGGGAAGTGATGGGGCCAGGATTGGTCCTGCTCCCTGAGCTAAAAATAGCGGGGCTCAGACTGGGTGGAAACCCCCCTGGCGGGGGAGGAAGGAGCAGGGCCACAGGGCTGGGGCCTCAGGGAGTGAGACTGGGCAGGAAATGCCCCGGGCACCCTCCATGGCAAAGCCCCCTGGAAAGTCCGAGGCAGTGCCTGGGACCCGTTCGAGCTGGAGTCTCTCAAATCCCTTGGGCTGTGATGACCACTGCCTGGGCCTGGCCTGGTGTCCTGCCTTGGATTCCAGGAGGCCCAGAGGAAGCTAGTTCTTCCTCCTCAGTCACCTCCTGTGCGCCTGGTGATGAACTGAATCACTGGCCTCCAATCCCCCCTCACTTTCTCAACAGGGACTATTCCCCAAGGGTCTGCTGCGAAGTGGCTGGGGACAGGGCGGTCTACCTCTGCCCCCAGGGTGCTGGCTGGGGAGAAGTTAGGGCTTAGCGTGAAGAAGGGCTTTTCAGCAGGGAACACCCAGTGGTCGCCCACCTGGAGTGGGAAGGGCAGGAGAGTGGGCAGGCGCTGAGACCAGGAAAGTGGTGAGTTCACTGTGAGTTAGACTGTGGTGTGGGGGCCTGGCCTTGGGAGAGGCTTAGGGCCGAAGGGAACTTGGCATCTTGGAGGAATAAAAGTGAGACCAGTGTGGCTGGAACCCAGGAGCAGGGGCAGAAATGAGGACAGGAAAGAGGAGGGGGCGGAGCTCATGGAGATCATGTAGGGTGTGGTTGACTGGGGAGAGGGGTTTGAGAGGAAGCCACTACTCAGAAGCCAGTGAGATTCAGCAGGAATGTTCCAGACTCACGTTTGCATTTCTGAGCGGTCACTGTTTTGTGGAGGAGGCCTGGAGGCAGGCTTGGGGCTCGAGCTGGAGGAAGGTTCCAGAAGGCAGGGAGGCCACAAGGAGGGTGGGGAGTAGGCAGGGCACAGTGGCCTGGGAGGAATGCAGGCGGACCAGGTGTGTCCAGGGTCTGCTGGTGGATTCTCTGGTAGAGAGCAGCCGCTTAGGTGAAAGCAGGGATAGAGAGAAGCCAGGAGAGGATGGGGATGCTAACAGTTGTGGTATTTTTGAGAGAAAATATGAAATCTAAATAGGATAAGACGGAAGCCATAGGGGGGTGCTGAGTGTTTGGGAGAAAGGAGGGTTGCTCCTGGTGAGATGTCACAGCTGTGGGCAGTGTGGGTGTGGCCATATTGGGAGCCAGTAGGAAGAGTCGCTTCAGGATGGGTGTGCATTTGCCTGATAGCCTGCTCCAAGGTGTGACTCTGGCATGGGGGACTGGAGGTCTTGGAGATGAGGAGGAGGAGACATTCAAAGAGGGACACTGCATCTCCAAGGAGGGTGAAGGAAGCTATTCTAAGCATCACCATTAGAAACACCACCTCCATCAGCACCAGCAGTCTGTCACTCTCCCCAACTGGTCACCTCCATCCCCATCATCCCCTTCACCACCTTCAATGCCATCATCACTTCCCATCAGCATCACCAAACCCACCATCCCAGGCACCACCGTTACTGCTTCATTCACTCACATGGTGGACAAATAGCCGTGGCGAATACAGTCTTGGCACAGAGTTGGACTGGGCTCTGGTCATGGCAGTGAGCAACGCAGGTGACATCTCTCCCCCTAGGGAGCTCACAGCCTGGTGGGGTAGAGCTAACACAGACACATACAAAGATTTAGAAAACCAGCATCAGAAGGATCCCACAATCCCACTCCTGGGCACTTACCCCAAAGCAATGCAATGTGCTCACACTTAGGGCTGTCTTCAGATTCATAGCAGCATCAGTCACATGCCCCACACTGGAAAACCCCAAAAGTCTGTCGGCTGGTGGATGGAAAGAAGAGGAGTGGATGGCTGATGCACAGAACGAGAAAGGAGCCGGGTCTGGAAGACCCCTTCCCGTGTGGCTTTGTTTATATGAAATCCCAGGAAAGACAAAACTACAGTGACAGCAGATCAGTGGTGGGCAGAGCCGGCGGGGGCAGAGTGAGCGCCAAGGGGCTGAGGTGTTGCGGGTGATGTGAATGTTCTATCTCGTAATGGTGCAGGTGGTTGCATGAGGATAGGTTTGTCAAAACTCATCAAACTGTACATTTCATATGGGGGAATATCTGTATGTAAATTATACTCCAATAAAGCCTAATTTTTTATGAAGAGGTAAAGACTGTGAGTTGAATCAGAATCAAGGGAACCTAAGGCAGGTGATAGGGAAGGCGCCAAGGGCGGGGACTGAGCTTGGCGTAAGAGGTAAGAGCTGCTTTTGGCCTTGGCTCCTTGGCAGAGGGGTCGTTCCTCTTGGGTCCTGAGCAAAGTCCCATCGGTGATTTTAATTCAGTGAAGCAGAAGCAGGTCCAAACTCAAACTGTGTGTTGAGGAGACTCCTTTTCATAGACTGTTTTACCTGCTTCCCACCCAAGGAACCAGAACCGGCTGGCAGCTGTGTCAGGGAATGGCCAGCCGGCACTTATGTTGGACTCACCCTAGCCAGCCTGGATGTGGTGACTTCCTAGGACCCTCAGCTCCCAGACCAGTGGACTGCCAGCCACAGGCCGATGGTGCCAGTTTGGGGGCCATGCTCTGCTGCTTTGCTGTAGGAGGGGGAGGGGTGCAGGAGCAAGGGGTCTCTGCAGCCTTCACCCCAGCTCAACTGTCTATGAGCTTCTTGTCCTGGGATGGGAGGGCTGGGCCAGTGTGAAATCTGGCCTCCAGGGCAGTGGGCCCCAGATTCATCTGGAGGAGTCGGTTCCTCCCTTGGGGTGGGCTCCCCACGGTGCAAGTAACAGCGCCCCCCAGGCCTGCTCCTCTCTCCTGTGCTCTGTGGGGCTCCCTGAGAAGGGGCCCTGGGCCTGGAGCCACCAGGGATGGGGGTGGGGGCAGGTCCACATCCTGCCTGGCCCAGAGGGCCCTGGGCGGGGGGATCAGAGACAAGGGTGTTTCATTGCTACTGGGTCTGCTGTCTTCACTTATGAAGCAACTTGGACTGGCCATCAGGGCGCTGGCCCATCTTGGAACTGGTGAGACCCAGGCCCCAGTGACCTTTTCCCCCCGTGGCCTTGACTGGGGCTGGGAACCTCCGGCCTGGCGTCCTGTGTCCTGCCAAGAGGATGTCCTGTCCTCCAGGCCGGCTCTCCGCCCTCCTCCATCCCTCCGGGGCCTCCAGGGGCAGCAGTGGGGGTGTGGGGGTGGAGGGGACTTGGAAGCCAGCCGGCTGCGCCCCCACTGGTGGGTCCTGAGCCCCGTCTGTCCTCCTGGCTCCCTCCTCCCCTGGACCCGGATGCAGGGGACAGAGGCCCCCAGTCCAGCACCTGGGGTTTTCCAGGACACACTCCAGTTCCCCCCGCGGGGTGGGGGGATGGCTGCTCCAGGGAACAAAGGCCCAGGGAGGAGAGGGGAAGTGGGGAGCAGGGCTAGGAAGAGGAGGCTCTGAGACCACAGATCCGTGGGCTGCCGCCCCCTTCCCGCTCTCGGGTTTCCTGTCCTGAGCAGCACGAGGGCCAGAGTGTGGGGGAAGAGGGTGCAAGTCTGCTCATGGCTCCGGTCACAGGCCCGCTCCCCATCCTGGGGGAGGATGAGGTGGAGTGGGCCTCTTGGGTGGGAAGGTGCCAAGAGGCCCCTGGAGCTCAGGCCCAGTCAGCTTCAGGGAAAGTGGCTGGTACGTGGGGGCTGAGCACCCCTCCTGCAGGGCCCACCCCCATCAGTCTAGAATGTGGCTTGCAGGTCCTCCTGCACCCCAGCATCTGTTCTGTGTCTGCCCGTGTTGTGCCCATATGTGTGTGTGTGTATCTGCCTGTGTGTGTATCTGCACGTGGGTATATCTGCATGTGTGTGTGCCCGTGTGTATGTCTGCTTGTGTGTGTCTACCTGGGTGTGTATCTGCACGCGTGTCTCTTTTATGTGTGTCTGCACGTATGTGTCTGCCTGTGTGTGCCTGCCTGTGTGTGCCCATGTGTGTGTCTGCCTATGTGTATATCTGCACGTGTGTGTCTGCCCGTGTGTGTGTGCCTGTGTGTGTGTGCCCATGTGTGTGTGTGCCCGTATGTGCTTCTGTACATGTGTGTCTGCCTGTGTGCCATGTGTGTGTGCGCCCATGTGTGTGTGTCTGCTTGTGTGTCTGCACTTGTATGTATCTGCCTGTGTGTCTACACATGTCTATGTCTGCCTGTGTGTGTGTCTGCCCGTGTGTAAAGTGTGCCTGTGTGTGTGTATGTCTGCCTATGTCTCTGCACTTGTATGTATCTGCCTGTGTGTCTACACATGTGTGTGTCTGCCTGTGTGTGTGTCGATCTGTGTGTGTTTCCAGGTGTCTGGGGAGGCTGAGAGACCGTCTATTTGTCCCTCGAGTCTCTGTGCATCTGGTGTGTTTCTAAGGATGTCCCTGGGCTGTGGCATGTGTTTGCACTTGCACGTGTACGTGTGTGTTTGACTGTATCCCAGGCATATGTGTGAACTTTGGGATAGCCATGTGGCCTTCCTGTATGTCTATATTTCTGGGGCAGAGTGCTGTTTCTCCTCTAAGGTCAAGAATGACCAGGTCCCCCAGGAAGCCTGGATCCCAGAAAGGGTGGGGGCAGGAAGGTAGCTGTTGGGTCTTCTCTCCCACCCCCCAGGTTCTGTCCACCTTCAGCAGCTTAGGCGAGTTAAAAATAGCCCTGGGGCCTCTGGAAGCGGAAGGGGTAGAGGCACCCGCAGGGGGAGGGTGCAGGGAGGGAGGTACCCCCGGCCCCTGCCAGCACTCCAAGGCCAGCCAGCCTGACTCCAGCAGGGTGGGCCCCACATCCGCCCTCCCCACCTGCGAGGCTTCGCGACCCCCAACCTGGGGCTTCTCGGGCCCTGCCCTTGAGAAAGGCTGAGGAGGCCTGGGACAGTCAGCCTGGCCAGCCTCAGTCCCCACAAGCAGGAAGGGCCCCCGGGACCTGTCCAGCACCTGCCAGGGCTGCTTTCTCTGCCCTCGTACCCTCTCCTGGTCCCCACCTCCTTGGAGGCCCAGGTGGGAGGCCGGGGCAGGGAGGAATGAAGACCAACAGCCCCAGGGAAACATCTTCCGCTCAGAGAGAGGTCAGTGAGGATTTGGGGGGTTTCATATAACTCTTTATTGATGTACCATATACATAACAAAAAGAGCACATACCTTGAGTAAATATTTAACGCATGTTGTCACCAGCACCTGGAGCAAAACAGGACTCGGCCAGCCCAGGAGGTACCCTTGGACCCACTTTGCAGAAACCATCTCTCTTTAATACTGTTGGCTCCACCTGTTCTGCCCATTTCTGAAGGTGTCTTGTTTTGGAAGTGAGGCCACAGTGGCTCTGGGAGTCACAGGTGGCCGGCCAGTGTCCCCTGTGTGACACCCTACATTTCGCTTATATACTCTGCCACTGGTGGGCAGTGGGTTGTCCAGTTTGGGGCTAGTGAAAGAGGACGGCTTTGAACACTCTGGTAAATCTTTTTTGTGAACCTGAGCACGTATTTCCTTGGGCCCCCAGGACTAGAGTTGTGGTTTTGATGGCTGTGGTTCTGTCTGAGGGTCTGACAGGAGCCCTGTGGACACTCCCAGAAATGCTAGAATTTGCCCCTGATTTCAGGGGGTGTGTCCCCAGGGCTCCTGAGACTTGAGCCCTGGCTTAGGACCTCTCCATCTTAGGGTCTCTTGTCCTTGACTGGGCTGGACCTTAGGCTGGGGTCTCCTGGGCTGAAGTTGTCCTCCCCCCAGGAGGGCAGCGCCCGCGCACCCTCCACTTGGCCGGGCACGCCCAGAGGAGGCGCCCCATCCCGGAGGCCCACACCCACCCTTCCTTCCTCAGGAAAGCCTGTGGTCTGATAAGGCCTCCAGGCTCTGGTTTTCAAACCACCCCGGCACCAGGACCCCCAGGGGAGGAGAGAGCAGAGCTCCACGCAGCCCACGATGGCTGGGGGCCGGGGAACCGGGCTGTCACATTCCAAGACAGCTCCTGAAACACAGATACCTGCGCAGCCACAGGGACAGGCTCTGAGGGTCCTAGCCGGGTGTGGGGGCTGTGAGGCGGGGTGGTCAGACTAGGTGGGATGCAAGCTCCTCCCGTTTCCTCCAGCAGCTCCAACCAGGCAGGGGCAGCCCCTTTTTCCAAAGCCCCAGGCCCCCTCCAGGCCACTCCCTGGGCTTTCCCCTACCCTTCCCCCATCCTGGGTGTGGGGCTGAAGGCCCAGAGGAGGAAAACCACCCTGCAGTTCTCACATCCCAACCCAGGCAAACCCAGCCACTTCCAGGGGCCTGTCCGCTCTGCCTGGGGTCCCAGCGGCATCCCCGGGTGATGTTAGCCCAAATCTTGTCAGGAAGAAGATGCCCACAAGACACTCAAGACTGGAAACCGCGACAGAAAGCCAGGAGCCCACTCTCAGTGCCCAGCTGGCACTGGTGACAGTCAAACTCCTGTGATAACAATGCCGACAAGGGAGGCCCCACCTGGGCGGCTCTGTGTCCCGCCATCTTGCTCAGTCCACTTGGCAATGTCAGGTGGGTTCCTGAGGTGTGGACTGGTTGCTCAGAGAATTAAGAGATTTACCCCAAATCACTCTGCGGGTACAGATTCTGGCCAGGCTGGCCCCTTAGGACCGAGGACATACAAGGGAATCAGACATGGCCATACCCTCAACAAGCACAGGGGAGGGGGGCGAAGGACATTCAGAAAGTGCAGGTGTTAGAGTCAAAGTGGGGCCCCGTCATGCGGATCCTCTTCCTGAGCAAGAGTGGGCAGTGGGGGGCAGGGCTGGAAGTGGGTCCTCAGGACAGCCGAGGGCCATCAGGGGGTAGGAACAGGAGGGGCATTCCAGGCTTATGGAACAGCAGGTGCAAAGGTGCAATGGCCAGGGGGAGAAAAGCCGTCATGTCTGGGTACTGGTGAGTGCAGCTGGCGCTGGGCAAGACCAGAGAATGGACCCTGGTGTCCCATCCCTCAGCTGAGATGGGGAGAGAGTCCTGGGTGGGCTCTCAGAGTCTGAGATTGAGGCTGGTAGGAGAAGGGGGTCCCAGCCAGGGTGGTTCTCCAGGCACAGCTGTGGGAACCCCACCACCACCAGGTGTCCTGAGGGTGCGGCTCTGCCCAGGCCCCTGCCCAAGTGACCTCTGAAACTCCAGTGAGCAGGAAAGAGGAGTGCCCTGCAGTCACCCTTCTGCCACTCGGCCTCCCCTGACGCCAGTGCAGATGTGTCAGGCACCCAAGCCAGCTTCTATCCTTCAAGGCCTCCCTGCCTCCATGGGGCACCTGCAGCCCTGGCCTCGCTCCGCAAACCCGCACGTCTGCCGTGTCCACATCTGCTCTCAGCCTCCTGTCCTAAACAGGGACCCGACACTCGGCTGTCAGTCGGAGAGGCAGCAACCCCCACCCCACCGCCCATCTACCATGTCTGTTCCACCCAGGGCTCATCAGCTCTCATCCTAACCTCTCTGGATTCAGCCTGTCTCCTCTTCAAAAGTCTGCGACAGCACCTGATAGCCCGTGGAAAACACCAGAAGCCCTCACCTGGTGGTCACCACGTGGACCCAGGTGGCCTTGGAGGTTATCTCCCCAAAGGAGCACCTGGGCTCGGCCCAGCAAAGATTTCTCCTGCCTGACTCAATCTGCACTCTGTCCGTCTCTGCAGCTGCCTCTTCCACCCTCCCCACCCAGAGTGTGTTTCTATTCCATTTTTCTGTATTTATTTGTTTGTTTGGCTGTGTTAGGTCTTAGTTGTGGCACATGGGCTTAGCTGCCTTGCAGCATGCGGGATCTTAATTCCTCGACCAGGGATTGAACCCTCATCCCCTGCACTGGAAGGTGGACTCTCAACCACTGGACTGCCAGGGAAGTCTCCAAGACTTGGCAGGATCAGCTCTTGCCCAGTGTCCAGAGTTGGGCCTGGTTCCCTCTGCAGAGAGCAAACCAGGACACACACTCCCAGACACTCCTGTACAAGCCTGAGCAGCCACCTGGGAATGAGCAAACACACAACCCAGACACACACGGACACTCGTGCACCAACACACACACGGAAGAGCCCACAGATGTGTGCAAGCACAGAGATGTGGCAAAGGCTCATGCCAGCTGTCCAGAGAACAGCACTGGACAGGCCTCAAGGCAGCGAGATGGATTTCACGTAATTACTGCGGAGGCGGGGCTCCCCTCCAGCTGAAACAAGATGCAGAAGGCTGGGTCTTGGGAGAACAGGGGAAGGAGGGAAGTCACAGAGGGCTGAGTGGAACAGCAAAACACTCGCTGGGACATAGCACGCTCAGTGGTTTGGCAGCACTGGGATTTTCTGGGGGGGTTACACTGCATTGTATCCAGGCATCTTCATTCCATGATGAGGGATCAGACCTGGGCCCCCTGCAGTGGAAGCAGTGTCTTGACCACTGGACAGCCAGGGAATTCCCTACATTGGGACTTTTTCAGCAAAGACAGTGTATGGGTTGGGGTCACCTTTGGGGACATGGGGGATGCAGGCAGAGGCTGGGATGAGGTGGGTTGAGGCTCTCAGTGGGGTGGTAGGGCCAGTCCTTCATGAATCCAGGGTTTAAACCCTTCGGTCCCTGTGCCCTGAAGGTGGGCCAAGCTGGGAATCTGTGGAGCTTTCAGATCCAAAAATGAAAACGAGCCCCAGACCCGAAGGAGGAAGTTTTGTCCGATGATTGGTGAGGTCTTTATATTTTGGAACGATTTCAGGTCTATGGAAGAGCAGGGGCATTTGGAAGTCCCAGAGCTCCTGTGTACACCGCCCCCCTGACTCAGCTTTCCACAAAGTTACCACCAAATATCACTGAGGCTGCTTCTCTCAGCACAGCTCAGACCCTACCTGGATTTCATCCACACGTTTTTCCATCGCGCTCCTCTTCTGATCCAGGATCCCATCCAGGGCACACATGCAGGGTCCACACGACTCCTGGGCTCCTCTGGGCTGGGACCACTTCTCCGTAGCCCTTGATGACCAGCACCATCCTGAGGTGGCCACCCAGTGTTTTGTAGCACAACCCTCAGTTAGGGTTGATCTGATGTGTCTTCTCATGAAGACACCAAGGTTATTGAGTAGGACACGAAGGAGTACCAGAGAGGCTGATGAGCTGGGGGAGATGGTAACAGAGGTGAGGTACCCTTCCTGTCACCTCAGGTCAGAAGCCTGATGTCCCTTGATGTCCCTGATCACCTGGTTGGGGGGCTGCCTGCTGGGTCTCCCCGGTAAAGCCCCTCACGTTTCCTTTTGCACCTTCTTCTTCAGAAGGCGACTGCACTCAAGGTATGTGGGAGTTAAGTCCCATCTCAGGGAGGGCGCCAGGCCCTTCCCACTGCACGCTTGTCAGCCAGCTCACGTCATGCTTTGTGTTGTATCCAGCAGGATGTTATTTGATGCTCAGGTGGCCCTGGCTCTGGCCACCTTTCCCATCGGCTCCATGTCCCCCTGTCCTTTGCTTTCTGAGCCCTTCTGTCCTGCCAGCACTGCCACACGCTTCCGTGTTTTCCCCATCATCCTTGCACCAGCCATTTCTCCAAGGAACCCCCTTTACAGGTCTGCTGTAGCCAGCCTCTTGGCTAACCTGCTTGCCTGGCTCTTTCCCAGAAGACAAGGCATCCTGTCTTGCTCTCCAATCTTGGGATGTCCCCGGCACGCGGCAGGATCGATGTACTCCATGAATGCTGCTGAATAAGCTATGAATGAGTGGACGGAGGAGGCTGGCACTGCACAGGGTTGGGGCATTTCTGAATCCACCAAGGGGACCCAGAACCCCCTCCTCTGATGGGAAGGTCGGGGCAGGGCCTCTCATCGTCTCCTTTTCCTCCTCGCCCTCAGCCCCTAGCACGGGAGCTGGGCCAGGTGACCTATGTGGGGAGACTCCTGGCTCAGAAAAAGCACCCCATCTCAGCCTCTGCCCCCTCATCCCGCCCTGTCGCTATCTGCAGCCATCACCAACTTTTGCAACGCGAGCCTCAGTGGCTGTGGCCCCCAGGGAGCAGCTGCGTTTCTCCAGCGGGGACTGAGGCCCCCAGCCCCCTCGCCCTGCTCCAGTGCTGACTGGCTGCTCCCCCGGGCCTCCCAGTTTCCCGAGCCCGCCTGAGATGGAATTACAGCCCCAGGTCTGCACCTGCGGCGCAGCGCTGCCTCCCAGCTCCCAGGGCCCTGTCTTCCCCTCTCCTCCCTCCACAGGCCGAGTGAGGTCCCAGTCGGGTAGGGTGCCTGCTGTGTGCCCAGAGGAAGCAGGGGCTGTGGAGATCCCTGCTGGGTGGGGCCGCGGAAGCACCCTCATGGAACAATGCCACCACAGGGACCACAGGATGAACGGGGAGAGTGGGGCTCAGGGTGGGGGTGGGCAGCAAGGAGAAGGACGATGGGCTCAGATTGTAAAGGGATCGGGGCCGTTCCAGGGAGCAGGGGAAGTGACACAGGAGGGAGCCCAGTGCCACCCTCCACACTTAAGCTGGCCTCAGGGCCCACCTGGGACTGGGGAGGGCTGGTGAGGCAGGAGGCGAAGTGGCCTCCTAACCAGGAGAGGCCAAGGTCGATGGTCAGACCCACAGGGACAGACCCCTGCTCATCCATAGCCCACAGCTTGCACAGGAGTGGCCCTGGCTGCCTTCCACCCTGTGCCAGCCTGGCTGTGCAGCTGACACTGGGACAGTGCTCTGCCCTTGCCTCCCTCCCAACTGTGCTGCCCCATTCTCACTCCAGCCCTGTTAGCCCCCACCTCCACCCCAGCTCTCTGCCCCTGCCCTCTGACACCAGCCCCTCCCGGGCACATAGCAGGTGTGGCCCAGCTTCTGGCTGGAGGGAAGGTCTGGAATGCAGGGCCCTGGTGCCCGGCCTGGGGGTGAGGGGGTGGGGGCTCAGGAAGGAAGGGGCTGGCATTTGGCAGTGGCGTTTTGGAAGGACGGTTGGGGGTGAGTGCTTGGAATGGAACGGGGCGACAGTTGGCGGTGGCAGCTGGAGCGGCAGTGGGGCTTGGCAGGGGCGCGGGCCTGGAGGACAGTTGGGGTGGGGCAGCCATGGGGTTGGCAGGTAGCCTCTGGCTCTGGAGGGAGGTCTCGGGGAGGCCCAGCAGGAGGGCAGGGCCAGCTGGCAGCAGACTTGGCTGAGCCAGGCCTGGGAGCAAGCTGCAGCCTCAGCCAGGCGGCCCCCAGCCCAGGGTGGGGCTGCTGCAGTCCAGGGCCGGCCTCCAGTCCACCCGCAGGGCCCAGGATGACGCGCACAGGGCGGTTCCTGCTGCGAAGCCCAGCACCCTCAGGCCCACTAGCTGCGCATCTCCCACCCTGTTCTCGGCCTCCCCCCTTCCCCATCCGGCCATCCGAATCCAGCAGGGGCTTGGAGAGGGCAGGGACAGGTTCTGGGCAGTTTCCCGAGAGGGGCAGGACTCCCGGGGCTGTTGCCATAGGGACGGCCGAGCAACACCACTGGCTGGAGGATAAACAGGCAGGTTTCCTGACCAGTGACTGCCGTGAAGACAGCCTAGAAGACCCGGCTGGGGTGGATGGGGAGGCGCTACCTGGGGGTTGCAAGCCCTGGCGAGGGGACTGGTCCAGGGGGGTGCTGGGAAGGCAGACGAGAACGGATATTCATTGTCCCTCTGTCTTCTTCCTAAAGCACCTCTGGGGCTCTGCTTCACAGGAGTAGACCTGGAGTGGGGCTGGATCCCCTCCCAACCACCTTGCCCCCTGAAGCCACATGGTGGGGGTGGGGGCAGGTGGAGGGAGGGCTAAGCACGTGGTGCAGGGGCCCTGCCAGCCAGGCAGCTTTCGAAACTGAACTGCCCTTCAGGGTCCCAAGGTCTATCAGTGGGAGTGGGGGCAGTGTGCTCTGAGAGGTGGCCATCGGCAAGTATACCTGTGGGCCTGGCCAGCTTCTGTACTTTGGACCCTGGTTCCCCAGCCCTGGCCTCAGGGCTGTTCGTTCTCTCCCAGTCCTCAGATCCTCACTGCCTCAAGGTGTCTCTTGGGCGAGCTTCAAATGCACTCACATGTGTGGCTGGCGGTGAACTTCCAGAAGGACCATCGTGTGGCCAGGACCAGTGCAGAGTGCTCTCCACCCATTTGTTTATCTGTCTTGTCCTCCAGCCAAGTGAGGGCAGGAACCATGTCTGGGTCATGGTGGCATCTCAGGCCCCTTATTCCCAGGGCCCTCTCACCTGCTGGCCTCCCTGCCTCTGGACACCAGGTTCCAAGGCTGAAGAGTGCCACTGAGGCCAACCCCACACCCTCGGCCGTCACCTGTTCCCAGCGCCATCCCTGGGTAGAGCTGCCTCACAGAGGCCGCCCTTCTACCAACATTGAAGGACACACTGGTGGTCAAAGCAGATCCCTCTAGGGTCAGTGCCAGCGTCAGGGGTGAGATGCAGTGCATGGCATCTGCACCAGGGCTCAGGGAACCCCAGCAAGAGTAGAGGCTTTCTGATCGAGCCTGGCATCTGCCTGCGGTGAGTTGGAGCCTGGGCATTGATTAACATGGGGCCCCTAGGGGTGCTGCCACCTCTCCCCGTCAGAGCAGATGCACCAAGGTGGCCCCGGGGAGTCCAGCCACACAACCCTTGTCCTCCCGGCTCGGCTGAGAGGCCACCACTGCTGCTATTGGCTCTTCCTCTTTCTTTTGTTTTCCCTTTGTTTCTTCTTTATTTCTTTCCTTTTTTCCTTCCTATGATAGGGGTTTATTAACTCCCAGAAGACTCGTTGTCTCCGATCTTAGGCATGGCTTGATCAGAGCTCTCTGGGACACTCCTTGGTGCTGCCTTTTTGGTCTACCAACTTCATTCAGGCTGCTCAACCTTCTGTTGGTTCTTGGAACAGAAAGGATGGGCGTCTTAGTCCCCAGTCACTGGCAGGGATGCTGGGGAGGGGGCATTGATTCATCATCATGTAGGGGAGGGGAGTGTGGAGAGAGTTCCAGAGCCCCAGGGACGCATTCCAGGACTCAGTGAGACTTTCTACCAAGACCAGAAGACCTGGGCTAGTAGGTGGGGTGCACCCTGGTGCTGATGAGAGAGGCTCGGTTCTCCTGGGCAGGCCTCCTGAGCAGCGGCTGAGCACCACTGTGTGCCCCAGCCGGGCAGCCTCCGCAGCATTCCAGCAATGCTGCTCTCCTCGGAGAGTGTCCAGGGAGGGGCAGCCATCAGGCAAGTGGTCCTCCCCAGTCTGGCAGACCCACTTCTCCATCTCCCCCGCATCATTTGCTCCATGGGCTACAACTGCACTCCAGGCAGACAGGCAGGTGAGAGGGGAGGACCCCGAGACAGTGCCCTCCGTCCCCTCAAAGGGAGGACAGAATGACCAGCCAAAACCTCCTGGAGGCCTAGAAGAGACACTTCTAAGGTTGACTGTGCCCAGTTCCCACCTGAAAGGGCCCAGGAAACTTGGGCCTGCCGTTCCAGGCCTGGGTCCTCCAGGAGTAAGTCTTGCGGGGAAGGGGGTTGCTCCTGCGTAGGCAGCGGGAAAGGAGTGGGGTGCGGGTGTCTGCGGCCATTTTCAGGCGCCGGTTGCAGCGAGGGAGTGTCCCAGCCTTTTCATCGCTGGCTGCCAGACCGCGGCCGCCCTTGTTCACTCAAGGAGAATTCCCGCCTCCCCCCCACCCAACCCCAGGCTGCCCTCCCCCAGCAGCCCAGTGAATGCCTCCTTACACATCCTGAGAAAGCATCCATAATGGCCCGCCGCCTCCCACCTCCCGAGGAATTCCGCGGCGCTGGGCCCGCAGGGAGGTAGGGCGCAGACGGTCCGCGGCGCCTTCCCATTGGATGGCCAGGTCGTGCTCAACTCCCCTGCGCGGCTGGCCAGCCACAGGCTCACCTCCCTTCCCACCGTCGCGGCCGGGAGAGGAAGCGAGGTGGCCTTTGCCCCCGCACAGGCCAGCCAGGAATGCGGGGCCACGCTTCCCATTCTGTCTGCCCGAGGACTCAAGGACAGCGGGGGCGAGAAGGGACGCACGGGGCTGCTCTCGGGCAGCAGGACTGGAGATCGCTTGCGGGGGAAGCGCGGCAAAGCCGTGGGCATACCACGCGGCTGGAAGGACCGACGCGCGCGCGGCCGCTGATGCCTCCATTGGTCAAATCCAAGCCCTGTGGCACGCACTGTCCCGTGGCCCCTGCCCTGAGGTGCGCCTCTCCCCGGGGACGCCGAGGTCTCCGACGGCGCGGCCCCGAGCCCCTGGGCGCTGTGGGACCGCTGTTTCGCTTTACCGCGCGCGGCCGCACAAACCGCCAGGAAGGCGCGAAGTTTGCGAGACCCGTGCGGCGCGACTGCGCGTCGGGGGACGCGGACAGCCTGTGGCCCGGGGGATAGGCGCGTGGGCAGCGCCAGGTGCGCGGTCGGGCAAGAGTTGGGGTGCTCTCGTCCCGACCCACGTGTCCGACCGGATGGTCTGCCGGGTGCTGGTCCCCATGGGAAGGGGCGCGGGCACCCGGAGACCCCACGCCGCGCCACCCCCGCCCCCCGCCAGCCCCGCGGAGGGGGCTTCCCACAATGCCCAGCGAGCTCCAGCCCGCACTTCCGCTGTCCAGCCGCCCACGGGGGGGCGGAGGCGCACCGACCCTCGCCGCGGCCCCCTCCGCCCGGCTAGCGGAGCCGGCCGACCGAGGGGCGGGGCGGCGGCCGGGCCGGCGGGGCGGGGCCCGGGGCGGTGGCCTGGGCCGGGGCTGGGGCGCGGGCCAATCAGCAGCGGCCGGGCGCGCGCCGGGGGGCGGGGTCAGGGTCCGCAGGCGGGGCGCGCGCGCGGGCGGCGGGGGCCGCGGGGTTGGAGCGGCGCGGGGGCGCGCGCCGGCCTGACGGACAGACGGACGGACAGACGGACACAGCGGCCAAGGCGAGCGCGCAGCTCGGACCCGCCCGGACGCAGCGCTCGCCCGGCGGCCGCGGCGATCACCGGCGCTGGTCCGGCGGCCGCGGCGCCCGCCCTCGCCCGCGCCCCATGGGGTCACAGGTAAGCGGCGCCGGCTCATTGTCCGCGGCCGGGCCGGCGCATCGCGGCGGGGCCGGGGCTCAGGCCGGCCGGACCGCTCCGGGCCGGAGCCGCTCAGAGTCGGGGCGCGCCCCCGCCGCCTGCCCCTCGCGCCCCGCCGCGCCCCGCCCCGCGGGGGCGCCCTCCCGGCGGCGATCGGTGCGCCCGGCTGCAGCTCTGGGGGCGGCGGTAGAGACCCCCGCCCTGTCCCCGCTGGTCCCTGAGCTCCGGTGGCGCGGGCGGGGCGGGGCGGCGAGGGCTACGCGGGGTCCCTGCGGGGCTGCGCGCTGAGGCGGAGGCGGCGACGGGGTTGCCCCGCGCCCCTAGTCCTCGGCGCCTCCTGCCGCCGCCGCCGCGGTCCCTCCCCCGTTACCTCCGAAAGGGGAATTTTCCAGCTGGTAATTTCTGCTGCGTCAACGCCCGGCCCCAGGAGGCAGCCTGGGGGCGTCCTGGCGCCCCCCGCCCGCGCCGCCCCGCGCGCCCCCCGCCCGCGCCTCCGAGCCGCACCCGGACCCGCCCGCGCCGAGTTTGCCAAGAGTCGGAACTGCGGGAGGTGGGCGCGGCGGGTCCCCGCTCTCCGCCGGGCCTTGGGGGTCATTGTCTCCCCCTGAAGCCCAGCACTGGCCTCGTCTCCATTTTAATTACTGGCTGAACCAGGGCGCAGGGGCCTCGAGGCCGGGCAACTAGAGGAGCGCGGAGGGGACGAGGCGCGCAGAGCGACGAGGGGCGCGCGGAGCGGACGGGGCGCGCGGAGGCAGCGGGGTCCGCCGCGAGCCGCGTCTTTGTTTCTCTGTAAATAGACATGTCAGTTTCGCAGGGTAGCACGAGTCAATGTCTGACAACTCAATCTGGATGGCAAATGGGCGATTTTCTGCACCAGGAGGAGGGCTCAGGCTAGTTGGGGTTCCTCTCGCCCTGCTGACAAATTCATTATTTGTAGGTTTAACGGACCACGCACAGTAGGGCTAGACCGAGGAACCTGGGTATATCCCAAAGGGGCGAAGAACTGGTATTTTCTGTCACCGAGGAAATACAAACAAAAGAAAGTTTGACTGAGATTCTCAGCGATTTTCCTTACGCTTTCCTTGCTCCAGTCTCAGCGAAGCGTTTGTCGTGGATTGCGGAGGCAAGATTGTTATCAGCATTGTTTAAAGAAATGCTAATCAGGCAACACATTGGCGAGCCGCTGGGCTCAGACACCTGTGCGGAGTCCTTGAGTGCGTTTTAATTGTGTCAGTTGTAGAATCTTTCATACTGGATTTATCATCAAAGCTAACTTCCCTTTGGGTAGCAGACTGTAGATTCGGTCTATCGCTGGCCTGCGTGTAGCCTGTGAAGGCAGTGTTTTCACTCATCGGGAGGGGGAAATAGTTTGTTTCCCAAAGGGAAACTTATGGAAGGGTTTTTCACATGAATGATGAAGTAAACAACAGAATTTTATTATAGTGCACTGCTTCTAGTTGGTGTGTTTCATGATAAATACTCTGAACTGAAAACTTTGAGACTCCCTGCTGTTTCGGAAAGGACTAAGTGAGAGGTTGTTGAGGCAGAAGTTACTAGGTGTAAGTCTGACTTAGACACTATGTTTCCCTAGAAAACTAGTAATTATTTTTATATCCTTTACTGAAGTGAAGGAGGTGTATGTGGGTGTTTATGGGGAGAGTTCTGTTTAGGGGGTATGGAATCGATACCTCTAGGCTAAACCCCAAGATCAACCTTTCTGGGAGGCCAGCCTCACCTCTAGGCTAAACCCCAAGGTCAGCCTTTCTTGGAGGCCAGCCTCAGGACAGGATCTCATTAGGTCTCACTGACATTACCCTGGATGAAAGAATTTTGTTTGGATGAGATGAGTTTTGTTCAGCTCTAGCTGTTTAAGATTTGAAAATGAGCTCTTTTTCCACGTCTAGTTTCTGGTATTCAGAACTGGTGGAGTGTCGGCTGCAGGGGCTCCAACCCTCTTGGGTGCTCTGTGTCCCCACTCGACCATCCAGGGGGAGGGGGCTGCCCCCGCCTTGGTCACACATAAGCACTTGGAAGGTGAGGTCGACACTGAGGATGGGTGAGACTCCACTGGGGGCCTGGAAGGACTTTACAGTCAGACAATGTGTTATTTGCAAACATGTTAAACCAAATATTACAAACTTTTCAACATTGTCCTTTTGTGGGGTTTTTCAAATTAAGCAAAATTGGGCCACTGCGTCCCTGTGGTCTGTGTTTCTGGGGCAGCTGTGCGCCTGCTGTGCTCTACCAGAGGTCTTGGACCAGCGGCGAAGGCCCCGCAAAACATCTTCCGAGAGCCTGGAGCTGTGAACTTGAACTTGAACTCGTGCCTCACTTTGCTGGTGCTTCCTGTGCCCAGGTGCCCTGTTGACTGCTGTGTTAATATGGGCGGAGGGTTCTTGTGCCCTGTTCTGGGGGTTTCGTGTACTCATAAAAACAGAGGCTTTTCCTTCTCTCTGATAGAACATATTCTACTTAAAATCTGTTGAGTGTTGGTAGGCTATCAAGAATTCCCTTGTGAACCTGCCCACTCCCCTGAACAAAAAAGATTCTTCTTTTTGCTACAAGTGTGCTTGAATGGCCCAACTCCTGAGAATAAACAATGCTTGAAAATCTCTGTTGAGACCACAAGACTCATTTCAGTCTTTGCAACGCAGTTGTCATGTCCTACCCTGGCCCCTGTGTCCTCTGCCATTGGCTCTGACTTTGGAATGGCCAGTACAGCTGGGGTCTTCAGCCCCGGGTTCACCGGCATTTTCCCTCTTTTCTGCCTTTCGAGCTTCAGTATGGTATGTGCCTGACACATGTGTACTTGGGCTCTGGGTTCTGGTTTTCTGGTGATGACAGATGCTTGTAGATGGAGAAGTCATGGAAAAGAAAAACAACTTTTTCTAACAAGCTGAAAAGTTGTTCTAGTGAAGGATAAGGACAAACTCAACCAGTCAGGTCTGACCTTAGGGTGATTGATGGAAAGTTTTCCGTTCAGTGTTTCTCAACACTGCCGTTTAACTCTTATTGAGATTTTGAAATGACTAAACCTTTTTAAATGTCATTATTTGGATATAAAAAATTAGCAACTTAGGCACTTTAGAAAGTTGAGGAACAGTGTTAGCGTGCTTTTCAACAGCATTTATAGATGTTCTGTGTTTTGACAGGTGTGTTTTTTGAGTCACATTAGAGAGACATTCCCAGAGTTTCTTATTCATGATGATTTTTGGCTGATTGAGAGCTTGCTGTGGGCCAGATTGGAGACAGAATTCCTGCAGTGGGGCTGTTGACCTGTTGGGATGGGTCAGAGTGGGGGCCCTACAGGAACCACCGATGTGGGTGACAGATGCTAATGGGAGCTCAGAGAAGGATGGGTGTGGCCCACCTGGTGGCCTTTCTGAAGACTATTGGAGGAAAGGGTGTCCATGCAGACCCCTCCCCTGGCCCAGGTTGGGCCTGTGGTGCCAGCCCCTGGTTCCAGTACCTATGTGGCAAATTATTTTCTAACTTCTGCTTCATGGAGAGTGGGTAGCCAAGGAGAGAGCAGAAACCTTGGGGCCAGGCAGCTTTAGGGGCTGATTGGCTGTGGGGTTGGGGGTGAGAGGCAATGTAGTTTCAAATGATGCCTTCCAAAGCCCGCGTTTCAGCACATGAATCCCTTCCTAAATGTCACGCTCACGGGGAAAGTCTCAGGGAAGCTGTCCTTTTCCTGGCTCCCAAGTGGCAGCCCAGCCCTGCTTGTCTGAGTGGACCTGGGGTGGAACCCCTTCTTTGTGGAGCAGAAAGAAGATGCCTCTGTCTTCGAGAGAGGATTTGAAAACCTGAAGCAACCAGAGCTGCCGTGAAGATGGACGCATGTCAGGTGGGGCCTGGGCGGCTTTGGGTAGATTGCCCTCTCGGTGTGTCACTGGCACGCAGAGGGTCTGACCTAGGTTTTTTTGGCCACTCTGAACACTGTCCCTCGGCTGGACCTGGGGCTGGAGAGCCCAGCAGGGACTCGGCTTGGGGAGCAAGGACCCTCAGGCTGGCCACTCACCCCTCACCCATCTAAAGGCTGGGTTTGCTGTTCTCCAGGCTGACATCCGGGTGCTGATTTGCCCTCAGTTCGAGGTGGCTGTGCCAAGGTGCAAGGGCACTGTGTCAGGATGCACAGAGATGGGCTTCGTGAAACCCACTCAGGGACGCCCGGCTGGGCCCGCTGGTCAGAGGGGCAGCACCAGTGCACTGGGTTGTTGATTTCAGTGATGGATGATGGAAAACACCATCAGGAGGCTGGCCCAGAAGCCCAGGGTGGGGCGGGCAGGATGACGTCGGGTGTCCGTTCAGGTGTGTTGTAGACCGAGGGGAGGGGCCAGGTCACTGGAGGAGCTCAGGGCTGTGGGCAAATGGGCTGCCCCTGTGAGCAAGTCAGGCGGGCACCTCAAATGGGCCTTCATGTCTGGAACAGGTGTGTTTTTTCATCCCATCCCATTCTAAGCAGTGCAGCTTCAGGACCGGAGTTTCCTCTTCTTTAGGAAGTTTGAAAATGGCTCAGACACTACTGTTTCCTTCGGGGCAGGAGAGGGCTGACTCTGGGGGGGAACAGTCTCAGAATTGCAGAGCCAGCTGACTGCTCAGGCCGGGTCCTCTACATTCAGTTCCTGGACCAGCAACATCCCCTGTGCTTCAGGCGAGGTTGAGTCAGAGACGCCCGATACTCAGAGTCTCGCACACAGGTGGCCATCGCCTTTCCCAGGGAATCGGGCCCCTTGGCCTAGGCCCCACCCTGACCTCTGGTCTCTGAAGAAGCTGTCCATCTGCACTTGAAGGCCAGTCCTTCCTGCCAGTCCTGTGGCAGCCAGCTCTGTGGCCCACATCCTCTCTCACACGAAAAGTGGAGCAGGCTGGCGGGCCACACGTCCCAGGTCCCCAGAGGAAAGGTCACGTGGGGAAGCGGGGCGCAGAGTCAAATGCTTGTTCTGGGGTGAGCGTGGAGTGGCTTCAGGTGGCAGAGCTTTGGGGCCGTGACCTGGAGTCTGTAGCCCACCCCCAGCTGTCCCCTCCACAGTCTCACACTTCTCAGCAGGGGGCCACACCCGGCTTGTGTGCACCCTGAGGTCCCTGACACTCTGGCTGTTCCTAAACAGCAGCCTTTGACTTTCCAGTGGGTCTTCGCATCCAGACCAGGGTTGGGGGGCCGCCCGTCCGGTGGGACGGGGCCCCATGTCTGTGGCTGGCCTAGGAACTCCTGTGATCAAAGCGTGGGAAGCCTTCTGCATTCTCCTCTCCAAGGCCAAGAACCCTGGGACCCCAGGACACTGGGGAAAGCTTGTCAGCCCTGGAGGGGAGGGTCCCAGAGCTTCCAACATGGTCTCATTTGGGGCCTGTCAATCAGACAAGGTGAGGCCCCACTGGCAGGGCCCAGGGGTTGTTTAAGAAGAGTGGACAGAGCTATTCTTTTTGTTCCTGTCCTGTCCCATGAAAACTGCCTTAGCATGACTTCTGTGGCTAGTGGTCTGAGTGCAGCCTCCACTGCCCGTCTCAGACCCCTCTCCACTGACCAGCGTTCTCCATCTACCTCTAAAGTGTTAATAGTAAGAACTGGCAATGAGGGGAAAGTTAAAAGTGGCAATTTCCCTTACAAAGCTCCTCAGGTAAGAGAAAGCTGAGGACGTGAGTCCCTGCTGTTGAAGAAGAGACCCGAGCTTCCGGCTACGGTCGCCTACCTTCTGAATATTCTCAGCAATGTCTCACAGGAGCTCAATCTTCTGATGAGAGGTGATTGCTGCTGATGCTGTGTCCATGCGTAATGTTTAATTTCCAAATAGAGACTAAAGGAGGCAGGACATTTAACACCACTTGGACGCTAACTGGCCAAGAGCTGAGCATCTCGTCTGCGGTGAGTGGAACCTCTCCGGTCAGCTCCCTCCTGGCACTTTTAGAGTTCTCTTCAGGATTATATTATTAAAGTGTGTGTGTTACCGTGTACTGTCACTTTTGCTTTCATTTTTGGTTATACATGGAAAACTCCATAAGCAGGAAGTTTCCAGGTTTTTCCATGAGGACATGGTGTTTTTTCATTGCCTCTGGTGATATAGAGACATTGTTATTTCATTGCTATTATTTTATATGAAGACTTACTCCCTCAACTTCAGCGTTGTTTTGAAGAACTTTTCATGAGTTAGCAGCAGACACACCCTTCACGGGGGCAGTGACCATGTATCATGACAGGCCTGCTGCACACCTGAGAAAATTGATCTTTAATATTGGGTACGTTGACTTTTCCTATTTTTCTTTTTTTTTCTGGCTGCACCATGTGGCTTGCAGGATCTTAGTTCCCCAACCAGGATTGAATGTGCGTCCTCAACAGTGAAAGCAGAGTCCTAACTACTGGACGACTGGGGGGGTCCTCCTATTCTTTCTAACATTGTTGGCAGAATGAGGTCAGAACAGGGAGTGATAAGGTGACACTGTCCTTGGACCACCTTACCATTAAAGTCACTGAGCTCCACTGGACGATGTGAAAAACACTGGGGTGTGTGTGTGGGGGTCTTTTAAACCTCTTCCCTTCTGGCTTCTCTGTCATCTGCTGCTTTTGATTCTGCTGTGGGGTGGAAGCCCAGCGCCTGGACTTAGGAGCAGAGAGAAGGCAGAAGTTTCAGTCAGCAGGTGTACTGCGTGGCTGCAGTGACCATGGTTCCTCTGTGATGAGCAGGGCATTCAGGAGGCCAGGGAGCCAGAAGCACTTCCAGGTGTACATATGCCCTTGAGAGCCTGAAAAGAGGATCGGAAGGGTCAGTGCCAGGGGACCTACCTGCACTGTGTCTAGCAGATCCGCTTCACTGAGTCTCAGGTGGTCCCTCAAAGAGTGTCTTCCTCTGAGCTCAGGAGATGCTCCGAGCCTTGGAGGAGCACGCAGGGCAAGCACAGCTCGATGCTGCCCATGCTACTGCCTGAGGGTCACACCAACCTCACATCTACTTACCTTTGTTTTGCCTCATCTTAAGGAGCAAGAATATCCATGAAGTCATGAGTCAGGCATCTCAGTTATGTATTTTTTGATACACACTGAAGCGGACATGTGACTATTAGGGCAGACAACGATTCTCCCTTTGTCTCGAGGGAACTACCCACATACCCCTCTGCCACCTGCTGGGAGGGGGCCAGCACCAGGCCCAGGGTGCAGGGGTGAGGCTGAGCTGCTGTGAAACCTGTCCGTGTTCCAGACTCTGGACATGGGCGGCCTTGCCATATGGCTTCCTTGAAGGAAGTGGTGGGCTGTGTTTCTGGCTTGATGGGGTGAGCTTCATCTGGATACAACCTCCAGCCCTGCCACAAGCTGCTGAGTCAGGTGCGGGGGAGGCTGGTGGATTGGACTGTGTGGATCCTGGTTGGGAACCCTTCAAGGCCCATCTCAGAGAGCCTTCCTACCATCTGACCAGGGAGCAATCTGTGTAAGTTAGTCTGCTGTTTGTATGAGTTCTCTGGAGCTGTCAGAGCAAAGGACCACTGATCTGGGAGCTTAAAACAACAGAGGTTTATTCTCTCCCAACCTGGAGGCCAGAAGTCCTAAGTCAAGGTGTGGTCAGGGCCACCCTCTCTCCAGAGGCTCCAGGGAAGGACACACTTCCTGCCTCTTTGAGTCTCTGGTGGCCGCTGGCAGTCCTGGGTGCTCACAGCCAAGATGTGTCCCTCATGCCTCCCATCCTGCCCTTATGGCTGTCACCCTGGTGTCAGATCTGCCTCTACTTATTAGGATGCCAGTCACCTTGAATTAGTGTCCACCATGATGATCTAATCTTAACTTGATTACACCTGCAGAGGCCCTGTTTCTAAGTGAGGTTATATTCTCCTGTGGTTAAGACGTGAGGAGATCATTTTGGGGGAAAGGATTCAGCCCTCTCCACCGTTACAGCTTGTGTTCTCCTGACACGTTGCCACATTTATTTCTCAATGCCAGGGTTTCATGAGGGCTCCCCATTCATCTCCAGCAATCACTACTCATACCTACCCTTCCCTTGATGGTTGAGCGAATGAGGCCAGTGACCACGGTGTTAGTGAGTTTGCCCCACAAATCTGCACTCAGCCCCACGCTCTCAGCAAGGAGGGGCTCTCGGTCCAAGGACGCAGGCACCAACAAGGTCCTGGCTGTGTTGGGTCGCATGTCCCCAGAGGGGAGGTGACAGAGCAGACAGACATCGATGCCTGTAGAGGAGAGGAGATGCAGCTGGGCCTGGAGGGAGGGTGTGGTGGGGGCAGAGGCAGAGCCCAGGGTGTCCGGTGGGGCCATTGGGGTGGGTGTTTAGTGCCGTTGCGCTATAGCAGGACACGGCCCCTCCTTTGACCCCCCTGCAGGACTGGGTACCCATGTGCCCATCTGCCCCCCAGGTGGACCCAGGCCTTTCTTGCTCCTGGGAAGCGGGAGGGGCCCCTTTTCTAGACAGCATTTTTATTGCTTCTTGTAGGAGATGCAGGAAAACAAAATGTAGTCTTCAAAATTTAGAAAACCTTTCATGCAAGAGTAACATGAGGAGGCTCACATAACATCAAATAGATTCATTGAGTAACTGGTCTGAAAGTCATAATTCTTACAGTGACCAGCATGGGAGTGTCCCATGGTGGTCATAAAGGCTGTGGGTATAGACAGGGCTGTTGTATGCCTGGCATGTCGTCCACGTTCACAGGTGAAGTTTCCCTTCTTGTTGATCCGTGGGACCCGAACCCTCTGGAGGCCCTCTGAAGGCCAAGGTCACGGCTGTCTCTTTGATCCCCTCCCAGGGTCACCTCCTGGATAAGGACCCTCCCCTGCTGGGGTGGGAGGGGCCAGATCCCTATGCACACCCTTGTGACTCTTGTAGCAGACAGGCTGTGCGACAGCCCCCCCCCCCCCCCCACTGTGTTGGCATGCATAGTCCTGGACTCAGGTCTGCAGGCCAGGCACCAGCCTTGTCTCTCAGCACATACGTGTGTGTGTGTGCTAAGTTGCTTCAGTCATGTCTGACTCTTTGTGACCCCATGGACTGTAGCCTGCCAGGCTTCTCTGTCCTTGGCATTCTCCAGGCAAGAGTCCTGGAGTGGGTTGCCATGCCCTCCTTCAGGAGATCTCCCCAACCCAGAAATCGAACTCCCATCTCCTGCACTGGCAGGTGGGTTCTTTACCACCAGCGCCACCTGGGAAGCATCGTCTCTTAGCACCAGCCTTCCTTAGTCACAAACTCCCTTGATTCTGTAAAAGTGATCTTGTTCTTTTGTAACCTCATCGTATTTTCAGATCCCTACTTTGGAAGTTTTCAAACACACACAGAATTAGCAAGTGTGTTTCCTTCAGTAATTCCCTTTTGTTCTCACATTTGAGTTCCTCTGTTTTTGCTCTGAACTACTTTAAAGCAAATCACAGACATTGTGTCTCACTGTCCCATGCTTTCCTTCATGTGGGTGGTTCCGTGAGTACCTCCTGGGGCCCCCCAATTGGGGCTCAGGCTTAGGGATGGCATCCTCCAAGTTTTTACTACTGGTTGATTTGAGCTGCAATCGGGACAGACCCAGGAGTTGCATTTGGAGAAGTTGCACTTGGGGCGGTGGCTCTGGAATCTGCTTTATTCTGTTTTGGGCTGTTTGTTGAAAAGTCAGACCTGTTGGTCCCACACGGTGGTCTGGCTGGTGGCATTCTCTGACCGTTAGGAGCCCCACCCTGTTTCAAGGACCAGGCAACCGGGACCGCGTGTCTGGTACTCAGTGTCTGAAGTGTGACAGTGACGTCTGCATCGGAATTTCTGACTTAAAAAATGAATAGTTTTTATATTTTGTGCCTGCTTTTAAAGATACTTGTACCTTCTGTTAAGGATCTGTACATAATCTGTTCAAAATTATTATCACCTATGTAAGTTTTATTTGAAAAATTCTAGATTTAATAAAGTGTAGTATCATTTTGGAATTTTGTAAGCATAATTTTTTGGCAAGATCATTTCTTTCGAATATTTTAGTGATTGTTTGGAGCCATGAGCTATTTTTGCCATAGTTCTTTACTAGGTAAATTGTTTTCATCCACAGCCAACCCTGGGTCTGGAGCGTGTGCCCCTCTGTTTGAATGGCAGCTGATGAAGTAGCTGCATGGCCAAGGGGCAGGGGGCTTGATTCTCGTGAGGAGAACGCTGGCTGAGCTGGTGAGGGAAGTGGGGTTCACGCCTCACTGTCACCTGGTTTCTGCGTCCTGAGAAGGTGAGAGTCTCTCTCAGGTGTGTGCCTGTCTGCTACTGCAGACACACACTCCTCATTCACTCGGCACCCGTCCACCCAGCCTTCATTTATTCAGCATCTAATGAGTGTTTACCGTCTGCAAGGCCTATGCAGAATGACAGTGGGGACTTGGAAACGTCCGATTAGCAGCTAAAATTGTGTCAGATGCCAGAACAAACGTTTGTTCTGGTCCAAGCCTGCATGGGGGCTCTCCCGCCACCAGCCGGGGAGTCGGGCATTACATTTCTCTGCCCCAGTCCAAACCCAGTGACCTATATGATGGGGTTTCCTAGGTAGCACCTTAGAGGGTTGGCTGGATCCTCTTGTTTTCAAGAAATGCAACTTTGAATAGAAAAGACAGCTTGAAGATTCTAGCATTTGCTTGGTGTAAACAAATGTTGCAAAATATTAAAGAACTGGTGTATTTGGTTAAGGGTTAGGAGGGAGTTCTCTCAAGAATCATTCTTGCAGCTTTTCCTTCTGTTGGAAAGTGTTTCAAAGACAAAAGTTAAAAGACTACAGAGGATTCCATCCTGTTGCTTGAGAACTAGGTGCTGGTTTTTTTCCCTTTCCTGTTTAGATTTGATGTTTTTCTTTGGCAGAGGGAGTACAAGTGTTAGAGTTAACATTTCAAGTCAGTATAGCTCAGATTTAAAACCTTTGGATATAATTTTTCTGCCTTCTTAGGCCAATCAGTTTTCTTTTTAAGAAAAACTTAAAAATTTTAAGTGGATGTGTGGCTTTTTCCTGTGGCTTTTGTAACAAAGTGCCACAGACTGGTGGCAAACACAGCAGAAACATGTTCCCGCAACAGGGGTCGTGGGGCTGTGCTCCCTCCGGGGGCTCTGGGAGAGGGTCCTGCCCACCTCTTTAGCTCTTGTGGCCCAGGCACCTCTGGGCTGTGGCCACGTCCCCCTTGCCCCACCTCTACCTCCATCCCCCTCTGCATGTCTGTGTTCAGAGTTCCCCTTTTTGTGACACACCCGTCCCACTGGGTTATGACCTCATCGTAAGTTGGTTAAATCTACCAGGATCCTGTTTCCAAATAAGGTTGCATTCACAGGTACTGTCTTCTGGGGACACGATTCACCCCACAAAAGCAAGTAACTCTGTATCCATCCTCCACCTTTACTGTGAGCTGTGACTGATGGAGAACATCAGAGCCCACCTCTCAGCCACACCTGTGGTGTCAGCTCTGAATTGTGGTCCTGTGATGTCATGGGGCTGGTCAGAGGCCCTTTGTCCATGGCCTCACTGTCTGTCATGGCCTTCAGTGAGGTGAAAGTGGGAACTTCAGGCCCACCCAGGATCAGGAAAGTGCTGTCCGCTGCTACTTCTACCAAGAGCTAAGCTGGGACGTTTAAACAGTATCTCTTGATTGACAGAGGCACCACATGTGCTGTTGTAGGAGGAGCCCCTGGAGACTTCCAGGAGGAGACGGCTTGTCAGCAGCTGGGGGGATTGCATCCATGGCAGGATATGCCTTTCGATCCACCTGTTAAAAAGAGCACATTTGTATTGTCCAATGATTCATCACAGCCTAAGGGAGCTGGTCATGGAACAACAGACTGGTTCCAAATAGGAAAAGGAGTACGTCAGGCTGTATATTGTCACCCTGCTTATTTAACTTATACACAGAGTACATCATGAGAAACGCTGGGGTGGAAGAAGCACAAGCTGGAATCAAGATTGCTGGGAGAAAGATCAATAACCTCAGATATGCAGATGACACCACCCTTATGGCAGAAAGTGAAGAGGAACTAAAAAGCCTCTTGATGAAAGTGAAAGAGGAGAGTGAAACAGTTGGCTTAAAACTCAACATTCAGAAAACTAAGATCATGGCATCTGGTTCCATCACTTCATAGGAAATAGACGAGGAAACAGTGGAAACAGTGTCAGACTTTATTTTTGGGGGCTCCAAAATCACTGCAGATGGTGATTGCAGCCATGAAATTAAAAGACGCTTACTCCTTGGAAGAAAAGTTATGACCAACCTAGATAGCATATTCAAAAGCAGAGACATTACTTTGCCAACAAAGGTCTGTCTAGTCAAGGCTATGGTTTTTCCTGTGGTCATGTATGGATGTGAGAGTTGGACTGTGAAGAAGGATGAGTGCCGGAGAATTGATGCTTTTGAACTGTGGTGTTGGAGAAGACTCTTGAGAGTCCCTTGGACTGCAAGGAGATCCAACCAGTCCATTCTAAAGGAGATCAGTCCTGGGTGTTCTTTGGAAGGAATGATGCTAAAGCTGAAACTCCAGTACTTTGGCCACTTCATACGAAGAGTTGACTCATTGGAAAAGACTGATGCTGGGAGGGATTGGGGGCAGGAGGAGAAGGGGATGACAGAGGATGAGATGGCTGGATGGCATCACCAGCTCGATGGACATGAGTTTGAGTGAACTCCGGGAGTTGGTGATGGACAGGGAGGCCTGGTGTGCTGCAATTCATGGGGCCGCAAAGAGTCAAACACGACTGAGCGACTGAACTGAACTAAACTGAAGGGAGCTGGTAGCTGCCCATTACAGTTGTGCGTCGTTTAGAGAGGAAAGGGCCACAGTGAGGGTCGAGTGTAGCAGGAGGTGCCTGGGGGCACAGGTAAAGCCGTAACCTCTTCCCCTTGCTCTCCCCAACCCCGCAAAGCAAACTTGTGGACCGGCTTCCCACCAGCAGAAGCGACAGAGCTCTTGGGTCGATGCCTGGCTGGGGCCGTGATTCTGCTTCGGCATCGTGGGGGGTCTCCCTGCCTGGTCTCTTCTGTTCTCTCCCTGCCCCTGCAATTGTTTCTGGGGCCCCAGGCACCCTGCCAATCAGGACATCTGGGACCCCTGGGGGGCTGCTCTCTCTTGGGAGCCCGTGTCTCCCCTTGACGTACTAGCCCCTGGCTTCCCCATCTTGGTGGCTGGTGCCCCAACCACCCTGAGGTCCAGGCCGGCACCACCCCGGCTCCTTGTGGTTCTCTCACTGGCCCCGTCCCGTCTGTGTCCCACAAGCTCTCCCGTCAGACGCCGAGGTGCTGTGTCTTCCCTGGGCTGCCTGTGTGTTGGCCATAGCTCGATGCCCTCGACCGTCCTGAAACACAGGCCTCTTGTGTCCCAAGGTGCTGGGCTGACTTCTGTGGTTCTTCTGTCCACGTGATGCTGGTTGGGCCGCAGTCCTCCAGGCTGGGCTGGGCCGCCAGCATGGGTGGCTCTGTGCCTTGGAACCTTTAGGGTGAGCCTCGGCCAGGTCTCTGGGGTGGCCATACTCAGGCCCCACTCACTTAGTCTCGCTGCTTGTGCCCCTTCCTCAAGCCCTCCCTGAGAGCCCTCATAGCACCTCTGTGCTGCTCTGGTTCTGGCCTGGCGGGGGGCCAGTCCTCAGCCTGAGCTCAGTGCCCAGCACAGCTCCAGGCTCCTGGACACCCTCAGGGGCTGATATGGAATCACAGTGGGACTAAGTCTGGGCCACAGCTATGACCTTGGAATTCTGTGGGTCATTCCACACTGAGAGCCAGAGCCAAGCAGGCGGGGACAGGGTGCATCTGGCCCTCTGTGGTCAGGGTGTGTGCATCCTGAGAGGAAGTGACATCTAGACAGGTAGGAGAGTCCAGGGAGGGGGGCGGAGGAGACTCTTGGTCCCATGGAGGTAAGGGAACCGAAAGAGGCTGTGACAGGGAAGAGGGTGGTGGTGGCGTGGGGCTGGACAGGGGCTGGGGGCGGGGAACCACCCTGGCCCACAAGGGTTTGCATTATGAGATCACCCTGGTGTGCAGCACCCAAGGGTCAGGCTGTGAGTCACTGGAGAAACTTCAGGCAGAGCTGCCCTCCCCGGGCACCTAAAGATGATTTCTGTTACTGAATGTGGAATATTTCTTCCTAGTCAGGAGCTTAGTTTTAAATTTTAAAAGGCAACAAGGAACCCTGAGAAAACAATGTGTATAAAGTGTGGGTTATAAAATGGTCCCCTGTTCTCAGTGTCTTGGATCTTGGGTTTTTCAGAACCTTGGGATGTGGGACATGGTGTCCATACAGGGAGGGCCTGGGGCGGGCTGGGTTCTGCCCATGGGCAGAGGCCTTGGTGGGAAAAGCCGAGCACTTGCCATATGGACTGTATCACTCACTGGTGTTGGTGGGTTCTTTGGTAGATAAGAGACATGTGTGTCCCAGGCTTCTAGCAGAACCCTGGGCTGAGTGTCTTAAATGACAGAGGTGTATCCCATTGAAGCCCTGGAGGGCAGAGGTCAGAGAACAAGGACCACACCTTCTCTGAAGGTGCTGGGCAGGATGGAGGACCTGTCCCAGGCATCCCTCCAGCTTCTGGTGCTTCCTTGGCCATGGCCTCATCTCTTCTGTCACATAGCTGTCTCTCCATGAAGGTCTGTGTCCCAGGGTCCCCTTCCCTAAGGACACCAGTCACATTGGAGCAGGGCTCACCCTAGTGACCTTGTCTTAACCAGTTTCATCTACAAGGACCCCATTTCCAAATAAGGTCATGTGCAACAAGTGAGTCTGGGACATGGTTCAACCCACGGCAAATGGTGATGGGTACGCACTGGTTTGTAGTCGAGCAAGGATATTTCCATAAAAGTAGTTTTGTAGTTGACATGGTCATAATTTGCGTACAATAAGCTACTCATTGGAAGAGGGTAAATGGGTGGGTTTGCACACAGCGGTATCTCTGTCTTTCTCTGTCTTTCGCTGTCCCCAGGCCAGGCAGCCCCTGTTCCTGCCCATGTAGGTCTCTTTGCAGGTTCCAGTTTCATGGAAGGCATTACTGCACTGTCTCCTTTGTCCGGTTGCTTTCACACAGTGTAATTATCTAGAGACTCACCCGTGTCCACCTGGAAGGGCCTTTTAGACGTGCTCGGCCGGCCAGGCAAGGGCGGAGATGGGGCTTCATGGGGCCTGCAGAGAGCAGCTTGGCTTCTGCAGACCAGGAGTGGGTGGTCTGGTTCTAGCACTAAAAGTACGTTGCTTCCACCTTAAAACAATATTCACCTGTTAGGTCATGTTTCCAGGAAAATTTCAAGAAAGTGTAAATGGAGCACAGTGGAAACACAGAGTGAGAAGAGGTGAAGTCGGGTTGGCGAGGAGGTTCCATGGGTGTTAGAGGCACTCACCTCTTAGCATTGGGCTTTTCTGTACTGGGACTCGGTGACCGACCCTGGGGAGGGACCAGTCGGCCAGGGCTCCCGATCCGTGCCCACACCTGGAATTTCTTTGAGTGCAGCTGGATACAAAGTCCAAATGCATTCACTATTTTGCATCCTTATTATTAGAACCAATTGTCTTCAAGGTGGAGCTCTTTAGGGACCAGAGAAAAAACATGAATACCCGCTTCTCCCAGAATTGCTAATCTGAACCTACAGTGCAGCAAATGAGATAAACTCAGAGCAGTCTGCACGTTTTGTGTTTCTTGTGATTTTCGAGACTTGGCAGTTTATTTGGCTTTTACCAGTGGAGCATCCATGGTCTCATGGGCAAGCTGGATGAATAAGAGATGGGCCTCCTGCTGGTAGTTTTTGAAGATGGTTCTTTGTTGCAGCCTCCTTACCTTCAGATGCTGTGGGGAGAAGGTTCATGAGGTACCCTGGGGTTGGAGTGCTGCGGGCTCTGTACCCTGGAAGTGACAGACGGGAGTGCCCCTGACATCACATCTGCCCCTGATGCTCACAGAGGAGGTTGACACGGCAGGTCCGTGCTCATGTCTGAGTGCAACTTGTTTAGGGGAGACCTCAACACCCACCTTGACCCCAGGTCACCATAATGAAGAGTTGAGACTCGGGTCTCTTGAGTCGTGGGAGCTGGCTTGGGACTGTGAGACTTGGGGCAGGGCAGGTCCGTGGCACCCAACACGAGCTCGGTGGCTCCGGATGGCTAGACTCAGGTTCCCTGCCAGGCAGCTTGGAGACCACCTCCACCTTTCCCAGAGGCGTCGGTATTAGAAATGGCTCTGGCAGCATCAGGCAAGATTCCCACCAGGCAGGATGGGGCCTCGGCTGCCCCCTCCATCACTCGCCGTGCCATCACCTGCATGGTCCCCGTGTCCTGGGTTATGTCTTTGGGGGTGGCTCCGAAATCTGCATGGTGCAGATCGGCACACTTTTGGAGTCTAGTCTGGAACTTGGATTCAACTTGTATTTGCACCAAGGTGGTCATAAGTGATTCTGTCTGAGGCTGAAGTGTCTTGAGATCAGCGAGCTATAAATAAAACAGAGAGTAGGGACCCCAGGAGACATGAAACCTGCGTAGAGATGGAGTGGCTTCCAGGTGGCACATGGGTCACTAACAAAGTTGCAGGTGCTGGTATGGCAGCAGGGAACCCGTCTGCCCCCTTGTTCTCACTAGCCTGAGCTTCTCTTGACAGAGTGGCGTCTGGGACCCTTCAGGGCCACAGGCTCCTCTTTGAGGGTCCCTTCCTCACAGGACTGCCCATGTGGACCTTGAAATGCACGACAGTGCCCTGTGGTCCATGCAGCAGCACAGGTGATTCAGAATGACAATCAGGTTATCTGTCCACAGGCGTGTGTGCGATGGGGCTTCCTAGGTGACACTAGTGGTAAACAACATGCCTGCCAATGCAGGGGACGTAAGAGACAGTTTCAGTCCCGGGTCAGGAAGGTCCCCTGGAGGAGGGCATGGCAACTCTGTCCCGTATTCTTGCCTGGAGAATCTGGACAGAGGAGCCTGGTGGGCTACAGTCCATAGGGGCACAAAGAGTTGGACAGGGCTGAGCAACTTAGCATGTGTGTCCTGTGAACAAGTGTGGGTCCACTGGCGTGCGCTCCCTGAGCAGGTGTTTGTCCCACGGCCAGGTGCGTCTCCACTAGGCAGGACCCTCCTTTGGGGCAGGGCAGATGCTCTGCTGTCCTAGCCCTCAAATAAAAACCTCTGTGAGCATGCGTCTTTCTGGTCAGACTGCTGTGTGATGTGACTACTAGGAAGCTTCTGTTTTTAGGGTCACGGCCACTGGGCAGCAGCTCTTCTGCTGCGGTCAGGTGGGCAGGACCCCATGAATGTCTCACTGATGTTCTCACTTTGTAATGCAAATTCAGTCATTCCCCTAAAGTTTCAGTAGGCTTGGATAAATTATGTGTATGCTTAGTGTTTCCATAGCAGACTAATCTGTTGTTTGTTTGTTTTCGTCTGTACCACATGGCCCACGGGATTTTAATTCCCTGACCAGGGATTGAACCCGTGCTCCCTGCAGTGGGAGGGTGGAGTCCTAACCACTGGCCCCCCCCAGAGAAGACCCTGAATAATCTATTTTTGATTATCATTCCTTTAGATTCCTCTTCTTTTTAGCATGCAGGTAGCTTTTTTCCCTAATGAAAATTGTATTTTCTTACAACAGATTCTCTGTAAAATACATAACTGATTTTTAAGCTGCTCTGATTGAATAATAATTTATTTTAGAACTTCCCATATGAGTTGAAATTATTTTAGAAATGCAAACCCTGTGAGGTAGTTGCTGCTTCTGTAAACGGCTCTGGCATTTCCCCCTTTTCGGTTTTCTTCCTGATTCTTAGAGGATATGCTTCACTGGTGAATAAAGAGATTTATTATTCATACAGGAAGTCAGGTAATGAAACCTGCATCTTCCTAATTTGAATACAGGGTCCTTAGGTGCCTGAGTACCTCCCTCCACCCCACCACCATCCCCTGCACATGCCCAGGAGCTCCTTGTGGACTCAGGCATGAAGCCAATGTTTTGCACTCAGAGGGTTGATTTCTTGACTTGACACGTGTTCCAGTCCTCCCTCAGTGTCTGGTTAACCTGAGTGTGATGCCAGCTGTGGGGTGAAGCCAACCTGGATGATCTGTCTGTTCTCCTCCCCTCCTTGCATGCCGTGGAGGAAGAGCAGACTGGGTGATGACTGCCCTTGGGGGGCCCCCATGCACCCAGGGTCAAACACCCCAGTATCAGCTGTGAGTGTGGGGACCCCCCCCAACATGGCCAGTTCTGACCACTCCCCCTCCTCCTCAGGGTCCATCCTTGGGGTCTGGTCCCACTGGTCTCACGATTGAAGCAGCCTGTTTACTTTTGGTCTTGAGGTGGGGTGGGGGCTGGCGGGAACAGTGCCCAGTGGACTGTCGAGAGATATGAAGGAGCAAAAGACTTGGAGTCTCCCTGGCCTTGTTCTCCTGGCGTGAGGACTGCAGCCATCTGCAGGTGAGCCCAGGTGACGTTGGGAAATGTGTTGGAAGTCCAGGGAAAGCTGTTCCACCACGAAGTGTCCCACACCCTCCCCTCCCTTGCCTGCCTTTTGTCTGCTCCCCGTGGGAAAGGTGGACGATGTCCCCACCTCTGACCAGCTGTGAAAGGGTGAGTTTAAAAGGAAGATCTGTCTTCCTTGGGGGGTTTCACGCAGTGACGACGGCCCCAGAATTCGTGTATTGAGGTCCTCGCCCCCAGCACCTCAGAACCTGACCTGGTTGGGCTGGGACTTGTACTGAAGTGGGAGGGGCCTTGTCCAATATGACCATGTCCTCGTGGGGGATGTTGGGACCGACACGCGCAGTGACACTATACAGGTTGGGGGATGACGCCGCACGGGCCAAGGACACTGAGGGTTGCTGGTCAGCAGCAAAGGCCGGGACATCCCCTGCGTGGTTTTCAGAGGGACCCCTGCCCACGCCACGGCCTCGGGCTGTGACCTCCTGACAGGGCAGCACTGAAGTGCTTTTATCTCGGCCACACATTCCGGTGGCCCCAGAAACTTTGGGGGCAGCAGAGAGCTGGGAAACAGAACCAGGGGGAGCAGCACGGTGGAGCCCAACTTGAGAAATGATTCGGGGGCTCGGGATAACAGAGGGGATTCTTGTCACCTTGGGTCCCTCCTCCACTGGATACCTTCCTGGGGAGCTGAGGTAGTCAGGGGCCTCCTCCCTCTGCAGCTGGGTTGGACTGGCCTGTGGGCATTCAGCCTTGGCCCTTCCTGCCCCGCGGGCCGGACCCTGTAGGATGTTGCTGTCGTTTTGCCGTTAAAGACACTTCTTCTTAAAGGGTGGGGGTAAAGGCGCACCTGGTTCTCTTCACCTAGACTTTCTGTTTGGGTAAAAAAGTCTCTTTGACTGCGGATGGGCCTTCTCTTCCTTTCTGGAATATTTGCTTGGTTGGAGGGTCAGCTGCAGCATGTACAGCGCTGTGTGCAGGAGGACGGAGCTGGCTCAGGTGCCGCCCTCAGGTGCCCTGTGTCCAGCAGCCTCCCTCTGCACACTCTTTAGCCCTTGGTGCGTGTATGACTATGCGGGTAACCCTTCCGTTCTCACCCCACAGAGTCCATAGAGGAGGCCACCCCAGGATCCCAGATGAACAACCGGAAGGAAGATATGGAAATCGCGTCCCACTACCGACACCTGCTGCGCGAGCTGAATGAGCAGAGGCAGCACGGAGTGCTGTGTGACGTGTGTGTGGTGGTGGAGGGCAAGGTTTTCAAGGCCCACAAGAACGTCCTGCTCGGCAGCAGCCGCTACTTCAAGACTCTCTACTGCCAGGTGCAGAAGACCTCTGAGCAGGCCACAGTCACGCACCTGGACATCGTCACAGCCCAGGGCTTCAAGGCCATCATCGACTTCATGTACTCTGCCCACCTGGCTCTCACCAGCAGGAACGTCATCGAGGTGATGTCCGCGGCCAGCTTCCTGCAGATGACGGACATCGTGCAGGCCTGCCATGACTTCATCAAGGCCGCGCTGGACATCAGCATCAAGCCAGACGCCTCGGATGAGCTCGAGGCGTTTGAGGTGGGCGCCCCGCCCGGTGGTGGTGCGGACGCCCTCATCTCTGCTGTAATGGCTGGGAGGAGCATCTCCCCTTGGCTGGCCCGGCGCACGAGCCCCGCCAACTCCTCCGGGGACTCAGCCATTGCCAGCTGCCATGAGGGCGGGAGCAGCTACGGGAAGGAGGATCAGGAGCCCAAGACCGAAGGCCCTGACGACCTTGCCTCACAGCCACTGTGGCCTGGCGACGTGGGCTGCGGGCCCCTGCACGTCAAGGAGGAGCCACTCTCACCGGCCCACTATGGGGGCAGCGAGCCACCTTCTGCCATGGATGGCACCATCCAGAACTCCTTCTCGGAGCAGACTGCCGGGGATGGCTGGCAGCCCACGGGCCGGAGGAAGAATCGGAAAAACAAAGACACAGTCCGACACATCACACAGCAGGTAGAGGAGGACAGCCGGGCCGGCTCCCCACTGCCATCTTTCCTCCCGACGTCCGGGTGGCCATTCAGCAGCCGTGACTCAAGTAAGCCTTTCCTTTGTTACAGGCGGGGCTCAGGCACCCTGGGGCCACGGCAGCACAAAGACATGGCATGTCGGTGACCCTGGGGCCACTCGTTTTGTCCACAAAGTGTCACCTTTCCAGGCTCACATAAGCGGCTTCTCTGATTATTGCAGTAAATAGGTGTGAGAGCTAGAATGCAGCCGTGGTGACCTCCTGGTGTCACCATCAGTGCTGCGCCTGGGCCGCCTATACACAGAGGGAACTGGGGTGGGGCTTCTCTGAAGCAGGGGGTCTGGAGCTGGAGAAGTGGGGTGACGCCTAGGAGCCCAATGTGGGGTATGGGGCCACTTCCCTCACACTGGGAGCCTCATAAGCAATGGCTGGGATACCTTAATTTTTAAAGATGGAAACACCACAGCATTAAAGAGATGAAAAAGTCCTTGAAGTGAAGTGGCATAGGTGGAAGGAAAGGCCAGGCCAGGCTTGTGGGCTGTAACCCACGTGCCTGAGTTTTGTGCTGGAGGATGTGACAGTTTGAGGCCACCAGCTCCCATCCCAATAAGGGGTATTTCCTCTTTGCTAACAAGTGTGGGCTTGGTTGTCCACACTCAGAGCAGTAGGGGCGGGGGTCGTTACCACATTCGGGGTGGGGCTCTCCTGGACCCCAGTCCATCAGTGGTGAGGGCTCATAGCTTAGCTCCCTTCACACTGTCCTCGCCCTCTGGAGGGCGGTTTTATCTGTCTTCCAGGCTAGGTGTCTCCCACCTGCTTCCCAGGTGGTGCTAGTAGTAAAGACCCCTCCTGCCAATGCAGGAGGTTTAAGAGACATGGGTTCAGTTCCTGGGTCATGAAGATCTGCTGGAGGAGAGCATGGCAACCCACTCCAGTATTCTTGCCTGGAGAATCCCATGGATAAAGGAGCCTGGCAGGATGGAGTCCATGGAGTCACAAAGAATCAGACGCGATTGAAGTGACTTAGCATGGACAGGCTAGTAAACAAATTAAATGTTCACTAGATGCCGGGTGCTCTTCCTGGTGTGGAGCTCGTGATAACTGCGGCTGCACCGAGCTTTCCCGAATGGCACATTGGGCCACGAGGGCTGTGTTCAGGGTGCGGAGAGGCCCTGGTGGGGCAGGGCAGGATGGAGGCTTCTCAACTGGGAGGCCTCTCCAGGAAGGGGCCTCATGACTGGACAGAGGTGGACTGAAGGCAGCAAAATGTGGACATAAGCCCTGAAAGATGTCACTGATGCTAGGCCTGTGCTGGGTGGGTGGGCGTCCTGGGGGAACCAGCTGCTGCCACCCCAGCAGAAGGGCAACCCTTGGAGCTCCTGATACACTGGCTTTGTTATTGTGGTAAAACATATGTATCATAGATGTTACCCCTTTAACACTTTTAAGTGTATTGGCATTAAATACATCACTAGTATTGTGTCCAGAACTTTCTCATCGCCCCTGGGCACAGTGGCCTGTCTCCCTGGTTCTCATTCTCTTACAGCCCTGAGTGCTGGGCCGGGCATCTGCAGGTTCAGTCTGTTGCCACCTCGGAGGGATGGCTCCGTGCAAGGTGGGGTCCTGGGGTCTGTAGGATACCAACAGTGCCCACCCCCTGGTTGTGTCCAAGATGGGCAGCCCTCCAGAACCAGTGGAGTTTAACTGAACTAAATCAGAAGAAGGTTAAGTTTCTGAGCTGCTGGAAAGGCCACTTATCGCCCTGCTGGTGGTTGTGTCGGCTCCCTTGGTAACGAGTAAATGTCCCTTAGCTCTGACTGAAGCCTTGAGAGGAGCGTCCACGGGGACTGACTTTAGGAATCTTGTTGGGGTCAGAGCTGAAGAGCCTTCCCCTCCTGTCATACACTGGTGGGCAGCAGGGATGGAGGCCTCTAGATCGAAGAGTTCCTCAACAAGTTAAGAATGAGGGTGCTCTATGAGCCCGTGGGTTTGATGTTTTAAAAGCAGTTGTCGAGCAGAAGGTGTTTTTGGAATCCAACAAGTGATTTCGGCTCATGTACTCTTGCTGCTGTCTGAAATCCCTCGGGTTACCAAGGCAACTGCCAGATTTCCCCCGAGTTGCTAAGATGAGGACCTGAGGTGTGGGCTGCGTGGGACGGCTCTGCCCATCACAGTGGCCATTTATTCCTCCGCCCGCCCTGGGCTGGGGCTTGGAAGTATAAATCACGATCTCCAATGGAGGAGGGTTTGCTGTCATTAAAGATATTACATCTTAGAAGAGAGTATTTTTGCTTATTCTCACCCCGTTTATAGGAGAACAGGCCTTTTCCAAGGAACGTGTCAGGAGGTTCCTGCTGATCATTCAGGGCCCTTGGTGAAGATGCTTGGATGCCCAGCCCTGCAGCAGGGCCACCGCCTTGTCCTCTGTGTGTCCCCCTCGGCTTTGGGGACCCTGGGGCCTGTTAGTGTTTAAGAGTGATTTTTCTAAGCAGGCTTTGTAACCCAGCAGCTTCCAAGAAAACATCCATTGAAATGTGCCTCTGGGTCACAGCCTGTCTGTGTGATGGCTTGTGGGGAACAGCGTTTAAACAAGCCAGTACAATGTGTACAGGCCAGGCTCCTGCCTCACCCCTTTTTCCGCGATCCCCAGGCTGTAAGCCTTCAGTGTGGTGGGTTTATAGCTGCTAGTTCAAAGGTTGTGCCAGGAGAGCCCGGCCAGCCCATCCCAACATCCCACACTGGTTCCCAAGAGGATCTGCAGATGCAAAGTTCTAAGCTGAAGTAAAGTGTGTAGGTCTTGTGAGGGACTCCTTCGTGTCTGGACCTCGGTAAGTGTGGACCTGGCATCCCGGGATTGTGAAGGGCGCGTCAGAACTGCAGAGCAGGTTCAGGGGTGCAGGTGGCCTCCCAAGGTTGTCGCGGCTGCTCTGAGCCCAGGGCTGCTATCCAGCTCAGGGTGGGAGCAGATGCTTGGGACCAGGGCCCGGCCTGCCCTGACCAGGTCAGAGGGGTCGCTTCTTAGCCCCTCGGAACTCCAAGCCAGTGGCCTCTCCCTTGGCTGGGCCCCCAGACGTTTTCCCTGCAGGAATGAGCAGAATTGCTTGGAATCCATCTGCTCGACCTCAGAGCCGTGGTCGGGGGCTGCTGGTGCCTGGATACCTCAGCAGTGGGCTTCGTCAGGTCATTCAGTTGGGAACGTAGGGGAAGACGTGCTGCTGAGAAGGGAGTTGGGGGACCCAGTGCTGACCCAGCAGAGCGGGGGCACTGTGGAGGGGGCCCGAGTGGGGCAGGGCTCGGCCATGAGACCCCTGGCCTGTGCCTCACTGGCTGGCTCACCCTGGCCCAAGGCCACACTTCTGAGTTACCACCTGGACTTAAGCCTTCATCACCGTGGGCATGGCTTTACTGAGAGGCCAACAGAGCTTTGTTTCTGCCAAAACAGCAGTTCTTGGACTTTCTAGAAGATTAAGTTCATGAAGACGGAGGCCCTGAGGCTTCTCATCTTTCCAAATGTGGAAGTGGAGGCTGGTCACCCTGCGGCCGCTGCCCCCGTGAAGAGCTGAGCTGCAGGGTCTGGATCTGGGTGATCAGGACATGGCAGGGCCCCTGGGGGTGACAGGTGAGCAAGGCCAGTGGTCCCTCTCGGGACCCACAAGGTTCCACTCGGGACAGACGTGCGGGGGTTGGGCTGGGGACGCTCCACAGCCGGCGCTGGCTGGGAGCTTCCAAGGGTGCGTTTCTGCTCTCCCTGCTCTCAGGTCACCTCACCCTCAGGCAGCACCACTGCTGACCTGACAGGAAGGCCACCTGCCTTTTCTGCCACCTTGATGAGTCCTGTTTTGATTTGAACTTGAGGCGTTTTGTCCTCTTAACCATGTGTGTGTTTTCTTCTGGTATTTGGACACTGTGATGGGGATGCCCCTAGGTGCCAACAGGGTGGGGTCTGAGCCCACTGCCCTCGCCCCCCCGACCCTGGAGACAAAGGGGCTCTGGTTGTGTTGAAATGCCCAGTGGTGTATATGTGCGTTTATATATATGCACTTAAAGGCACAGCTTGGAAGCTTACATTTAAATGAAGATTTTAAAAGGAGTTGTGAATGTTATTTTTTTTAACTGTTCATTTGAAAACTTTTATGCTACTGCTTTTTTCAAATTTTTTAAAAACAGAAGCAGAACATACACATCAGAAAGGCCGTATCACAGCTGTTCAGCTGGCAGAGGCCTGACTGCCCCCCAGACACCCCCATACCCACCCCCAGAGACCCCCACACCTCTGCAGACACCCCATACCACCCCCAGACACCCCTACACCACCCTGCAGACACCCCCCACAGCCCTAGACACACCCACACCCAGCCCGCAGACACCTCCACACTCACAACCAGACACTTCCACACCCCCTTAGACACCCTTATACCACCCCCCAGACACTCCCCACAGTCCCAGACATCCCCACACCCAGCCCTCAAGACCCCCCACACTCACACCCAGATACCCCCACACCCCCTTAGACACCCTTACACCACCCCCAGCCACCTCTACACCACCCCGCCATACACCCCCCACAGCCTCAGACATCCCCACACCCACGCCCAGACACCCCCATGCCCACCCCCACACCTGTCCTGGGGACCCCTCCCCAGATCTCTGGGTGCTGGTTTCTCCTGATCAGTCTGCTGTTGGTGGAGCCCGTGGTGGGGGCCCTTCCTGAGCCGTGGGCCCTGTCCTGACCAGAGGGACATGAGGGACCCTCTGCTGCCACCCTCGGTGCTGGTGCCTGTGTGTTTGAAGTCGACCTCGAGGTGTTTCTGAGGGGCTGCTCCCTGCTGCTGCTGTGACAACTGACCATGGACTTAGTGGTGGAAACAGCCCCACCATAGCCTCTCTCGCCCTCACATGGCAACCGTGGGTCCCCAGGGCTGGCTTCTGGGCTCAGGGGTGAATCCCAGCCTTTGCCAGCTTCCAAAGGCTCCTCGACCCTTGGCTCGGGGCCCCACATCCCTCAGATCTCAGCTCTGGTGCCGTGTCCCCTTCACTAGCTCTGGCCCTTCCGCCTCCCTCTTCCTCTGAGATGGACGCTTGTGTGGACAGGGAGGGTCAGGGTGATCTCCCATCTCAAGGACCTGAAAAGTCCCTTTTGCCATATGAGGCGACACATTCACTGTCTTGGAGGTGAGTCCCCAGTCACCTGGGGACAGTTGGGGGACAAACAATACCAAGGTGTTTGAAGAAAACCACCACCCCTTTCCTATTGTCTCAGTGATGGTATACATTCAGCGAGCTGCACAGATTCTAACTGTAAGGTTTGAATAGTTTATTGTCTCTCTCCTGGCCATTTCATTGGGGAGACATTCACACTCAGAGAAAAGTTGAAAAAACGGACCGTGAGCCCACCTGCCACCTGAGATTCTCTATCTGCTAATGTTTTGCTGTGTTTACATGTTTATCTGTCTGATCATCCAATCTCACCTCGTTTGCACATTTCAGAGGGAGCAGCAGACAGCAGGGCCTCAGCTCAGCGTTCTCAGCCAGCTTCTCACCAGAGCCCGCATTTCTGAGGCTGGGACCCACACCTTTCATGTGCCTTTTGATGACAAAACATCCCCTCAGCCTCTGGACCCTTCCACCCATCTCATGCCAGCCTGGGGGCTACAAGCGAGCATGTCACACGGTGACCCGTTCACTGACCTGGTCCTGCTCAGTCACTGCCGGAGGATCCTGGGTTGCTTCCCTCCGTAGCCTAGGGAACCTCTGGTCTGTCCAGGTGGTTGCCAACCTGTTCTCAGAGTTTGCTCCAGCCTCCATGAGAGTCCTCAGATGATTCTCTCACTGCCAAGCGGTGTTCTGTTCTCAGCTGTAACACAACTGCCGATGGACATGTAGTTGTTTGTGTGGTTTCCGGCTATGATGCTCAAGCTGCCTTGAACGTCCCAGGACGAGTCTTGGTGTGATTTGCCTTGATGCCTCCCGGACTGGGCTGTCAGGTGGTGTGTGTGCGAGGAACCAGGTAGTGGTGTGAGGCACACTTGTGCCAGTGTCACGCAGGCAGTGGTTTGGGTTCGTGTTTAAACCTTAGCCATTCTGGAGGGTGTGGGGGTGACTCCTCATGGTTTCATCTTCTCAGGGTGAGAAGTCTTCTCAGGGTTTACTAGCCTCCCCGTCTGCCTTTGAGTGGTATCTGCTCAGAGCTGTGCCTGGTGGCAGGTCTGAGCACTGGGCCATCCAGCACGCTGCACTCCGGGGATCCCACTGGCCGCAGTCCCACCCCAAAGATGAGCATCCGAGTTGACATCAACCCTCCTCCTGGGGAAGCATTTTGGCTGAGCGGACGGTCCTCCAGGTGTCTGTTTGCTTGTTAGGCATGCGTTCTGAAAACATTCTCTCAGTCTCTGACTCGTGTTTTCCAGTAACAGTGTCTTTTGAAAAGCGTACGTATTTGAAAAGGGGCTTCCCAGGTGGCACTAGTGGTAAAGAACCTGCCTGCAATGCAGGAGAACATAAGACTTGGGTTCGACCCCTGGGTCAGGAAGATCCCCTGGAGAAAGGAATGGCTACCCATTCTAGTATTCTTGCCTGGAAAATCCCATGGACAGAGGAGCCTGGAAGGCCGCAGGGTTTCAAGGTACAACGTGACTTAGCGACTGAGCACACACGCACACATTTTAAATTTTGATGAAGTCTGGTGTGTGAATTTTTTTTGTTGTTTTTCTGTGGTTCATGCTATTTGGGTCTAATCCAAGGAACCTCTGCCTCAGGTCACAAAGATTTCTCCTGTGGTTTTCCCGGAGGATTGAGTGTGACCACTGGCCTGGGGTGTGATGGATTAGCCTTCACGGTCGCCTTCTCCATGTGGTGTCCAGCTGTTCTGATATCATCTGCCCATGGAACTACCTTGCTGACTATATAGGGTTTTGTTTTTTTTTAATTAAAGCGAGTTTCTTTTATGAAGTGAAACTTTTGGATAGTGATAGAAAATGAAGTAACTTGATTTTAACATGGATAAAAAGCATGACACTTAAGAAATAATACACCTTAGACACATAAAGTAAGAATGTAAATTTTGGACAAGGTGCATAATTAGTTTTTTTAACTTTATTTTTATATTGTTCATGAGATCTAGAGAGTGTTAGGACTGAGGTCTGGTTTGAGCCGTAAGGCCTGGTCTCCGCTCTGCGGTTTTCACTTGTCCTGAAGGTTCTGCCACGTTGCTGTGTGCACAGCCGCGGATGCAGGCGCCTGTTCCCTGGACAAGAGGTGGCGGGTTGGGCTGGGTGGGGCTGGGCATCTACAGAAGGGCTGTGACAGGCAGCTGGAGAGCAGCTCTGAGAATCGTGGAGCATGAGATTTGGGGAAATCTTAGCAACCGAACGCCGGCTGTGCGCCCAGGCCCCAGTGGCGGGGTGGCCCTGCCCCCACCCCAGGCCCTGGACATGTGCCCTCTGCTTCATCATTTTTTTTTTTTAGCGGTATCTTTATTGGTATTATGTCCATATATTTTCAGCACTGTCTTTCAAAAGATATTTCTTATTTTCTAATTTAATGGAGTGATTCAAAAACCAAAAAGTATAAAAATTATATCATGAGTATCTTCCAGCTGTCCTTGACATTCATCTGCCTGGATGCCAACCTATCAGATCAGAAATCACTGTTAGTTATTCTTGGGTTTTTCAAGAATTTGTGAATGAAAAAGAAACGAATATATTATTTTTTCCTATTTACATTGGAAGTAGCATATTGTACACACATTGTACTTATTTTATTATTGCTAGATTTGCAGCATCAGTGCACAAAGACCTTCCTTATCTTTTTTTAAACAGGATACAGTATTCCATTATGTGGGAAGTTAAACCACACACCAATGAGAGGTAGTTGGTAGTGACAACACTTTACACATATGTACGTATATGTTTATATGTGTCTATGTGTATAGATATATACATAGAGGTCCTTTGCAGTTCATACTGCATCATCTAATTTAATTGTCTAGAAATTCTGCTTGTTTTAATTATGATCTCTTTTCTGTTTCAGCTAAAGGTTGAGTGAAAATTTCCAACTCTTACAGTATATCACTTATAGGAAGAAGGAACAACCCTGCCCCTGTCTTCTGCTCTTGAATCCATCTTTACTTTTAACACTTGGCCTTTTACAGTTAAATGTTGATATTTTCTGTCCTGGTTGCCTTGTTTATCAGAGAGAGCTTGGCTGGGGAAGAAGCCCTGAGTGGCTTTCTGCTGGCCCGGGGGCTGGCATGGGGACATTTCCTGCCGTCACAGGTGTGTGAAAAGACTGGACACTCTCTGTCCCTCGTCTTGGCGGCTGGTCTCCCTGTCCAGCTCCGGGCAGTGCCGCTGTGGGCTGCTGTGTCCAAGAACGGTGCTGGGGTGTCACCAGGAGGCCCGGACGGGGTCCACCGCCCACGACTAACAGCCAAGCCCAGGCGGCCATCACGTGCCTGGCTCCTGGCTTGTCAGTTTTTTAACGTCACCATTTAAGGCTTTTTTCTGAGTCACCTAGTCTAAGTTTGCCACAAAAGGCTCTTCAGAGGAGAAATGTGAGGTGAGGAGTTTCCAGGGTCGTCACTTGGTGGAGGAGCTCCAGCAGCTGAAGGAAGGACTCCCAGGGTCCTCAGATCCTCGCTCAGGAGATGTCCCTGCCCAGAGGGCACTTGGGGATAGTCCTGTCATGCATGGTTGCTGGTGGCTTGGGCTGGAGGCCTTCCCTGAAGCTCGGGTCCAAGCCTGGCGCCCCAGCTCTACCGGCTCCAGCTGGGATCCTCCTCAGAGCAGCATGAAACGTGTTCTGAGTCTAACCGGTGAATATCAAGTTACCACAGAAGCCATGCTCCTCACAGGTCCCCACCCTCCACCCCCAGGGCACTGGGGATGATTTTAGCTTTTTGATAACAGTAAGAGCCTGCTTCAAGGGTTTAAGTGACATCAGACTCTTTATCTACGAAAGGATTTGTTGCAATGTAAACAATGCTTTCAACTTCCTGTTCTGTTTGTAGAATTTCATTTTGACCTCATCTTAAATCCTTTTTTTTTTAAATCCAGCTACGGTCTAGAAGGGCCTGGAAGGGGCTCTGCTCTCCCTCCTGGTGTCTGGCTCAGCCCTGCAGGCATAAGCGCGTTTCTTGGGCCTGAGCCTCCACCTCCGGCCCCCTGTCCCCTTGCCAGGCTCCTGGCCCATCTGCCCAGCAGGAGGCTCAGGACCTGGACCCAGGGTAGGCTTCACGTGCTGCCTTCTGGGCACTTTGCTCTGCTTTCTCAATTTAACAATACATCCTAGGCCGCGCTGTCCATGAGCTGACCGTTGAGGTGATGTTGGACAGTCAGGGACCCTTCGTCCTCCCCGGTCTCCTTCATGACTCCTGTCTTCAGAATAGACCCATTCCTTCCATGTTTCACTGAATGGTGCTTGCATGCATGCTAAGTTGCTCAGTCTTGTCCAATTCTTTATGACCCCATGGACTGTAGCCCACCAGGCTCCTCTGTCCATGGGATTCTCCAGGCAAGAATACTGGAGTGGGTTGCCATGCCCTCCTCCAGGGGATCTTCCCAAACCAGGGATCAAACCCATGTCTCTTATGTCTAACCTGCATTGACAGGAGGCTTCTTTACCACTAGCGCCACCTGGTCCTTATATTAGGAGATGTCCCGGGTAGGTGCCCGGCAGAAAGACTGGAGGACTTGGGAGGTAGGTGTTTCTGCTCAACCTGTCACACTGCTAGGGGCTGTGGGCTCTTCAGTGTTCCTGCGAGGACTCTAGGTGAGGTCATCGAGCCGCCACAGGTGGGCTGACTGCGTTCCTGGGCCGGTGGTGGTGCCTTTTCTGAGTCTCTAGCATTCGTGAGAGAAATCCTCCATTGATGACTTTAATCTCCTTCACTGTCGCCCTGCACCCTGTGGACCCTCGCCGCTCACCACAAGCATCCTAGGGTGGTCACCCCGGGGATGTGTCTGGCTAGAGCTCGCCAGCCCCTCCCGCCCTGCGCCCGCCCCCCCACCAACCACTGCACTGCAGCTGGAAGCCGGTTCACTGTTTCATTGCAGGTCTCACTTGCCAGACATCCTTCCCCAAAACCCAGCCTTTAGCTTTTCACATGTGGCAGGAATCTCTCAGCTTATTTTGATTTCTTTTATAATAAGCTTTTGAACTTAAATTGTTAATATAATTTCAATAAATTTTGTTTTTGAAATCTGGTGTTTTTTTAGTTTTCAGCTTGTTGTGGGCTGAATGTTTCTGTCCCCAGAATCCATATCTTGAATCCTTATGTTTGGAGGTGGGGCCAGCAAGCAAGTCCTTGGGGTAATCAGAGGCCCTCCACATACTGGCCAGGGCAAGGAGAGCGGGGAGGTGGCTGTCTGCAAGCTGGAAGCAGGCTCCCACCACCCTGTCAGTCCTGGATCCTGGCCCTTCCAGCCCCAGGAACAAGAACCACCTAAGTCTTTTCCAGGAGCCAGGCTAAGGGAGACAGAGCTTTCATTTCAATTTATTTAATCCCTACAGTTAGTGGCTAGCAATGCAAAGTCAGTGCTGATATAAAATTGAAGAACTGGCAAAAAAAATATAAAAAAGATTTATAGTTTGAAAAAACCAAAATATCCTTCAGAAACCTCTGTTGGCAGTAGCTGGAAGGGTCCCTGGACAGTGGCTCTGAGTGTCTGGATCCCTGGGCTAGACCCATCCAGGTGGAGGTCCCCTGTGGTGCGGCCTGGTGCCTGCTGCCCCCACTTCCCAGGTGCGTGAGGCCATGTCCCTATCAGGGGCGTGATGCTCAAGTTGGTCCAAGTCTCTGATTTCCACTTGGCCCCTGCTTCCTGGGTCTGAGGAGGGACCTGTCATTTCAAGGACCAGCTTGTGTGTCTGCCCCACGGCTTCACGTTTGAGGTGACCCAGTCTTCCTCCAGCGCCATCCCCCAGGACAGTGCAGGGGTGGGAGAAGCTGGCCCATCCCTCCTCCCCTACTTGCCTCTGTCTCGGGAAGGAACTAGCTTTCCTGTTTCTATTTTGATTTCTCGAGTAGCCACTTGTTCCTGGGGAGCCCTGGCCAGGCAGCAGCTCTCCCTGGGGTCCATCTGGCACCGGCCTGTCTTGAGGCACCTGCAGTCACCCCCAGATCCCCCCATCTCTCCCAGCCCCTGGCAACTCCCAGTCTCCTTCATTCTCCATGGGTTTGCCTCTTTTCACGTGAGCAGAATCAGAGGACAGTGTTTGTTTCGCTTTCACCCTATGTAACGTGTTGAGATTCATCTGCCTTGTAGCCTGTGCCAGAGTGTCACTCCTGTTTATGCTCCATCACGTTCCACTGCGTGGATGGACCACGCCCTGTTTGTCCCTCACCTGTAGGCAGGCACTCGGGCTGCCCTACCTTTGACCCTGATGGGTGCTGTCATTCTGAGCATGGACGTCCTCCTGCCAATGGGAATGTTGGCCATGAGGCCGCTCTTTTTTAAGGACCTGAGCTCCTGCACTGAGGCTACATCACTTTATATTCTTACAGCAGCCCGGGGGGCTCCAGGACCCCACGCCCCGTGGGCACCGGTAGGAGTGAGGGGCCTCCATGTGCCGAGCTGTATTTCCCTGATGACAAATGACATTGAGCACCCCCATTGGCCGTTTATGCATTTTCTCTGGACAAGTATCTGTTCAAATATCTTTGAAACTGGGGTGTCTGTCTTCTTACTGAGCTCTGAGGTTCCTGTGCAGAGTCTGGGTGGAATCTCATGTCGGGGCACAGTTTGCAGGGATTTGCTCCTGATCTGTCCTCACACTTTGCTCACGGTGTCCTTGGAGGCCTCTGAAGGTTTGATTTTGACAAAGTTCAGTTTAATCTGTTTCAGTGCTCACCTTGGTGTCACCACTGAGACTGTGGCCCAGTTCTGAGGCTGGAGCTTTCCTAAGGGTTGTATCTTTTCGGCTCTTTGATCCATTTTGACGGTTGCCCCTTATCTGAGAGATGAACGTACACAGATACTCAGAGCACACCCCTTATTCTGGGTGGGCTCCCCCCTCCCCCACCCGCCGTGTTCTGGGTTGAACCCCATCCGAAGTCTTGGCTGTGACATCACCGCTGTCCTGAGACCTCATGGCAGGACGGGATCAGACTTGATGACAAGCAGGTGGGGGCCGGGAAGCTCCTGGCTCCAGCTTTTCCTACGTTTGCGTGCTGGCTGTTCCGAAGGTCCTCGAGTCGCCTGCAAGGTCTCTAACGTGTGTCTTCCTCCCCAGACGCGGAGTTGACCATCGCTGAAGCCAGCAGCTCGGACAGCCGAGGGGAGAGGCCAGAGTTCCTCGCGCACGTGGACGAGGGGCTCCTGGGAGGAGAAGGCAGCTACCTAGGCGCGCCCCTCACCCCAGAGAAGGACGACGCGTTACATCAGGCTACCGCCGTGGCCAACCTGCGGGCGGCGCTCATGAGTAAGAACAGCCTGCTGGCCCTGAAGGCGGACGTGCTCGGGGAAGACAGCTCCCTGCTGCTGGAGTACCTGCCCAAGGGCGCCCATTCCCTGTCCCGTAAGTGCCGCGGCGCCCAGAGTCGGCGGGAATAACAAGCCTCAGCCCATGATACGGTGCTGAGGGTGCCGTGCGAACGTGCGGGTCGCGATGGGTCACGGGGCCTGCGATGGGGGGCTGTCGGGGGCACTGGGAAGCAGCCGTGTGCGTCTCCGAATGTTTCATGCTTGAAGTCGAGGCGTGCGTGCGTGGTTGCTAAGTTGCTTCAGTCGTGTCCGACTCTTTGCGACCGGGTGGACCGTAGCCCGCCAGACTCCTCTGTCCATGGGATTCTCCAGGCAAGGATACCGGAGTGAGTTGCCATGCCAGGGATTGAACCCGTATCTCTTATGTCTCCTGAATTGGCAAGCGGGTTCTTTACCACTTGCGCCGCCTGGGAAGCCCTGAAATCAGGCATCTAACCCTAAACCCTGATCAGCTGACAAGTGCACCGCTGTGCCTGGCCTAGGACGGGTGCCAGGGCGGTCTCCGGACGGCCGAACTCTGGCTCCCTCTGCTGGCCACGCCCCGCCGGCACCGCCTCGTCCTGCCTGGGGCGTGGCCAACGTGCGGATCCCCTTTCTCCGGGCAGTGCTGCTGCCCCCGCCTCAGATGTGGAAAGGATTTGGGTGTTGTGCTTACACCTTAAATGTCTCCTGCTGAATTCCAGTTGCTCGGAAGCAAATGACGGAGTGACCCAAGAAGCCCATAAGGTACAGCGGTGCTGGCTGAGCCCCCGAGGGGGGTGCCAGCCTGGGCGGGAGCTGCTTCCCCTAGGCTCAGGTGCTCTGAACATCCCCTGTCCTGGGTGCGCAGGGGACCGTGACTATGTCTCCAGCCACCCTGGTAGGTTGGTGTCTGTGAGGAAGAGCCAGGTGTGGCCCTGTTTCCCTTTTCGGGGCAGGATGACACACCCCAGAAAGGGCAGTGCTGAATGCAGAGGGTGTGGGCAAGGGGCCGGTCCAGGGTCCTACAGTCCAAGTGTGTGTGGCTGGCGGGGCCATGCGTGGTCCCTGAGCACCACTGAAAGAAGCAAAGGAAAAGCTGCAGCTGGTTTTGGGCATCAGTGGAGTGTCTTTAATTTTCACTCTAATTTTAAAAACAATATCTTCACAACTTTGCTTTCACGGGCACCAAAATATCCTGAGTATCTGTGATGGAAATTGCTTGTGGCTAATAAAGACCGATGTGGAGAGCAGCGTGCCCATTCTCATTGCTTCTCCTGCCAGAGTCCGAGGAAGGTAGTTGTTGGGGCTGTCGAAGAACCTGGCTGTGAAGTCAGACCCAGGGCTGAATCCCCCAAGGCTGATGAACACACTTTTGAAAATATGTTTAGGTCTCATTTCTTTGCATCTGAGAAATGGGAATAGTGTCACTTATACAGCTGTTGTGAATATAAAACATGGACGCATAAACCAAGTCAGTCTGACAAACACTCCCCAACGTCAGTCCATTTCCCCGCTCAGGTCAAACCTTGAATGTGTTGGCAAAAACCGGTAGTTGAGGAAGTGGTCCCAGGGCGTTTGCAGCATCTGGGGTTTAGAGTTGGCAAGTCCACAGGAGCTGAAAGGATAGCTGGCAGCTTTGTGGGTGCCGTGGCAGGAGCAGCTTGGGGTAGGGTGTGGGGAGGTGGGGGCATCCCCTGCAGGGCAGTACATTTGTTCTGGCTTTTTTGGGGTTCTCCTAGTTGGTGTGTGAACCTCGTGTGTCAGAGGCCCCAGGAGGTGGGGGCAGCCCCTCTGTGCTGAACCATGTGGTCACAGGAGGGATGGGCCTGTCCCCTGTTCAGATGGAGAGTCCCTCCAGGGTGCCACCCAGCACGGGCCTGAGCCCCCGGAGACCACCACCATGGGCAGCATGGGATGGCGTGTGCACTGTGGACCTAAAAACACATTGGAAGGGAAGCATGGCTTCACACTGGGCACCACTGATAGCAATGCAGAGACACACAGAGGCCACCATGCTTCATCCAGGGAGGCCCAGAAGGAAGATGGGGCCCTGTGCCGTGGTGCTGGGAGTCCCTCATTCCTGGTCTGGTATGAGGGGGCTGTAGGGTCTCTTTCCCGACTCTAACCCCCAGGCTCCTCGAGGTGCTTGTTAATGAGATTTTTCTGGGCCTAAGCCTTCTGTGATGTTGGGGGATTTGTTGGGCTGACATCCCAGCAGCCGTAGCTCATGGCTGGAGCAGCTGGGGGAGGGCACGTCTTCATCATGGTGTCTGACGAGGGTGGCTCCATGGTATGCGGTGTGCTGAGTGGGACTCCTGGGCCCTGTCAGGTCGTCCCAGTCTCCAGAGGGGAGCCCTGTGGTCAGTGTGGCCTGCTGGACACGCAGTGTTGCAGAAGGAAGGGGTGGTATCAGCACATGTTTAATTAAGAGAACCATCAGATCTGCAGGCGATGCCTAGCAGTGACTGAAGGCCCTTTCTGGACAGTTCTGGAGCCTCCAAGAAAACTGAGTTCAGTTGTTCTCCCAGACCTGATCACATCTGGCTTGGCAGTTAAGCTCCACAGATGGTTTCGTTGGTGGATCTCCACTGTTTAACTGATTTCTCTGCGAGAGGACTTGTGTACTTTTCATTTTGCTTCAGTTTAAGTTGATTTTTTTTTTTTTTTTGCTTTTATTATGTTTGCAGTAGGAGGCTGACATCCCATTGGTTAAAAGTCTCTGTTCACTGAATAGAAACCATGGCAAGCACCTCTGTGGTGCCAAACGTGCTGTTTCCTGAGCTGTGTTTGTGGGTGTGTGTTGATCCGGGAGGGACTTTGAAAAATGCCATGAGAACACAAGTAACCTTTATTTCTCGGGAACGAACTGGAGATGAAGCAGCTGCTCTGGTCACTGGAGGCCGAGGCCCGAGGGCGATGCGTCCCCAACCTCCTAGAAACCCCAACGTCCTGTGCATGTCGCCGTCGTGGCTACTGGGAACACACGAGTGTCTATCTCCTCACAGCGGTGGCGGTGCTGTCCTGTCTCTATGGAAGGATGTGCTCCTACAGGAGAGAATGCAGACCTGGGTTGGCAGCAGGCGAGGTCTACCCTGGACGGCCAGCCACAGGCGCCCCGCCCACATTTCTCCGTGCACTGCCCCTGGTGTCGGTCAGGGAAGCAGCTGGGTTTTGTTCTGACTGTGGTTTAAAGAATATTTCCTTCTGGTATTTACATGAATTAAGGACCTTCACTTGAGTCTGGCTTAATATGGGACCTTAAACACTCGCCTATGTATGAAAGGGCATTTGACTTAGGTATTACCACCCTTATAGGTAAATAGCTAGGTTCACACACCTAGAAGGACTTTCTAGAAGAGCCTCGCTCCAGGCAATGTTGGGCATGTGGTGTATCCTTGCCGCGGGTTCTGACTTTCTGGATAGAATACCCCGTCGTAGCCAGACCACCCCCCAGACAAGGCACATGCGGAGACCCAGATGCTTGGGAGTGGTGAGCAGATAGAAACCTCGTCCAGTGAGACCCAGGCCTCATGACATGGCAGCGTGTGGCTCACTGCAGGATGGCCAAGGACAACACTCCCCGAACTCTCCACGGCCTGCCAGCTGGTGTCCGTTCACGCGGGTGAGACTCCTTTCCTGTGTCCCCAGGACCTGGCACCAGCCCAAGTCACCTCCCTCCGGCCCCTTCGCCCTCCTGCACTCAGAGCCCCGGATGCCCGCTCTGGTGACCGGCCAGACGGAGCCCAGGGAGCCGGCCGCCTCCCCAGCCCAGGTAAGACGCGAGGGCTGCCGGCCAGATGCCTGTCCACTGGGCACATCCCCATGGGCCCAGTGCCCAGAACCCACATGCAGCATGTCCTGGGTGAGCCTATGTGGTCGTGGCTGCTTTCCATCCACCCTCTGCCCCACAATCCCCTCGGCCCCGTGTCACTCAGGGTGATGCAGATGTCGGCTTTGCAGTAATAGTTACAACATTTGTGACATTAAATCAGCTTTGATATTCAAATTACAATGCTTCTAAGGGGCAATTTTCTCCAGTGTACAGACTCCTACAGCAGTGGGTTAAAAGCCCTGAGCAGTGCTGGTTGGTCTCAAGCGGATTTTGCTGCGGTGCTGGCTGCTGTGTGTCTGTTACCAGGCATCTGAGACCCACTTCCTATGTCTCAGGTAGTTATTTAAAGACAGGTCTGTTAGGTTCCGGTATTTCCCTGAAGAAAAAATCTTCAAGGAGGGAGAGTTTAAGCACATGTTTTGTAATTTGAAATAAATCAAATGCTATTTCTGTGCATTTGAAACCAGGATGTTTCAGTGGGAGGAGCTGGTGTTGTGCTGATGTGGATTTTTCGCATGTCCGCTCAGGCTTCCTTTCTGGAAGTGTGATGGTCATCCTGTGGTGGCTGGTCGGGGACCCGGTGAGCAGGTACACGCCTCTGTGCTACTGTCTCCCCAAGTCGGCCACGTCCTCATGGCCCATAACTCATCTGTCTCTCCTAGGTCAACACCCCCGGACCTAGAGGCCTGGGCTGAGGGACTGGCCCCTCCGGAGGTGATTCCAGCTGGGGCTTGAGGTTTCCACAGGCTCTACCGGCCTAGCCAGGATGACCGGGGTGTCCTTTTGGCTCATTGTATGGCCAGGAGCACTTTCACAGCCTGGGTGGACTTGCCTAGGGCTCCACCCTGAAGTCAGATAAGGAGCCCCAAGAGATGGACACCTGTGGACGATGGGTTTTGAGGCTGCCAGACTGGAACAGGCATTTGGTACATGGGGGTGGACCTGGGTATGGGCCTCTCTGATGCAGGCAGCCTGGCATTGGGTCCAGGTGGCCAGTGGTGATGGCAGAGCCACACATAGACACACACACACACACACACACACACACACACACACATCCTGGGGAGTCATCAGGGCAGGTGGGACTTGAAGGCTGCGGTCCTTGAGGGACAGAAAAATCTGTAGAAAAGAATCCAGTGAATCTGCTGGAACTGAAAATACAAAGTGTAAGGTTGAGGATGCGTGAGTAGTGTAGAGCAGTCAGTACCACCCGAGACAGGGCACGGGACTGGAAGATAGTGATGGACAGGATCCAGCTTAAACTTGGGGAAAAAGCATGGGGACAAGCAAAGACACACTGAGGAACAGTGAGAATGTCCAGTGCATGTGCACTGGGGCCCAGAGGAGAGAAAACAGAGTGGAGCAGTGTCAGGAGAGACAACAGAGAATGTTCCCAAACTGATGATGGAAGACATCCTTCCACAGATTCAGGAAGCTCAGGGAACCAAAGCAGAACGACACCAAAATAAAACAACCACCAAACACCCAAACTGGGCACGCTGCTGTCATACTATTGAAAACCAAAGACAAAAATAGAAACCTTGGAAGCAGCCTGAGAAACGAGAACATTAAAAGGAACAACATCAAGACTGATGTCTGACTTTGCAACAGAAACAATGCCACTAGTCTCTAGGGCGCTGCAGAAACTCCGAGACCAGAATCCTATAGCCAGCAGATGTACCCCTCACAGACCAGGGCCACATGAAGACAACGTCTGCCAGAGAAACAGAAAGCAGGGGCTGCACTGTCACCCAACAGGAAAGACTGGAGAACAGCCTCTGTAGAAAGACTGTGAGCATTTAAAGCAAAGTTTATGGCTCTTTGTGGGATTTTTGACTCAAGTAGCAGAGTAACACGTGGCATGAACAGCTCAAATGGTGGGAGGGTGGGCAACTGTGGGGTCTGAATGAGTCTCGCCTTCTCTACGAAGTCTCAACAAACACTGACAAAAATCATCGTGTAAAGCTCAAAGACTTATGAAGAGAAAAGTGGAATAGTACTTGATTGATTTCAAAAAATGGTAAGCAGGGAAGGTTAAAGCAACAAAAAGCATAAAAGGACAAATCGAACATACGTAGCAAGATGCAAACAGCACCCAGATACACCAATAGTCCTGTTATTACCAACATATTGAACACTACGGGAAAAAGAAAGGATTACCAGCCTGCTTTTCAAAGAAAATCTGTTGTTTGTAGATAACATGTGTTACAGATAAGAACACAGAAAGGTTTAAAGCAAAGAATTTAAAGAAGGCTGAGCACCGAAGAATTGATGCTTTTGAATTGTGGTGCTGGATGAGACTCCTGAGAGTCCCTTGGACTGCAAGGAGATCAGACCAGTCAATCCTAAAGGAAGTTAGCCCTGAATATTCATTGGAAGGACTGATACTGAAGCTGAAGCGCCAATCCTTTGGCCATCTGATGTGAAGAGCCGATTCATTGGAAAAGACCCTGATGCTGGAAAAGATTGAGGGCAGGAGGAGAAGGGGGAGACAGGATGAGATGGTTGAATGGCATCACCAACTCAATGGACATGAGTTTGAGCAAACTCCAGGAGATAGAGAGGACAGAGGAGCCTGGCTTGCTGCAGTCCCTGGCATTGCAAAGAGTTGAACACAACTGAGTGACTGAACAACAACAAAAAGATAAAAAAGAGAAACCAAGGAAACACCAGCCTAAAAAGGTTTATCTGTATCAAGCAAAGTGAAATGCGGAAGGGTGCTGCTCCAGAGGCTGCTACACAGGACAAGAGAGTCAGTTCAGAGGGAAATGCGAATATTGGATGTACAGGTTGGGGTTTTAGATATATGGAGTGAAAGCTGACAGCTTTGAAAGGAGGAAGAAAGAAGTCCACAGTTAGAGCGGGGATTTTTAACAGATTTCCTCGGTAATTGATAGATCAGCAGACAGAATATCAGCAAGGATGGAGAAGATTTGAACACAATTTTCAAATATTAACCTGGAATAAACCCACTGAGTCACAAGATGCTGCTCTTTTCCTATATGTTGGACTCAGCTTGCTATTTTGTTCAGGAGTTTTGCATCTTTGTTCAGAGAAGTATTGGCTTGTAACAACATGGTCAACCAAGTCATACATCACACCAAACAAGTGCATAAACTTTCCAAGTGCACAGGAAACATTTACAAATAGACCAAGCAGGAATGTAATGGAAATCTAAGCAAATGTTAAACAGTGAACTCATACAGAGTGTGTGCTCTAATCTCAGTGAAGTTAAATTTTAAAAATCAGCAGCAGAAAGATACTAGAGTAAGTCACAATGGAAATTACAAAATATTTTGAACTGAATGATAATGAAAATATGATACATCAAAACGTGTAGGTTACATCTAAAGTCCTATTTAAGGGAAATTTATAGCTCTTGCACTTATTAGAAAATAAAGTAAGTTTAATTTGAGAAGTCAGGAGGGAGAAAAGAATAGAAAATTAAACCCACAGAAAGCAGAGGGAGTGAAACAGAGAGCAGATGTCAATGAAATAAAAAGCAGATGGACAACAGAAAAATGAACCAATCCAAACACCAATACATTGAAAGATTAGTAAAACAAACTCCTATCACGGTGATCAGTAAGAAGAGAGGAAAGCTGATTGTCAATAATAGGTATAAAAAAAGCATTACTAAGGTACTAAAGATGTTAGAATGATAATAAGGGAACATCGTGAACAATTTTGTGCTAATACATTTGACAAGTTGGAGGAAATGGGCAAATTTCCTGAAAAAACAGTATATCAAACAGAGCATTTTAGGATGCCCCAGGGCCGTCGGTGGGTGGAGGGAGCAGGCTTAGACTGGCTGCTCTGAACCAAATCGGCAATGCTGGGACATAGAGCCATCCCTGGTCTGGCCATGGGGTGATCATGGAGGGGACCATGACCCAAATTTGAGAGCTGGTAGAGGAGAACGGGGGTGGCTCTGGGGTGGTCGGTATGAAAGCTGTGCTCATGGGCAGTTTATTTACCTTCTCTTGAAATTCCTCCCTCACGAGGAGGGCAGCCCCGGCCAAGTCACAGGCCCCAGATGCTGCAGAATACAGAAATTGGGGGAGGGATTAACACAGTCATTGGAGATCAGAAGAGGAGAGAGCAGATGCCCAGCCTGGCAGCAGGCAAGAGGGATAGGCAAAGAGGCCGTGGACGAGGGTCTGAGCAGACTGTGATGGGGAAGCTGAGGTGGGTGGAGTTCTCAATATGTGGATCTGGGCACTTCCCTGGTGGTGCAGTGGTTAAGACTCTGCACTTCCAATGCAGGGGGCGCGAGTTCGATATCTGAAATGGTTCTGGAATGTTTCCTGGTCAGTGAGTTTACCGCAAGTCTGATTCTCTGCAGGGCTGAGCGGAGACGTGGCTTCCTCTAACACTGCTTCACTGAGTGGTACTTTTGTAGATACATTTCTGCAAAACTGTAGCCCCGTGTTATTGAACTTCATACTTTAGATAATCTGGTGCCAAGTTCTGACCTCGCTTCCTCATTTTCAAGCTTGCCATTCGCCTTGTCCACTTAATTCCAGGCAAAAGGGCTCTGTTTTCAGGGTGGATTGGTAGCGAGTGTCTGTTTCAATTTGATGCTATCTGTGTTTTTTCATTTATTTCAATTACGTTTTCACTGTTTGCATTTTTAAGACTTTATTGGTATTTATGAGAATCAAACTCCATGATGTATAAAGGTGTTCTAAGATATATAGGCTGTAAACTACAAGTTACAAAAGTGTTAGCTTCTTTCCTGTACAGTTATTTTAATTACAGCAGTCAATGAACATTTTTCTCAGCAGTGTTCATGAAAGTAGTGGGTTTCATGGTGCCCCCCACAAAGACACGTGCGTGTCCTAATTCCTGGGATCTGTGAATGTGACCCTATTTGGGAAAAGGTCTTCCAGACTTAATTAAGGATTTTAAGATAAGCTCTCCGTGGAATATCCAGTTGGTCCTAAATCCAGTGACCAGTGTCCTTATAAGAGACAGATGAGGAGACAGACACAGAGGAGCTGCTACAAGAAGATGGAAGCAGAGACGGGGAGGGAGGTGCTGCAAGCCCAGAGAACTCCTGGAGCCCCAGAAGCTGGAAGAGGCAGGAAGGACCCTCCCCTGGAGCCTTGGGAGGGAGTGCAGCCCAGCAACACCTTGACCTCAGGCATCTGTCCTCCAAGATAGAAACAACAGGTGTCTGATGCTTTAAGATGCCCAGATTGTTGACATTTATATTAGCAGGCAACTAATAGGTTAAGAAACCACAAAATGCATCATCGTGGGTAGGTTCAGTGTGCCTGGGGATGGGGGTCACATGTTTGTGCAACTAAATTGTTTTTCTAGGGGAAAAATACAGCACTTGTGTACAGAGATAAGTATTTTTTCTAACATGTAGGTCTGGATTGTTAAATGCAAGCTAGAATGAATAACTCAAATTTTCATTTTTATGTTTATAGAAGCAGAATAGAAAGTCTAAAATAACTCAGAAAGGTTATTTGAAATAAAACAACCTAAAAACTGTCTCCTCGCGCTCCTTTTCCATCTCAGAGCAGGTAGCCCACTTGCTGTGTTCCATGCAATGTGCAAACTGGTTTGGTGCTGGGCACCAAATAGCCCAGAGGCCCATGTGGGTGGCTTTGTTGCTACTGCCTCATCGAGGGGTGGGTTAGGCTGGGCCTGGTGCTCAGATGGGAAGAGAGACATGGAGTGGGAGGTTTTCCTCCTTGGGAGCTGCCAGGTGTGGCCTGTCCAGATGTGCCAGGCTGGGTGCCCTCCCCTCTGTCCTATCTTGGACCCTCACCTGGACCCACCTGTCCAATGGCCCTCCGTGTGGGGCTGGAGCCCTGCTCAGGAAGGGCTGCTTCCTCTAGGGTCCAAGAGCTGCCGAATGCTCTGGTTGTGCCTGCGTCTGAGACCCGGGCCTACAGCTTTGCCGGGAGCAGTACTGCTAACAGTGGTAACCACGGTCTGTGTCGCGTGTACAGAGAGTAGCCTTGGCCCTCTGAGCCAGTATGGACCATGGCCTTGGCCCCTGGTGCACACAGGGCCTGACAGCAGGCGCAGCCGCTTCTCAGGATTTCTCTCCAGGGGCAAAGGTTCTCTAGTAGGCATCTTATTGAGGCACTGTTTGCAAGGGTAAAAAAAATAGAAACAACTTCCATGTTTGTTGAATAAATAGTGATGTAGCCGCACACTTAAGAACCTACAGTTAAGAATCATACCGTGAAAATGTAGTTCACAGATGTTATTGTGGCCCCCTGTGTGAAGGGACAGTGAATGGTGACTGTTCACGCCTCTCACCGCCTGGTCTCACCCACTTCCCTCCCGGCACCTTCCCGTCCACCCTAGCTACCAGCCACACACATGTCGGAAGTTTCTAGACGTGAGAAAATGCCTTACTTTTTAGCACGGGCTTGGATGCTGAGAGAGGCCTGGTGGCCATGCCCAGGTTTGGTGGACAGTGGAGCCCCTCTATGTGTACAGACATGGGCAGGCGGCGAGCCCGGGGGTGGCATGGATTCTGAGCTGTGATGACGTCCACACAGCCCATCTTGGGGCTGTGATGGCCTCCCCTGGTGAAGCTGTCGGCCTGTGCATGGACAGGGGTCATCCTGGGCAGTGTGTCCCTGGTGTCTGACTCCATGGGGTGCGGGAGATGACAGAGGGAGAGTGCGGGTCCATGAGGTCAGCCAGGCTCCCAGCAGGCCCTGCGGACAGTCTCACTGACCGTGTTCTGGGAAATAAAGGCATCTGGCTGCTTGATTATTTAGATGCCCTTTAAGATGTCTCAGGAGAAAATCTATGGCTTGATTTTTGTTGTTGTTCAGTCGCTCAGTCGTGTCCGATTCTGCAACCCCATGGACTGCAGCACGCCAGGCTTCCCTGTCCTCCACCATCTCCCGGAGCTTGTTCAAACTCATGTCCATTGAATCGGCAGTGCCATCCAACCATCTCATTCTCTGTCGTCCCCTTTTCCTCCTGCCTTCAATCTTTCCCAGCATCAGGGTCTTTTCCAATGAGTTGGCTCTTCGCATCAGGTGGCCAAAGTATTGGAGCTTCAGCTTCAGCATCAGTCCTTCTAATGAGTATTCAGGATTGATTTCCTTTAGGATTGACTGGTTTGGTCTCCTTGCAGTCCAAGGAACTCTCAAGTCTTCTCCAACACTACAGTTTGAAAGCATCAGTTCTTCTATGCTCGGCCTTTATGGTCCATCTCTCACATCCATACGTGACTACTGGAAAAACCATAGCTTAGACTATATGGACCTTTGTCAGAAAAGTAACAGCTTGTTTAAGAAACAAAATAAAATGTCCTGCTCCCTGTTGCCTGGTGTGTTTCAGGGCCTGGTGTGTTTCAGGGTGTTTCAGGGCCAACATCCACTTCCCTATGCTCGTGGAGACATAGGCGTGTCCAGGGCCTCTGGACTCGGTGTTGCCGTCCTGCACCATCCCCTGGGCGTCATTTCTGTGGCGACCCACCTGGGGCCAGGGCCTGAGAAGCAGAATGGATGGGTGGCTTGGGGCACCCCTCATGGAGATGGCGGCAAGGGCTCTGATCCGTGTGATATGCTAGGTGGCCTGGGATTGGGGAAACTGGGCTGGATGGAGCCGTCCTGTCACGTGTCCAGCAGCCTGGCCGACTCTCTTGGGCGAGAGAGGCCAGCTTCAGTCACCGTAGTTTCCCCAGCTTCTCCTCGCCCTGCTAGCTGTGTCATGCTGTGGCCACTGGCTTCTCGTCTGCTTCCCTCTGGTGCCTCCAGGAGCAGCCGTGATCATGGCTGGGCCCTGCTGGGTGCGGGTATTTGGCAGGGTCTGACAAGGGGTCCTGCTGCTGCTGGTATTCATTCCACCTGCCTGCCTTTGGCCTGATGGTCAGGACCCTTGGTCTGTCCCTTGCGTGCTGGTGCTGGGGTGCAGTGGATGAGTGTTGTGGGTGGCTTGAGGGCCAGGGGGCTTATTCCAGACACCTGAGACTGATGTCCATCCTGGGCTCCCCTCCTGAGAGGAAGTGCCACCAAGGACTTGGGAGGGCCTCCCAGCAACCCTGGTGAGCTCGGGTGACCGACCCAGGAGCCATGGGTCTGGGTACGGGGTGCCCCTTGGCTCAGGGAGGTGACTGTGGTGTCTGCGACTGCCCAGCACAGGGGGTGTCACTCAGGATGAGCTTCCCTAGTGCCTGGTGGGCCTCACACAGTGGGACTATCCCCCATGAGCCGCCCAGAATGTGGCCCCAGCCTAGGGCCCACAGTGTCACTCCCTGAAGCATGAGGAGGGGAAGTGGGGCCGGCTGCTGGCTGTGTGTCGGGGGCTGGCAGCCTCTCGCTAGGCTGCGTCCACCAGGCAGCACCCGTATACCCTGTTGTGGCCATGTGGAGGTGTGGACCATGTGGAGATGGGTCTGTTGATGCCGCGCGTGTGGACTCGTGTGTTTCAGGGCTGATGTGGGAGGTACCGGCTGATCTAAGAAGCACACTTTCTCAGAGCATGGGCACAGCCCCCTCTGGCCCGGGCCCAGGCCTGGCGGGCGGACTGGGAGGGGCTTGGGGCTGACCGGCAGCCGTCTGTCTTGTCTGTCTTGCAGTGAACGAGTTCACGGTCATCAGGAAGAAGTTCCGCTGCCCCTACTGCAGCTTCTCGGCCATGCACCAGTGCATCCTCAAGCGGCACATGCGCTCGCACACAGGCGAGCGGCCCTACCCCTGCGAGATCTGCGGGAAGAAGTTCACTAGGCGCGAGCACATGAAGCGGCACACGCTGGTGAGCGGCGCTGGGGGCGGGGCCACGCCAGGGAGGTGTGGGGTCATCACGGGGTCAGTGTGGGGTCAGCAGGGGTCGGTCCAGGGCTATGCTTTGTCCAGGCAGGATGGGGATGTGGGGTGTCAGGGTGCCAAGGGAAGCCCTGAAGTGGGGTCCACTCTGCGGTGGGAAAGACCAGGACAGCAGGGACCCCCACATCCCTCCTGACCGGCTCTGCCCCCAGCCCCAGATGCAGAAGGCAGATGGACACATCGCCCCGGCCCCACCCGTCAAGTTTCCCTTGAGACTGCCTCTGCCCTAGCTCCACTTCTGCGGGCGCCTCCTTCCCTGCCAGGACCCTGCCCCCGGCCTGGGGCTCCTGCCACACAGCCACTTCCTCCGTGCCCCTCTCACTCCTGCTCTGCAGTCGCCATGGGACCCTACGGCCCCTGGAAGGTCTGACAGCCTGGCTCGTAGCTCTGGAGCAGGTGCTGTGTGGATGTATTTGCTTGGCCAGGAAGTGATAGAGAAGGTCATGCTTGAAACTGCGAGGCAGAGTCAACAAAAAGCGGGCAAGGAACCCTTGGGTGGGTGAGAAAACAGGGAGGTCAGGCAGCTGGGGGCTGGGGGCAGGAGAGAACGTTGGGTGGTGTGAATGAAGGCACCTCAGGGCTGCATGGGCTGGCCAGCAGAGCAAGCCACCAGGAGGCATAAAGGGGCCACATCTCTGCGGTGAGGGGCCCAGGTGCATCCTGGCACAGGGCTGACCATCCAGGGAGGCCAAGGTGAGATCTCAGGCATGACCCTGACAGAGTAAGCCGAGGGAGGGAGTGAGTCCAAGCCCACCGTCATAGCACCCGCATCCTTCCTTGCCCATCCATGCATCCATTCAGACAAGTGTCTGGCCATCTGGTGCTGGTGGACCAGCTCCCACAACTCCCCAGGAGCTGCCCGCACCGCCCAACCCTGTTGTGACCAGACTGAAGTCTTAGCTCTCTGGTTGGGAGAGGGTTGCATAAGTCCTAGATTTAAAATGTAGCAAATGATAAGAAGCAGGAAGAGCCCCTGACCTAATGATCTGAGGCTCTGTGCTGAAATCAGATTCTGTGAGGAGGCCCAGTTCCTCCTGACATCCATTTCAGGCCGCGTCCGGCCTCCTGCCTGCCCAGGCTGGCTGGCAGCAGTCCTCGGTCCTTGTGGTTGAGGTTTAGTGTAAGAGCACAGTAGGGCAGATCTTCAAGGTGGTCTGCGGGACCCCTGAGCTGAGAAGTCCAGGGCACTCGGCCAGGCACTCAAGGGAAACCTCCGTAGGCCTGTCGGTCGGAGAATTCAGAAAGGCTTCCCTGTTCCCCTCGGAGCCCCTAGCCCTGCCTGCCCTGTGGGTCGGCACTCAGCCCAGCTCTGGGCTGTCCTGACGACGTCCCAGAAGTCAGGTGGTCGAGTCACCCCTGGTCACTGCTGTCCCAAGACTGCCATCAACCATACCCCCATGCCGCAGCCACTGGGGGCCACCAGAGTCCCATCCATCCCCTTGTGGGGCAAAAGCTGGGGTGTGGCGGAGGTGACTCCTCTGCCATTTTTGCTGGAACGTGTGGGGAGCAGCACGACCTCCAGTGAGATCTGGGCCTGGGGCCAGTCCTGCTGGGGGACACGACCAGCCTGGTGCCCAGCACACCTCTGAATGGAAACAAGTTTTGGTGGCACCTGCAACTCTGTATGTCCTGGCTTTGTGCCTCAACCCCTGTCCAGGGTTAGGGGTGTGAGCAGCCTAGTGGATCGAGTCTCCACCCCTCACTCAGACCTCACCCTCTGGGCCCCCCAGTCATCCGTCTCCCCCTGCACTGACTGCCAGCCCCCGCCACTGACCACCATCCCCCCTCACTGACCTCTGTCCTCCCACACTGACTGTCATCCCCCGGCACTGACCGCCCCCACACTGACAGCCGTGCCCCCGCAGGTGCACAGCAAGGACAAGAAGTACGTGTGCAAGCTGTGCAGCCGTGTGTTCATGTCGGCCGCCAGCGTGGGCATCAAGCACGGCTCGCGGCGCCATGGCGTGTGTGCCGACTGCGCAGGTGGCGGCGGGGCCGGGTCCCTGGATGGTGGCGGCGCAGAGGGCTCCCCTGAGCTGTTCGCAGGCGACGGGCCATACCTGGAGGACCCTGAGGACCCACGCGGTGAGGGCGAGGAGGAGCTGGGCGAGGACGAGGATGACGTGGGCCTAGCCCCCGAGGACACGCTGCTGGGGGACAAGGAGGACGACGACTCGCCACGGGGGCCCCACAGCCCCACGGGGGGCGCGGACAAGGACTTCGCCTGGATCTCCTAGGCCAGGCGAGCAATGGGCTGCGGCCACCCTCACCTGTGTGTGCCCCGGGCCCCTTCTCCTGCTGCCCCCAACCCCTCGTGGAGAGCAACCTGGGGCTCTGAGGCGGCCGCTGCCCCAGCTAGCGGGGCTGGGGTCACACACAGGGTGGAGGCGCAGAGTGGGTTTGAGCCTTGAGAGAGCCCTCAGCATCTCCCCAACCTGGGGCACATGGCGGGCCTCAGGGGAGCCCAGGAGGCTGGCGGCCAGGAAGGGGCCAGTGCTGGCCAGGGCCTCCTTTGTGTCCCTGAGGCCTGGGTCCCGGGGCTGTTAGGAGAGTTCCACTGACCCCGGCCATCCAGGGCTGAGTCCCCCCAACCCCTTGTCAGCTGCAGAGGGACTGCTGGCGGCTCGAGGGCTGTGCCTGCGGTGGCAGCCTGTGGGATCCAGGTCGGGCGTCCACAAAGGCCTGCGGCCCTCCCCCTTCTGGGCTTTGGTGCTCAACATACAGCAGCTGCCGACCTCGGCCAGGGCGCCCAGGTGCTATCTCCCCACGGAGGCAGCTGGGCGGACAGGCCCAGGTGCTCCCACTGCAGGCGCCTCCTCTTTCTCCGTGTGCACTTCTCTGAGGGCCGGGCCGGCCTGCCCCTCAGCCCCGCCGTCCTGCTGCGCCTAGGCCACTCCTGCTGACCCTCCCGGGCGGCTTGCCTTCCTTGCTGCTAACGCCGGAGGGTGTCCCTGACGCCCGTGCTGCTCATGCCGCCCGCGGGGGCCACCCCACTCCCCAGGTGCTCTGGGCCCCAGTTCCGTGAGTCGCTAAGGGAACTGAGGCCGGCACGTGAAATGGTTTTGTTTGGCATTATCTTCAGAGTTGTCTTTCCTTTGGCTTCTTCCCGAGCCTCGCCGTCTTGTAAACGAACTCATCCACCCTCCTCTCTCTTTTCTAAGGGGCTGGGGTCCCACCTCGTGCCGTGAGGACGCTGCCTGCTGCCCGTCCCCATCAGGCTGCCAGTCCAGCACCAGCCTGTCTTCCTTAAGGCTCGTGACACATGCATTCCGTCCTCTGCACCCACCTCTCTCAGGAGCCCCCGAGGGACCCCAAGTCAGGGCCCTGAGGTGCTGAGCTGGGGCTGGAGGAGAGCTGGACTGGGTTTTCTCTCTTCCCTTAGCCTGCACTGCATGGCTTCCCTGTGTTCCTGCCGGGTTCCCGCTCCTCTTTCTCGATGGAGAAAGGCAAATTCCACCAACCCCTCCCAGGTGGCTGCTGTAGGGGTGGCGGGGGGCAGTCAGGGCTGGCTGCAGGCACCTGGATGGTGCTGTCCTTGAATCCCTGCCCAGGGGAGAAGTCACAGCTTCATGTTTTGTTTTGTTTTAAACACCATCAGCCATGTTTTTCTCAGAAGAGGACTGCTCCCATCCTCAGCTGTCGGCATCCTTGAGGGAAGGGCCGGCCGGCGGGGGCAGGAGCCCAGGGTGAGGGGGCTCTGGAGCCCGCGCCCCCTTCTGCCTTTCATAGTGGGGCCTGTCTGAGCCACTCAGCGGGGCTCCCCATTGTGGACCTTTCCCCCACTTTCTAAACCCTTTTATAAACAAGACTTACTTTCTATCAGATGCATTTGGAAACCAGACCTTTGCTACCAAGCATCTCTGGGTTTTGTACAGGGCCACCTCTGCGCCACTCTCAGGGCCTGCCCACTCCCACTCTGGACCACCCTGGCTGACCCCTCCGGGGCCCTCGGTGCCACAGGGGTGTTTTCTCCCTCAAAACGATACTTCACTGGGAAATTCACCTCCCGCCCCTGAGCCCGTGTTAATTCTCGTGTAAGCTGGATTTCAGAGATGGAGGCAAACATGAAGGGAAAGACATGTAATGAAGATTTTTTTTTTTTTTAATCGTGGTCTTTTTTTTTTTTCCAAAGCAATGTTTAAACTAATAAATATTTTTTTATGAAGCGGAAAGCGTGTAGATCACATCTCACATTTTTGTACCTTCCCGTGTATGCGTCTGTGTTCGGCGTCTGCATCACCAACGCGGAAGGTGGGCCATCAGGCGGCTCGTTCTTTGGGGTAGGGGAGGGGCGGAGAACCAAGATTTTGCATCAAGCTCTGGATCCTGACGGGGTTGTATGTTTGGACTCTGGGTTTGGGAACAGTCACAACACTGCCAGGACTGGATAGGGACCTCGATTGAAAGGACACAGCTACTGCTTCCAACTTTGCACATCTTCCTTTTTAGAAAAAAGAACTCTTGAGAAAATGCAAAAACTGGAACTTTTTGCAATATTATATGAAAGATAATCTTATTTTCGCTCATTCTGTGACATGTGCAACTCTTAAGAAAGCCATACTTAATGGTGTTTTTATTTTTAGATCCTATATTGTGTTTTGTACCCGGCCCTTTTTAGAACTCCTTGTAGTGAGGGCGCTGTGTGTGTGCTTTTCTTAAATATTTATTTTTTCAACATGCTTTCAACCTGTCAACAAAAACAAAACAGACAAAAAAAGGGCAGTGTTTGAAGATTGTTGATTTTTTTTCTGGGGATAATCTATATTATATCGACTTTATATTAATGACTATAAACCTGTGTTTGTATTGGAAACGTGTTTCACATTTGTGGGGGGTCTTTTGTAATCGGTCGGTGGAACATCAGGGCTGTTGCCTGTTTCCCTGGAGCCATCGATGCCAACAGCACCTCCTCCCTAGTGGTCTTGAGATTTCTTATCTGCTGGGTGCGCTCTGGGACCCCTGTGGGTCTCGTCTCTGTGACGGGATTAGTTAGATATTCTTGCAAAGCGATCACTTTCAATAAATCGGGAAATTGCTGCTTGAGCCATCGCCTCGTGTGTGTTACAGACAGCGTCCCCTCCTCCGGCCTTGCCCTGGGTAGAGGTGGCCAGAGGGCGCCCCACCCCACAGCCCTTTGTGGCCTGGCTACTGGCCTCCTCTCTGCCCATCTGCTACCCCTGCCTGTGGCAGGGTCCCAGTTCCATGTCCCTTCCCACCCAGGAGACAGACACAGCTTTTGGAAAAGTCCCGAATCTTTAATTTTACTCTTCGCCTGGTTCAGCCCAGACGTGAGACACCTGAGCAAACACGGCACAGACATGCGCCTGGGCCCTCAGTCAGGTGAAGTGCGGGCAGGGGCGCCCCTCCCTGACACCCCTCAAAGTGCATCGAGGACGCCCTGCATGGCCCCGTCACACTCCTGACAAGTCCAGGGCCGACTCGGGGGCGGCCACCCCGGGCCGAGGGGACAGCGGTGAGGTTTGGCTTTAGTGCAAAAGGCCAAAGGCTGGTTTCTTCAGAGGCACTTCTGAGTGGTGGGGACCTCCCCTCTTAAAAAGAAGACCCTGCAGCTCGGAGAGGCCCTGGGCAGGCTCAGTCCAGGAAACGCTGGCAGGCCTTCTTCCAGCGGCAGGCCGTGCACCACAGGTCCCGGTGGTCCATGCCGTACACTTTCCGGCACTTCTTGGCATCACCCCGGGGCTTCCTGAGGGAACACACAGATACATGGGTGCTATCAGGGCTGGGCCCCTCCCTGCCTGGCGCCCTCCCTGGCCCCTCTACACACACCCACCTTGGGTTGGCACTGGGTTTGGCTGGCAGGGCTGGCGCACAGGCCCTGACAGGGGTAGGCTGTGGCTCCAGGCGGACGGGTGCCAGGCAGCCCTGAGAGGAGGCACTGCTATGGCCTTGTGCTCCTTGGGAGCTGCCCGCAGCCTTACCCACCTGGTGGGCATGGTCACTGGGGCACACCTGGGAGGGGGATGTGGTGCTCAGCACCGGGGGTGGGGGCATGGCAGGCAGGCGCAGAAGGCTGGGCAGGGCCAGAGGCTCCAGCGGCTCCAGGTGGGGAAAGGCAGGTGGCACCGAGGCCGTGGGGGACCCTGGGGTCAGGCCGGACAGCCCATCGGTCAGCGAGTCCATGCCGCTATCCAGCTCTGTGTAGTAGAAGTCCTCCTCGCCATCGCTCTGCTCCAGTTCAGCCTGCCTCCTGCAGGGTCAGGGGAGCAACGGGGGATGAAGGTGGGGTTGAAGCAGAAGCCTGCCTGGCACTCCTGCCCCTCCCCCCTTCCGGCCCCGCCGCACCCCAGGTGCACCAGGCGGATGTGTCTCTGCATCCCCGACGCGGAGCTCAGCACCTTCCCGCAGCGCTTCCACAGGCACTGGAACAGCCCCTGCAGCGAGCTCTGGGCAACAGGGGGCAGTCAGGCTGGGCATCCCCCACGTCTACCCCGCCCCAAGGGCCACCCCGGCTCACCTTCCTCTTCCTCAGCGCGGACTCCCCGAACAGGAAGTGGGCTGCCTCAGGGGGCAGCGGTGGTGAAGGTGTAGACGGAGAGGACTGGTCACTGGCAGGGTCCCAGCCCCCGCCGCTGCCCGGTGGCTGCACTGGGGCCTCCCTCCAGGGCTCCAGGCACGGTTCTGTGGACACACACGGGCTCCCGTGTCAGGACTTTGGGGCCCAGGCTATGCTGCCTACAAGTCCCTGAATGCAGAGCCTCTGCCTGTTCACCTGGCCCTAGGTGAGCTTGAGGACAAAGAACCTCTTGAGGCGGCAGTGGCAGGGAGGTGGCGGCCACTACCACCTGGCAACAAGGCTTTCCAGCACAGAGAAGGAAACGTGGAAGAGTCTGGGGTGCGGAGATGCCTGGCCTGCCGGGTGGAGGCAGACAGGTCCTGGGCCACAGAGAGGGGCAATGGGTGTCTTGATGTCCATTTCAGGACTCAGGAGATGTACTTGGAAGATGGTATTCCAGCTGGAGTCTGCCTGCCCCACCAGGCTTGACAGCTCGTAGGATCCTGAGCCCCGCCACCCCCCCCAGCCCAAGACAGGTCTCTCAGCTCACCTGTGCTGAAGGTCACACCTGGGGCCCCCAGCAGGAGGGGGCTGGTGGACAGGCTTGTGAGGGCTGTGGCAGCCATGACCTCGTCCAGTCGGGCTTTTCCTGGGGGGGTTCTGGAGGAGATGGGGGTAGGGGGCAGGTGGGGCCCAAGAAGTACTCCAGGCCTGCCCCCTGGCCTGACACACGTGCAGGCCTGGGCACGTGTGTGCACCCGGCTCCCTCACTCCAGGAGCCGGCTGGGCAAGATGCCCAGCCCCACCCCCAGCTCGAGTTGCTAAGTCCCAAATCCCCAGGAACCACCAGGAACAGGCTTGGGCTGGGGTCTTCCTTCCAAAGCCTGACTTCTCTGCAGCCTGGCCTTTGTTCCACCGTGGCTTCTTCAAACCCTGGTGCTGGACAGGGGTCTGAGGCCCCAGACTGGTGCCGCCAGGCCTGGCGAGGCCTGGCCAGGCCCAGCCCTCCCCCCAATCACACATTAACCAGGGTTGTGCAACAGCAGCTGTGGGCCTAGAGCCAGGCCTGGGAGGGCGGGAGCAGCCAGCAGCAGCCAAGGGAGACTGGGCTGTAAGAACAAGCGGGTCCTGGGGCCCCAGGGGGCCAGGCCAGAGCAGGCCCTTGCCTCCACCGCCAGCCCAGGGGATCAGGCACCGGGGAGGGCTTCTCTGCAGACAGGGATGGGGAGATGGTCATTTGGGCCCAGGATTCCCGGACAGTCAATTCCACGCTGGCCTCACTGTCTCTTCTGCACAGACAGGGACATGCACACCTCCAAAATCTGCGTTTTGAATCCCAGGGGTTTGGGGAGGGGGTGAACAAAGCATGCTAATACATTGGTCATTTCTACTCAACTCTTCCAGGGCAGGGGAGCCAGGAGGCGGTGACAGAAACCCAGTTCAGGACGCTGACCTGCCCTCCATTGAGGCCCCCCTGCGGGGGTGAGGTCGAGAAGGCTCCTACCTGCGCCCATCCACTACTCCTGCACACAGGCGCACGTGTGCACACGACCCCACTGGCCTGGCACTCGGGCCCTGTCTCACCTATGCGCTGGCACTGGGATGTGCGCTGACGGTGTCGGGGGCCCGGCCGCCCCCGCCCCTGGGGCTCCGAGGTCCGCGGCTCGCGGCTCCGGCTCCTGGGGCAGCGCGAACTCAACAGCAGGGCCCTGTGGACGCGGCCGGCTCAGCGCGGGGAGCGGCCAGGTCCCCACCCCCACCGCCACCGCCACCGCCACCACCACCGCCACCCAGACCCACTGGTGCCCGCCCCCAAACCGGCTGCGGCCGGTGTGGCCCCGCCCCGGCCCCGCCCCCGGCCGTCGCGGCGGGAAGCACTCAGGGCGCCAGCCCAGCCCCGCCGGACCCACGGACACGCGCGGCGACGCGCCGCCCCCGCCCGCCCCGCCCCGGGGCCCAAAGTTCGTGCAGCCCGACGCCATCTTCGCAGCGGGAACTTTGTCGGCGCCCCACGCCCGGTACCTGCGGCGGCGCGGGTACCGACACGGGCGCGGTCGCGGGGTCCCGGCCGGCGGTGCGGAGTGGGGGACGCCCGCAGCCCGGGCCGGACGCCGGAGGGCGCTCGGCCTCCATGGCCGGCCGGCCGGACACCGAGGCTGCAGCAGCTAGGGCGGACGCTCGGGACGCGGCCCCGGGCCGGGCCGGGCCGGGCTGGCCGGGGCGCCGACCCCCGCCCTGGATCGGCCGCCGCCCGCGCCGCGCCGCCTGGAGGCTGCCGACCGGCCCCGCCCCCTCCCCGCGGCCCGAGGTCCCGCCCCCGCCCCGCGCCCATTGGCCCGCCCTGCAGTCACGCCCCGTCCCAGGCCGGCTGCTCCCGCGCTGGCCGCCTCCCGCGCCGGTCTAGGAGGGGTCCGGGCTAGCACCGCCCGCCGGCCGGGCTCCCGCCCCCGCGTCCGTGCGCCCGGGTCCCAGGGCTGGCCGGATTCCTCGAGGGGAGCCTCTGCTCGTATCTTTGGCGGACCTCCCTGGAGCAGGTTATTCTTTAACGTACGACTGCCCACCTCTCCCGTCCCTTATGTAACTCCAAGGACTGTGGTGGAGCCTTCCCTGGCGATCAGCGGCCACCCTGCGGCCCAGCTCACCTCTCTGAGGAACCCTTCGGCCTGAGGACCGCCCCCCAGGGCTTGCTCCCCTTCCCACTAGCCCGACCAGAGGCAGTCTCAGCTGACCTGGCCCAAGTACCTGGCACGCCCAGCGGAACCAAACCCCACCCCCAAGGCTCTCAGGGTGAGAAGAGCAGGCTGAGGTATAGGGATCTGGGGCTTTATTGAGAGCCTGCCCTGCAGAGGACATGGCAGCCAGGATCCGGGGGACCCCACATGCTGGCAGCGCTGCCGTCTGGAATTTGTGTTGTCAGTTGCATGTGGGGGAGAGGCTGTGGGGGAAAGAAGGGTTCGCAGCCCACTCTGGAGGAAGGATCATCTGTAATTGGGTGTTCAGGGCAGGGAAGCGATGAAGACCCCTCCCCAGGCTTAGACAGGAAGCAAAGTGTCTCTGTGCCCCGCACACGTCCTTTCCTGATAGGAGCTGGAGCTCGGGGGCTCCAGAGGTGCCCCCATCTCCTGGATGCTCTCATACACGTTTTCCAGGAGGCTCTTGTCCATACCCAGGCCCCCAAGAGGGAGGACCTCGTAGGCTGGGTCACTCCCCAGAGCCAAAATTGCTCCCCCACCTTTGGGGTCTGGCTGGTCTGTGGCAGGTCCTGGGTCCCTCCTTTTAGGTTTGTTGACCCTGGAATACAGGATGTCCACCTGGAGAAAGGAAGCCAGCCCAGGGAGGAGTCAGTGCCATCCACTCAGTGAAGGATCTGCCCAGTCCCACCCACCCTATCTCATATCCTTTGGGTTACCTGAGTGGGTGGGATTGCCTCGACCTTCCCCTGCCCCAGGCCTTGGGGGCCCCGATCTGTTCCCCTGAACTTCTGGACACAAGCATACTCAGCTACCACAGGTCTGGCCTCAGGCCCAGGCCTGGCATAGCTGCTGGTCAGCCGTGCCCCTGCCCACACCCCAGAGCTAACTGCCAGCCTGGCCCTGGGGATTGTTGCCAGCCCCACGTTGGAATAGGTGGCCTCTGGGCCAGTGGAGGGCGCAGCCAGGGGCAGCTCCTGGTGTGAGAAGGGTGTTGGGGGCCTGGTTATGCCTCTGGATGCCTCCAGCCACTGTGGACGTAGGAGATCCATGCTGGCAGGCCGTGGGGCTGTGGGTGGAGAGAGGGCAGAGGTTACTGGGAGGTCTGGGGATGCCTGCCCACCTCCAGGCCCTGGCCCTCCCACCAGCTCACCTCTGCTACAGGGCCGGCTGCGATGCAGTTCATGCAGCCTGGTGTCCGACTTGCTGAGGGAGCAGTGGGGTCGTCTTAGCAGTGACTGGGGGCAAGGAAGGCTGGTCGGCCTCCAGATGGCCCCACCCTGGCCCCAGCAACAGTCTGGCCCCAGGGATACTCTGGCACTCACCACTTCTGCTGGCATCGCACTGCCCTGCAGCCTGGACGGCTGCCTCCGTGCCTGCTTCCTGGGTGGCAGAGGGTCATCAGCCCAGGGAGGCAGAGACACGGGTCAGAGATGTCAGCCTCCGGTCCAAGGCCCGTCAGGAAGTATATGTACAGAGCCGTGCTGGGCCTGCCTGAGTCCCCCCCTCTGGCTGTAGAGCTGAGCCAGGCCCCACCCAGGGCAGGCAGGGATGGACATACCTGTTGCAGGTTGTGCACAGCACCCACAGCCAGAGGAGCAGTGTGAGGCACCCTAGGACCCAGAGAGCAGGAGGGACTGAGGACCCCTGTAGCCTCATCCTGTGAAGATGTGGACGAGCCTGCAAGCTGAAGACTGGTGCTGGAGGCTGAGGGACTGGGGGACTGGGAACCCACCTGACAGCCCCACTTCTGTGTCTCATGCTGCCAGGAGGTCCCCTCCCCGCTGTGCGCTGTGACTCAGCACACAGGAAACCCCACGTCTCGGTAGCCCCTCCCTCCTACGGAGGCCGAGGGGGCATACCTTGGCGCCCACCTTCCCATCTCTGCCTCGGGGTGCTGGTGTGAGGTGTGCTCTGCCTGGCCCCCACAAGGACCTGAGTTGGCAAGGATGACCCAACTGATGGCTGAGCATGGGGCCTGATTAAGGCCCTGCTGTGGTCACAGGCTGAACTTGAGACGCAGGTCACACCCCAGGAAGGCAAGCCACAGGCCACAGACTCACCTATAGCCACGTCCTGCCCAGGAATGGCTCCTGTCCAGGTGGTGCCTCCTGGCCGTCCACTAAAGACTGGCCCTCCAGGGGTTGGGAAGCTGGGGAGTCAAGCAGGCTGGAGGGGCTACTCTAAACATGGACTCCCCTTCTCCCCCTGGCTCGCCACCCCTCCCCCTCCCACTGCCCCTGCCGTTGGATGTCCACTTCCTGGAGTCTTGGCAGAGCTGCTCGGGGGCAGGGGGGAGCAGGTGTCCAGTCGCACAGAGCTATGGGGTGGGGAGTCTCTGGAGGTGGGGGCCAGTCTGCCCAGGCCCAGCAAGTGGGCTTTCCTCACCAGACGGCCTAGGTTCCAATGCCCTGACTTGGTAGGGCCCAGGTCCCAATGCCCTGACTTGGTAGGGCCCAGTCCTCCCAGACTCTAGCCCTCAGCTATCCTAGGAAGGCACTAAGGAGCTTGGGGCCCTGACCAGGCCGGAAGCGAGTGGGCACTCACCAAGGCCAGGACGTGGTGTGGCTCCTCCACCGTCTGGAGGCCAGAGTAGCACTCACCGAGACCGGGGTGTAGTGCGGCTCCACCGTCTGGGGTGGCGGGCAGCTTGGGCACCTTGAGGCACAGTGCCTTTGTCTCTCGCAGCCCAGCTCCCCACTTCACTTCCTGTGCGCCTCATCTCATCTCCCCGCCACGGCAGCCGCCCCCACCTGCTGTGGCCCCGCCTGGGGTCTAGACAGTACTTGGTGGGGCGAGTCGGCACTGCCTCCACCCATGATGTGCCAGGTGCACGGGTGAGGAGACATGCACAACACCCCCAGCTCGCTGGGTCCTCCTGCCCCATTAACAGCACTACCCCGGGCCCAGCATGGTCAAGGTCTCCTCCCACCACAGCTCCACCCATTTTTGGCTGTCAGGCACTGTTGGGGGGCATCCTAGGCTGTGACCCACATCTGGGAGAGCAGCAGGGAGGCTCCTGGCTCTGGGTTTTGGCAGGGGCAGCAGGCTCACTCAGGACCCCTCCAGCCCAGCCCTGTGACCTGGCGCAAAGACCCCTACTCCCCAAAGACCCCACAGCCAGTTGAGCCTCCGATGAAATTAGACACTGCGACAAAGTCACTTTAATGTCTTTGCTCACGAGACACCCCAGGACACTGGCAGGTGGACTCAGTGTGCAGGGAAGCATCAGGAAGGGGCCCCTGCAGCCTGTTTCTGCTCAGCAGTGTCCACATGCCAGAGGCCAGCAAGAAGGCCCTTTGTGAGGTGTAGCCACAGAGCAGGCTGGCCCTTCTGGTGGCATTCCCGCTGTCTGCCCAAGGGCAGCAGGAGCCGAGGCCCCTCAGTTCTGTCCACAACACGTGCAGGGCTCTAGAACTCAGTCATCTTCTTGTGGGTGTCGGCCTTCCTCTGTTCCCGCTGCAGGCCTGCCTCCTGGGCCCGGAGCTGCCCCAGCTGCTGCTGGGCTCCTGCCAGCTTCTCCTGCAGCTGGGCCGTTGTCACACTGTGCCTGGGGAGGGCCCCACATTCAGCACTGCCGTCCCACTCCAGCCCCTCCTCAGACCCGGCCCGCCACCCCCGAACTCTCGCAGGGGAAGGTGGGCAGGGGTGAGGCACCTGGGGCAGGGCCACACGTACCGGCCAGCGTTGCGGGCAAGGGCCTCCTGGATGCCCCGGATGGCTCGCTGGGTCTGCTCAATCTTCTCCTCGGTCTGGAGGAGCCGCAGGCTCAGGGCCCGTTTGGTACTCCTGCTGGCATGGTATACCTCCTTGCCGCTCCTCCCAGGGGGCGCCGCCCCCACCTCTGGGGCCCCCGGAGCCCCGCCTTTCAGCTTCTCATTCAGGAAGTCGAACACACTGCGAGGAGGTGGGCGGCCCCCAGGTCCACTCCCTCTGCTCCGGCACTTTGGGGGCTTGCTGACACCAGCCTGACCAGCCCGGGTTCTCTTCTGCAGGATCTCTGCACACTGGTCCAGTGACTTCCCACGTGGCAGCACCACAGCATGGACGGGCTCCACCCGGCCCTCTGCATGCCGGCCCAGACCTAGGGGAATGCCAGGCTGGCACTGCCACTGGACCTCTGGGCCATGATGGGGAGTCCCTCCTGTCCCCATGCAGTACACGTGCACTCACCCTTGCCAAACTCGTAGCCCATCTTGGCGAGGAGTCTGGAGCCAATGCCCCGCGTGTGCACCTCCCAGCCGGCAAAAGCAGAGCTGCAGGTCCCAGGGTTGGCAGCACCAGGTTCCACCACTGCAGGCATCAGACGGCAGTGGCTTAACCCAGCTGGATGCAGGGCATCCTGGGTTCCAGCCAAGGCTAAGCCAAGAGCTCAGCTCTACACAGCTCTGCACAGCCGGCCCCCAGCATCCCCAGCACCCTGCCCAGGGCGTGTGGCACAAGCAGAAGGCAGAGCCCGGCCGTCTCCACGACCTGGTCACAGGATGGCCCTCTTCCACACTCCCTGTTCCCTTGTGGAGAGCAGTGCTCCCCTCCATCAGTATGGACAATGAGGCTAACGGACCCCACATGGGCACCCCCACCCCTGGGGGGAGGCCAGACACTGACAGCCGATCCTTCATCCAGCCAACAGGTCCCTGTGCCCTGCAGGAAGCTGTCCCTTCCTGTGCATCCCATCCCCTCCCGTGGCTTGCGTGGGACTATGGTTTCTGCGTCTGTGGGTCTCTGGACATGCCCCAGGTCCAACACACACCCTTGTCTCCCCGGGAGTGCGTCCTTGTACTGACCACAGTGTGGGCCCTGCCAGCTGGGAGCCTCTTGGGGGTGGCAGCAGCCATACCTCGAGCATAGCTGGGGTCATCCGCATCGCTGCCGTCCGAGTCAGAGGACCCTGCAGGCTCTGTGCGCAGCGGGGGCAGGATGCTGTCCCCTTCTACCACAGTCTCTTTCAACAGCAGAGAGTCAAACTTGACTGTGTAGTAGCCGCTGTCTACATCTGGAGGGGCACAGAGGCAGCAGGGCAGCACACGGAAGTAACCTCTCTGGAAGGTGGGAGCAGGGTGGGGCCAAAACCAAGGGGGCCTTGTTCTTCTCATGTGTGGGGTGGGACCCCAACACCCACCCAGAGAAGTAGTCACGCAGGACTAACACATGTGACACATGGAGAGGGCTTCCTGGGAAGGGCCCGTCAGGGAGGCCCCGGGGCAGCCTCACCAGTGATCCGTGCTGGGTACCACAGACCATCCTGCCGCTTGGCCAGACACGCAGAGCCGGCCTGCAGGGAGCTCAGGTCCGGGTCCTGGAAGGGGCGCAGCTCGTCCACTGAGACTACCTGCCCATGCGAGAACCTGCAGAGAGGGCCGCATAACTCAGGTATGGCCACCAGGGTCCCACAAGCCCAGAGAATCCAGTCTACCTGCCTGGACACAGCCCCATGGAGACATGAATGGAGAGAGGGACACACATGTCCAGACATCTACAGACAGGCATATAATACACAATTATGCGCATCTACACTGAACACAACATGTATATACACGCAACACCCACACGTACACACGCCCACACATATACACTCAACATGTATACACACATCACACCCCCCCACACATGGACACGCACCTACACATAGACACTGAACACATGTATTCACATGCAATACACCCACGCACATATGTACACACACCCAGATACATAAACTGAACACGTGTATAAATATGAATGCACACCCATACCTATACACGCATACATATATACACAGGCACACATATAAGTGCACTCATGCACACATGTATGTACACACGTGCATGGACACAAAGAGGCACATACATTCACACATGCACCATACACAGGCACACACTTACATACACAAGCACACAAATGCATGTATGGACACACACATGTGCTTGTGCTCTAACTCTCAGAGGGACCTGGGTGCCCTGAGGACTAGAGGCTTCAGGTTACTCTCCAGCCTCCTGGGCTAGAGTCACGCACACACAGGCACACACGTGGCTGGGAGACACACTTGTGACAACAGTGCCCCGGGACCTCGCCACTGGACACAACAGGTCATCAAGACAGGGGGTCTGCTTGCGTCACTCACAGGGCTGAGTCCTCCCCAGCCAACTAGGAGGACCTGGCTGTGATGGTGCTGCCTTGTCTTTGTCACTGAAACAGTGACACCAAAACGAAAACCAGGAGAGGAGGTGGGACAGGAAGTGTGGGAACAGAGGGCTGCAACTTTGAACCTGGCCAAATAAAGACATGAAGCCACCAGGCACACATCTCCTGCAGTGCCCCCGTTTCAGGGAGGAAGCGTTCTAACCCACAAGAGCAAGCAAAGACAGGCCCTGGCTCCGACACACAGCCAGCCTTGAGTGGGGAGATCGTGGGGAGAAAGGAGAGGAGAGAAGGCATTTCAGTCACCTTCCTGGGTGGGGTTCTGGGAGGTTCCTTCTCACCCCTGCCCGTCCTTGGGCACCCAGGGTACTGCCAGTGACCAGTGGCACCAGCAGATGCAAGACCAGTCCACGTGTCTTTTGGCAGGCACAGTGGTTGAAAAGTCCTGCTCAACCGAGGAAAGAGACCCAGACCCAGGGGGAATTTGGCCAAACTCCTCCTCAGCACACCCAGACACCACCAATAAACCTCCTTGCAAGAATCTTCAGTACTCTTAGAAGTCCTAAATTTTGTTGTCCTTCTTAAGCCAGCAAGTGCGTCTATAAAATGACCCTAAAAGAGTACGGTGGACTTTGCATATGGTGGACATATGCAAAGATTGAGCCAGAAGGGTATGAACCAAACATGGAAGACAGAAATAACCGAAGTTCCCAACCGTGGGAGCAGTTAACAGCATGTGCATGAAATCAACGTCAACTAAGAGCACAGGCAGCCTGACCAATGGAATGAAGGGCACCCAGGAAAAGATCCTAACATGACAAAATCTACGCAGGACAGAAGAGGTGTTACTACAGAGGCAGGAAAAGACAGACTACAGATTTCATAAGGAAAAAATTTTAAATGTTTCCCAAACTCAAACCTCCAGCAACACCCCTACTTAATCATCTACCTCACAACATTTATGAATAGTGCTTATGATTTATGAGTAATTATAATTATTTGTGAATAATTGTAATTATTTATCAATAACACCGTCTAGAATAATAAGTAAACACATGAATGAGAAAACAAGCATTTAGAATAAATGCACATCATAACTGTGGTTTATCCCAGGAATGCAAGGGTGGTTCAAAAGGGGAAAGCCATTCAATGAAACACAGCACATCAACAGAACACCAGCATATCAACTGATACAGAAAAGACACTTGGAAAAACCCAACGACCTCGCTTGTTAAAAACACTCAACCTGATAAACAGCATCTACGGAAAACCCACAGTTCACATCACACTCAAGGAGGGGAGGAGGGGTACTTTCCCCTAAGATCAGGACCAGACAGGAAGTGCTCCTGCCACTAGCATTCAGTATAGTACTGGAAGTTCTAGGTGGGGCAGTTAAACAAGAAAAAGAAATAAAAGCCAGCCGAATTGGAAGAGAATAGGCAAAAGTATCTCTGTTTGTCAATGACATAATTGTATACGTCTGATTCTTTGCGCCCCCAGGGACTGTAGCCTGCCGTGCTCCTCTGTCTATGGCATTTCCCAGGCAGGAATACTGGAGTGGGTTACCATTTCCTCCTCAAGGGGATCTTCCCAATGCAGAGATCGAACTCGCATCTCCTGTGGCTCCTGCATTGGCAGGTAGATTCTATATCACTGAGCCACCTGGGAAGCCTCAGGAAATTGGATACCCACATGCAAATGAATGAAGTTGGATACTTACATCGTACCATTAGAGCATATAATTTACAAGGGAAAAAAAACCTTTTAAAGGATATTTTATGTCAAAATTGAGTAAGTTGTATCAAATATTCAAGGAAAGCAACATGAACCAAGAATCGTATACATGTTCATCAAAACTGCTGAATTGTGTCTTCATGAAAGACACAACCAGAGCCTAACAGACAAGCTGCTGCTAAGCGCTTCAGTCATGTCCAACTGTGCGACCCCATAGACGGCAGCCCACCAGGCTCCCCCGTCCCTGGGATTCTCCAGGCAAGAACACTGGATCGGGTTGCCATTTCCTTCTCCAATGCATGAAAGGGAAAAGTGAAAGTGAAGTCGCTCAGTCGTGTCCGACTCTTATCGACCCCATGGACTGCAGCGCACCAGGCTCCTCCATCCATGGGATTTTCCAGGGAAGAGTACTGGAGTGGGGTGCCATTGCCTTCTCCAAACAGACATGCTAGGTCTCTACAAATGTTATTCCTGTGAGCCCTTCCTAAAGAACCTACCAGAAAATAAGTCTCAGACAACCAACATGACTAAGAAGACCCTGACAGACGGGTAGATGGGAGCAGGAGACGCTAAGTTCCTTCCAGAACTAATGCTGAGAGTGAAGGGAGACAATGGGCCGAGATAGCCATGAGAGCCACCTGTGCAGGTCTAGTGCAGTCAGATGGCAGGGAGAATGGGAGGTGCGCGTCAAAATGCTTTAAACAGTTTTCAGTCGTCATAACTAAAGAATGAATGCTGTTCTGAGAGCGTCCTGTGTATGCAGAATGGGATAAAACAAGTTAATTATGGGACGTTGGTCCTTGAAGACCAGAGTCCTGAGGGAGAGAAGGATATACAGATACAATCCAGAAAAGATTAAGAAATTAGTATGAACTCACTAGGCACTTGTCCTTGAACATACAGATGCACTAATACAGACATTAGCGTGTGTCCACCTGCACTTCTAGCTCTGTCTGCTGAAGAGACCTAGCATTGAGCCCCCTGCAGTGAAGTGCATCCCAGGGCCTCCACTGTGAGTCTTGAAATAGCATTTGCCATTAAAAGAAACCAGGACTTCTCAGAGATTTGCCTGCTTTCAGGGCTGTGGCAAGAAGAGCACAGGTGAGGGTGGGGAATCCTGATTTCCAGGACCGTGTCAAGAGGGCGAGGTGCCAACATGAAAAGGCTCCACCTGGCAAGGGTGGGACAGCTTGAGTTTCAATAAAAATCAGCATTTCAGTGGACTGAAATTCATCAAATGCATTTAAGTCCATCAGTCCACAAGAATATTAAATATTTTTTAAAGTGAATTTATCACCTCAGGATGAAAGAGAACCAATTTGTTATCTTGGAAACTAAGCAGATGAAAGAGAAACATCAGGCATTATCCTGCCTTTTCTATATAATCTGTCCCACTACCTAGCCAGCTTCTACAGGAGGAGAGGTGTCTCTGAAACACCCTAGCTGGTAAATGAGCTGATGGAGCTGAAAGCTCCTTGTTGCAATCCACACCATACCAGCAGATCCAGGCACTGAGCATCACATGCTGCAAGAAGCAGCAGAGCACTGAGTTGTGCCCAGGTGGTGCCCCGAGAGTGAGCAGGTCCCAGGATCCAGCTGCCAGCCTTCCGGTCACTGCAAGAATGTGCTGGGCTGCACCAGGGCGGTGGGTGATGGTCAGAATTAAAGGGTCTGGCCCTTCAACAGTGAAACTGGGAAGCCAAGAAAGGCAGGGGTGGGGGTACACAGTCAGATTCAGACAGCAGCCTTTAGACGTGAGCAAGATTAAACTGCAACATTTATACCTTAGCCGTATCTGAGTGATACACCACAAGGAACACAAGGAGGCGATTATCATAAAGGTTGGGGTGGTGGTTCTTTTTGGAAGAAGGAGAAGGCTGTGTTTGGGCTGAGGCACAGAGGACCCCAGGGTAACTGGCAGCTTTGTAGTTTTCAGCTGAGTACTCAAGTGTTACAGTGATCCCTTGTGCTGTCTTTACTTCCTGGATTTGACCTTTAAAACAACAAGATAAAAATTTTAAGTCCACTGCGTCCTTATTCGATGTTAGGTACTGTTTTTCTTTGCATATTAATGCATTCCACCCTCTTAACAACTGCAAAAGACATGCTCCTCTCTGTTTTATGGATAAGGATACTGAAACACAGAGCGATAAAGTTAGAACAACGTATGAAAAAATGTTCAATCTTCCTAATAATCGAGGAAATACAAGTTCAGTCAAGACCACCTCTTCACTTCAGTGGGTTCGAATCCACAAGTCAGAGAACGTGACCGAGAGTGCCTAAGGTGACTATGACAGAGCAGACCAGGGACTTGGAAGCAGACAGAGCACAAGGAAAGACAATGCTCGTGCCACCCACGCTGGGGACATTCTCAACAGAGACAAAAGATGTGCACTAGGACTTCCAGTGTGTTCTTTTTAGTAAATAGAAACTGGGAAACACCAGGAGACAGAATAAAATATGGCATATTAATGAGGAAAAATAATAGCAGTTAAAATGCACAAAACAGTCCTATAAGTATCAATGCAAACTTCTCTCCCAGACACACTCAGTGAGAAGAGCAAGTTGCAAAACAAAGCAGGCTGTACAACACAGTTTAATTAGAAAATAAAGCACGAGAATATTCTGTTCACAGACACACGTGCCTGTAAAGGATTCACACGCTAGAGAGATGCTCATCATAGTTGTGACAAGCCTCCCGGGAGGGGAGGATAGAAAGGCAGGTCCCAGGGCACTTCAACACTACTTTATCTTTACAATAAATTTTAAATAAGTAAATTTTAAAATAAAAATCCAAAGTAAAAGCAACAAAAGAACTGTCACACCTGGGTGGTGGTGGGGTTGGTAGGCTGCATGGGTCAGGCCTGAAGCTGACAGCAGGCAGCAGCATTTCAGAGCCCGACTGCCCCTCGGGGGTCCAGCAACCACAGCAGCTGTAGGGCCTACCTGGCGGGCTTGCTGCCAGATGAGTGAATACACGTGAAACCCCTGGAACAGTGCTGCCCAGAGGAAGCAGCACATGGATATGTCAGTTCTCATCCCCACATGGGACATGGCACAGGGACGGGGAGGAACCCTCCAGAGGAACCATGGCAGGAAGGATGGAGGGCTCCCTGCTCTGCTCCTTAACTCTCTGCTGGGGGACAAGGCAGTACCACCCTGTGGAAGCTCAAGGAGGCTTATGACTGATTCATGCACTTTCCTGTATGTACACTACACTTTTCACAAAACTCATGGGGAAAAAGGAAAAAAAGGGGAACTGCACCAAATAAGACTCTGGGCCCAGCAAAAATCTATAAAGAAATAAGATAATCAAACAGCTGAAGATATTGAATAGTTACCCTGGACTACTGACTAAAGAAGAAAATCATCTACTAGAAATCTCAGGAAATATTCCTTGGAAAGGAAAAAGAAGCAAAATTAAACGTAATATACATAAGGAAAACACAACATCATTACAACATTCGTGATTAAATACGAAAAAGGTCTTGCTGTTAAGTTGGTGAGGTGTGAGAGTGACAAGGAGGTTAATTTTTAACATAACATCCTTGTCACTGAGGTTAAGCGGGCATCCTGAAGTACTTACAGGCAAAATGCCCAGTAAGTCCTACAACCTGCTTTAAAATACTCCAGGAGGAGTAACAGAGAATACAAGAGTAGCAAAACATTGACCTATCAGACAGTGTGAGCAGTCTCTATGCTACTCTCCCTAGTTACCGGGTGTTTGACCACTTCCCTAATAAAATATCTAAAATATAAGTAAATTTTAGAAGTTTCACTTTGAAGCATAAGACAGGTCACGGTGGGGGGGCGGCGCTCCATTCTTTTCAACATAAACCCTTCTGTACTTCTGACATACCTGGGGGAAAGCCAAGAAGACCTCTAAACAAGGATACTGCTAGAAGAACCCCATGCCCCTATAAAGTTTTCTTCTCAGCATTTTGCTCGGCCAAGAAAAACAAAACTGCAAAGAACTGCAAAGGTTCTGTCCGCAAGTCCCCGCGCCCCGTGCCCCCCGCCCCCACTGCTAGGGGCCTAGAGAACTCAGGCCTTACCTGCAGTTTTCCTGGAAGCGGCACTTCCCCTCCAGGAAGAACGAGCAGGGCTTCAGGGACTTGTGAGTGGGGTAGAGATAGAGCACGCGCACGCCCGGGGAGCCGTCGTCCGCCTCCTCGGTGCCCACGATCATGGCGTTGTGATACTCCAGGGTGCCCCAGGCACTGTAGTAGGGGGCGTTCACCTTTCTCCCACTCAGTGCTGCCCCGCCCTCCTCGTCCTCCCCGTCGTCCTCCTCTTGCCCACGCTCCGTGGGTCCTGGCCCAGTCTCCCTCGAAGGAACAGTCTCCAGTTCTGCCCCGGGGGCTACCGGCACCTCCGCCGTCTCCGCGATGGCATTTTGGAGAGCCAAAGGCTCAGCATCCTCCTGGGCTGGGCGCTCTCCATCCAGCGCCGCCAGCAGCTTGCTCTTCCTGACCGACACCAGGCTGGCCTCAGTGAGCTCGATCAGCTCCTTCAGGTCCCCCTGCAGCTGGCGTAGGTCGGCCAGCTCCGAGGGATCCAGGCCAGCGCCCAGGGCCAGCTCCACCTGCTGCAGCTGCGCATCGTAGGTCCGGAGGGCGGTCTGCAGGCTCTCCTCGTCCATCCTGCCGGGAGGGGCCGATTTCCCGGGCCTGCGGGGCTGGGTCCCTGGGTCCTCAGAGGGGAGGCGTGGGAGCCAGAGCTGCGGAGAAGAGAAGATAGATGAGTCTGGGACCGACAGCCCCCGCAACGCCGGCACTGAACGCTGGCCGACCGCAACCCTCGGTGGACAACCAGCGGAACCAGTCTCTTCCTTTGGACCTGGAGAGATTTCAAGCTCCGAGAGGAGGAGCCAAAACTGGCCCTTGGCCGCCGGCCCCACGGCCTCGATTCCCTTCCCGGGAGCTGCCTTCAAGCTCTTCCGGGGTCTATGCGTCCAAGTCTAGTATCTCCGGCCGGGCCCACACCTGCGGCCTCGCGCCGCCCGTCTCCGCTAGGCCAGCAACCTCGGGCCAAGGCCCCGTTGCCCAGACCCCCTCCCCGCGGCCAGGCCCTTCTCCGCGCGGTCTCCCGGCCCCCGCCACAGACGGCCAGCCAGCCTCACCGGCCAAAGCCGCCCGGCGCCCCACTTCCGCCCTTGCAGCCCACTGGCACTTCCGCCCGAGCGCCGCCGCCGGCGGAAGTGTCTGGCGCGGGGGCTGCCGGGAAGGCCCCCACCTCCCCGGCCTACCAGCGCGCGTCCCGTCAGGCGCCGCGCGGGGTTAGCGCGGGGTCGGTGGGTCAGGCGCGAGGCGGTTTCCCGGCTCCGCGGCTCGGCGGTCCGGCCGGCGGTCGCAGGTACATCGAGGCGGGTGGGCGGAGCTGGGCCCAGGCTCGGCGACCGGTCCGCAGTCTGTCCGCGCCGCCCGCCCGCCTCACGACTGCTCTGGGCAGTCACCAGTCCTCAGACGCCCCGTCTTTGAGAGGCGCTCGCGGCGGGCGGGGACCGAAGCGGGCGTTGGTTAGGGAGACCCGAGGGGAGCAAAGCCTGAAGGGAGCCCGGGCAGGGGAGCAGCTAGAAGCGGGGCGGGACGGGCTGCCCTCTGCCTGCGAGCAGAGCGCCCTGGCCGGGCCGGAGTGGGCGTGTGAGCACCTGGAGCGCGGAGCCGATTCTGTAGCATTTGCGGAGGCGTAGGCGGGCGGAGAGGAGGGGAGGGGAGGCGGGGCGGAGCCAGGAGGGCCTGGGCTTCAGCTGTGAGCGGCCGTGCGGGCAGCTGGACCCTCTGTCCACGGTGCGGGCCGTCTCGTCCGTGACCGATCTCGGGTGCCCAGGGCAGGATGTACACGCTGCTGTCGGGCCTGTACAAGTACATGTTCCAGAAGGACGAGTACTGCGTCCTGATCCTGGGTCTGGACAACGCCGGGAAGACGGTGAGTGCCGCTCCGTGTCAGCACCATCCCCCACCCCCACAGTCCTTTTGGTGTTTTTTTAGCTGCGTGTTCTCCACCCAGGCAGGCTCTGAACCCTGCTTAAGGTCATAGGATAGTTACAACCAGCCGATTTAAAAGGCAAATGTTGTTCTCTTTTGCCTTGTTGTAAAGGAATAAGCCCCAGGAGGGGTGTTTGAAAACTATTGCAATTCTATCTCACGCCTCTTTCTCTCTGCCCTTAGACCTTCTTGGAGCAGTCAAAGACCCGATTCAACAAGAACTACAAGGGGATGAGTCTGTCCAAAATCACTACCACCGTGGGCCTAAACAGTAAGGGTCCTTTGCGGGTGTGGGTTGGGGGCAGAACGCTGAGGATGCTGCAGTGTGCACAGGCCACGGGTGAGGCCTCTGCTCCATTCAGCCTGCTTCTCCCAGGAGAGCTGGCAGCTGGTGGGTCAGGGATCAGAACTGCAGCCTCACCTGTCTCTTCTCTGCAGTCGGCACTGTGGACGTGGGAAAGGCCCGCCTGATGTTCTGGGACTTGGGGGGGCAGGAGGAGCTGCAGTCTCTGTGGGACAAGGTAAGATGGATGGGTGCCACGTCGGCTCCCTGGCACCATCTCTATCTGGGTGGTACCTTAGTCTCGTCCTTCCTTTTCTCAGAAGGCCTAGGATTCTTCTTCTTTCCTTACTCTTGGCAGCTTCTGTGACCCACTTGGTTCCTGAGGCTCACCCCCATCCCAGTTCCTCAGTCACACCCCCAAGAGCAGGGATGCACTGGTTCCTTTAGGTTTAGAGATTTTGTTGCTAATCAGCACAAGACGAGACAAAGGATGCCTGAGGAGCAGGGAAGACACATGCCTCTTTGGCTCTCAGCTTCAGCCCCGGGGCCCGAGTCTCCCCCATGGGGTCCCTCCTACTGAGGGGAGGATGTCCTCTAAGGCTCACAGCACCTGTCTCTTTTTTCAACCTTTTGAAGCATTTCTGAGACCTCAGAATCGGAATTAGTCTTTCACTCAGCCTCTGCCAGGCGCAGGGTCCAGCAGAGAGCAGGGTGGAACGAGCCTCTTCCCCTCCCCAACCCAGTGGACAGCCAGGGGCACTGACAGGCTCGCTCAGCTCTAGGGGTACTGACCACCCCGGCACTTGCCGATGTCTAATGCCCTAGTCTTGGTTTCTGGCTTGACCCCAGCAGGGAGTCCTTGGTCATTTCCCCCTCTTTCTCCCCAAAGTGTCCTCCCTGTCCTGACCTCCAGCCAAGAAGACCCTGTCCATTTCATGGCCAGAAGGTCATTGACAGGCTCTCTGTGACCATTTAAGTTGGACCAAGCCAGGGGCTGTTTGTTCAAACCTCAGATCCACACGGGGACCTGACATTCTTTACAGGCCAGGGTCTCAGAGTAGCAGGGGCAGGGCGTGTCAGAGTTTAGCAGCTGGCAAGTGTTGTGGGGGATGAAGATCTGGTCAGGGGCAGGGTCATCTTGGGCGCTGCCCCATGTCAGGCCAAGCTGGCTGGGATCCCATCCCCTTGGCAGGTCACCATGGCGGGCAGCTATGACATACTCAGGTAGCTCTGGTGGGTCCTGCAGGAGCTGGCGCACTGCCCACCATGGCAGCCAGGACACAGCCAGTGAAGGTGCTCTGCTGCCCTTGCGCCTCTGGCTGGGGTCTGGCTCCTCCCAAGGGGAAGCCAGCTTGGTGGTTGGTGGTAGCCCCAGCTTCCACTTCTGCTCATGCCATAGCCTTGCCATTGCCTCCTCACGAGGACTGAGCCTGCCATCTCGGCAGGATGGGCCCTGGATTTCTCACATGCTCCCCGACTCTTGAAATGGAGTGGGTGCCCTGCCTCCTGCTGATGGCATCAGGTGCCTCTGCCAGGCCAGGGCTTTGCTGGCCTCTGGTGACTGGGTTGCACAGGGGTGCCATGTCCCCAGCCGTGTGAGTCACCAGGAGGAGTGTAAAGTGGGTCTCCTGCTCTCCCCTTGTTCTGGGACTATGTCCCGGGGCCTGTCCCTGCCCCCTTGCAGTCCGACAGCATCTGGTGGACCTTCACTCCCACCTCTACAGCCTTACCTCCACCCAGCACCTCTGCTCATGCTACAAGCTGGTACTTATAGGTTTGTGTACGTGCCGGCTGCAGACCATGTCTGTGGACCCTCTGGCACCCTGCCACAGGGAGGACTTGTGGCCTCCGTCTCTCCAGGCCACACATGAGAGCCTCCAGAGTGTGGGCATTGGTGACAACTGTCCTCAGGATCTGGATCTGGTGGGCACCATAGGTTCACAGCTGCCACTGCTTCCTGGTCATACCCTGCTGGTGGACCCAGCCCCCATCTGCCAGGGCCCAGTCACACACCAGTTGAAGTTCTCTGCCACCACAGGGGTCCGGGACGCAAGTAGTGATTCCCTCACTGACTTGCTGCAAACCCCACAGTGCCCCTGTCTGCCTAGGAGGCCTGCACTGTTGGGCTGCAGCTCCCGGGTCCCGTATCACCCAAGCAGGCCAGCTAGAGAGGCCTCAGGTTTGGGGTTCATGGTTGGTCTGTGGACCAGGAGGCCACCCATGTTGAGGGATGTGCAGGTGTTCCCAGTTCCTGAGTTCTTGCCGGGCAGGAGCTGGGGTGGAGACAAGAAGGATGCAGTCACCTGCTCCTGCGACATGGGCGTTTCTGTCCTCTTAACATCAGGACAGAAGGTGGACTCACCAGGCCTTGTTTCATGTGTCTGTTTTCCCAGGGATGCTGCTGTTCACTCCCCACAGCTCTCCCTGTACCCTGGGCTCTGGTGCGTGCGTGCGTGTGTGTGTGTGTGTGTGCGCGCGCGTGCTCTAGTGCTTGTGTGTGTGTGTGTGTGTGCTCTGGTGCTTGTGTGTGTGTGTGTGTGTGTGGAGGCGGGGTGTTTCTTGTGTGGCTGCTGCTGCAGGAACCCAGGGCCGGCTGGCCTGCTGGTGCCAGCCTACAGAGCTCCAAACTCCCTGGCATGGCTCTGTCATTGGCCCTATTGTCCCATGCAGGGGTCAGAGCTGCCTTGAACATGTAGGAGGCCTTCCCTGGCTCCCTATTGGTATTCCTACTGCCTTGCTGTCTGCACTGGGTCCCCCTACCCAGGTGTATAGAGACCTGGAGCCCCATCCTTTCTCCTCTGGCCACTCTCCACAGGCCAGGGAGTGTGGGTAGGTCTCAGCAGTGGATCCTGAAGTGGGGTTCAGAGCACAGCACCTGGGAAGTGGGTGAGGAAGGTGGCCACCCTGTCCCAGCAGGTCTGGGGTGTATCTGCACTCTGCCCTACCTCCAGGAAGCACCCTAGCAGGGTCTCCCAGCTAGGGGCTGCCCTGAGGTGGCTGAGTGCCCGAGGCTCAGCACCTGGTTTTCCTCCTGCCCAGTACTATGCAGAGTGTCATGGTGTCATCTATGTCATCGACTCCACAGATGAAGAGCGGCTCTCTGAATCCAAACAGGCGTTTGGTGGGTACAGCCAGCCAGGCTGGGGATGCGGGGAGTGGGAGGGTTCTGTCTGCACAGTTCCCATTCCAGAGCTGGGCTGGGGGGAGGTTGGGCCACGCCAGGACAGGAGGGCACCAGCCAAGTGCGTCCATGTGGGGTTGGCAGGGATGTGGGGACCTGTGTGGAGGTGGATGAAGGGTGCTCACTGCCACCTCTCTGCCCGCCCCAGAGAAGATGGTCACAAGCGAGGCGCTGGACGGTGTCCCCATCCTGGTGCTGGCCAATAAGCAGGATGTTGAGGTGAGCCCCTAGGCCAAGTGGGCTTCTGCTCCCGCCAGATGGGGACCTCTTCCAGGGGAGGGCCACTGCCTTCCTCAGTTACCCTGAGTGTGGCTGCCCCAGGCGAACAGAGCACCCCCACCCCCTGGGTTCTTCCTGCTGTGCTGGCACCTCTGCACCAGAGGCAGCAGTGCCCCATTCCTCTGCAGCCAGGGGCCTCCTGCTGGGCAGACCCAGGTAAAGGTCTGGAAAGAGTGCAGAAGCACCTCAGGGTGGGAGTCAGTGCTGACACCAACCTGTCTGCTGCCCTTGAGCACAGTAGCTGTGCCGGCCCCACTCCATGAACCACTGGTGAGAGGTGGCATCACGGCAGCCGTTCGCATGGAGGGGGCCCTGAACAGGCGGGTGGCGTGTTCTGTAGCATCTGGGTCGTGCTGCCAGGGTGTGTCTCCCTGAGGCTGCTAACCAGGCAGGTACCCTCCTGGACAGTAGCCAGGAGGCACCTCCTGGAAGCTTCCCACCTGCCCTCTACCCCCACAGCTCTGGGAACTGCTCCGGGGGTAGAGGGTGGGCAGGGTGGCAGGCCTACCCCTCACGGCCTCACCTCCCCCAGACTTGCCTCTCCATCCCTGACATCAAGACTGCGTTCAGCGACTGTGCCTCCAAGATTGGCAGGCGGGACTGCCTGACCCAGGCCTGCTCGGCCCTCACAGGGTGAGTGGGGTTCACCCTGGGCACCGGGGGCCACAGCCAGCCCCGCCTCATGCCCATTGTCTCCACAGCAAGGGGGTGCGTGAGGGCATCGAGTGGATGGTGAAGTGCGTCGTGCGGAATGTGCACCGGCCGCCGAGGCAACGGGACATCACATAGGCACACTTGCCTGTGCGCCCACTGCTTGTCCTGAAGAGCTCCTGCCCGCTCCACACCACCAATCCTGGGGGCTGGGTTGGCTTTGCCTTTTGGTTCTCCCATTTGCTTTGTTTCTTCTCTAAGACAAATTTTTCTGTGTGCAGAAAAGCGGAGGCTTCTGCTAGGGGTGCTGGGGCCTTAGGGATGCCAGCCGACCACCAGCAGAACTTATGGCCATAGCAGGCCTAGACCTGCCTGAGACCCAGTTTGGGGCCCCCGCGGGCCACCTCTCCTTTTGGAGCTGCTGCCCCAGCAGGCCTGCTGGTTTGGCCCTGCATGGGGCCTTGGTGGGGAGCTGCTTAGAAATAGGTGTTTCAGAGCTGTGGGGCCCTCCATAGTGCTCAAGGCTGCTCTGTGTCTCATGCCCATGGAGGCAGCTATGACTGTCCTTGGCCTCTGTCTCCTCTGATCTTGGACTCAGGTGGGGGGGGTTGGTGTCACCTGAGGGAGACCTGGGCTTGTTTCTATCCCTGTCCTGATGCAGCTTCAGGAGGAGGCAGGGAGACCTGCCTGGGAGGCTATGAGCCCCAGCCACCTTGTTTTGATCTCCAGTGAAAATGGGAAAGCTAGGTGGTTGTGCTGGAAGTGGGCATCTGCTCACCCCCACCCCCAGCCTGCCTGCCACCCACCCAGAATAACCTGGAGACGAGCTCCGGGTGTGAGGAAGGCCGGCAGGGTCCCAAGGAGCCCAGGCTAGTAGTGTGCTGGGCCTGTGCTCCCCACTGGGGGTGAAGGCCGGGGTTGCTCTCAGGTCTGGGCCCTTTCCAGTCCTGTGTCCAGGGGCACAGGCCCTCCAGGCAAGGCTGGTCCTCAGGACCCTCCCACGTGGCCCTTGTGGAAGCTGGTGACACCCCGTGAGCCTAGCCATGGGCAAAATAAAGAGTTGGAGTGGCTCCCATCCATCATTCTCCAGAGGCCCGGTGGCTTTGTCTGAGGGTCAGGTTCCCCAGGCAGCTGGGGAGGAGATGCTGGGAAAAGGATGAGTCAGGGCTGGGGGTGGGTGCCAGCTGCAGGTGAGGTGACTCATTGAGGGGGTGCTTTGATCCTGCCTCTCCCTGGGGCCCTTCCTGGAGGTCAGGCAGGAGCCTCCAGGGCTGGTGGGGGCTGCCGGAACTGGGAGTCCTAGGTTGATGAGTCAAGGCCTCATCTGAACCTGCCCCAGAAGGGAAAAGCATCGTTTCCCAGAAAGTGAGTGGGACACACTGTCCTACCCAGAGGTCTTGGCTAGTCCCTTGCTGGGAAATCCCCTGCTGCTTTGAGGAGGGTGGAGCCTCAAAGAGGGGCAGCTTGAAGGTGACACTTCCTGGCACCTCAGGGCACAGACTGGCGCTGACCACGCTGACTTGGCCTATTCCACAACGGAGCCCTTGAACTCAGTGACTTGCCCGCCCTCCCTCCACACCTCCCTAACCGCTCAGTGAAACTTTGAGAGAGGGGTGTCACTTGCTGTTCTCTCCCGTGACCTACCACCTGAGAGGGTCAGTCCCAGTAGGAGGAAAGGCAGTGGACAGGGTACTGCTGCTAGGCAGCGCGCCCAGGTGTGTCCCTCCCCGGGTGCAGAGCACGGACTGGCAGACTGGACACTCGTTTACCAATCGGCTTTATGAAAAATAACCTTAGCGCCGCAGGGGCCGGTTCCGAAGCCTCCTTTGGTGCAGCACGAGGAGCTCGGACTGGAGTGAATAAATACCAGGAAGGGTGCTCACCGTGCCCGAAGGAAGTGTTCGCGGATGCTGCGCTCCAGCCCAGGGAGTCTGGCCGCGCGCAGCGCCCGCAGCAGCCGTACCCCCAGCGCCCCGGGCCGCGCTTCGCGGAGCTCCATGAGCTGCTGCCATAGCCTCCGCTGCAGCGCCGCGCGGCCCTCCCTCAGCGGCGGCGGCGGTCTCTGCGTCCCGGGATCCGCGAGCGCTTGCTGCAGTCGCTGCAGTCTCTTGAGGGAGATGTCCTGGAAAGCCACGAAGTCGACCACGGCGTGCTCACACTCCTCGGTCCCTGTGGGAAGGTAGTGTAAGGGGGTACCCAGTCAGGTGCCAGCGCCCCGGGAGGACAGGACCGTGGAGGGGTCTCCGCACACTCATGAAGGCCGAGGCGAGAGCCGTGCCGGAGGGTCTGGGGCGACCGCGGGAAACGTGGCGGGCAAGGAGTGCGGCTCGTGGGCTGACGCTGAGAATGGGATGCGATGCGAAGGGGGCCCGCCACACTCGCTGCCGTGCCCTCCCGCGAACCGTTTAAGCCCTCGAAGCCTGTTTCCCAATGCCGGCGGGAAATGGCATCACCCACCAGTGCTGAAACCCTCAGCCAAATAGTCTCCTGGCCCGCCCCCACCGCGCTTCCGGAAGCCTTTCCCAGGAACCAGCTAATTAGCCCTGAGCACCCCCACCCCGCCCCCTGCTCACCCGGGGCCCCTGGCTCCAACAGGCCGAGCTGGAAGCTCGTGCAGTTGGTGCACAGGGCGTCGTGTAACGGGGAGCCAGGCACATTGACGGCCAGGCCCAGGGCCGTGCAGTTGCGGTGGGGCTGGCACCGCTCCGAGCTCGAGCTGCTGGCGGAGAAGGTGCCCGGGGGGCACGGCTGGCACTGTGTGTTCTGGCTGGGGGTGCCTAGGGACAAGACGGGGAGGCCGCGGTCAGGAGAGTCGAGTGGTCCCAGTTCGGCGGAGGGTCCGCCCCGCCCCTCCCCTCACCCACCGGGAGCAGCCACGCCGGCGCCGGGCGGGCAGGACGCGTGCTCCAGGCAGAAGCCGGCGTGCTCGAAGAAACCGGACCGACAGCGGCAGGCGCGGTTGTGGGTGGCCCCGCACGGCCGCGCCTCCTCCTCGCGCTCCCCGCAGATGACGTTGCAGTAGCGGCAGCGCTCCAGGTAGTTCCAAAATTGTGTGTAGTGGCGCGGCGGGCACGCACCGCACGTCGTGGGGCTGTTCCGGCCGCAAGGCCGCTGCACAAAGGTGCCCGGAGGGCACTGGTCACACACCAGCCACTCCCCCGTCTCTGCGTCCCTCCACGGGTAGGTGGGCGCGCTTGCCGCCGCCCCGCGCGACGCGAGCGCCAGCAGCAAGGCAGTCACGGGCCACGGCGGAGCTCTCATGGTCTCTGTGGAGCTGTAGCGGCCTCTGGCCGCGTCCTATAAGGGTCGGTCTGGCCCCGCCCCGCGAAGCCCCGCCCACCGAGGAGGAGGGGTCGGCGACCTAGGGACCTAGGCTTTGACTCCTCCCTCCAGAGCCAGTACCAGGGTGGTCCTGTGACGGCCCCCAGCACAAATGGCAAAGGGCAGGGAAAGGGCAGGGCCTGACAACTGCGGGGTGGAAGAGGCAGCGGCTTCCCCTTTGGACAAAACATGTGGAAGGGAGACTGCCCAGATGCCTCCATCCTCCCTGGCACCCTCACCCCTCCAACCAGCCCAGGACATGCAGACACATCCAGCAGTACCAGCAGCTTTATTACATCTTTGTCCCTTAGTGAACAGCGGGTCCGCCGAGGGCAACCCCCAGGAGGGGCAGGGCTCCCTTCCTTCCTATGGGAGCTCTGCCTAGAGGCTGGCAGCCATTCAAGTTCTGGGCAAGCACCTTCCAGTGGACCCACCCCAGACCCCAAGGTGACCTCAAGGCCTCTCACAGGGACCCAGATCCCACTGCCATCTCAGGGGCATCACCACAGACACTGGACTGGCCTCCCTGTCAGGCAGGCTCTTTGGCCCACCCCCAGCCAACAGGCAAGTGTCCAGGCAGTGCCCCAGGAAGGGCAGCCTCAGTGTCTGCAGAGTGCCCAGAGGGGCTCCATGTTCACTGGGGCTCTGGCCAGAAGACCTGTGCAAGTGTCTGCTTTCTGGTGGCAGCACAGCAGCCAGGGCACTTCCTAGAGACCTGTGGAGACGAAGGGCTGGACACACTGCCAGGAACCTCCTACCCCCCCACCCTTCAGCCCCACTATGGTGGGCAACCCCTGCTGGCCGTGTCCACAGGGCCACCACCATGTCCACAGGGCCTGGCTACCAACCTGGAGGTGCTGTCGCCAGCAGGCCTGGCAGCGGAGGAAGTCACAGGAGGGGCACTTGAAGAAGACCACGTCCTCCGCCCTGCAGCCTGCACACGCCACACCCGCTGCAAGGAGTCTGATGTGAGCGCCATGGGCCTGCTGCATCCCAGCCCCCACTCCCAACAGTCCCTGTAGCTCCTCCCAGGAGACCTACCCCACTCCAACTGCGCCTGCCCGCGGGGGAAGCTGAGGGGCGAGCCAGGAGCCCCTGTGTCCTCAGCTGTCCTCTGCATAAGGAAGGACGAGATCTTGCTCTGGGTCTTCCTGGGGCCTAGAGACAGGATGGAGCAGGTCTGAGGGTGCCTGGCGCTTCCCTGCTGCCCACCTGCCCACCCTGCGAGGGTTGAGGGGGACTGGATGACAGGGCAGCAGAAGCACCAAACAGGCAGCCCTACCTGGACTGGGAGCCTCACAGACAGGGTCAGAAGGCATGGCAGGGCCCCCCTCCTGGGGTCCTGGAGCCTGGGTGCCTGGGCCACTTAGGTCCACACACATCTGTCGGAAGCGCTGCTTGTGGTGTGGCCGCACGAACATGCCGAACCCTGCAGAGAACATGGCTCAGGCTGGTTCCGCTGCCAGCCCTGCTGCCTGCCCCTTCCCACCCCTACTCCAGGCACTTGCTCTGTAGCAGGGGCAGGTCCTCGGGCTTCTCGGTGGTGAGTGCAGCCACCACAGCCACCACCTTCTCAAAGTCATCATCCTGCTTATACGTGGTCAGTGCTGTCAGAAGCTGGCTGTAACCAGCAGCCCCCAGGGTGCGGCGGACATCGGCAAGGTAGGCACTCACAGTAGATGGGTGCTGCTTCTCGGCTCCAGGGGCTCTAGATCCCTTGTGCAGTGAGCAGTTGAGGTCTCCTGATGGGACAGTGACGTGTCTCAGTCCAGCAGTTTCCTAGGAACTCACACCAACCTGCCCTGTTCTGGAGATCAGAGCCACAGTGGCCCCCAGAGACTCCTCCCCAGGGTCTTCCTGCTGCTCCTGACTCTAACCTGAGACCTTTTCAGATCAGTACCTGCGGGGAATGGCCCAGAGGCCAGGTGGGGCCGGCCCTGGTTCAGCTGCTCGCAAGGGTCCAGTTGCCTGGTTGCACCCTGGGACACAGTCAGCTTGGGGTCAGACTCCTTCCTTCCTGAAGAAACAAAAGAGACAAGCAGCCATCCCATTAGTCCCTGAGGGTCCAGGGGTGCCCCAGGATGGACAAGGTCTTTCCAAGGGGAGACCTGGCCTCAAACTCTACTCAGGTCACCACAACAGCTGGGAAAGGTGGAGCTTCTTTCCTGGGGGGCAGGCACAGGGTGGGGTGTGCAGAGGGTGACTCAGGCTGGAATTTTCAATCCCAGGGCCCCGTGATGACTATCCTGGGGGAAATCTCGTCCAGAGGTGGGCACTTGGAGAGCAGCTCCCAGGCTCTGGATATGCAGGACCCCTCCAGGTAGAGATGGGGCAGGCAGGTCTCCAGGGCTCCCCAGACCCAGGCTCCATGAGGCCCGCGCCATGTGTGCTCAAAGGGCCCATGGCCCCTGAAGTGGGGTCACCTGTCTGGACCTCAGGAACCGGGAGGTTGGGCCACGTGAGAACCCAGGTCAAGAGCTAGGCACCAACCCTCCCCTCTAGGACCTGAGTCTGAGGGTCCCACCCAGGCAGACGACAGCTCACCACTGGAGTCCAGGGCCAGTTGTGCCCCCTGCCTCTGGGGATGGCCGTGCTTGTGCGGGGAGCTGCAGCCTTGGCCCGTCAATTGGAGGCAGACCTCCTCAAACTGCTGCTTGTGGTGGGGCCGCACAAACTGATAGAAGCCTGTGGGAGGGGAGAGTGGGGCTCTGGGCCTGTGGGTCCCCAGGGCTGCAGCCACCACTGGGGGGCCACCTACATCTCTTCCAGGGAGCAGGTCAACCGTGGACCCTGGTGGCCCCCACCCCACAGCTGCAGCACAACCTCCAGGGCAGGACCCTCAGTGGGCAGCCTGTGCAGGCCAAGGCACCTTGGAGCAGGCTGTGCTTCTTGGGGTCCTCGGCAAAGAGGGGGCTGAGGCGAGCAACCAGGGCCTCAAGGTCATCGGAGCTCTTGTAGTCCCGCAGAGCCTGGGTGAAGGTGTCAAAGCTGGCCTGGCTCAGTGCCTGCTTCACGGCCACCATGAACAGCTTGGCCCTGCCTGTGTCCGTGCTGGCTGCCGGGACCTCCTGCACACACATGCCCAGCACCTGTCAGGTGGTGCGGACCCTGCCCATCCACAGGGACAGCAAGCTGCTGTTGGGGCTGCCGGGGAGGATGCCTGGCTGGCCTGGTCCGGCTGGGGTCACCAAAGGCAGCCAGGAGGGGCCAGCAAGTAAGGTTGGCTTCAGCCGAGGTGGTCAGGCCTGCCAAGCACAGCGGAGGGACAGCACAGGTTCGCCCTCTTGGCTGGCAGTTCCTGCTCCTCTGCAGAGCTCCCAGTACCCACGGCAGGGGCCGCTGCAGTGGGCACTCTTGGCTTGGACTATCTGCTCACAGCAAGGGACACTTCTCGATGTGCCAGACGTCAAACATTCCTGTGCCCTACTTCTGCCACACACCCCAGTACTGACCACAGACCCTCGACCAGGACCATCTAGGCTCCCAGGTTGCCCCCTAGCTCCGCCTGCAGAGTCCCAGGCTCCTGGCACCCAGGCCACCCCCTCAGTGTCAGTCCCCTGGGCACCGCCCGGCTCTTCCCAGAATCAAGGAAAATGGACAGAGGTAGTGGCATCTGGGGCTTTCCGGAGCTTCTGGGACTTAACTCAGCTGCTCTTAACTGCTTTTATCCGAGGCTGGGAACACCACACTCCTCACACGCAGGCACGTCAGCCTGCACGCTCGTGCCGAGCCCAGCCCAGCCCAGCCCAGGGGAGACAGTCCAATTATAGGTGCCACCTCAAACCTGCCAAAGGGCCAGGCCTGGCTCCTGCCCAGCGGGGAAGACGGAACCTTCTGGGAAGGAGCCCATGGGCCTGTGTGGACTTCACCACACTACCCAAAACAAATGCAAAATGAAAAGCCTGAATCTGACGAGTCTGTAGGACTCCAAAGTGTGGTGGGAGTGCCCTGAGTGGGGGGGGTGCCCAGGGACCCTGGGAGGAGACATGAAACTGGCAGTGAAGGGCACACTGGCCTCCGAGCTGCTTCAGAGAGGTGAGTGGAGATCGAGATGTTCTCACAGTAGAATTGGGATGGGGTCAGAGCAGGCCAAGGTGGGACAGGGGGTGAGCGCAGTGCATGCCACGAGTCTGTCGCCCCCATCCACCCCTGCACCCACCCTCAGGCCTACCCAGCTTCCTTCCCTGGGCCCCAGCCACTCCAGACCCCACCCCCCAGCAAGAACAGACAAGTCAGGCCAGTGCACCATTTGCACCATTCGGAGCCACACAGCCAGAGGCCCCCTCCAGAACCCCACGTCTGCCAAAGGGTAACATACCGAGCTGCCGACCAGCCTGACTTTCCTCCTCCTGCCACGCTGCTCCTCCGCTGGCCTCTTCTCACGAGGGCCCAACAGGGTGGGGCAGCCACAGGCCTGAGGGTGACACAGCTGTGTCTGACCCAGGTCTCAGAGCCCCAGAGCACTGACACTGCTCTGAGCAGCAGGGCACCCTCAGCCCCCTTGCACGGAACCAGGGGCCAAGCCATCCATGTCCTCTCCAGAGAGCCCAGCCCTTCACCTCCTCCACCGGGAGGGCCTCATCGCCAGGCCCCTCGGCCAGCTGCTCATTGTGTTCCAGGGCAGCCAGCAGCCCCGCAGGCCTCCGCTGGGCACGGACGGGCTCCTGCTCGTACTCCACACACAGGCTGCCCTCAGTATCCTTGGTGACTGGCGAGCCTGCAGGAACGCACGTGGGCAGCCAAGTCCACCAATGCTCACCAGGCACTCGGGTCATCAGTCCCAGCATGTCACCCGCTTGCTGGAAGCGGCCTGCCCTCCACCCTGTGGGCCCCACCCAGCTGTGCCACCCTGTCACACACACCCGTGTGTCGCTGCCTCAGGCTGGGGACATGCACGTCCAGACTCATGGCCTTCCTGGTGGGGAGGGGGCCTGGTGACACGGACACTGAGACAATGCCTCCTCCTTCGCCCAGACTTGGGGCAGCAGCCCGGGGGGCTGGCTCAGGCATCTAGACAGTCACAGGTGGTCAGGGGTCACACCCGGCCCCTCCCTCGGGGTGGGCATGAGGGCACATCCAACTCGTGCTGGGGACTCACAGTCTTCTGGGCCACACGGAAGAACTGGGCCACGTCTCGGATGACATGGCCAAAGCTATCGTACACCTTGACGTGGGGGCGCACCCAGGAGGGCAGCTGGGCTCTGGTGTCTGCGTGGGCAAACCTGCAGGGCGGTGGGGCCTCAGTCTAGGAACCCCACACCCCAACCGCCCACTCCTCCGGCAGACCCGCCAGAGGGAAGAGCCGGTGTCGGGGGTGGGGGCTCTGGCCCCAGAGCTTGGTGGGAGGGGCTGCACCTGTGGTCGCAAAGAAAGACAGCCCCATAGTCGTGGCGATGCCGGATCACCCGCCCGATGGCCTGGTTCACAGCCCTGGATGCCTGCTGCCGGTACCAGTCGTGTCCAGAGAGGAACTGAAGTGGGGCGGGGAGGGGCTGTCATGTCAGCTGGAGCACTCCCAGCCCACTCCCAGCCCCGCCCCTCACATGGTCCCCAGCCCCACCCAGCTCCGCCTCTCACCTGGCCCCCAGCCCCACTCTGGGCCTTCATCTCATCCAGGAACTGCATCTTAAGGAGAACCCTGGGGTCCATGCGGGGTGGGTACGGGAGGCCTGTGACGATCACTCCACGGCCATTCACGTCTGCGAAGTCCAGTCCCTCACTAGCCTGGAGGGCAGCAGGTACTTTTTGCCCGTTTGTCTCCATCAAGCCCGGGACCTTCCCTAAGGGTCTCCCTGTGCCTGAACCCTCATGGCCACACGCATCCAGGATGAGCAGGGTGAAGAACCCTCCAACCTTGAACCAGGCTGGATTTGGAGTCCACCGCTCCCAGGACCTCACAACCACGTCCTCATTCCCAGAACCTCCTCTGTCCTTCCTGCCCACTCCAGGACCTCAGGGCCCACCCCCTAGGACCAAAAGGACCACAGCTTCCCATATCTGCTGGACCTGGGGCTTGAGGGATGTGACCAGCCTTTCCTGCCCATGGTGCAGCCCCAGGTCAAGAGCCCTCAGTCTCCTTGGGCACAGGGTTAAGGTGGGGAGGAAGGGCAGGCGTGTGAGACCCAATCTTTGGAGGCTCACCTTCCCCCGGCACACAGCCAGGAAGATGGCCCCACTGGACTCGGGGGCAGCAACTCTGGCGTAGAAAGCCTCCATCACCTGGAAGGGAAGGCTGGTCAGCCCAGCCCGGCCCTTGACCCCTCCACCTCCTTGAGCAAGCCCCAGGAATCACCCTCCGAGACAAAGCACCCCAGCCTCGAGGCAGGCCAGCAGGCCCAAGCAGCTTCTTCACGGCATAGCTTCCAGGCCAATCTGGACTGGCACCCAGCATCTGCTTACCGTTCCCAGAAAACACAGGGTCTGGTGCTAGGGCAGGAGGGGTGGGGTGGGGTCTGCTGCTGTCATCCCTGAGCCCAAACTTCCTAAAAGGCCAGCGGGACCTCAGCCACGCAGGGCTAAGGGTGGCCTGAGCCCAGGGCAGCCGGGGGTGGGGGGCCTGGGACCCGGACCTCCGAGAAGCCTCCTTTGCTCCTTGGTTCCACGAACAGGGGCTTCCGGACCTCCAGCTTCCTGGTGAAGTCACGGGCCTATGGGAGGAGACTTCTCAGATAAGGTGTGCGCCTGGCCCTCCTACAGACTCTTGGCCATTTGGGGCTTCCCCTCCACACCCGTCCCAGAGAACACTGGAGGGGGGACGCACCCTCCAGAACTCCAGGCTTTTCTCCATGACCGGGTAGGAAGGGAAGAAGACCAGGAGTCCGTGCGGGACCACGCGGGAGATGTTGCCTGCAAGTGCCATGGCCTGGGTCAGCGGGACAGGTGTCCAGAGAGCCCCTCCACCCACCCCCCTCCCTAGAAGACCAGGCAGGACAAGGAGTTGGGGGGGCACCCATGCACTCACTCAGCACCTTCCCCAGGGAGGACAGGCACTCATCAGAAAACCTGCAGAGAACCAGGGGGCTGCTGCCATGAGGGGCCAGTACTCACTGCCCGACTTGCCCGGCTGGCCCACCAGGCCCCCTACCGTCTGTCAAAGGCAGAGCTCAGCTGGGCTCCATCAGGGCCTTTGGGGATGACCCCCACCCAGATCTGGTGCTGGTTGATGACGTGGGGGTTCTCCAGGCAGACTGGGAAAGGGCTGGAGGGAGGCAGGGGGTTGTCCCTGTGAAATCCTGAACCCCAGCACCCTGCGGCCCAGGGCAGGGGACTGGCTTCAGGATGGCCGCCCCACCCCCGGGGGGCACAAGGACCTGCCCTTACATCTGCATCTCCAGGCTGAAGGAGGCCATGGGGGCCAGCGTGCCACTGGTGAGGATGAGGGTGCGGACGCCCTGGCGGACCAGCTCACGCATGCTGTGCCCAGGGCTGAAGCACCAGTAGCTCAGCACCTTCCCTGCAGGGGACGCACATGAGGCCCAGCTGCCAGCCACACAGTGATCAGCCTTCCCAATGCGTGGCGCTGGGCCCTGAGGCCTGGGTGTGCAAGTCTGCCCAGGGGCCTGCCTGAGTCAGGAGCTGGGCCTGGGGCTGAGTGCTTCCTCGGGAGCCCAGGAACAGCAAGCACACCGGAGAAGCCCGTCAGCACCCCGGGGTCAGAGGAGGGCTCTGAGGTCACTTCCAGAGAGATCAGCCCACTCCAACCCCAGAGGTCCCTGTGGCTCAGGGCATGAAGAGCCAGTCCCCTCCCTACACACCAGGTGGGACTGCAGAAGAGGGAGGGGCCTGGGCCCACAGCCCCAGGAGGCAGGAAGCCACTACAGACGCCTGCAGGACAGACATGCCTCCCTGCCCTCCGTGCTCCACAGAACGAGATGGGAACAGCAAATGCGGATGCTGGCACTGTGACCCTGGGATCACAGCCACATCACAGGCCAGCAGTGACACTTCCAGAAGTGAACCAGAGAAGGCTCTTCCAACCTTTAGGATGGGACCTGCCCTCAGTGGGGAGGATGGAGGCGGACCCAGGCCCATAATGTCCCAGGCCAGCCTGCCCCAGGCCAGCCTGCCCCAGCAATGAAAGGAGTGACCACGGAGGATGCTGGGGACCAGGAGCCCAGCCTCGGGGCACTCTGGCTTCTCTGTTCGGACTCTCAGAAGACAGATGGGTGGCACCTAGATAAGGCTGGATGGACAGGCGGCCAGGAGCCCACAGCTGGACAAGGAGCCACCCCAGTTCAGGGGGAGCGTGTCCCTGCCCACGAGGAGCCATACCTGGCTTTCTGGCCGCCGTGGTGTTCCAGACATCTGATCGCTGAGCTGTCCTCCGGTGACCCGCATCCAGGTGGATGTGCACCTGGAGGGGCGGAGTGGACAGGTGTCCCAGGAGTGCACGTGTGTCCCAGGCCCCACTCAGGAGCCCATCCTGGAGGCAGCCCCACCTGGTAGGACTGAGATCCCACCCAGGAACCCCATCCTGGAGGCAGCCCACCTGGTAGGACTGAGATCCCACCCAGGAGCCCCATCCTGGAGGCAGCCCCACCTTGTAGGACTGAGATGCCAGCCCCACCATGGGACCAGGGTCACCTTCGGCAGAGTCCACGCTGAACACAATCTGGAAGGCAGAGATGAGGGATGAGGTAAGCAGGACACACCTGAGACTGCCTCTCCTGACATGCTGCTCCCACGCAGGAGAGACGGGCACTCAGGGCATGGTCGTCACCCGCCACTGCCTCCAAGCCAAGAGGCTGAGGGGAGAGAGCTGCCCCATGCGATACAGCAGTCCTGCTGGCCCCTCCTCGGCCGCCAGTCCCCACCTCTCATGGGCACCGGGCCCAGGTCAGCAGCTCGCCTCCCCTTCCCCCCCAGCGCTGGCTCAGGGCCAGGGCAAAGGACCTCAGTTTACTTGAGAACTAAAAAGATGAAATTAATCCCTAAGTAAAACAAGTGGAATTATACTCTTGGTGAACGCAACAAGCCAAGAAAAAACAACAGCAGGCATAAATATTGGGGCAGAAAGTACAGCACACTAAACATTACAAACAACATGACTGTCCACTTAGAAAACCCAGGAAACAGAATGACAAACATCTTGAATGAAAAGAAAACTGAGTGAGACAGCTTCACACAAGACCAACAGATACAAGTCAATGGGTTTCTCATACACAAGCACCGGTGCATTAAAAAGATCCCTTTCTCAATAGCAACGAAAGTATTTAACACTGGAAATATATAAGACACAGATGTAACTTTCTCCAGAACAGACGGTACAGCCGCCCTGGAGAGCAGAGACTGAGCCTCAGGCAGCCCTCTGGACATTACAGAGCCCCGGCTTGCCCCAAAACAGCCCAAAGGTCCAGGAGTCCTGGCCGAGGCTCAGGAGGCTCTCACAGAAAAGGAAGAAGCTGACACTTGGCCGGTAGAGACAAGGCCAAGACACACGTAGGAGGGACAGTGCGTCCACAGCCTCACGCTCCCAGGGGCCTCATGCTGGGCTGGACATTGACCACAGAACCTCGACTTCTACCCGGTTCCTATGAGAACAGGAGACCGGCACCACCAGCGGCTGGAGGCAGAAGCTTTACCCACCACACCTTCCTACAAATGGATCAGCACCCTGTTTGCGGCAAACTCCAGCAGGGCCCAGGGGACGTGGGTGCGGGGCCAGGAGGAGCAGCAGGCACCCTGCGGCCCTGTGTGAGACCCCAGAAGCCCAGCCCGTGGGTACCGTGCAGCCTGTGAGGAGTAAGCGCCAAGGGCAAGAGGAGCTTTAAGAAGCTTTTCCATCATCCAGATGGCAAAACACCCAGCCTAGTAATTTGCCCAAGTATCTCCCTGCAGGGACAGGTCCACACACATGACTCCATCCCAGAGCGGAGGCCACACTGGCAGGTAAGGCCATTTTGGGGCCATGGCTTCCTTTGCAAACCCATGCCGTGGCCCCAGAGCAGCTCCCACACTTCAGGGGACAGGAGAAGTTTCAGACCCCAGTGTGGTCGCCCTGTGCTGAGTGACGTAGGCACGGCTGCGGGGGAGGGCCAGGTGTGGCTCCCTCCTGGCTGGCTCTGGTGCCAGCCTGCCGGCAGCTCGGCACTCCACCCTGGGGGCTCTGTCCTGTCTGTGAGGCAGGAATGGGGCTGGAAAGACAGCCAGGCTCACAGAGGAGGACGCCAGTGGTGGTCCTTCAGGCCTGGGCTCTGCCTGCTTCCTCGTGGCACTTCCGTGCCAGGGTAGCGGGCGTCCAAGGCCTCCACCGTCCGTGCGGTGACCCATCACGCCTGCTGGGTCTCTAGGAGTCCCAAGTCCTGACTGCAGGGCCCTGGCCTTGCCCTTCCAAGCAGACCCTCCCTCGTGGCACTCTCTGCCCACCCCTCCTGCCCCTCCTCACAGGGCCCTGGGTTCCAGGCCTGTGCAGCCCCACCCCTCCCCGGATACCCTTTTATGGAGTGGGTTGCTCCCTGCCCCAGACTCTCTGGAGCCCAAACACCACTAAGCCCGTGGCTTTGGAATCTCCTTTGGCAGCTGCTCTAAGTGGCCCCCGCGGGTGACTCAGCATCTTCTGCTGCCTGAACTGCCTGCAGGCCATTCTCTTTCGCTGGCACGTCCTGTCCCCTCCAGCTGGAGGAAGTGTGACCCAGCAGTTACTCATCTCACATCCCAATATGACGAGCACCTGTGGGTGCGGCCAGGGGCCCCATGGATGCCACCCATGCAGTGGAGTGGAAGAGGGCATGTGGCCTTGGAACACAGCAAGGGCTGGCGAGAGGGACAAGGTGGGGTGACAGTGACAGGCGCTGCTGGGCAGGTGACCGAGGGCCGCGAGCCCACTGAGCATACGCAGCTAGGGACCCCCTCAATGTGACTCCTTGAGGCATGGGCAGCCACACACATGCCACACAGGGCCTCTGGTGCCCATGTCCCAAGGACCAATGGCCAGGGAGGGGCCTCTGCTGAAAGGCCCAGCAAGGAGGAACAAAGGCCCTGAGCTACCCAGCTAACAGAAGACAGGCCCCAGCTTGTCCACTTGAGTGGAGGAAGTGCCTCAGCCGAGCCCGAGGAGAATGGCACGTCAGGGGCAGGAGGTGGGGACACCAGTGGCCCTGAGGCACGTGACAGCCCCTGGTCCCCTGGCTTAGGGAAGGTGGGGTCTCCACGGGTCCAAGAGGGCCTCAGCTGCCCCACCTCCAAGATCCCAAAGCCCAGAGTGAGACTGGCCTGGCCCAGGGATGTGCAACCCACCACTGATCCCAACACCGGCCCTAGGCCCCACCAATGCTCACAGGCATCACCTGGACACACTCACCCCATCCATGTCTGGGCACCCTCTGGGTGAGGCTGGCCCAGCAATAACAGGGCACAGTGTCTGTGCCCCCCTCCCCCCTACTCTGGGATCCACTTATCATTAACTTTCCCCTGAAGAGCTGTGTCAGTAAGAAACAAGAAGAGCCTACAGCTGGCCAGGCCTGTCTGAAAATCTGGGGGACCCGCTGCCCGCCTGGTCCCATCCTCAAGGCCTGAAGCAGGTGCCCAGAGTAGAGGAACCCCACACTGTGGGGCTGACCTGAAGCATGTGCTGGGGCAGCTGGCCCTGCTGCCAGTCTAGCACCATCAGCAGCCCACAGAGAAAGCCCCGACCTTCCATGGGGAGAAGAGGCGCCACCTGCTGGCGGCAGTCATTCCCTACCTGGATGATGTCCACCAGCTTCTGCAGGCCCGCCGTGTTTGTGAACAGCCCGGCACCTGTGGGGGCAGCGGTTAGTGAGGGGCGTACCCTCAGAAGACAGTTCTCCCCTCTTCCCAGGGGGTCTCCTTTGGGTCAGTAGGACAAGCACAAAGGCTTCTGGGGTTGCCCAGGGGCCAAGAGCACAGCAAGGCTGGGTGCCCCCAGGGAGACCAATGGGGAGTGGTCCTGGGGAACCCTCTGGGTGGAAAGAGCACGGAGGTTTGGAGGAGAGAGTGGTGGGGCCCACGGTTCATTGGCCACCCAGCCCCTCAATCCTCTTTCCTGAAAGGGGCTGACCAGGAAGACTGCTCATTATGGGATACATGCCATCAGACGCTCTAAGGACTCAGCCTCCCAATCAGAAAGCAGTCAGTGGCCCAGAGGAAGGGGCGGCCCCAGTGCGTGGCCGGGACTCACGTCCTGCCAGGTGTTGAATGAGCTGGTCCAGGGAGTCAAGGATGCAGCCCTTGGTCTGAAACGTGATCTGGGCCTCAGCAAACAGCTCGAAGATGTAGCTATGAGAAAGAGGCAGCTCTGCACTTTGGGAACATAACAGCCATTAAGTCATTTTAAGTTTCCTTCACCTGCAAACAAGCTCTGAGCCTCCAGGGAGGCCCAAAGCTGGAGGGGAGTGGCCTCTCCCCTCAAAAGCCCCCATGGAGAGGAAAGCAGTCTGCCTGAGACCTGCATACCCAGAGAAAGACCTGGGCTTGGGGCTCAGGCCTCAGATGGAGGCCTCTGTGGAGTGGAGGCTCTGGGCAGGGCATCCAGGGAGCAGTTCTGGAAAAAGAGTCGGGAGGAGGTGGGTAGTGGAAACTGCTGAGGAAACCTGCGCGAGCCTAGGAGACGGCTGGGCCATGTGGGGAGCAACTGGGCCCTTAGAGGGTCTGAGCACAGCAGAGCAGGCGGGGCTCAGGGCCTGCATCCTGAGCTGGCACAGCTGGCAGCATGCAAGCAGTTACACCTGCTCTTCCTCCCAACAGAAGGTGGTGCTTCATTCTAAAAGGCAACTGCAGACAGAGGGCTGGACCAGAGCAGCGAGTGGTCCCAACTTTCTCAAGGACCAAACGAAATGCTGGCAGCCACTCCAGGGCCTCCAGGATGGGGAGACTCCCTGCATTGTGACCCAAGACATTCCCCGCACACCTGCCCACTCCAGCCCTCACCTCCCAGGCTTGGTGACACCACTGTTGTCTCCAGGCAGCTCCACAGCATCGATGGCCCCCTCCAGGCGAAGCAGAATCACTGTGGCGGGAGGGGGCTATCAGGTTGGGGCTGTGGGGGTCCAGGGCACAGGCAGGAAAAGAGAGGCACTTACTCTTCAGCTTAGCGAGGTCTTCCGGCTCCAAGTTCAGCCCTGGGGAGGGAAAAGTGCACATGCACAAACCTACCTACTTCCAGCTCCACCGGCTGTCCTAAGGAGCCAGGATGCTGGCGTAAAGGGCAGGATGCCACAGAAGAGAGCTGGCCCTGAAACCCACGCTGTCCCAATTGGACAGGAAGCAGCAGCCTGAGCTGGGTGGGGGCAGGGGGTCATCTTCGGAGGGACCCAGGGACACACACCAATCATGGTTCTAATCTGCATTTCCCTGATGACCAATGGGCTCCATTTTTTGTGAGCATATTGACCATCTGTGTCTGTTTATATCTTCTGCCCATTTAAAACTGGGTTGGGTGGTCTTTTTGTTATGAGTTTTCTCTATGCTTTAGATACAAACCCCTCATCAGATATATTATTTGCAAAAACTTTCTCCTGTTCTGTGAAATATCTTTGGTTTCTTTTTTATTTATTTTTGTGCTGTGCTGTGCTGTGTCTTTGTTGCTTGCGGGTGTTTTCTAGTTGTGGTGAGCAGGGGCTACTATACTTCACTGACTATGTCAGCTCTGTGGCAAAGGGACTTGGAGGTGCCATAATGCTGAGACCTGGAGATGGGGAGATCACTCTGGATTGTCTGGGGACCCTAAGCAAGATGGAAGGTCGTCAAAGGGTCAGAGAAGATGCCCCAAGAAGCTGGGAAAGGCCAGGAGATGGAGCCTCCTCCACAGCCCACAGTGGAGCCGGCGCTGAAGATCCTCCCGGGCTTCTGGGGGCCATGAAAGAACACATGTGCTGCTTCAAGCCACATCTGGGTATTTCCTTTAGCAGCACTGGGAAATGAACACAGCTGTGACGTGTGCTATCACGTTACAAGATTCAATTACCTTATATTAAAAAAGGCTATTTAAGTTAACATGTTCTGGATTGCATTGTACCCTCCAGAAAGTTATGTTCAAATCCTAACCCCTGATCCCTGTGAATGTGACCTTATCTGCAGACACAGTCAGTTAGGATGAGGTCCTAGTGGACTGGGCTGGGCCTTCATCTGGTGACTGATGTCCCAAGGATGGAGGACATGGTGTGAAGATGGAGCTAGACTGTAGTGACGTGTCTACAAGCTCAGGTCTGCCAGCAGCTACCAGAGCTGGGGCGCACGCCCCAGGAATCGCAGAAGGGGCCGCCCGCTGACACCTGACCCAGCACTGCTAGGGTGTAGTACTTAGTTAGGGCAGACCTGGGAAACTGACACATAACACCTAGTAACACAAAACAGTTTGTTATTTAGTTTCTTAGTTTCCACCTCTAACAGGATAACTATCTGTAGATGTAACTCACAAAAACAAAGCTTAGTAAATTTCCAGAACTGAAAGTTTAAGAACCTAAAGGGTCCTGAAGCTGACATGTCTGAGAACTTCTGTGTTAAACACACAAAGCCATTTACAAACCCACTCTCCCCCCAACACAGCCTGTGAGCACGACAAGAGAGGACCCGGGACCCTCACAGGCAGAAGCAGGCAGCCTGACGGGAGAAGGGGCTTCTGCTCCGTCCGGAGTCTGTCCACGTGTGGGACTGGGAGGCAAGGGCTATTCACACCCTGCTGCATCTTGTGTGAGGACACAGTGGGATGTGGAAGATGCCCACAGGGCAGGTGCGAATGCAACAAACCCACCACAACTCAACAGCGAAACCCCTGCTACCAAGTGGTCTGGGTGAGCAAAACGTGGATTACTAACTACCAAAGGTCGTGTAGAATCCATGCACACACTAACCACACACACACACTAACCACGTGCACACACTAACCGCGTCCACCAACACCTCTATGCATACCCTGATCAGACAGAAAAAGGGGTGAGGACTCCAAGAAGAGAACATTTCATGCGCACGATGCTCGCAGGTTGTTACTGAACATCCCTACAGCTAACATCCCTGGTTTTCACGTCTACCCAGAAGTAGATCCACGCCCCAGGAAGATGGTAGAAAGGACTTGAGAAAGTGCTGACTCATTGGGTTACCCAGCCCCCTAGTCTGTGAGGCTGAGAAGCCTGACAAACTGATGTTTCCAGAAGCCGAACAGAAGCTGATGTTTGCAGAAGCCAAATGGAAAGAAGGGTGCTGGGCAGACTGGCCCCTGTCCCGCTTGTGGGCCCCACCGCGAGCTCACCTGACCCGGCGGAGTCTGCGCTGAACTCTGGGTGGAGCTCGGCCTGCTGTGCCACTTTGGTCCGCTCCTCCAACACCTGGTCAATCACGTCCAGCCCCGAGGCCACGTCGTGGGGCGTCAAGTCGAAGGACGCAGCCTCCTCGCACATCTTCTCCTGTGAGCCCAAGTCCACCTGTCATGGGGCTCCGGGAGGCAGACGTGGGGCGGGGGGCAGAGGGAAGAGGAAGTGAGAGCCCCCCAAGTCCCACCCTGTGATCTCAAGGCCAGCTCTCAAACTGGCCCAGAGGTGGACGTCTGGTCCAGACAGTATTGAAAAACTATTTTGTTTGAGTTGCCATTATTAATAAATTTCCCACTAAACTCTGGCTTCTAGCTACTCTCGAGTCAAAACCAGCCCACTGGGCCCACTGCCCCCATGGCAACAACTGCCTGGAATCAAGTGGGGCTGAGGGTGACCACCTCTGGCCCAGGATGCCAGGCTCCCCAAGTGGTCTTCCTCCAGCACCCCGGTCAAGGCCCGCCACGCCTGGAGACACGGTCCCTGGGCCCTGGCAGAGGCCGCAGAACAGGTGGGGCGGAGCAAGCAGGTGACAGAGGCAGCCAACAGGGACAAAGGGAAGAGAAGGATAAGATGGCAGGGGGATTCTGGGGTCTTGTGTGGAAATGGCGGGCACAGGCTGGAAGCCTGCCTTGCCCAAGTTTGCTTGGTCCTGACAGTGGGGCACGGAGGTCTGAACAGGACGGCCCAGCTGTTCTGTGTGAGGAAGGGGATGTTGGGAGGCCCCCAAACACTTACCACATTGTGAGCTTCATCGAAGATCACAACCGTCCCCTTCAGGTCAATGCCGTGTGCACGACGACTCTACAGCAAGAGGTGGGACTTTGGGCTGGGGCTGATGTGCCCGGGCTGCCCTGTGGTGTCCAGTGGGAGGAGAGCGACCCCGGGCAGTCCCTCACTCCCACCACCCACCCAGCTCTGCTGATGAGGGAGGCTGGTCCTCCGGCACCAGCCTGCAGCTCCCAGCAACAATCTAATACTGGAACCAGAACCAGTAAGGGCTCCTTTGCTGGCACCTCTGAGCCTGGGACCTTCTTGCCATCAGGCACTGTCAGCTGCGCAGGCTGAGGCCTCACCTTGGCATCCAACAGGTAGTTGTAGGGCATGAAGATTATGTCCGCCTGCTGCTTCAGGTTCCGAGACAGGTAGTAGGGGCATAGCCTGGAGGGGAGGAGGTGCTGGGGCACTGCACGGGCAGCGAGGCTTACACATCTTACACATCTGTCCTCAACCGTGTGAGTGGACCACTCACTCGTGTAAAATCTACAAAAGCCCCAGGCCCACTCCTGGGCAGGTGGATGAGACGGGAGGAAAGGGGACAGCCGGGCCTGTGCCCCCACGACCAGAGCCCTGAATCCATGAAGCTGCAGCAGATGTCGGGGGTGGGGGGCACGTCAGGTGGAAGACAAGCTCAATGCCTGGGGAGTAGAGGCGGGCTGGGGGCCAGGAAGAAGGGTCTCACTTCTTAGAACTTCACAGTCCTCACAACTGGCATGTACTTTCATACCGAACAACGTTAGTTTCATGATTTCAAAAGGAAAAAAATGGATGTGCCTCTGCACGTGGAAGGAGCCCAGCCTGGGGCGGCCGAGAGGGGAGCTTACTTGTGCTTGGTCCCGCTCCTGACCAAGTCCTCGATGTCCAGGATGGGGGTGGCCAGCTCCTGCTCCAGGCTCTTCTCTGGGGGACACGGTGGGAGTGAACACAGGCTCTTAGGTTCACCGAGTCCCCCTGGACCACAGGGGTCATCCGGGATGGAATGACTCCAGGCAGCCCCTGGGGAGGGCACCAAGCCTCAACCAAGTCCTGAGGGAGCCCTGCTCTGTGCTTTAGAAGGCAGCCACAGGCTGAGGCTGAGCACCAACGGGAGACCCAGGGGAGGAGGCTGAGGGCAGTGGGAGGGGGCCTGCAGCCCAGGGACCAGCAGGCACCAGCTCCGAGGGTACCTCCTCTGTAGGCCAAAAGCTCCCCCCAGCTCCCCACCCCACTCTGGCCTCCTGGCCCCTCCCTCCTCAAGGTCCCTCCAGGTGAGGTGAGGGACCCTGCAGGTGAAGGCTGGTCCACCAGAGGGAGCAAGCTGACCCACAAGCTGCTGTGGAAGGCGGCTAAGACCCCAAGAGAAATGCTCTCCAGAGACCCAGTACCTAGCCTGTCCTAGGGGCTGCTCACACTGGCATTCCTACCTGACAGGCACCTCAATTCCAGACTCCTAGAAGGGACAGTTTAGGCCCAGGGAACCTCCCCTACTGGGCATGGCGGGGACCCTCCCGAAAAGCCCAGTCCCTCAGCCCGTATGAGCTCCTTCGCCAATGTCACGAAACAGAGCCCAGGTGCCCCTGCACATAGGAGGCCGCCGAGCTCGACCCTCAGAGGCGCCCACACTCCCCGCCCTGCAGCACGCTCACTGAGGCGAGGAGGGGCCGCATGAGCCTTCTCACCTTCCACGTTGTTGTAGAAGTGACAGGAACGGCTTGCCACCTTCCTGCGGCACAAGTGGACCTGGGGGACACAAGGTCTGGGCTTGTGTGACAACTGCACCCTGCCCTCCCCTGCCACCATTCAGGCACCCCACCAGCTCTTCACCCTGCTCCCCTACCCCACATCCCAGGGCACAGCTGAGGCCCTAAAGCCTGGGCAGCCCCTACAGAGCAGCAGCAGCAGAACCCCAGGAGACAGGCAGGGACGGGAACGCACCTGCATGTGGTTACTCTCCTGCTTTTTCACCTCAGGGTGGATACACAGCTGCTCCCGGGAGCCCAGCACACACACTCGGGGCCTGGCAGAAGACAGGGCGGGGGCCCCAGTGCCATCCAGCGACAAGAGCCAAGAGTTATACTGGGAAGCTTGGCTCACTTGCCCAGGCAACCAGAGCGGGCAGGCAGGGCAGAAATCTGCCCCAGGACTGACAGGGGCTTTCCCTGCGGCTTAGCCCAGCCTGAGTCAGGGTCCAGGGCAAGTGAGGAGGCAAGGCTGAGAAATGAGGGCAGGCCTCTGGAAGGCCCCTCCACCTCCACACTCCTCTCATGGGACACTGGAAGAAGGGGACACAGCCCTCTTGTAGAAGTGCCGGGAGCTCCGACACAGGGCAGAGCCCCACCTCCGCTGCCCCACCCACACCTACAGCTGACATCCTGATGGCCACAAGGAGCTCAGGGTTCTAGCCCAGTAAGGGTGTCCCAGGGTGGAGTCCTGGCAGACCACCCCCCGACCCACCGGTAGGAAGTGTTTCGGAGCTCGCTGATGACCTGCGTGAGCTGCGAGTGAGTCCTGGAAGCATAGATGATCTTCGGAATGTCCGTGTAGCAGGCTGCCCAGCACAAAGAAGGACAGGTCACGGCTACGGGCACTAAGCTAAGTCCACCCACAGACAGCTAAGCATCAGGTGCCTGAAATTGTGACCAGGAAGCAGAGCAGTGGGTCTCTGCAGAGTCCTCATTTGTCTGTAAGGCTATGACCCTAGGTTTACAGCTAGGACGATGAGAAATGGCGTGGCAGCTACAAATCCCCTTTCCTTTCCCACCTCCCTGCCAGGAGTGGGGCAGAAGGAGCATCACCTGGGACATCTCCTTCCGGGATGGCGTTCCCCCAGGACGCCAAGGTGCGGTCGGGGAAGAGCTCCCCTGATGCCCTCTCAGCGATCCTGCGGGCAGAGACCGCGTCTCGGAGGTGCTCTCGCCAGGCCAGTGTGCTGCAGAGAAGGCACAGTGTCTTCCCTGTGCCTGTGGGGCTCTCCAGAATGCCGTTCACTTTCTGAATGGGGTGGGGAAAAAGGGTCAGGGGGGAGCAGGGGGCAGGCACCGCAGGCCACACAGCCCACCTGAGACCAGCCCAGCAGCCAGCAGAGAGCATAAAATTCCACAGGATCTTTCCACTCCCAAACCAAAAGCTGGAGGTTAGGTCAATACATGTTAGCAAACAATTTGCAGAGCATTACCCAAAACACCACCACAGTATCTTCTAACATGCCATAAATAGGAAAATGATTAATTAGGTGTCAAGCCTCAAAATAGGAGTTCCATTCTACAATTCTGGATCCAAGTATTTACATGATCTTGATGAGATCTGATGGCCTACATAGCTCTCAGCTGGGAGCCTGAGTGGGGAGCCTGAGCAGACACAACGTGCCCAGCTGCAGATGCAGCCCTTGAGGGCTGGGGGCTTGGGCAGAGACAAGAGGGCATGCCCAGAAACCCAGCAGGACCCTAGCTGTATCCCATGAGGTTTAATGACCGCCCCAGATGAGGGCTGGATACCAGCTGCCCCTCTGTGTGGAAATACGTCCTCCAGATCCTCAGATGGCTGGCTGCTTCTCATCGCTGGGCCTCAGCTCACACACCACCTTCTCAGTGAGGTTCCCCCAGGTGCTCTTAAGCCTACCACCTTATGCCTTTCTTTATAGAACTCATCACCATCTAGAATTACCTTTTTTAAATTTATTTGTTCAGCATCTCTCCTACTCCACCTAAAACATGAGCCCTATTTATGGCTAAGGCCCACATCCATAACGGCAGCATTACCAGTAGGACCTGGCCAAAGTTAACAGGAGGTGTATGTACTGATGCGTTAGGTCTTTGCAGAGGCTCTACCCACGCTGACCCATCCCCAGGTACAAGTCCCTCAGTCTGCAGCCTCACCTCCTGCAGACACTCCAAAACCTTGCTCATGTACTCCTCTTGGCATTTGTACGGCTGGAAAGGGAAGTCCACTGTCACACCTTTCAGGGTTATCTTGGGCATACTGGTCTACTCTTGGGGGGTCACAGAGGTTGGCTGAAGTGCAGGCTGTGTGGATCTGCGAGACAAAACCTCCTCTGAACATCTCAGAGTCTCAGCGGTTTCAGGCAAGTGATGCCAGCCTGCACTGCGGGGACAAGGAGCCTCTCTCCACGCGAGATCCTACAGCAGAGACGGAAATGACAACAAGCCTGTGTCTAGCGAGCTTTTCCCGAGTGCAGGCCACTTCATCAGTTCCCGCAGGCAGTGCCTCCCGCGGACAGGTCCGAAGGTGAGCCTGTGACATCCCATCACAAGGGGCTCGGAGAGGTGCCGTCCCTGCCCTGTTCTCCCGCCCCACACAGCTCCACCGAACTCCTGGAGAGGCAACAGAAGAGACGGAGGTGCAGTTCCACGTGCTCCACCCGCAACGACACTGCACTGACCTCCGCCACAGCAGAGGAGCCAGTTCCCAGCAGCGCCCCACCACCGTCCACCCGCTCCTCAGCCTGGGCGGCTCGGAACCTCCCACCCGTGCGGCTCCCACCCTCGGTTCTCTGGGCCATCTCCATCCCTCCCACGCGGGCAGCGAAAGAACACGTGTGCTGCTCTGACCTGGGACGCGAATCCGTGCGGCGTCCCGCAAACCAACCCGCCTCCCGAGGCCTGGTTTCGCCTAGACACTGGAACTAACTGCCCGCGCTCCAAAACCCCGCCCGGCCGCCCTTCCCGCGGGCCCGGCCCACTCGGCGAGCGTAGAGCTGGGCACTACGCGCCCCACAATGCAGCGCGGCAGAACCGCCAGCGCGGGACCTGAGGGTGGCGCGGGGCCTGCCGGGAGTTGCAGTGACGGAAGCCGCTGCTGGAGCACAGGTTCCAGTGCCCGGGTCTCCGAGGGGAGCCGTACACAATAGGGGTCCCCAGAACTTCGCCCCAGTCCGGCCCACACACCACCACCGTGTCCGCAGCCGGCAGCCAGTCTGAGTATGCGGGCTTAGGCGCGCCGTCTTCCCTGAACTCTCTGCACTTGCGCCGCCATTCCCAGTCCCTTGCGCAGTGCTCCGGCCGGAAACTGCTCCCCTGAGGGTGCGCGCGCTAGTCGCGCGCTGCGGTCCAGGTCCCACCAGCCCCTTCCGTTGACCCTGAGCCCAGGGCCCGCCCCTTCTCGCCCCGGGGCACGAACCTAGGATCCCGCTCGGCTCCCTCCTCAAAGTCATCCCCACGGGGGCCTCTGTTCCACTTCCCGCCTAGCCTGGGCCAAGTCCCTCTCAGACAACTGCCCGGACAACTGTACAAACCTTCTGACAGGTTTCCTATGGTTTGCACCTTTTCTTGAAACGCCCAGAGGTCTTTTTAAAACTTGACTGAGCTGATCACTCTCAGATTTCGCAAATGGCTGCCCCTTGCCCGTGACTTGGCTCCTGAGAGCCTCATCCGTTCTTCTGCTTACTGTCCTCTCGGTCCAGCCGCTTTTTCGGTCAATGTCCCCAAATGGTCAGGGCAGGCCCTCTGAATCCCCAGCTCCCGGCACCAGCTGGCAGTCAACAAGGAAGTTCCAGGGGTCTACGCAGCTCTCCGTGGTTAGAAATGTTTGTCTAGGTGACCCCAGTATGCCCCGGAAAGCGCCAGGAAGAAATTGACGGTGCAGTGGCAGCCGCAGTACTCTGGCCAGGCTGATTTTAGAGGGTCCCGTGGGCCGCTTAATGTCCAGAGGTTTTCCTGCTGGTAGCACGTTAATGCCTCATGTGTGTTTAGGCTCTTGGTCTGAAATCATGCTTGGGAAGCCCCTGGCACACGCTGGCATCCACCCATATCCACCTGTTCCAGTAAGAGAATGGCAAAGTGTCTATCTCAGCAGGGAGTTTGGAGAAGATGAGGAGACCTGGCACACACTTGCTGGATGTTTACCTGGCACACTTTCCAGTGCCATCTATGCAGGAGTTAACATGTTTGTCCATCCGGCAAACCATCCCTGAGATAAGTGCGTCTATGATCCACTCCTTACAGGTGAGGAAAAGAAGCACACTGTTGGCAGTGGTTAGTAGATTTCCCAAAGTGAAAGTGTTAGTTGCTGAGTTGTGTCCAACTCTTTGTGACCCCATGGACTATAGCCTGCCAGGCTCCTCTGTCCATGGGTTTTCCAGGCAAGAATACTGGAGTGGGTAGCCGTTCCCTTCTCCAGGAGATCTTCCCAACCCAGGAATCAAACCCAGGTCTCCTGCGTTGCTGGCAGATTCTTTACTGTCTGAGCCACCAGGTGAAAAGATGGCAGCAAGTCCCAGAGCTGGGAGTCTTACCCTTACCCTCCACACCCCCCACCCTCTAAGAGTAGTGGCATTTTCTCCCACAGAAGTCCAAGGAAGGGAAGTCCAGGACCCAGAGATTCAGCAAACCCTGGGCCAGAACTGGAGCTGAGGACCCTGGTCACACATTGTGCATCAGGACCACCTGCCCAGTCTTCTAAAATTATAACATGTAAGTGCTGTGGTCCTACACCCTGAGACATGAGCAGAAAGGGACATGGAGGCCACATAGCAAGCCCCAGAAGGCCGGCACAGAGATTTCAATCAAGTCAGTGAACTTGCACTGAGTGTCTGTTCTGGTAGGCTTTGTGGGACTCCCATGGTAGACCAGCCCCCATGTGGACCACAGGACAGATGGTTACCCATTATGCTCACTGAGTGTGCACATCAAGGTTCTTTGCTTTCTTCGTCTCTGCATGTTCCGGGTTTCCCCAGAGTTCTACTTCTGGCTCCAGGACTCCGTTGCTTGGGGGTCAGCCCTTTTCTTGGCCTAGTGGTTCTGTCCCTAAAATGGGAACAACACTCCATCTGCCTGACTTCCCATTCCCAAAGAGGTGATGCTTACTCCGGGAAAGGCCTTCCCTTTGAGGGTATCAACCAGAACTCTGAGTCTGAGGAGGAAGCAGGCAGGACACCACTCACCAAATTTGCACACTTCTCCTACACCACTGGGGATTACACCATTATCTCATCTCACATCTGAGAAATGGAGGCCCAGAGAGGTCAGAAACTTGCCTTCAATCACACAGCAAATAGATGTCAGAGTGGGTATTAGATCCTGTCTCTGTCTTCCTCCAAAGCTTTGTTCTAGGCCTTTGCACGTTGATTTACCCTCTTCTCTGCCTCGAGTTGCTCATCCTCTGGGAGGCCCCTGGAGGCCTTCCAGACCAGCCCCCACCCACACCATCCATGATTTGCTTTCCCTCAGCACAAGCCTGGGCACAAAAAAGGCACCTCCCAGCCTTCACTGGCCTCAGAAGAGCTCTGCAACCCCACCCTGACGTTGAGGCCTGCCCCCTCCTCCTGCACAGCCCCTGGGGAATTGAGTGCTGTCTCCACCAGCCCCCTGAAAGTGTACAAAGCCAAGTTGGGGCAGCGGGTCCTAACAGTGAGCGGTGGGAGGATGGGCCTCTGGCTGCAGCGCAGGGCTCTGCATCCCAGGCAGATCTCAGCCCCTCCCATTGTCCCCTCCCATCACCCCCTCCCTCCGACGGCTGCAGCCCAAGCCACAGCCGGGCGCTTTCTCTCTCTCTCCCTCTCTCTTTCTTTCTCTCTCCCTCCCTCTGCCCTGCGCTCCCGCCTCCCGCCCTCCCTAGCTCCCTCCCCTCCTCGACACTGCAGCATTCGCCGACTGCAGCTCCAGCCGCCGCCCGCGCCTCTCCCGCCTCCCGCAACCCCGCCGCCGCCAGCACCATGGCCAGCACCATCTCCGGTAGGCACCCGGGACTCCGGCGTCCTGGGGCAGCAGGTCTGAGCACAGACTATTGTCTGGCCTCGCCTACTGCTGGGCGGGATGTGGAGTATTTTCCCATCTCGGACCCTGCGCCCTGAAAGGGAGCGGGCAAGCTCCGGGTGGAACCTGCAGGAGACAGGGTTGGGGACCAGGGGATGGGGAGACCCGATGCCCATAGGGCAGGGATTGCGGTGCCAGCCTAGCGGGCTTGGGCCGCGGGGTAGGGACCACGCTCGGGGTGGGGGCGTCGGCCTGGGGGTTCCGTTGCCCCTTCGTGCGCCGCTGTGCCAGGCCGGGCGCGACTGCCGTACCACAGGGTGGCTCCGAGAATCTGGGTGGGCGCGCTCGAGGGGTGCAGGCATGGTCTTGGGAGGCGTCCGGCGACCGCAGACCCTGGTGGAACTACGCCTTCACGGGGGTCGGAGGGAGGAGCACAGGACCCTTTGCAGGAGTCCCAGCCCGGGGCCGGCGCGGCCTGGACCCTCCCTGCGCCAACGGAGCGGCCGGGGGACTGGAGGGGACGCTGCGAGAAGACGGGGGAAGGAAACCTGAGCAAAGCCGCGCCCGCATTTCGCCTCGCTGCCCCCTCCCCTCGCCGCTGAGGGTTCGAGACCACCCTCTGTGACAAGGTGCCACCCACCCCGGTCGAAAAAGCCACCGCCCTTTATACTGCGGGTTCCGGTGAGGATGGGCGTCTGCCCCTCCTTCCCTTCCCTGCCGCCCCGCCCCCCCCAGCTGCAGACCCACCGCCCTCAAGGGCAACGACCCCCCTCCTCCCCCGCCCGCAGCAGGCCCGAGGATCTCGCGGAGGAGCGGGCACTGGACAAGGCGGGAAACGCGTGGCAAATACTGGACGCGAGGGTGCTGCCCGGCAACCCCCGGCGCAAGGACGCGAGGGTCACGTTCCCTAGAAACGCTCTGCCCAGTCTAGTCTCCCCAAAACCAGTTTCATCTTTGCACTCGGTGCCGGAGATGGCTGGGTGGAGTGGCTCCCACTTCCACCCGGTCACCCTGCCCATTCTTCCCTCTCCCCTGGGCACCAGTCTCTTCAATCCCCCCTCCCCAGCTAACTAGACTCTCGGGAGCACCCGCTTAGGCCGGAAGCGCCAGAGCTCCGCCCACCCACGTGTGCACCGCGCTGACCCCGCCCCTGAGGGCGGGTGGTTCTGGCCCCTGGTGACTTCTGCAGGAGCGTGGGAAGAGACCACGGGCGTCATTAACTACACCCCTCCCCAACCTTCTTGGGGGGGTCTTGTCCATCTGGACTTCATCCACCCCCTGCCCTCTCCCTGTCATCCCCAGAGACACTGGGCAAATGAAGGTGGCCAGTGCTGCCCCAGTCCCACCCTGGGGTGGAGCTGAGTGGCCTCATTCACCGCCTGTGCTGAGCTGGGGGACATGGGCAACCACTCCTAGGGAGCATTTATCAGCTTTTCACCCTGTTGGTAAAAACACTGCTCAACAGGCCTCCTTCTCATCCTTCGGACTTGAGCAGAGTTAGGTTAGGTGGGGAGGGACGAAGAGGAAGCCTTACCCTCGATGGCCATCAGGGCTGGGTCCAGATCCTCCAACCTCAGACCCTATGGCACCACACCCTCTTCTTGGCCAGTCTTTGGGGCACTGCTCACTCACACTCGTTCTCAGGATTTTTCTGGGTGTCCAAGTTACCACTGGTGTCCAGAAGGAGACCATGGGTACAATTGGTCAGTTTTGTCCAGCTTGGCCATGACTTCAAAGATGTGGTGCAGTGCCCACTTGAGAAGTGCCCTGGCTGACGTCACATGGGGCCGAGCCTTTCCTGTTCTGTCATCAGTGCTGCCCTCTGTAGAGTGTGGGCACATGTACAGGTGCCTGTGCTCACCACAGCTTCTCCCAGCAAAATTTGGTAGGAGGGAGGTCTGGCCCAGAAGTGGCTACATGACACTACCAATAACTGTGGCCAAAGTGAACCAGCTATGGAGTCCTTCTGAAAACATATCTCTGACTGGAGCAGGCTTCCATGCCTCAGTGGCCTTCCAGGGTCACCTCCACCCTGGGCTGCGCTTCCTGGAGGCTGCACTCTGAGGACACCACCTCTTGGTGTCCTTCCCTAGTGCTCAGCTCTTCAGGCACATTTGCAGACTTGTTCATATTCATCCCCTTATGCAACTCTGGCAAGCTATGAGGATTTGCACCTGCTACCTAGCCTTTCAGAGGCTCAATTTCCCCATCTGGCTGGCAGTAATAGTGCCAGCACCTCCCCTAGGCTTGTTCTAAGGGTTGAATGAGCTATTTTGGGAAACAGTGCTTGGGCTTGGGCCTGCCAGGAGGTGAGTGCCCAGTCCATGCCAGGCAATGTGACGGTTGTAGCCACATTTCCCAGGAAAAGGTGAATGCTGCTGGCAATTCCTGCCATGTTGGACTCCCGACTCTGACTAGTGAGAGAGGGACAGACTGGGTACAACCTGCCATGTTGGGCTCCCGACTCTGACTAGCAAGAGAGGGACAGTCTGAGTGGCAACAAGCTCCATCTGTCAAGAGGCAGCAAGCAGCAGCCTCCAAGGCCCTTCTAGGGGTGAGTGAGAATCTATGATGGGCTCACTTCCCTCCTAGTTCTGGAAGACCTTCCCACCCCTCCATGAGGCTCCCAAGAGGAAAGTTCAGAGGCCTGGGCTCCTGACAAGCTCCCATCTTGGCATGCTGTGTGACTCTGGGAGGGCCACTTGCCCTCTCTGAGCCTTCTTCACCTCTGTAGAAATGAGGTTGATGAGGGTGTCTGCCTGTGGTGGCTGGTCTTGAGAGTCAGTTGGGAGGAAGGGTGTGGCATGCCCACCCCAGGCCCCTTGGACGACTATTACTGTTATCACGCTGCTGCTATACGCTGACCCAGTGCCTTCTAACTCTTGCTTGTCTGGGATATCATCATCCAAAAGGCTAATATGCATTTTTGCATGTTTAACATTTAATATGGGTCAGGGGGTGGCTGAAAGCAATCCAGTTCATAGTAGAGACTTTTTAAATGACCTTCTGAAGTCAATGATAGGGAAGGAAGAGAGGGTCTTATGAAGAGAGAAAAGGAAGAGTGTTCCTGCTGCAGGGGTTTCCTGGTTGGAGCTACATCTGTGGAGAGGCCTGGCCCTCCGTCCACTCTCCCCTCTGTAATGAGAGGAACTTGAAGCCTCTCTCCCATCTTGCACATGACTAGGCTCAGTCTTGATCTCCAGCCTGGGTGCAAGCTTCCCCCACTGGTGTTCTCTCCAATTTACTCGTTCCCCAACTGCCATGCAGTCCCTCCCACCACCAGCAGCCAGACACACAAGTCCTCTCTTGGGGAGCATCCCTTCCACTGGGCTGTTACTTTTCAACTTTTTATTTATTTATGGCTTTCTGGGTCTCTGTTGCTGTGTGCAGGCTTTCTCTAGTTGCAGCGGGTGGGGGCTACTCTCTAGCTGCAGTGCACAGACTTCTCACTGTGGTGGCTTCTCTTGTTGCAGAGCATAGGCTCAAGGCGCACAGGCTTAGTTGTTCTGAGGCATGTGGACTCATCCCAGACCAGGGATCAAACCAGCATCCCCCCGGACTGGCAGGCAGATTCTTATTCACTGTACCACCAGGGAAGTCCTAAAGTTAACTTTTTAATGACATAAGCAATAGACAACTAGATTCTGTTTCTGAAAAAGCAAAATTGATAAGTCAGGCCAAAATCACCTTTGAGACCTGCCTCTACCTGGCCATCCTTCTCAGCCTCCTGAGCCAATGACCAAGTCACGTGTCTCTGCCGTTTCCCCTCTGAGACCCCCAAAGGCCCTCCCTGCTGCTTGCCCAGGATTCCTTTGTGCTCCTTTCAAGGCTCCTTGGGCTCTCTCCAGAAGGGTCTGGGTCATCAGGATGTTTCGATCCAATACCATCATTCTGTGGAAGACCCTGCTCACAGCATACTGTTACCTGAGACAGGGGCTGGTCACTCCTGTCCTGAGTCCTATTTCTATTCCAACACTTTCCCCAATTTTATGTTAATTCAATTTTAAAACACTATCTTGTATGAAATTTGATCAGAAAGTTTTCTGTCCAAACTGTTTGCCACATGGAAGGCTGCTGTGGGTAGCAATGCATGCTCTCTCTCTCTTGAGAGCCAGAGTCCTTCTCCTTGGAATGTCTCTTTGGAGACCCCTAATAGCTTCTCCAGCCAGGGAGGAAGGTCTGGGGGTCTGAGGCCCCTAGTCTTTGGGACCTAGTATGGGGTTGGAAAGAACACACACTACCTGGGTTGACATGGAGAAGCTCTGAACAAATCACCCCAGCTATCTGGGCCCACTTTTGATTGAATGGGGGCGGGGTGACAGTATGGCTTACAGGATTGTTGAGAACCAGTGGGTGAGGCATCAAACCCATGTGTCTACTTTGGGGCCTGGTTTGTGTGAAGAGACCACGAACAGCCCAGTTATTTTCACTCTGAGAGCGGTCATCTCCCCTTCTCTGACAGGGCCCAGGGCCTGAGCAGGCTTACCTCCTTTTCTGGTTGGGTACTGTGGATATTGGCTGGGGGCACTCGCCCTGCAAGGGTAGAGGGAGGGGTGTGGTGCTGAACGGACAGCTCCCTTCACTCTGGCTTTGAGAGGCACCGGTGTGTGTCTAGTGAGAACCAGGTTTCATCCCAGGGTGGCGGCACTACAGGGCAGGTGCGGGGACAAGAGGGTCTAAGGGCCTCACCTAAGTGTACAGCCCAAGAAAATGCTGCCTGCAGAAGCTCTACATCTGTGCTGGCCCAGTCATGAGTGTGGTGGTCAACCTCTCTACCAACTGGGCAAGTATTCATGAGAGGGAAAGGTGAGGAAGGAAGAAGTCCAGGGAGGGGCAGAGGGAGGTGAGAGTCAGGAAGATACACAGTGACAAAGAATCAGCGAGATGCAAAGATACAGCGAGAGGTGGGGACAGATGGAGAGCCAAAAAGACAAAAGGAAGCAGAGACACAGATAGATAGAGGCAGGGGAGACAGACAGAAATGCCAAAAAAGAGAAAAGGAGGGAGAGGGAGACAAAGACATGGGGGTTGAGGTGCAGGGACTCAGAGACAGAACAATGCAGGGCACCCACAAGGAGGCGTGCCCAGGGGAAGACAACTAACATCCAGGAGGGAGGAAGGGATGCACAGTCAGAGATGTGGGACACAAAAGAGCATGATCCATGTGTTCCCAGAGAGGCACCTTAAGGGAGTGATGGGGGCAGAGCGGGGGAGGGGGGGGGGGGCCTGGGCTGCCAGGGAGGTGGGGCCAGAGAAGCGATGGGCTGCGCTCGCTCAGCCTGGCCTCATGCCCACAGCATACAAGGAGAAGATGAAGGAACTGTCGGTGCTGTCGCTCATCTGCTCCTGCTTCTACTCACAGCCGCACCCCAACACCGTCTACCAGTATGGGGGTGAGTGCCTGGCCCTTGACCTCCCACTGCCTGCTGCCACCTGACCTCACTGCCCCCCTCCCATGGCATCTGTGAACCCTGCTGGTTGATTGGCTTCTGGAGAAGGGTCCCTGGGGGAGGGGCCGGTCCTGGGGGCCCTGTCCTGGAGTCCCACATGAGAAGCCTCACCCCTTCTCTCAGCTCTTGACTTGGATGTGTGCTCAGCCTCCCCGCTCCTCGCCCAGCCCTCCTGAAGCCCCCACCTGCTCTTGCCCTGCAGACATGGAGGTGAAACAGCTGGACAAGAGGGCCTCCGGCCAGAGCTTTGAGGTCATCCTCAAGTCCCCTTCCGACCTGTCCCCGGAGAGTCCCATGCTCTCCTCCCCCCCCAAGAGGAAGGACACCTCCCTGGAAGAGCTGCAGAAGCGGCTGGAGGCAGCTGAGGAGCGGAGGAAGGTCAGGAGCCGCCCCTCTGGGTCCTGATGAAGATGGTCAGGGGGACTTGTAGCCACAGACAGAGTCCCCAAGGAGCAGGGTTCTCCAAGCATCTGCTGGGCTTTGGGCCTGTAGCAGAGAGAGTCTCATATCCCTGGACTACCCTCTGAGCCATCAGAATGAAACGGGGGAGGGAGGAAGGATTCCTGGGTGGCAGCCACTGGAAGAGGGGTGTCATTGTTGGGAGGGGTGCCCTCGGCCATACTGGCCAGATGGGAAGATCAGGAGGTAGCCCCAGGCAGGGTGCTGGGAGAGGAGCCTGGGTAGGCAGACTCCTGAGCAGGGGAGCTCAGGGTGCCCCTGGTAGAAGCAGGCCCCTCCTCCCCTTCTCACACCAGACTGTCTCAGACTGAAACACACAGAAAACCCTATGCTGTCAGGAGTGCTGTCCTGATGCTCAAGCTTGCTGGGCAGGGGCAGCAGCTCTATCCACCCCCTTACAGCAGGGCTGGTGAGACCTAGAGGCCCAGGCTTCTCAGTGTTACCCAATAGTGACCAGCTCCTGGGTGGCGCCCGGCAGCCTTCTGAAGGAGGCTGAGGGAGGCTGTTACCTCTGGGGCTCTTGGGTCTCCCCTTGGGACCGCCAGCAGCGCCACTCTTCTCATTCTGACTCTTCCCTTCCCCAGCGGCCCTGAGGGGCCCTCCACCGCCCCCAGCCCCTCAGGGAGCTCAGAACCTGGTGTGTATTAAGCACCTACTTTGTGCTCAGCGGGCAGACCTTTGAAGAAGAGACAAGGGAAAGCTCAGTAACAGCCCACAAACTTAGAGCTTCTTCCGCTCCTCCAATATTCTTTAGGGCAGCCCGGACTCTGGAGTGGGATGGAGAGGGGGCGCCCGGAGTCCAGCGGGGAAGGGGCAGCTCTGCGGCCGAGGGTGGACAGGAAGGGCTTGTCTGGGGATGAGATGGTCACCCTAGCCTACGGCAGGACAGTGTAGGCCTGAGCTCTCACCGAGGACGAGTCCGGTGGGCTCGGGCTGAGCGGCGGGTCCCTGACAGCAGCGCGGAGAGCTGGGGGGTATGCCTGGAGGGGTGGGCCCGGCCGCCCCTCACGCTCGCCTGCCCGGCACCACCACCTCCTTGCCGCGCAGACGCAGGAGGCGCAGGTGCTGAAGCAGCTGGCGGAGCGGCGCGAGCACGAACGCGAGGTGTTGCACAAGGCGCTGGAGGAGAACAACAACTTCAGCCGTCTGGCCGAGGAGAAGCTCAACTACAAGATGGAGCTCAGCAAGGAGATTCGCGAGGCGCACCTGGCGGCGCTGCGTGAGCGGCTGCGCGAGAAGGTGCGCGCGCGGGCCAGGCCCGAGCAGGGGGCGGGGCCAAAGGCGGGTGGATCCGAGCAGGGGGCGGGGCCCGAAGCTGGGGTCCCCAGATGTTTCTTTCGGCGGTGCCTGCCCACTGCACCACTAGCACTCCCACAGTCCGGCCTCCCCATGACTCCCTGTCCTGCTGTAGCCGGCTAGGGTGAGGGGAACCCCTGCCCCGGCCGGAGCCCCCTCCCTGCGAGTGGGACTGGGTTAGTGCCAGGGAGGCCCGCAGCCTGCACACCCGGGAAATCCCTTGAGCCACAACGCTCTGGTCTGGACACAACCCCAGACTCACTGAGGGCCAGCCACACTTTCAGTCGGTTTCTCAGGCCTCTCCCTGCCCTCTGTTGCTCCTGGTCGCTAAGCGTGTCCTCATTGGTCGCATCTGCAGCACCTCGAACCGAACCAATCTAGGGAGGAAAAGACCCTAGGGTCCCCAAGCCGGGAGCGGGGGCGAGGGCAGTACACGCAGAGCCCAGGAGGACTGGGAGGGGCAGGACCCAGTCCCTCCCGGCTGCAGGGCCCCGCCCACTCCGCCTGTCCTGGCAGGAGCTGCACGCGGCCGAGGTGCGCAGGAACAAGGAGCAGCGCGAGGAGATGTCCGGCTAAGGGGCCTTCTGGACTCCGCAACGCCTGGATCCCGAGATGAGACAGGAACACATCTGGGTTTCAGTTTTGTTTTGTTCGACTTTGTCTAGATGCAACTTTTGCTCCCGCTCCTCCCTCCTCTCCTGCCCTCCCAGCTTCAGCTTCTCTTTCCGCACTCCAAGCTGTCTGGTCCTTGTGGCAAGGCTTTGACCACAGGCTCTCTCTGGAGGAGCCCCCAGGGAGTGGCACACGGTCCCTCAGTTCAGGCCCAAGCTGGGTGGTGGCTGGGTCCCCTCTTGGCAAACCTCTTAGCAGACGTGGTGGCGACCTCAATAAAGCCAGTGATGGTGACAGGAACACTCGGGTCCTTATGAGCACCTTGTCACTTAGGGCACGTCCTCTGAGCCAGCTCTGCCAGCACGTAGAGGCACCACCACCTGCACGTCCTCCCCTGGAAGAGGGGCTGGGCACACAGGAGGGGGCAGATGAAGAAAGACTTGAACGGAGAAGGACTCTGGGCAGTGAGGGGCAGGTATCCAGTCACTGGCCAGCCTTGGGAGCTGCGTGTGCGGCAGTGCTTTCTGGAACTGGTGGGTAGGAGCTGCAGGGTGCTGTAATGTGGTGGCACAGGGGTCCCCAGAGACCCCTTTGCCTGAGCCTGGCACCCTTGGCTGTCCTGGGAGCCTTCAGTCATTGCGCTTGGCTGGAGAGGTCACGGGGTGTGGTTTGGCCAGAGTCTTTAGGAGAGTGGGCCATCTCCACCGGGATCGTGAGCAAACTGCTGTGGTCTAGAGGGCTGTGAGCAGCATGGCCACCCCTGCCAGCCCCTCCTCCCAGAAGGGCCTTCTTCTCTCTGGCACAGCATCTCTGTTGGGACAGCCGGCCTCCCACTGTCCCTCCTCTCCTTCTCCAGGCTTTGTAGGCAGCCTTGGAAGACCTGTCTGTAGAGCCCTTTAGAGTCCTGGCTCCTTCCTGTGTGCCCTCTTCTTTGTTTAAAAGATGCCCCTATCTGTTTCCAGCCACAGAGCTTTCATGTGGCCAGGTGTGGGAGGGTGGCAACCCCAATTGCCCCTCTGGGAGCCCTAAGTAGATATTAGGGGATAGAGGACCAGTGCCTGAAAGTTCAGATGTTGGAGGGTAAGGGTCAGGGTTCCTCAAGCTGCCTCCCCACCTACCCCATCCTTCCATTTCTGGCTGATGGCACCCTCTGGCTAGCCTGCAGATTGGAGGCCTGACTCTAGGCCTCTCCTGCCAAGACCCTCCTTGGCTGGGTTCCTCCCCCTCCCTCAGCCTGGGGAGAACTCCAGACCCCCCGGTGCTGGCCTTTGATGACATGGCAGCAGCCTCCCTTTCTCCACGCAGCCCCAGCCCCATGGTTGAATGCTTGAGGGCCACGTCCCTGCTGGCCAGCCACTTGGTGGAAAGTGTGAGGGGTTTCTCACAGGAAGGGCCCAGAGCCAGTGCCACAGAGACCAGATGGCAGCCCTCAGTGCCCCTGGCTTCCATTCCACAGAAACCTACAGTGTCACCGCTGGTGGCCTCCCAGAGCCAAGCCAGAGAGCACAGGCAGGTAGTGACTTCTGCAGTGGGCTTTAGGAAAGTTGGGACCTGTGCTCACCCCTCTGTCCCCACCAAGACAGCCCTGGAGGGAGTGACAAGCAGGATTGGAACCCGCCAGGTTGGGACCCACCAGTGCCCACAGGCGGCTTCTGTGGACTCAGAAAGGGGAGCGGAAAGAGGACCGAGGGTGGGATTTCTCTGAGCCACGGCAGGTCTCTCATAGCAGAAGCCCTAGTGTCATACACACCCATCTCATCCACGTAGTGAAAGTGAACTTAAAAACGAACAATTAAAAAAAAACCTGTGTGTTTAAGAAATGGTTGCGCTGTCCCAGTGTGTCCTGCAGCTGTGGGGTTGCTCGCTGCCTGTGCATCAGTGAGAAAGCCAGCTCTCCTCCTGGAAACCCCAACCTTGAGTATTATCACAACTGTGAGTCGTTCTTGTGACAATGGCAATTTTAAGAAAGAGGCACAGAAACAGCACACAAGCCCACTTTCACCTCTGGAGACCCAGGAGTTGGTGGAGGCGGAGGGAGGAGGCTGCCCTGGCTCCCCCAGGGCTGAGTCTTCCTGCGGGCCAGGCTCTCAGGTTGCCGGCGTGGGGTCTGAGTTGCCTTCTCACCATGGCTGTGGGTCTTGCTCGGGCAGGGAGGGTGGTCCTGGAATCTCAGGGTGGTCCTGGAATCTCAGTGTGTGCCCCGTGGCTCTGTGGGCCCTGCTGGGCAACTTATGGTTCACAGACACATATCTGGCCCTCACGCGGGGACTTGGAAGTGGCACATAGGGACCAAGTAGACATCCTAACTCACACTGGCTGACATGACTGTCTTCTGGGACCTGAACTGCCACATGGGGTGCCCGACAGGGACCCCTCAGAATTCTGTGGAGATGGCATGTTTGGTAGATGTCCACACTGGACCAAAGACAGACTCTGGAGAGATGCCTGCTCCCCGGGACCCAGAGAAACCCATTCACCTCTCCCCACACCCACAGCCCTCTGCTGGGGCAATCCTGGCTATTTCCCAGGCTCCAAGGAACTTGCACCATTTCCCCTCCATCCCCTGCCCAGGGAGAGGTGGGGAAGTCGGAATCCAGGACACACAGCCTCCAGTAAAGTGGAGGCATCGGAAATCTGCAGGAGCGGAAAGAAATACGTTGAAAATACTTTTAGAAGGCGTGAGTTGTGCGTGCCTGTCATCTGGGTTCACAGGCACATGCTCACCACACAGAAGCACATGGCCCTGGAATTCTCAGAGAAGCAGCTGATCACAGGTCAGGGCTTCTTACCCCTCTGGGGGCTCTGGTAAGGCATTGAGGGGCAGTTACCACATGGAACCTCTGACATGAGAACATGATGGGGAAGCCTTCCCAGAAGAGCGATCACACTTTTTAAATTTTTAATTGGAGGATAATTGCTTTACAGTTTATTATGTTGGTTTCTGCCACACATCAACGTGAATCAGCTGTAGGTATGCATATATCCCCTCCCTCTTGAACCTCCCTCTCACCTCCCACCACATCCCACCCTTCTAGATTGTCACAGAGCTCGTTTCAGTTCCCTGAGCGATCACACTTCTTAACAGAGAAGCATAGGTGGGACTCATTCTGGGGAGGAGTTAGAGCTGTACTCAGTACCTATTGCTGTGAAACAAATGAGTCCAAGCAGTGGCAGAGGACAAGAAACATCACCTCAGTTTCTGTTGAGTCAGGAATTCAGGAGCTGGGTCATTCTGGTGTGGGGCCTCTCAGGAGGCTGCAGTCAGGACAATGGTGGGGGCCCTGGCTGTCTGGAGGCTGCCTGCGGCAGGAAGCCACCCACTTCCATGTTGGCTGGCTCACATGGGTGCTGGCGGGAGGCCGCCTCACCTCACCAAGACTGTCTACTGGCCTGCCTGAGCATCCTCACGACTTGGCAGCGGGTCCCTGGGCCAGCGGCATGAACTAGCTATGGAAGCAGAAGTGAGTCACTAACAGCCCACCCTGGGGTAGGGGTTGGGGTTAGGCTCCCCTTTGGGAAGTGGGACAGGTTCTAAACCACCGGACACTCTGCCTCCAGGACCCTGTGTGTTCTGGAAACAGCGGGGGCTGTCTGGTGCCTGGGGGCAGTGGAACAGGGTGTGCAGCAGGCCACCTGGGCTGGAAGTGCAGAGGCCGTCCCCAGTGGGCCTCCTTCCAGCCCCTCACACATCCTACCAGCCCAGCAAGCTGCGTGGGACAGAGAGCGGGGTCGGCACCTACATGCTGCTTCTCTTCCTGCTGAAGAAAAGCGACTGTGCTCTTCGGCAGTTGCATTAGTTTTCTAGGATGCTGTTCAGTGTGCCACAACCAGGGGCTTGAAGCCTCAGAAGTGTCTTTCAGTTGGTAGTCAGGGGTTGCCCGGCAGGGAGAGGAGGGAAAGCGAGGACAGGGCCAGCCTCCGGCTCCCAGACTTGGCTGGTGGGAAAGGCAGTCTCTCCAACTCCCGCAGGGCTACTGAAGAACAGGCATGGGCCTGGACTACTTGTCATCAGATGGGGTCCCACAGAGCCTGTGTGGGGGCCCCTCCTGCTGTGAAATGGTTGTGTCCCCAGCACTCAGCATGTTGGGAAGGAGACAGGTCCAAGAGGGGTGCATGCAGGCCAGTGGGTGGGCAGGACCCAGCTTGCAGATGACCCCCCCCCCCCCCAACACAGCTGGTCTGGTCTCTTCTTTGCTAAGTGAAGCCCAGCTGCCTTGAGCTCTCCTTGGTGACTTGGACTCTGGGAAAGAAGTGTTTGGATTTCCACCCCCAGGGAGTGGCTGGCGCTCTGATGAGCCGGGGACTCCCTAGGGATAGGGAACTTGAGCTGGGGCTCTGCTGGACACCGGCTGTCCTTGGCTTGTGGATACATTACTCAGGTCTTTGCCTCTCCCTGGGTGTCTGTCTTATAGGACACCACTGTCTGAATTAGGGGCCCCCACTCCCAGATGGGGGCTTGCCTGGCGGCTCAGATGGTAAAGAATCTGCCTGCTAATGCAGGAGACCCGGGCTTGATCCCTGGGTCATGAAGATCCCCTGGAGAAGGGCATGGCAACCCACTCCAGTATTCTTGCCTAGAGAATCCCATGGACAGAGGAGCCTGGCAGGCTACAGTCCATGGAGTCGCAAAGAGTCAAACACAACTAAGATACGAACATACACACAAACTACAACATGACCTCATTATTTAACTAATTACGCTTGCAACAACCCTAGTTTCAAATGAGGTCACATTCTGAGGGCCTGAGACCTGGGATGTCAACACATCTGTGGAGGACAAAATTCAACTGGACAGCAGTTGTAATTATGTAACTGGTAACTTTAAAACATCCATGCACTTATTTGTATATTCAACACGAGTTAAGTGTGTGTTTATTACATGTATCTGACTCCAGAACAGTGATGGATTTGAAGACCCAGCCCCTGCCCTGTGAGAACCTACATGTTATTCAATAAAACCTTACATACAGGTGGTAATTTATGATTTTGCAAAGCATGTTTTTAATCTTCACAAAGTCCACTTTGGGGAAACTAAGAGTAGACATTACCTTATGACAATGTTTTTTTTCTGGTTACAAACATAATGTGCCTCGTATCACTGCAAAGTATAAAGACAAAAATCTTGATCCCCTAAACTCCTTACCCTGGAGAGGACTCCCCCTCAGTGGTGTTGAAGAGAGCCCCAGCTCAGACCTCTGAGACGTTCCCACAGTGACATGTTTGCACTTTTCCTGTCTTCATACACATCACCTTAAGTGCCAGACAATCATCTATTTCATGGATGTACTAGGAATTTTGAGAAAACTTCCTCAACTTTTTGGCTTCAGGGAACTCTTACAAATTTAAAGGACCCCCCCGCAACAACAAAGAGCTGTTTATGTGGGCTTTACGAGTCAAGGGGGACCACACTGAGAATTAAAACCGAGAAATTTAAAAAACTGTAATTAACTTAGAAACTATACAGATGAGATGGTTGGATGGCATCACTGACTCAATGGACATGGGTTTGGGTAGACTCTGGCAGTTGGTGATAGATAGGGAGGCCTGGCGTGCTGCGGTTCATAGGGTCACAGAGTCGGACATGACTGAGCGACTGAACTGAACTGATACACCTGTCACACATTAACATCTTAAATTGAAAAACAAAAAAAATAAAATGAAAAACAATGAGTTTCCTAAAACAAGAATCAGTGAGAATGGTTGAAGCATATAAGAAAATCTAACCTCACATAGACACACGATTGGAAAAAGAAAGTATATTTTAATATCTTGGTCTTTAATACTAAATGAGGGATAGTTTCTTAAAAGTTGGCTGCAGAGTGAATCTGACACAATATCAATAAACTTCATACTCTTACATTGGATAGAGTGGTGTGCACTGAGCTTGAATACAACTTTCACCCATGCACAGCTCTGTAACACCCAGTGCATGTGCTCCCTACCCTAGGCAGGAGGTGTTGGACCCTGGAGCTGGCAGAGTGGAGGAGGGAAGGGACAGGACTTGTTGGGTTAGCCGGCCCGTCACGGTCCTGCTTTCCATTTGGTCAAGGGCTGTGTGTGGTGGAGCTGAAGTAAATCACGGGGTTTGGCAACCCCACAGCATTCTTGGGCCTGTTGATCACTCTTTCATAGGTTTATTCTCCTCTGCAGGCAACCAAGAGTGGAAGCTCCCATCCCCACGGGAGCCCAGGGGAGAAAGCACCACCTCAGCCCCTAGCCAGGAGGAACTAGTCCATCCCTCCAGCCAAGCGGAGCCCAGCACTTCTGTTCAAATGTCAGGCGTCAGGTTCTGTAACAGACATACTCCGAGGCCCTGCAAACTCAGACTGGAGAGTTTAGGGTGCCCACAGACTCCAGGGCTGGCAGCCACAGCTCACCTGGCCATGCAGCAGCAGGACCTGGCCTGGCCCCTGCCCTCTGCATCTTCTGAATCCCTTCTTCTGATTTTATTCGCACCCACTTCAGAAACCTGAGGACAGGGAAACTCAAATTATGAACACAGGTTCAGAGCTCAGTCCTAAAGAAGGCATTTGTTTTCAGACTTCTAAGCCTTCTGAGAGGGAGCACCCAGGGACCCAGCAGGCTTCCATCTAGGGTCTGAGTCACGGGCAGCTATCAGCAAGCAGAGCAGGGACACTACACGGGAGGAGAATTGGGACCCGCCTGCACTTGTCTGAGAACAGCCAGCTTCGCCCACCCTCTGGGTCCCCCAACTGCCTGGCACACAGGCAGGTGCGGGAACGGCCAATCCCACCGCTGCCCTGCTTCCTCCAGGAGTCCTGCGGCAGGAGCTGATCGGGATACCTCACACGTGCCTCGGCCCTGGGCAGGGCAGGTGAACCCCACTTGCCATCCCCTGGGCCCCCACTGCACCTTTCAAGCAAACATTAAGGCCTGGTTGTGCTGGTTCCCAAGTCAAAGGAACCCCATTAAAGCTGAGTGTTGAGTGCTGCTAACCGTCTCATGTTCTGGAAAATCTAGGGTCTTTATACTCCAGCCAGTTACTGTAATTTTAAGAGTTTTCACAGCGATCCTAACCCTACTTCAGGATGTCTTTCGTGGCTCTGTGATAGCGGAGGAACTGGATTTTAACTTCAGTTAACGCAAATTAAGATGAGCAAACGCGGTCAGTGACTACAGCATAGGACAGCGCGGTTGGGGGTCGACACAGGAACACTGGGTGGCGCCTCGCCGAACCAGAAGTCTTTATGGCTTACTATAATACAAAAATAAAACATGATAATCGCAGGATTCGGACTGTACGACCCCAGGGCAGCCCTCTCACCTGCCTGCCTCTGAAGAGACCCTTTCACACACAGGCAAGTCACTCACATTTCTCGCCAACCCTAAACGAATCTTCCTACGCACCCCTTCCGGGGTCTTGTTTCCTCCGTGCCAGGCAGGTGAGCCAGTGGGCGGAGGGGGCGGGGGGGACGGGTGGGCAGCATGACCCGCAGCCCCAGGAAAGGGCAGGTACATCCACCTCCGGCCCAACCCACACCCAAGCGCACGCGCGCCCGGCCTCGCCGGGCCTTATTTCTCGGCACCGCCCGCTTCCACGCCTAGCGCCAAATAAATCCCCGGGCTCGCCCTTGCCCGTGCGTGCGCGGCCCCGCCGCCTGCGTCACTAGGAAGCGCGCGCCCGGGCCGCCGCCGCCGCCGCCGCCGCCGAATCCCCAACAAGGAGCGGAGCCCGAGGCCGCCGCCGCCGCCCGCCTGCCGCCGCCGCCCGCCACCCCCGCCCGCCCGTCGGCGCCCGCGCAGGCCCGGCCGCGGCTCAGGTAAGCGCCCGCCGCCCCCCCGCGGCGAGGCCTCTCGCTCCGCCGCGCGCCGCCGTCCAGTCAGGGGTCCCTGCGGAGCGTCAGGACGTTACGGCGGGGGGAGGGGAGCGGGGGAGGGGCGGCGGCGCGCGGCGGGCGTCACGGGCGTCACGGGTCCGCGTCAGGCGCGTCGGCGGCGGCGCGGCCTCCATCTTGCCGGAAGGCGGCGGGCGGCGGGCGCTAGGGAGGGCTTTGGGTGGGGGCCGCGTGGATTGCCCCGTTTCCGTGGGAGCCTCGTGGATACTCCCCTTGCTGTGGGGCTCCCGGGGATGCCCCCTCACCCCGTGGGGGCCGTGTGGATATCTCTCTCTTTACTGGGGGTCGCGGGGTAATCCCCGCTTCCCATGAGGGCCTCATGGATAACCCTCTACCCTTGGGGCCACGTTGATACGTCCCTTTCTGTGGGGGCCTTATGCCTGCAGAACACTTGGTGAGAACCAGAGCCACGTGAACCTCTTGGTAGGGGTCCATTGCCAATAATGACCTGTTACATACTTGCCTAACTTTGTTATTTACTTAGTTTTCTTCCAGACAGCCAAGATTATCTTTCTTTGCTAACACTTCAAATACAAATTTCAGTTACATCAGTCTTTTTTTTCATTAAAAAAAAAAAACTGTGCATAACAAGTATACAACTTTATGAGTTTCATGTACGCCTGTGAAACTATGATCTATGCCATTAAATTGTCAGTCACCAAAAATTTTTTGCTCTCATTATTACTTTGTGGTAGGAACGCTTAAGTAGCAAAAATTTAAGTATACAATATTGTTAACTAGGCACTATGCAGTATCTCAGGACTTCCCTGGTGGCTCAGATGATAAAGCGTCTGCCTACAATGTGGGAGACCCGGGTTCAATCCCTGGGTGGGGAAGATCTCCTGGAGAAGGAAACGGCAACCCACTCCAGCATTCTTGCCCGGAAAATCCCATGGACGGAGGAGTCTGGTAGGTTACAGTCCATTGGGCTGCAAAGAGTTGGACACGACTGAGCGACTTCACTTCATGCAGTATCTCAGACCTCCAGGATTTACTCATTTTGTGTATCTGAAGCTTCGTACTCTGTCCTGGTCCCTCTTCACCAAATGCTTGGAACCGTCATTCCACACTCTGCTTCTCTAAGTTTGACTGTTTTAGACTCCTCATATAAGTGGTGGTTGTTGTTTAGTCACTAAGTCGTGTTGGATTCTTTTGTGACCCCATGGACTGTAGCACTCCAGTCTCCTCTATCCAGGGGATTTTCCTGGAAGTGGTATCATGCAGTATTTTGTCCTGTGTCAGGCTTATTTCACATAGAATAATGTCCTCCACATTCATCCATGTTGGCACAAATGGCAGAATTTCCTTTTTTTTTTTTTTTAAAGGTTAAGTTATATTCCATTATGTGTGTATACCAAACTTTTATCCATTTATCTGTCAATGGACATTGAGGTTACTCCTGTATCTTAACTGTGGTAAATAATGCTTTAGTGAACAAGGGGTGCAGGTGTCTCTTGGAGATCCTGATTTATGTTCTTTCATATATACACCCAGAAGTGGGGTTGCTGATCATATGACAGTTCTATTTTTAATCTTTTGAGGAACCTGGTACTGTTTTCATAGTGGCTGCACAATTTACATTCCCACCAACCATGCACAACTGAGTACAACAGTGTGCACCAGTCTGTTTAGGATAAAACCAAGTGGATTAAATAAATCCCCAGTGTAACAAGATACATTAAGCAGACTGGTCAGAAATTACTTCTTTGTAGGAAGTATCTTAAGACTTTGGGAAGACATACTGGACAGGGGAGAAACTTATACATACAGGTTGCTCACTTAAGAGCCTCATGCCGCCCGGCCAGGGTAATGCAGGGTGTGGTCAAGACTGGACAGCTAGTGCTTGTGCCCCCTCACCCTCCAGGAAGGCAGGGTGAGGAAGCCCAGGTTCTCAAGGAAAAGCAGGGCTAGAGGGCCACCTCCAGGAATGGCTACTTCTGACATTCTTCAAGAGACAACAGAAATCTGGATTTCTAAAATGTGAAGCCTGTAAACTTTGAAAAAGTTGCAACTAATTAAATATTTTGTAACAAGGTGAGGATCAAAGAAACTGTGTCTGTGGACCATTGCTATGTGACCTAGGCCCTCTGCTGTTTCTGGTCGTATTTTTATCAAAGGAAAATATTTGATTTTTTTTAAGGCATGGAAAGCTAGATCTGAGTCTGATGTACTGACTGTGCACTCACACATTTTTTATCTGTTTTTATATATTTATGCCCCAAAATGCTGTTTTAGACATATTTTGTCATGTTTTCTTTACTTCAAAATTAATTGGAAAAGAGGAATTTTGAGAACTTAATATAGTTGCCATTGGAGAGGGAGAAATTCCAGTTTGTGGGTTTTCCCTGTTTAGTGCTCTGTACAGTTTTGAGATGTCGGTGTGGACAGCTACTCTTGGAGGGTGGGCCCTTGCCTTTCTGCAGCTCTGGGGTCAAGTGTGGCTTTTGGGTCTTCTCAGAGCCTACCTGGTGAAAGCAGAGGTGCCTCCATGAGAGCCAAGTACCACAGAACAACATTACTTTCGGGGAAACTTTTTTAAAAAACTTTATTGGGCTATAGCCAATTAAAAAACAAGGTTGTGTTAGTTTCAAGTGATAAGGACGATCTTAAAGTGATTTTTTTTTAAAACCTCGTGACATGTGGGATCTTAATTCCCTGACCAGGGATCAAGACCAGGGATCAAACTCGTGCTGCCTGCAGTGGACGTGTAGAGTCCTAACCAGTGGACCGCCAGGGAAGTCCCTGTACGTGTGACTTTTGAGGAACTACCAGACTGCTTTCCGTGGGGCGTCACCATTTTGTTGGTCTGCCACCAGTGCAGGATGGTTCCAGTCTCTCCATATCCTGACCACACTTAATTTCCGTTTGTTTTAATAACCATCCTGACGGGTATGAAGTGGTATCTTCTTGTGGTTTTCGTGTGCATTTCCCCAATGATTAAGGGTGTTGAGCATCTGTTCCATGGCTGACGGGCTGTTTGCAGATTTCCTTTAGAGAAAAGTCTCCTCCAAATGATACTTGGCCTGTGGTTCCGGTCGTTTTGTTGTCGTTGACTTGCATCCTGGGTGTGAATCCCTTGGTGGACATGTGCTGCGCAGACACTGCCTTGCAGTGTGTAGGTCGCCTTTTCAGTCTCCCCAGAGTGTCCTTTGTGCACAATAGTTTTTAATTTCAGTGGAGGCAATTGATCTGCTTTTTGTTGCCTGTGCTTTTGGTGTCATATTGCTAGGGAATCCCCTGGCAGTCCAGTGGTTAGGACTCTGTGCTGTCACTGCCGAGTGCCTGGGTTCAGTCTCTGGTCAGGGAAGTAAAATTCCACAAATTGTACCACTGTAGCCAAAAAGTAAAAAGAAAGAAGGATGTCATTACCAAATTTTGTGTCAGGAGGACTTTCCCCTCTGCTTTCTTCTGAGGGTTTTACAGTATAAGCTCTTATGTTTGGATCTTTGATTCGTCTTGTGTTAATTTTTGTCTGTGGTGTAAGTGAAGGTCCAGCCTCATTCTGTTGCCTGCAGAGGTCTGGTTTTCCCAGCTCTGTGTTTCTAAGAGACTGTCCCTGTTCCCCATGGAACGTCTTTCTATGTCCATCTATTGAAGGTCATTTGAGTTGTTTCCAGTTTCTGACAGTCATGAATAAAGCTGTCGTAACATTGTGTGTACAGGTTTCTCTTTCGCAGATACTTAGGAGTGGGTTTGCTGGGTCATGTAGGAGGAGTGTATTTAACTTTATGGAAATGTCCAGACCCTTCTTAGTGTGGCTGCACCACACAGCTGTGTGAGAATTCTAGTTGCTTCACATCCTCCTGGTCTCTGTATCATCAGGTTTTCATTGGTGCTTTTTAAGCTGTTCTAATAGGTGTGCAGTAGTATTCTTGTGGTTTTAGTTTGCATTTTCCTGTGGGTTAATGATGTCGAGCAGCTTTCTGTGTGCTCATTTGGACTTCTCTTTTGCTGAAGTGTCTGTTCACATATTCTGCCTACTTTTAAATTGTGGTGTTGTCGAGTTCTTTCGGTATTCTGCAAGCAAGTTCTTTGTCGGATGTGATTTGCAAGTATTTTCTTCCACCTGTAGCTTGTTATCTTCATTTTCTACTGTCCATTCATTCCGTTGTAATGTACATACCTCATTTTGGGGGGAGGTTTATGTTCACAGCACAATTGAACAGGAACCTCCGGAGTTCCCATTTACCCACTCCCCAGCCCCCGTCCCTGTCAGCATCCTCACCAGAGCAGTACGTTTGTTGCAGTCCACAAAGCCCAGGTGACTCATCATCAAGCAGAGTCTGTAGTTTACATTGGGGTCACTTTTGGTGTTGTATGTTTTATATTTTTAAACTAAGACTTAATTTTGGGGACTCCCCTGGTGGTCCAGTAGTTAAGAATCCATCTTGTAGTGCAAGCAACAGATTCAGTCCCTGGTCGGGGAACTAAGATCCCACCTGCCTCCGGGCAACTAAACCTGCGTGCTGCAACTAGAGAGTCTGTGCGTGGCAATGGAAGATCGTGCATGCCGCAGCTGAGACCTGACACAGCTAAATACACAAGAAAAAAGAACTGGAGGGGGAAACTGTTTACTGAGTTTTACCAGATATTTACCACACCGGTTGCCTTCCTCCATTCCTGAAGCTTCAGGCCTCCCTCTGCTGTAATCTCCGTCTGTCTGAAGGACCCTGTTAACACCGCTTTTAGAGCAGATCTGCTTGTGGCCAGTTGTCTTAAGTTTCCTTTATCTGAAAGTGTCTCTATTGTGCCTTCGTTTCTGAAGGATCTTCTCCCTGTCACAGAATGCGGGCCTTAGGCTCTTTGCTTTCAGCATGGTAAGGAAGTCCCTGCCTCTGGTTCTGTGGTTCTGGGGAGAGTCCTGAAGGCCTTCAGGTTGCTCTTCTCATGTGGGAAATATGTACCTTTTTATCTGTTTTTGTAACATTCTTACTTTGTCATCCGTTTTCAGCAGTTTGATGGTGCTCTCGGCATAGATTTCCTTGAGTTTATTCTGCTTGAAGTTTGTTGGACTTCTTGAGTGTGTACATTTATATTTTTCACTACCCTTGGGAAGCGTTCAGCTGTTATTTCTTCCGAGTTGTTTTTCAGCACCGCACGGTCTTCTTTCCTCTGGGACTCTGGTGATACAGTTGGCCAACTTCTTTTGTTCTGCATTCCCAGAAGCTCTGTTCATTTTGTTTTCCATCTTCTTTCTGTTGTTCACATTAGATCTTTTGTACTGCTCTATATTTTCATTGTTGTATCTCTTTCCTCTCTCACCTCCATTCTGATACTGAGCCCACAAGGTGGATTTCTGTTATTATATTGTTTTATTTTCAAATTTCCACTTGGCTGTGACTTTGGTTCCTGTGCCGATCCAGTCAGGACAGCAGGCTCCACTCATGGAGTAGGAGTGCTCGCAGCTCAGGCCACTGGGGGTTCCAGTGGTCACCTCGGACTGGGCTTCTTCGGATTATTTTTGCCCTAATTTTGGTCAGACTTTCCTGCTTCTTTGTGTGGTAGATTATTCTGGATCGTCGTCTAGATCCTTTGAATATTGTAGATCCTGTGGAGGATGGAGCATTTTGTTATAGCAAGAAGTGTACCTGGGCTACGGGTCTGAGCCCCTCCTGTGGGCAGATGTTGTCTTGAGTCAGCTCAGCCTTCAGCCTGTGCCGGGGTCTCTGTCCCTCAGGTGCCATCCGAGGCTGGTCTGAGACCTGGGCAGTGGTCGACCCTGGAGGTTAGTCCTCGAAAGCTTTGGCTGACTGTTTCGGGCCAGGTCTGCATACAGACAGGTGAGGAGTGACCGGGGTCTTCACACATGGCTGGGGTCAGGCCTTCTCCACCTCCCCACTCTCCGCAGTCTCTTGCTCACTCCAACCCCCAGAGCTGCATTTCTTCCCCTGTTCTGTAACACCTCAGTCCTTGGCCTGCCCTGAGCCAAGCATCAGAGGGTAGAGAGCAGCGGAGCAGTGAGTTACCTCCAGGCCCCCGGAGTTTTCAGTGCCTGCCTGACTGCGACCATCAGAGATTAGAGGGCTGGGGCTCACCAGAGGGCAAAGAGGCAAAGACAAAATAACACCAGGGAGGGTCTCCCAGACCAGAGACAGGGGGTTCCCAAGGGCCTTCTGTGCGAAGCCCTGGATTCTGACGGGGCCTGCTGCCAGAGGCATCCACCTGCATCCTGGCTCTTCCCCAGCGCCGGAGTGTGGCCGTGGGGCTTTCGGGCCTGGTGCAGCTCCACGGTTCTGCCGGGGCTTCCGCCCTGTGCTCACTCCACTGTCAGAAGGTAGCAAGGTCCCCATGCAGACCCTGTGCCTGCCCTGTTGCCCTGCAGGCCCGGGGCCCTGGCGTCTCCTGTCCGCTGAGCCATGGCCACCCCCGATGTGAGTGTCCACATGGAGGAGGTGGTGGTGGTGACGACGCCTGACACGGCGGCGGACGGCAGTGGTGTGGAGGAGGTGAAGACTGTGCTGGTCACCACCAACCTTGCCCCGCACGGGTGAGGATAGGCTCCGGGGGGGCGGTGGTGGAGGGGCTCAGGTGAGCTGAGGGCTATGTCTCTTCTCCCGCTGCCGAGGTCATGGCTTCGTGTCCCCAAATGCATGGTAACTTCTCCTCTGAAGGGTCAGGCCAGTTGGGAACCAGGTTTTCTAGGTGAAGTGAGGAGAGACGTGTGTGGGGTCAGCGGTGCCATGACCTCTGGCTAGACTGGAAAGCGGGGCAGAAATGGTAGTGGAGCGTGGGGCTGGCTGTTGCAGAGGTGCTGATGTCCCTTCTGTCTCCTTCCCTTTTGTCCCCAGCGGTGACCTGACGGAGGACAACATGGACACGGAAAATGCTGCGGCGGCTGCTGCAGCCGCGTTCACAGCATCCTCACAACTCAAGGAGGCCATGTTAGGTAGGGAGCCTGCCTTCTGGCAGTGGCGCCCGCAGGCCGCTCCAGACAGAAGTGGTTTTGCCTGAGGGGACTGTCCTCCCTTCAGTAAGGGGGCAAAGGTTCCCGAGGCCCTCCTGGGGCTCCTCTCCAGAGATGGGCCTGAGGCACCACGGAGGCCCTGGCTCCAGGGTCCCCAGGTGTGGCGCTGGCCCGTGGCTAGCAGGGAGAGCTCGTTTTGCAGTCCTGGTTAGTGTAGCCGTCTGTGATCAGCAATGCAGACTCTTACCACCTTTGGCCTTTTTCTGTAGCCTGACATTAAAGGCTTCAGAGCTCTTCCAAATATTAAGAATAGGTTTCTCTGTAAGTGTTTGGGTGAAGTTTTATTTCCATCAGTTGGTCTTTACTTTGGGCTGAGGAGAAATGCCCTCTGCCCACCTTCGTCTTGTTTCAGTCTCTCCTGGATTCTGATTTCTCTTTCAAGGTAGTTAACCTTGTACTTTTGCAGGAAATGCTTTGGAGAAGTTGTAACTGATTTTCTGTGTTGCCCCTTTCCCTGTCAACACACCTGGTGAGAAGTGAAGATGGCTGAAGAGGAGGAGAGCCTGGAGGCAGAGATCGTTTACCCCATCACCTGCGGGGACAGCAGGGCCAACCTGATCTGGAGGAAGTTTGTGTGCCCCGGCATCAACGTGAAGTGTGTGCAGGTGAGAGTTCCCATGCAGCCAGGCTTCAGGGAGGGGTTCCCAGGGCCGCAGCTATGAAGCAGACAAAAGGAGACCCCAACTGCAGGGGGTGTGACCCTGGTGGGGAGTTCAGGAAGCAGAAATCCCATGTTTGGGAGAGCAGAGGACAAGGAGGCTTCAGGGACAATCAGGCTATCACCAAGGCATGAGAGAGCCTCAAGGCAGTGAGTTCCATTCCTGGAGTGACTTTGTCAGGCAGTTTAAACAAGGGAGCTGCTTTGCAAAGATTCATTAGCAGCTGTGGGTAAGGTGGACAGGAGAGAGGTCTGCTTTTCCTGCAGCATGGTAGCTTAGGTACCCACTCACCTTGTGCTGAAAACAGCTAAAAATGCCACTTAAGGCATCTAGAAGATGCCTCCTTAAGCTGGCAAAAGAGGAGGAAGTAGGCCCAGGGCCTGAGTAAAGGTGGATTGTAGAGGGCAGCTAACTTTTGCCTGACACTGGTTTCTCAGCCTTATGGGCAGGAGATGAGGAGCCAAAGCCCAGGGCTCTCAGTTGGGGTGTGTTGTTGGGGTAAGGATTGTCCCTGTGATGCTGCTGCTTCCAGAGGTCTCCACCCTCAATGTTGGGGGCTAGAAAACATGCTGATCACATCCTCCCAGCCCCCCCTACCTCCAGGACAAGGAAAACGCCCCTCCCACATCAGCACTAGGTGGAGTAGGGACCCTCCTGAGGAGTCACGTGTGGCCTGTACAGTGTGAATACCTTTAGCTACGAGTTCAGTTGTCAGATGGTTCCTGGCTCACAGCTCCCCCAGGAATCTGACAAAAACAAATGAGAAATCCTTTTTCAAAGAACTCACCTTTACCTCAGGTTTCAAGTTACTTTGGTAGACAAAGTTCCAAAAAAAGGAGCAGCTCACAGTAACGCAGAACATAACCCTGAGCACACAAGGAAGCAAAGCACCTGAGTGAGTGCACACAGAAATCACAGACAGCAAAATAAGGCCCACAAATACTGCAGGTTGGAATTCTGAGACACGAAATATAAAATAATTATGTTTAATTACTTCAAGAAATAAAGAGACTCAAACACGAATAAAGCGTAAGCAGATATGAAAAAAACTAGAAATGAAAAACAATTAAAATCGAACACTAAGTGGGTGGATTTACAGCTGATTAGACACAGTTGAAGAGATAATTGGTGAACGGGAAGACAGAAGTGAAGAAGTTATCGAGACAACTACCGAGCGAAACGTCACAGGGGAAAGTGGAAGCACGGGAGAGTCTAACATATTTGTCTGACTTCTGAAAGGAGAGAGGGTCTGCGAACTTTCATAACCCAGGAAAGATAGCCACCCGCAGTTCAAGAAACTTGACACATCCGAAACTGAACAAATACATTCAGATTTCACATTTCAAAATCTACACTAGGTGCCAGTGCAAAGGACCTTCCACTGGCTCTGGGACATTTTAGCATCAGAATAATGAATGATGGTCGTGGATTGTAATTCAAGTAAAAGTAAGTATCTGCCCGTATTTGTTGCAGTATATTTCATGTCATTTATTTACATCAAACAAGGAAGAGTTAAAACTCTTACACCAACTAACAAACCTAGGTGGGGTACTGGACCCAGAGCGCCATGAGGAGGTGCTGCATCTAGTCAGGGGAAGCTGGTCTCCAAGTACCCCCATCACTAAGGTGCTGCTTACAGAGGGTGAAGCCTGCAGAGCACCCGCTAAATGAGTGGTGATGTTTGGGCGTCAGTGTTGGGCCAGTCTCCGCCACAGCCTCCTGACGGAATGGGCAGGGGTTCTATGGCATTTCCTGACATAAACGCACAACCTGGTTCTGCTCAGGAAGATATCAGACAGACACAAACTGAGGAACGCTATCTTTGTCTACAGAAACACAGACCTGCATGCTTCACGGATGGTGAGGTCAGGAAGGCATGTTCAGTCTGAGATGTTCCTCTAGGTTAAGGAGAGGAGAGACAGGGCAGTCAGTACAGTCGGATGGGTGTGAGTGGGACCAGTTAGCCCACCCTGAGTATGGAGCACACCTGCCCCACCAGTAGAGAACCTGGTTCCTCAGAGGGAGGCAGGACAGAAAGGGGTGGCGGGATGTAAGGGAGAGGCAGGCCATCGGTGGTGCTACAGTGTCAGGTGGGGGCAGGGTCAGAGAAAGCATCACGTAGTTGAGGGGCACTCTGGGTCCACCATGGACTTCCTGTGCTTGGGGAGTGGCCAGAGAGGGTGCTGACTATCCCTGCCTTCCTGGGCTCCGAGGCAGCTCCCAACCAATCAAGGCAAGGGATAGAGTGGCTTCCTGGCTTGGAGGGACAGTGCACAGGCTCAGGAAATCAGGACAGTCGCTTCCATCAAGAGCGCTTCCCAGGCTGGTCACAGGCAGCCTTGGAGAAGGGCACCTTGCAATAGAGAGCCACACACATTTTTTGTTTTCCCGGCATATATAAAAAGTATATTTACGCTGGATTGTGCTCTGTTAGTGGTGTCATAGCGTTGTGTCTAAAAACAATGTACATGCCTTTAGCTTTATTGCTAAAAATGGTAACCATCATCCGAGCTCTCAGAGTCGTGGTAGCACTGAAGAGCACTGATCACAGATCACTGTAGCTAATGAAAAAGTTTGAAATATTAGGAGAATCACCAGAATGTGGCACAGAGACCTGAATCGAGCAACTGCTGTTGAAAAACAGCACCGATAGCCTTGCTTGAAACAGAGTGTTTGCAAGCCTTCCATTTGTAGAGTATGTACTCTTTGTGAAGTGTGACAGAGCAGGTGTGGCTTGTACGTGAGCTGAGGCAGTTTTACTCCAGTGGCAGGGTAATCTGGGCCCAACCCAACACAGACTGCAGAGCCCCTCAGGGCAGCTGCCCTGGGAGGGGAGGCCCTGCGGAGGGGAGGCCCCGGGGCATCTGGCACCCTGGTCAGGTCCAGCCATGGGTCCAGGCCACGGAGCTTTTGTTTGTGCCTCTGCTGCGACTGTGACACATCCATCCCCTCTGCTTGTGCTCTAAGTAAATGCAGTTGTGCGTTGGTTCTTTGGTTTCAGTGCATGCTTGTTCTATAAGACTGAGTTGGATACTTCACCTTCTCAGGCCACATTTGGGTGAACCTAGCAGACGCACGAGGAGGGAGGGCAGTTTCCTGACTTGAACTGGGCATGTGCTCCTGTGCCGTGAAGGGTGCTGTTAGGGCTGGGCCAGGTGGGCTGAAGGGGTGTTCACAGCTGACCCTGTGATTGTGTCTCTTGTTACTTGATGGGCTGTATGTGAATGTTATTTGTGGAATAAGTTACGTACAGGAAAGTTCTCTGCTTGCTGTCTGGAGGGCGAGAGTGCCCTGTGTTTCAGAGTGGGGTGGGCTCCCTGGGTCCCAGGCACTGGGTATATAGTTGAGGGAGATCACCAAGCACCCAGCTCCCTCCCTGCAAGGGGCAGCACCTGACCATCCACTGGAGCAGGATAGGGCCAGCACCTCACCCAGGCCTTGCTGCTCAAGGATCAGGCGTGGCTCAGCTGGTGGTTCTTCCTCCCACCTCAGTCAAGATTGCCAGTGGCTAAATCCTGAATGTCCGCCTCCACAGTGGCTGCCCTGCCATCCACCCTCTTCCCCAGGCTGGCACTGGACAGAGGGTCAGGCAAGAGAGAAGGGCATCGGGGAGGCTCCGTCTTGACCCTGCTCTGCTCTTCTGTCCACAGTACGATGAACACGTCATCAGCCCCAAGGAGTTTGTGCACCTAGCCGGCAAGTCCACCCTGAAGGACTGGAAGCGAGCCATCCGAATGAACGGCATCATGCTTAGGTGGACACGGCAGGGGTGGGGGCGGGGCAGAGGGGGTGGGACCTGCACAGGACTGGCCAGGGACCCTCCATCAGGGAGTACTGTGGCCACTCTCTCAAAGAGGGCCAGCCCTCAGTGCTGACTGAAGTCTCCGGGATAGCTACCTCCCTCTGAGTGCCAGCTGCTGTGGTCGCACTCCTCGTGGACAGAGCCCCACACAGGCATCCCCATGCTGCTGAGAGAGTGGTGCTGGGGTGGAGCACAGGCAGGCCCTGAGCCTCCGCAGCCTTGTCACCCCTTGTGACGCCCATCCTCTTCCGTGCAGGAAGATCATGGACTCCGGGGAGCTGGACTTCTACCAGCATGACAGGGTCTGCTCCAACACCTGCCGCAGCACCAAGATCGACCTCTCTGGGGCGCGCGCGTCCCTGGGCAGCCCCACGCCCACCGAGTACATCCCGCTCACGCCGGCCACCGCTGACGGTAGGTACCACATGTTGGGCTCCCTCCACTGCTGGCTGCTTGCATGGGGCCTCCAGTCAACTTGGCTGTCCCTTCTGGGCCCCAGCGGTTTGCGCCCACCTCCTCCTTCCTCACCGAGGAAATCTAGTTGCATTGCTGTTCTACCCACAGGGAAGAGTGAAGGACTTTATTTTCTTAAGCCGTTCTTATTATAAAATGATGCACAGGTGGAGAAGAGCATGAAGATTAACAGGGCGAGTGTCCAGTGCCCACCTCCGCCTTTGCCCGTTTTGGGGAGCACTCTCTGCCATTGCCCTGGAGCCTCTCCCCTCAGCACCGGTCTGGGCTTGTGTGTGCTCCCTGCCATTGAGTTGCTGATGTGTTTATAGTACTGTAACTGGTAGAAGGCCTCAGTATTCCCTGGGATTATTTCCAGATGTTTGAGCACAGAGATTTTTTTTAAAACAAGTTGGAATGAAATCAGGTCCCAGTTTCCCTGTTCATGTTGCCCACTGATGACTTGGTGGCGCTACCTTTCCCAAGATGGGAATTGGGTTGCCCCTCAGCTGTTGCTCCACTGGTCACTCTGGGCTTGCTGCCATGTGGCCAGGGACTGTCCTCATGCTGACCAGACAGTGGTTGGTTGAGGGGCCTTGTCCTGTACTTGGGAAGCTGGAGGGGAGGCTCAGGGGCAAAAAGAGCTCCTGGAGTTCACCCTGAATAAGTCACTGCACCCTACCTGCCCAGACTGGCAGCCGGCTCAGCTGGGGAGTCCTCTGGGAGATCCAGGAACGTGCAGGCTGCCAGCAGTTGGGGCTGGCCCTTGTTGACTCTTTCCTCATCCAGTGGTCACTGCTTGCAGTTATTGGGTGGTGGCCTGGCCCTGGGACAGCATGACACTGTGAGAGGGGCTGGGTCATGGCAAGGCCCCTGCCCTCCGGAGAAACGGGGACACCACTCCTGGCAGGCCAGTGGCTTCTGTGGGAACAGGACCTCCTCTGGATGGTTGGGTTCACACTCTCTTTGCTTTGTAAAAGGCGGCCACAGTGGCTGGTCTCCAAGAAGGATCTGAACACTGAGCCTCCAGTCAGTGCCATGTCTGGTAAAGGCCACATGGGGTTTGGGATTTAGCTCTTAGAGTTCTGTTGTCTCTAGATGGTTTGGACCATCTGTTGCTTTACTTAAACTTACCTCCGTGGTGGTTTCTTCAGCCAGAGTCCTCAGACCACCAGAGTCACCTATTGTTTAGTTAAAGGTTCTATATCAGTCCAGACTGTGAAAAAGCTATTTCAAGCATCTGATATTCCCCAGCCGATGTATTTGTTGGATGTGGAAAAGGCCGGCATGAGGCCAGAAAACTCACCTAGAAGTTGGGATGTTGGGCTTGTTCCTAAGCCCCACATGGCCAGATCCAGACCGTGTCCAGGACTCTGAAGACACTAGAGACAGAGGTGAACCAGCCTGGGTGGCTTACACCTCTCAAAGTTCCACCTCTTCTGATTTACAAGAAGGAAACGTGGTAGCTGTTGAGACAGACAACGGTGTCAACGAGACAGAGACTTGAGGGGCTACTGAGAACAGGCCAGGCAGGAAGGCTGGCCTGTGGCCCCTGGCCGGCAGGCATGAAGGCTCGTCATAACTGATAAGGACAGCAGAGTATTGAGGACGTGGGGACAGCTTTGCGGAGACATTTTCTAGCTCCTTCTTTGTCCATGTTTAGCAGTGAATGTATAACGTGTGGATCCTCTGTTGTGCTTATACACGTTAATTAATTTTTTGAAAACGGGGGGTATGAGGGGGGGTACTGTGGTGGGTGGAGTGCTGGCCTGTCACCAGCAGGGCTCACCAAGCTCGTCTTGGTTGCAGTGAATGGGGCTCCTGCGACCATCACCATTGAGACCTGCGAGGACCCAGGGGACTGGACCACAGCCGTTGGAGGTACGGGCCTCCCTGGGCTTCTTGCTGGGGGGTGGGGCTCCCACCTGCTCCTGGCTTCGCCACGGGGACTTGTGGGCTGCAGGGCATTGTCTTGGTGGATGCACAGGGCTGACCCACTGGACTCCCACTTGTGGTTGGGCGGGGGACACTCACACGGCTCCCCCAGAGCTGTGTCCTCCTGGCAGTTCTTTACTCCTCCCTGTGATAGAACCAGAGGGGCTGCCTGTGCAGGACTCCCCATCTCTGAGCCCCTCCTTCCATCTCAGATGATACGTTCGCCTTCTGGCGGGGGCTGAAGGACGCAGGCCTGCTGGACGAGGTCATACAGGAGTTCCACCAGGAGCTGGTGGAGACCATGAAGGGCCTGCAGCAGCGGGTGCAGGACCCACCCCTGCAGCTCCGAGGTGAGCAGTCCGTCTGCCCTGGTCCATGGGCCCCCAAGGCCTCTTCTGGCTTGGCGTGGTGGGGATGGCCTCAGGATGCCAGTGAGTATAGCCTGCTTCTTCTGGCTCTGAGCTGGCCCAGAAGCATTGGCAGGGGTGGTCAGTTACCCTGCTCTCTCTGGATCCCTCCTTGCTGCTGGGAGGAAGCCAAGCCCTAGAATCAGGACCTGTTGCGCCTGGTCCCACACCTCAGCAGGTGGCATGGAGTGCCCCAGACTTGCTATGGGCTGGCTCATTCTCATTGTTTGCCTGCCCTGCCCATGTAGACGCCGTCCTCCTCAACAACATCGTCCAAAATTTCGGCATGCTGGACCTGGTGAAGAAGGTGCTGGCCAGCCACAAGTGTCAGATGGACCGTTCTCGGGAGCAGTATGCCCGCGACCTGGCAGGTACACTGGCCTCGGCTGTGCCCACAGGTGCTTGGGTGTGCGGAAGAGGGCTGGGGTGGGTGACACTGGGGCGGCCCCAGCCAGACCTCCCCGAGATTCACCCTCGACCCCACACTTTGCCTGTGAGGTGGCGCCTTCCCGGGAGGTGCCTGTGGGTGTGTGTGAGGCAGGCTGACTCTGTAACCAGGCAGTTTGCCTGCAGACGTTAGCGTGAGCAGAATATGTGACAGAACAGGGAAGGCTGCTCCAGTCGGGCGGCTCGAGCCAGCTGCTCTCTGCTGCTTCCTCAGAGCAGCGAGTCCCCTGCAAAGAAGGCCCTGTAGACCGCATCCCCACGCGCACGCGAGGTCAGGCCCCAGGCCAGTGCAGGTCCTTGTCTGGCGGTGGTGGGTGGTCTGACGGCCTGTGCCCCGCAGCCCTGGAGCAGCAGTGTGACGAGCACCGCCGGCGGGCCAAGGAGCTCAAGCACAAGTCACAGCACCTCAGCAATGTGCTCATGACGCTCACGCCGGTCTCCCTGCCGCCCCCCGTGAAGCGGCCTCGGCTCGCGAGGGCCACGTCTGGGCCGGCCGCCATCGCCTCGCAGGTGCTCGCCCAGTCTGCCCAGATCGCCCTGACCCCCGGCGTGCCTGTCTCCCAGCTCACCAGTGTGCCGCTGGGCAAAGTGGTGTCCACCCTGCCCTCCCCCGTGCTGGGCAAGGCTGCGCCCCAGGTCGCTCCGGCCAGCTCCCCCGCCTCGCCACTGCTTGGCGGCTACACGGTGCTGGCCTCCTCTGGCACCACCTTCCCCAACACAGTGGAGATCCACCCGGACGCATCCAGCCTCACGGTCCTGAGCACAGCCGCCATGCAGGACGGCAGCACTGTGGTCAAGGTGGTGAGCCCACTGCAGCTGCTCACCCTGCCCGGCCTGGGCCCCACCCTGCAGAACGTGGCCCAGGTATCGCCCGGGGGCAGCACCATCGTGACGGTGCCCACGGGGACTGTCGAGAGTGCCGTGGCTGCCCCGGGACCTGAGGAGCACACGGCCACCATCGAGGTGGCCGCCATGGCGGAGGGCCATGAGCACAAGTAGCAGCCAATGGAAGGTGAGGCCCCACGTGGGCACTAGGCTGGCCACCTCTCCTCAGGCTGTGGGGGCACAGCACCGGTGCCCATGGGCCACGCGGGGCTGCTGAACCAAAGAGAGGAAACGCCAAAACAGACGGAGAAGAGAGGAGAGGCGAGGGACGTGGCAGCAGCCTGGGATGTGGGGCTCTGAGCTCTGAACCTCCTCCCTTGTTTTCTTGGGAAATATATTTTTCCATCTGTTGCTTATTAATACTGTTTACACGTGGGGCCTTGGTGAGGAGCCAGATGGGGGGCCAGGGGCCCAGTGCAGCTGGCGGCAGAGGCAGGGCAGGGGCAGGGCCTCGGCCCGTAACTGGGGAGCCCGTTACTAACACGTGTCTTGGGAACTGTCCCCAAGTGTGGAAACCCATGGATCCTATGGATTTGGTTTCTTCCCACAGTTTTCTGTAGGTTTAGTGTGGCCAGCACTCTGCTCTCCCATCTCTGGCCTAAGCATCAGTGGTGCTTCAGGTCTGCACGTGGCTCAGGGGCCTCCAGGGCACCCGGGGGTCGGGGTGCTGGCCCTGGGACACCTGCCTGGCCAGAGGGACCCAGGGGTCCAAGCAGCACAGGCCAGAACGCCCCCTACCCCTGCCCGCAGATGCTCAGGGGCCATTGCACATGCTCTGTGGCTGTTTCTAAGTGAACCCTTAGTAGGCTCCAACAAAGAGTCAGATTTATCGTGTTTTCAATCTAAATGAGGCAGAGTGCCTGGGCTCCCTGATCTGCTCTGGGTTCAGAAGTGTCTTGTACACAGGGACAGTTGGGACAGCCCCGGGGGCAAGAGGCGGGTGTGCCCTGTGGCTTTTCCTGGGGAGGACACATGGAGAGAACGACCAGGGCCTGTAGAGGGGTCACTCCATGTCCAGTGGGGACACGCCTCGGGTTGGGGCTCATGGTCTGGTGTTCAACTCTGGGCTCAGCTCCATGCTAGTGGGACCCCCCTAGAGGTGGGCTGTACCCACTGGCTGACACTGGTGCCGCAAGGCGTCTGGGACCAGCATGGGTGAGGTAGCATCCAGGTGCTCGTGGGGAGGGTGTCTGTGGGCTGGCCAGCCCTCTGCTTTTCTGGTCTTGGACTTGGAAAGACCAGGGAGGGGCTGCTCTGCAGGCCTTGAGCCACTGCAGTGGGGGATACCCACGGCCACCCTGGGCCTCCTGTCCATCTGACACCTGCGGAGACCCAGAGAGAAGCCTCTACCCGCCTCGCACTTTGAAGGGAACCGGGCTCCGTCCATCCATCCTTCCGTCCGTCGGGTCCCCTGGACCCACCTCAGCGCCCTCATTGAGGCTGTTTTGTTTCTGTCATGTCTGGTTGGCTGCCGTTTCGGGTATGCTGGTTTCAGCACAGTGTCACTTCCTTGTTTGTTAGACGCTCCTCTTCCAGGCGCATCTCTGATGCACACAGTTGAGCCTGTGGACGGGGCACCCCAGCCAGTCCTGCGTCTGGCTCAGGTCATATCAGAACATGTTGCTAGTGAAACTGGGCATCTTGTGCTTGGAACCTTGACCATTCAGACCTGCTACGCCCTGGAAAGGTGCCTCTGCCTGCTGGCCATGGGGCACTGGGTGGAAAGTTCGTTTCAGAGCCATATAAACAGAACCGTGATGGCTGCTCCCAGACATGGTCCCTGGGGGCTGAGCTCCAGGTGTGGGAAGGGGCCCACTGTCCTCCAGGAACCCTCAGCCCAGTGTGGGGATCGGGCCATCTCGCTGTCAGCGCCCCACCCTTCCCCCCACCAGGCATGCGGGGGCTGTCCCAGGCTCGGGCTCCAGGAGGCAGGATTGGATCTGAGGGGCTCGGAGGCAGCCTGGGCAAGGGACACCTCTGAGTTCTACTTTGTACGGTGTTTTGCAAGTATCTGCTTGGTACTTTGATTTCAAATAAAAACATTTTTCATAACCTGTGTCTGTGTCTTGTGATGAAGGGCTGTGAGTGGATGGATTTCCAGCAGGGACCCCTGCACCCAACACCGGGACCAGGCGAGGACCCTGACTCAGGGCGCCTACGACTTTTTCCTTTACAGTTCCAAACTGATAGTGGATCTCAGTTTCCCAACCAGGGGAGAAGTCAGTGCCCCCTGCAGGGGAAGCACAGAGTCAACCACTGGGATGCCAGAGAGGTCCCAAGTTACTGAATTTTAAGATTAAGAAACTACAGTTCTTCCTTAGATTTGTGTACTTTGAATATTTTCTTTCAGCCAACACCTTGCCTTTTCTTTGTTTTCACTGACATCTGTTGAAGAGCAGGCATTTTGGATATTTATGAAATCCAGTTTATTGACTTTTTTAGGGCTTTTCATGTTCTTAAACATTTGCCTACCCCAAGGCTGTGAAGATTTCATCTGTTTTGTAGAAAATATAGTTTAGCTTTGACATTGAGATGATCCTCTTGAGTTAATTTTTGTGAGGGTGAGTCAGGGACTTTGTTTATCTGTCTGAGGACCCTTGGTTGAGAAGGTTGCCCCTTCTGTGTCTTGGCACCCTTTTAAGACGGGTTGACTGCAGGTGCAGGGGTGGTCATCCTGGGACCCCTGTCATCCACCCAGCACCTCTCCTGATGCTGGCAGTGGCTGTGTCCAGCGCTCTACATGTTCTCCAGACAGGAACATCTCCCCAGCAGCCCAGCATCCACCACTCGGGAAACGTTTCATCAGAGACCAATCCCCTCCTAACGCTGTAGGTCCTGCAGACACCCATTGAGCCACGCGGCCAGGAGTGGACCTTCCCTGGTAGGTGGCACACAAGTTGCAGGCAGAAATTCGAGGCCCAGAGGCCAGGAGTGTGGACATAAACCTCTGGTCTCAGGAGTGAGCCTCCCTGTGTGTCCAGGAAGAACATGGGCTCTGGCCATGAGGCCCCAACTGGAACCCCAGTCTTGGCAGATGGTGTGCACTGGCTTTGGTCTCCAGTCTGCATGGTCAGGAGGGATGTGCAGCTGGACTGAGGCACAGCCCATCTGACAGGGTGCACGGGCATCAAGCCTGGCGTGGTAAAGAGGGCTGGGTCAGTTGGGGCTGCAGTCCCTCCAGATCACTGAGGCATGGAGCCAAACCCTCCTCAGCCTGGAATCAGGGAGGGCTTCCAGGAGGAAGAGGCATTGCATTCCTGAGCACCGCAGTTCCGCAGTCAGGCAACTGCTTGCAGAGGTGGTGTGAGACAGGGTCATGGGCAAAGGGTGGATGGTAGGCCTCACCATGGTGAGGGCTGTGCTTTCAAGTCCCAGGCGCAGTATGAAGCCTGGGGTTGTGAGTGCAGGGCAGCAAACGGATCTAGAGGAGAGAGAAGCTGGCAGAAAGCTGCAGGCACGAGGGGAGGGGCAGACACAGACCTGTGCCCTGACCTCCAGGGCTGCACTGGGAGGGCACTGTGGGTCACTTACAACCTGGCACCGGCACTGGCACCATGAGGAAGGTGCTAGGAGGGGCCAAGGGAAGGAAGCGTGCACCCCGGAAGGCCTCCATATGTGCCAGGACTCAGAACCCATGCATTCCTCCCTTGGCGAGCCCTCACCCCGGTGTGCTGGGCTCTGGATCAGTATGACCAACATAAACCCCCATCTCGGGTCCCCTGGCTGGCCCCTTTTCCTCTCCCCTCTAGGCTTCTCGTCCCCGTGCCCCACCCTCCACTGCTCTGGATCCCTGGGAGCCTTGGGGTGACTCCATCTGCAGGACACCCAGGAGGGAGTCCCCCTCCCCCTGCCATAGCCACATGATGCCACAGACCACGTGACAGTCTGGCTGAACCCTTGGCTGGCATGCGGCAGCAAGCAGGCGCCTGGAGAGATCTGGGAGGGGAGCCCTAGGTGAAGACACCCCAACCCTGCAGAAGAAGAGGGAGGGTGGTGCTGGGCCCTCTTACTCAGTTGAGGTCCCCTCTCTCATCAAACCGCTTTTCAGTGGGGCAGGGACTCTGTTTCTGAGCCCCTTGCCCTGGCTATACCCTATCTTCCCAGGGGCCTGAAGTCTTAGTGACTGCTCTGGTGTGAGCGGTGGGCGACGGAAGGCTGTTTGGCTGTGTACTGGGGGTGGCTCTGGGCCTTTTGCTGTGAACAGTCTTCTTCAGCCATAGCCCGGGTACACGGTGCCGTCCCTCCTGGACCTGAGCAGGGCCAAGTTGCCAGAACAGGTAGCCGCCGGCATCCTCGTCACCTTTACGGAGTGGGTATGTACACAGGCAGCAAGCAAGCTGCTGGCCAAGCTGACCACACTGGCAGGCAAGGGCAGACTCTCTTGGTTGCCCACTGGCCTGGATCTGGGCAGGGCACCCTGCCAGTCTCCCTTGCTAGGATCCTCATCCACCTAAGGATGGGGCTGCAGATGAACTTCAGCTTCTTTTGGGGAGAAGATAATACTTTTATTTTCATTAAAAACAAGATAAAATGTGCTCTTGGCCTTGGGCCCCCTGGCCTTGACAGGCGAGATAGTAATGGGGCCATGACTGCCTCCAATGAGATTTGGGCAGGACATGGGGGTAACCACCCCGCTTGGGGAACCCCAGCCTAGGAGGCAAGAAAGGTGGCCAGAGTCTGTGCCCAGGTCACATGGCTGCTCACTGTGATGGGAAGGAGCTGGGGGCACGTCGAGGGGCTGGGGCAGAGGTGCCAGAGCCTTGGAGCTGTTCTCACCACTGATGGTGGCAGCCACGTGCCAGGCAAGCTGAGGCTTCTTGTTACAGGGGTCAGTGTCCTGCAAAGGCCAGCCTGGGGCTCCCCGCCGGAAAAGAGAGCAGGAGCTGGAGGGGGCGGGACTCATGGGTGGACTGTGCTGAGTCAGGAAAAAACACTTGTGGCTGCCGCCACTTCTAAAACATAAGTAAGTCTGTTTCTTTAATTGTGTATGTGTGTTTATACTCCTCTTTATTAGTGGATAAATACTAGAAAATCATCTCTCGGAAGGTGTGGTCAGGGACAGGCCTAGCTTGCCCAGCCTACTGGGGGCGAGCCCTTCAGGGGGCCCTGGCCGGGTGTGCAGGGTGAGGCTGTCCCTCCAGGGCTCATACACCAGAGTGTAGCTCTCCGCCCTCTTGACAGTGAACTTGTAGGCACGGTTGGGCAACAGGTTTCGGATGTCAAAGGCGCAGGCGGCCACGGGGATGATGCCACACTGCATGCACTCCTGCTGTGTCCGTGGGTCCAGCAGCTTGTAGCGCAGCTCAAACTGCTCCGGCACAGCCTGCTGGATGGTGACAAACCAGCGCAGGCTGACCCAGTCCTGGTGGGCCACCGACTCCTTGCGGTCAAACATAACGGGCATCTTGGTGCTCAGCATGAGCCGGATGTGGGGAATCTTGGTGGCGCCAATGTCAGACACTAGGCGGTGCTTGACGTGTAGGCGCCCCGGCACCATCATGGCCAGGAAGCTGTCCATGACAGCCGACAGGTCCGCCAGGCGCTGCTCCACGAGCCCCCAGCCTGCCAGGAAGGGCCGAGGGTCTGGCGACTCGAGCAGGGCATCCAGCTCGGAGCGGCCATGGTCCAGCTGCTCCAGCAGGTCCCCAAGCAGCAGGAGCTGGATCTTGGTCTGGGCGGCGCCCACTTTCTTCATGCGCTGGAACTTCCAGGGGTCGATGAGCTGGAACATGGTGGTGGGCAGCACCAGTGGGTTCTGGTCGCCCAGAGCCAGGTGCTTGGGGAGGATCTCGATGTAGTAGGAGCACTTCTTGAGGAGCTCCATGCGGGCGTGGTGGCGCTTGAGCAGGTGGGGGCTCAGGTCTGAGGTCAGGAACTCTTGCAGAGCGTTGCGGCGCTCCACATAGGTTCGCCAAGCCTCGGGCTCCAGCAGCTGCCCATCTTCGGCCTCCTCCACCTCCTCCTGGTCCAGGAAGGACTGGGGACTGTCCAGCTTCATTTTGTCCAGGCCCAGGCCTGTCACCTGGAAGTTCATGGTCTAGGAGCAGGGGACAGAGGGCAGGGCGTGAACGGAATGCTCAGACTGGCCTCTGCAGCCCACCCGGGGCCCACTCAGGGCAGTGTTTGTGTGGTGTGACTTCAGTCCCACTGGCCCCCATGCTAGGCTCTCTGGCCTCCAGGGGTGGGGGTGGGAGCAGGAAGAGGCTCGTGGGGAGGGCTCATCTCTCTGGACAGAGGCTGCTTGGAGGACCAGGTGGGCAGGCTGCAGATCTGGATAAAAGTGGACATTGTAGGGCCGACACTCTACTGATGGTCTTTTGTGATGACACAGGGACAGGGGCATTGGGCCTGTGCTTTGGAAAGTCCAGCCACTGCCTAGCTGTGTAGCCCCATCTGGAATGGGTTACACCGCTCCCCTGGAGCTGTTGACAGGATTCAGAGTGATCCTGTCTGAGCATCACCAAACCCCAGCTGGGGAGCCCACTGTCCTGCAGACCGTCCACATCCCACTGCAGGTGCAGAGCAGAGGCCCAGGGCCAGCCCAGAAGGCAAGGTGGCCTCAGCCCTGAGGACCAGTCATGCCAGTTCCTTGTTATGGAGCCCTGCTGTATCTTGGGGCCTCAGGATGTTCCTGAGCCCATAAGAAAAGCCCCTGAACGGTCCCCCTGCTCACAGATGGGGTGCCTGAGCCCAGAACACTTGGTAGCTTGCTCTTAATCCAGGCTTTGAGCCCACTGTAGACCCCAGAATCTATCTCCTTCAGCACCCCTCCTCCACCCAGGTTTCCCTCTGTAGGAGGGTCCAGTGCGCCCCAGAGCTGGGCATAGCTGCGCTCCCAGGCCTGGCAGGTCCTGACTACAAGGCTGGGGCTCCTTGGAGAAAGGGGGTCAGCATTCCTGGCTGCTGTCCCAGGTCCCAGCCACCCCCAAGGACAGCGAGACAGACCCCGTGGTTTCACTGGGAGGTCTGAGGTTGTGCAGCACCCAGAAAGTTGGATGAGTTACAAACGGGAGCTGAGAGGCTGTGTGAAAGGCCCAAGGGGCAGAGTGAGGTTGGGACCCAAGTTGGTCTCCCTCCCCAGATGTCAGGACTTGACCTTCCTGGGACGGAGGCTGCAGACCCAACCCTGGGCACAGCAGCACCAGTGTCTGGGCTGAGGTGCAACAGACCAGGACCAGGAATGCTGGCCTGCGTCCTTCAGTGGCCCAGTAGCCCAAGGCTGGGACAGATTCAAGCCGCCTCTGGAGGGAGCTTTAGCTCCAGGTAGGGCTACAGGTCAGAGGTGCTTCCAGACGGCCCCAGTTTCTCCGTTGAAAAAGCCAGGAGGGGTTGCTGGTAAACTCAGGAAAGAAGCGGCCTGCCCTGGCCCTCTACCCAGACCTACACCCTCCTCTGCCTCCGGGACCCCCTACACTCCCCTGGCCTTGGGCCCACTTCCCCTCAACCGACCCCCACCCGCCTCCGCCTGCCCACCTCCGCCACACTCCCCTCGTCCTTCACCCCCCTCGCCCGCCTCTCGGCGCGCCCACTTGCCCTGCCTCCCGGAGCAGCGCTGCCTACTGTGCACGGAACCAGGGGCGCCTAACCTCCCACCGCGGCGTCCCGCGGGTTGCCATGGGGACCGCGGGTCTTTGTGACGCTCCGCCCAGAGGGCGGGGTGGGCAGAGAGCCTATAGTGTGGGGATGGGGCCCCCTCGACTCGGGAAGATTGCCAGGGCGCGTTCCCGGTCGCGACCCGGAAGCCTCCTGAAGTCAAGGGAGGGCCCTTACCTCCACCCCCTTGCAAGTACCAGCATAGGATGTCTGTCTCTAAATTCCCCTCCCCTGGCAAAGACTCCCTTCCCACGGTGCCCCTCCCCCACTCCTCCTGGTGACCTCACTCATGGGAGGCGGCTTTGCCGGGCTAAGCGCCCATCACCGTGTGGGGGGTGGGGGGGTGCCCTGGGCGCTTAGTCTGTAAGTTGTAGCTGTTGTTATGTCGTTATTTAGGGGTCTGAGAAGCAAGAGTTGAATTATTTGGAAAGGGGATGCTGTCTCAAAGTTGAGGGAGAGGCGGGGAGCTGGAAAGTGGAGAAGGGAATGAAAAGCAGTGAGAGAAAGACCGTCCACCCGTGCGGCCCACCCACAGAGAGTGTGAGGGACAGAGCAGTCTACCCTCCTCTTCTGGGTCAGGCAGATCCTCACCTCTGCCATCTCTGACTTCATCCGTTTTTGTTTTGTTTTGTTTTTAATTTCTCGTTCTCAGCTATTTTCTTAAAATTAAACTTTCAATTTTGAGATTCTGCTGCAAGAAATAACACAGAGATCCCAAGTATCCTCTGCCCGTTTCCTGAGGGGACCAACTTGCAGAACTGTCCTACAAGATCACACCACGAGAGTGACCTTGACCGTCAAAATGCAGACTGCCCCTTCTCCACAGGGACCTCCCCCCGGCTTCACCTTTCACAGCCCACGAGACCCCGCCCACCACGCCCCACCAAAACCCCACCCACAACGGCCCCACCCCTGAGGCCCCGCCCATCACGGCCCCACTTCGGGACCCCGCCCCATAGTCCCGCCCTGACGCCTGTCCCGGGATTGGGCCCGCCCCACCTTCACGAGACTTGGAGCAGTTGGGGACCAGTCCTGCCGGCGAGACAACCTAGAGGTCGACGAGAGCAACGGCTGTCGTGTGGCCGGCGCTGGAGGGCCACCCAGCGCTGCTCTGAGCACCGCAGGGAGCTGGTGGGGGCCTCTGGAGCGTCTGTCCCCCCCCAACCCCGCCCCAGCGCTTGCCGTCCCACCGCCCCTCCAGTGTCTCCCCGTCGGGGTCCCGGAGCTCCGCCGCTGCGCCCCCACCGCCCCCTGCAGAACCCGGCATGGAGCCCTTCCTCAGGAAGAGGCTGGCCTTCCTGTCCTTTTTCTGGGACAAGATCTGGCCGGCCGGGGCACCGCGGTTCCCAGACCCCGACGCTGACCTGGAGCTGGAGCCCGCCGCAGAGGAGCCCAGTACCGCGGAGCCTTGCAGCCCCCCGGCGCCCGTGCAGCTCTTCAGGGCGCTGTGCGACTTCACGGCGCGGCGCGCGGAGGAGCTGAGCGTCAGCCGCGGGGACAGGCTCCACGCCCTCAGGGAGGAGGGCGGCTGCATTCTGGCCCGCAAGCTCTCGGGCTGGCCCTGCACTGGCCTGGTGCCCATCACCTACGTGGCCAAGGTGGCCCCTGAGACGCTCTCAGACCAGCCGTGAGTACCACCTGCTCTAGGGAGTCAGTAATAAGTGCAGGGTAGTTTGAGGCCTGCACATCCAGCATCACTCCTCAGGCCCCGCCATCCAGAGGTGAGCAAGTTCTGCATGTGTGGTACCGGGATGGTGTGCAAGATGGGCGCCTGATTCCGCTAGGAGAGGAAGGGGCAGGGACTCTGGCGGCCGTGGTTAGGTGGGGCCGCGAGCCGGCTAGACGGTGTGTGCATACTGCACCTGCCACGCCTGCCTGCTGGCACACGGGGATTCAGACCTGGTGTCCAGCAGTGTTTGCTCAGTGGTCATTGTTTGGGGCAGGGGGCTGAGGACTAGGATGCAGTGAGGTGGTGAGGACATGGGTGAGCAGAGAGGCCGGCCGTTCTTGTGCTGTGAGGGGTGAGATAGTGACCTCAGTGTGGAAGGGGTGATAAGCTGGGTCAGACCTGTGCCTTTGTCCACCCCCTCACCTGTGCACATTCACCTGGCCTCCTCCTGCTCTGGGCCAGGCATGGGGCAGACACGGTCTTTGGGATTGCTCCCAAAGAGGTTCGTTTTCGGGGTGGGTACAGATGGGAGAGCCCACCCATTCCCCTGAGTGCCTGAGGCCCCTAGGGCCAGGGCAGTCCACAGGTGGGCAGTGGCTGGCATGGACCCTTGGCTGTTTGCATGCCAGTTGTGTGGTCATGGCAGGGAGCAGAGGCTGGGTACTTTCCCAGAAGGCTCCTCAGAGCAAACACTGCTGGACACCAGGTCTGAATCCCCGTGTGCCAGCAGGCAGGCGTGGCGGGTGCAGTATGCACACACCGTCCAGCATGCACACACTGTCCAGCCGGCTCGCGGCCCCACCTAACCACTCCCGCCAGAGTCCCTGCCCGTTCCTCTCCCTGACCTCTTGGCCCAGGCTCAGGGTCCTCAGGATACAGTGTGTGCTGGTGCCGGGCAGGCCCCCACCACGTGGCTATGGACAGAGTACATGGGCCTTTGACCCAAACCCTGGGCATGGCCCCTACCTGTCTTTCCTCTGAATGTCTTGGCCATTGTCATCCCTACCTGCTAGAAGGAGGGGGCGCCTGGGGAACCCTTGGGCAGAGGCACCTCTTCCCAGTCCTGGTGCCACAGAGGTGACATGCCGGCTGAGAAAGGCTAGAAACTGGCTGGTGAACAGGGCTAGCAAAGGGAGGCTGCCCAGACCTCGCCCTGACATGGGCCCCAGGTCCTGCACCCGGCTTGATCTTTGCAGACCAGCAGCAGGTCTCATGTCACTCAAGCTACCTTTGGCATCCTGGGGACCCCTGGGGCACCCACCATCTCCTGGAGATGTACATCTGGGGGAAAGCCTGAGTCACAGGAAGGTGCCTTCGGAGGGGACTCCAGCCCCACCCCCCAGCCATTCTGATGGGAAGGGGGCCCACAGTCCCTCCAGGTGGAGGACAGACCGAGTCAACAGCTCCTGGAGGTGGGCAGGGTCCGGGGGAGGGGAAGGGCTGCTTGGAGGAGTAGCTAATGACTATTTGTCTGGGCTGCAGATGAAAGGGCTGCCACACTTGCTGTGTCATTACCCTCAGACACCTGGCTGCCTGTCCCCTGGGCCAGCCAGGCAGGAGGAGACCCCTCAACTTTACAAGATGCTAGGACACCCCAGGCTTATCTCGCCCACTGCTCTGCAACCAGGGCCTAGAGTCCAAGAACATATCAGAAGTCTGGGTGTACATGGGGGTTCAGCCCTGCCCCCCAGGCCCTGATGTGGGTCCAGGGGCTGGGGATGTGGAAGCACTGCTGACCTGGGACTGTCCTCTGTAGCCCCTCCCCACATGAGAGTCTCTCCTGGGTAGAGGGTCCCCGAGGCAGGGGCTGGCTGCAGGAGGCCCTCGGTGGATGGAGCCCGCAGATGCCTGGGGCTGGGCCTCCTGCTTCCGAATCAGTGTGTCTCTGGCTTGCTGTCCACCCAGGGCCTGTCTAGGGGAACCACGTCCACAGGTCCCTGACCCTTCCCCAGATGTCCGCTGATTTTACCTCCTAACAAACCTCTGCCCCTCCCACCATCACCCTGCCCCACCCTGTCCTGCCTCAGCCTCAGCCCAGCCCCACTGCTCACTCCGGCCATGTTGTTTGCTAGCCCCCTCCCCATAGAGCCCCAGAGTAGGCACAGATGTCTATCTGTGCCAGGGTGGGCCTGTCTCTGCCCCTGTTCTTCCAGGCCCCATTCTCACCCCAGGCTCCAGCAGCAGCCCCTCCCAGGTTGTCTATCCGGTCCTTTGTTTGGGGGCCCCCACCTTGTGCCCAGTCCCCAAGGACTCCAGAGACTGGGCCCTGGGGCTGGGGCATGTGCAGACCCTGGACTGGGTCCCCAGTATCAGGCACCAGGTTCCTCTCTTTACCTCCTGCGTGGAGTGGGCATCTGGGGCCCGACCTATGGGAGTCATGAATGTCTCAGGGCTGGGCCAGTATGGAGACTGCTGTGTCCGCCCTTTGCAGCTGGTACTTCAGTGGCATCAGCCGAACCCAGGCCCAGCAGCTGCTCCTGTCTGCCCCCAACGCGCCGGGAGCCTTCCTCGTCCGGCCCAGTGAGAGCAGCCATGGGGACTTCTCACTGTCAGGTACCAGGGTGCCCTTGACCTCAGGGTGGTGGCTTCCCCAGGCAGTGCCAGCCCCCAGCCCACTTTGGGTCCAACAGTATGGGTCGCCTGGTTGAGATGGTGGGAGGGTCAGGGCTGCAGCCAAGATGGGGTCTCCATCTCTGTGCCCTCCCAGTCCGGGCCCAGACCAAAGTCTGCCACTACCGCATCTCCATGGCAGCCGACGGCAGCCTCTACCTGCAGAAGGACCGGCTCTTCCCCAGTCTGGATGAGCTGCTGGCATATTACAAGGCCAACTGGAAGCTGATCCAGAGCCCACTGCTGCAGCCCTGCACAGCCCAGGTGGGCCCATCCCTTCCCCTGCCGTGCATGCCCCAGGTGGGCCCATCGCCCCCTGCCCTGCCCGCCCCAGCTGTGCCTGTCCCCCCCTGCCCTGCCCACCCCAGGTGGGCCCATCCCCACCTGTTCCGCCAGGCTGCCCCTTGCCAGGCCTGTGACATTTCTCAGCACGTGTCCAGATGGCTTAGCCCAACCCTGGGTGAAGCTCCTGTGACTCCTCTGCACTCTGGCTGTGACCCTGCCCTGGTCGCAGGGTAGGGTCTGCTCTCACAGGGTCATCCCTATGGGATTCTCTTCTCTGAGGGAGGAGGGGAATGAGGCCTGTGAGATGCCCTCCCTCCCTGCCCAGCTCTGCCATGGAGCAACCAGGAGGGTGGGGGGGAGGCAAGTTGGGGAAGGCGTCCTGGATGGCACCCACAGCCGCCCCAGGCCAGCGTGGAGCCCGTGGGAAGAGATGCCTGTCGGGACGGCCACACCTGTGCTGGAGCCATGGTATCTGTGATGGTCCCAGTCAGGCAGTCCTGCCAGGGGCCGAGCAGCCATCTGGTTCCTCTGGTCTCTTAATGACAGCCTGGATGGGACGGTAATGAGTGTGGATGGATGCCTGCACCGGCAAAGGTGCCACTTAGGTCCGGAAGCACTTAGGGCTAGGCTTCCAGAGGTCAGCGCCTAGGCCCCTGGCCCTGAGCAGGGTCGGAGGCGAGTGTGTGCTGAGGCACAGGGGCAGAGAGCTGGAGGCCCGGGGCCCCAGGAGAAGCTGTGCACTCTGCCCAGGGAACCACAGGCAGAGGCCCTGAGTGCTCCCACCCCTGCAGAAGTCCCTTGAGCAGGATGAGTGGGAGCGGCCCCACTCGGAGTTCACCCTGCGGAGGAAGCTGGGCGAAGGCTACTTCGGGGAGGTGTGGGAAGGCCTGTGGCTGGGCTCCATGCCCGTGGCAGTCAAGGTCATCAGACCAGGTGGGTGGGACCCCCGACCCCAGGGTGGTAGCAGTGGGCGGCGGTGGTTATGGCAGGTCCTGGAATGCTGCCCTGTCCCGCAGGCGACGTGAAGCTCGCCGACCTGGCCCAGGAGATACAAACGCTCAAGAGCCTGCGGCATGAGCGCCTCATCCGGCTTCATGCGGTGTGCTCAGCGGGCGAGCCCGTGTACATCGTCACGGAGCTCATGCGCAAGGGCAGCCTGCAGGCTTTCCTTGGCAGTGAGTGTCGCGGTGGGGATGGGGATGCCCTCGCCCTTCCTGATGGTCCTCCAGGCCTTTTTACTGAATGCTGATTGTCCAAGGCCCAGATGGCCAGGGAGGGCTCTGGCCATGAGTGAGGTTGGGCGGGGTCTGGACACTGCAGTTCCAGGTGGGGCCCCTCTGGGTCACTAATTCTACACTAGGTCACTAGTTCTGGCATGGACCCCACCAGACCCCGGGTGCGCCCCTCCCCCACTTTGGTCTGTTTCTGTTCCTGGTTGGGAACCAGGGCCAGGCTGACACAGAACCACGACACAGTGCCCCCCTGCGGCCTTGGCAGGCAGTGCTGTCCTCACCCAACTTAAGCTGGGGACCCCGAGGCGCGGAGGGCAGTGACTAGGGCAGACGCCTGCCGCCTGACTGTCGGCCCTGCCTGCAGGCCCCGAAGGCCAGGCCCTGAGCCCGCCCTTCCTGCTGACCTTTGCCTGTCAGGTGGCCGAGGGCATGAGCTACCTGGAGGAGCAGCGCATCGTGCATAGGGACCTGGCTGCCAGGAACGTGCTCGTGGGCGACGACCTGGCCTGCAAGGTGGCCGACTTTGGCCTGGCCCGGCTGCTCAAGGTCAGCGTGGGCTCCGGCCACGGGCTGCTGGGCGACTCAGGGGCTCGGGGGGAGGCTGCCTCTCCACCCATTGCACCACTGGTCTCCCCTTTCCCAGGATGACGTCTACTCCCCGCGCAGCGGCTCCAAGATCCCCGTCAAGTGGACAGCGCCTGAGGCAGCCAGCTACTGCGTGTACTCACCCAAGTCCGACGTCTGGTCCTTCGGGGTCCTGCTCTACGAGGTCTTCACATATGGCCGGTGTCCCTACGAAGGTGGGCCTCCTGGCAGCACAAGGCAGGAGGCAAGGGTAGTCCAAGGAAGGAAGCATGGGAGCCAGCCTGGAGGAGGAGGCACCCCCTGCCCAGGGATCGCTGAGCCTGGAAGGGGTACCAGGCCTGGAGGCTGCCTGCTTGGCATGGTCTGCCCAGGGCTGGAGGTGAGCTCCAGGGTGACTCTTAGGCCAAGGGAGGAAGCACCTGCCCAGCCTCTCTTCTTGCCCCTCCCCAGGGATGAGCAACCACGAGACTCTACAGCAGATCGCACGGGGGTACCGGCTCCCGCGCCCGGCCGCCTGCCCAGCTGAGGTCTACGCGCTCATGCTGGGGTGCTGGAGGCGCTGCCCGAAAGAGCGGCCAGACTTCACCACACTGCGGGAGAAGCTGGGTGCCACGAGCAGGCGCCGCCGCCCCGCCCTCACATGACCCGGGTTCCTGCCCAGGGACCCCTCTCACGGGACAGTGTTTGCCAATAATACCTGCTGCCCAGAACTGGTGCCAGCCCACAGAGCCTCTGGCTGTGGACCTCACACCCTGACATGTGCTGACACACAAAGCTTGTGCACATGAGGCAGACACATGCGGACACCCACTCAGACAGGAGAGGGACTGGCATCCTCCAGCAGCATGACCGGTGTTCCCCAGAGAGGGAGGGTCTCAGCAGAGAAGCCCAGACAGAGCCCACATTCGCCCTGACCTCAGGGAGACACTGGGCAGAGAGGCCTCCTGCCCGTGCCTGCCTCATCGAGCCCCCTCCCACAGTCAGGAGCCTCAGTGGGTTGCTGTGGCTTTCTTGCAGCTGCCGGTGCTAGGGCTTTGGCAGGCCCAGGGCGCTGGCCCCACGTTGCACAGACTGGCATAGCCACTCCCTCTTGTGGGCCACCTGGGCCTGAGCCCTTAACCAGAACAGGACCTGGGGCTGATGGCTCAGCCCTCCATCTGGTGGATCGTGCCCAAGGAAGAGCTGGCCCTCACGTGCCCACCTCCACCCCAGGGCATCTTGGCGCCCACATCTGGGGATTCAGAGGCAGCACACCCCCTGGGCTGTGGGCAGGAACAGGATGGCGGGGGAGGCTGCAGAGGCCAGGTGAAGAGCCTTTCCCATGCCCCTGGGGCTGGAGCAGAGACAGAGAGAGAGAGAGGGGGTTGTCAGGCCACAGGAAGCTCAGACTGGTGACTAGGTGACTGCGTGACGCTCTGGGCGGTTCTCTGTGGGTGGGGCAAAGGTCAGGGAGGAATCATGCCTCAGAGCTGGGGTCCTGGGTGCTGGCTGACTGTGCGGGGTCGGGGGGTGGGTGCAGACATTGATGCTCTGGCGTCTGGGCACCTGGTGACCACTGGCCCTCCTGTGACAGGAAGCAGCCAGTTTCCAGGTGCAACTGCTGCCCTGGGGCTGATCTCAAGCACGGCTTCATCACAGGACGTGCGCTGTTGGCTTCACCTCACCCTGCCGGCTCCAGTCCCACGAGATGGACATGGACAGGGACTGGGCAGGTGGGGTCCACCCTCAGGGTTCCTGACTCTCATCCTGGGATCCCCAGGCTGGCAGCTGTGCTCCAGAGGCCTGTGGGACAGAAGGGGCAGAGGCATCACGGGGCGGGAAGCTGGGACCCTAGGGTGCAGATAAGTGACCCGCCCCAGGGGCTGCTCAGATGCTCAGAAAAACAGTTTGTGCAGGGTTGGAGAAATTGGGGCAGGGGACTTCCCAGAGGGGAGGGGAGGGGGCCCTGGGGAGGGTGAGGGACCCCTTGGGCAGAGAGGGGAAATGAGAATAGGCCACTTCGGGGCCCCAATCACCTTGGTTGTGGGTCAGAGCCTGAGACATGGTCCCCAGCATCCCCCCCACCGCCCCCCGCCAACCAGGCAGATGAGGGAGGGGGCAGGAGGGTTTGGTCTGAGCCTTTTGGGACACCAGGCAGCTGGGCCTCAACTCTGCCCTGGCCTTCAGCCCCTAACCCCTCTCTAACCTGTCCTGGGAGAGCTGGAGGGCCCGAGGGTGAGGGCTGGGCTCCTCTGGCTCAGGTGGTTCCCAGACCAAGAAGCCTGTGGGGCTCGGGCTCCAGCCGCGTTGAAGGACTCACCCTCTTCGTTTCCTGGGGTGTGTGGGAACTGGGGCTGGCAGGCGTCCTGGGCGGGGAGGAGCATGCTGGGTGGGGTGATGGGAAAGGCAGGTGTGCGTGGGGGTAACTGGCGCTTCCTGGGGGTGCATCATCAGCACAAGCTAAACAGGTTTGACGCTGATGCCCTAGTGAGGGCCCGGGCCTCAGCCTCAGATTCCTCCCATTTGCTGGTGTGATGGGCAGAACTGGAGGCCCTCTGGACACGGCTCAGGGGCGGGGCCCAAGGCCAAGGGGGTCAGAGAGTTCTGGCCAACGGTGAGGGGGTAGGTGTGCAGGGGTGGGGGCTTTGGAACTTCTCACCGCCCAGCCGTCTGTCCGTCCCCTCTGGGTCCTCCTTGGTCAGAACCAAGCAGGCTTGTTCTTGATCTCAGAGAGGCGGATGGTGCCTAGTCTCTTCTCAATAAAAGGGAAAATGCCCACAAGCAGGATGAGTGTGTGAGTCCCTGCTCATTGTCCTCACAGCCCTCCCATTGGACAGAGTCCCTGGCACCCCAGCCTCCGGCTGGGGAGGAGGTGCCTGGGCCTCAGGGGAGCTCCTCCGGGGGCGGGCAGAGAAGCAGCCCTGGGCTTTTGGTGAGGACCCTGCTGGGAACTGGCTGTCCTGGGATCTGGGCTCAGCCACAACAGTCCGGGGGGGTTGGGGGAGGGCATGCCTTGTCCTGCCCCTCCAGCTCCAAGTCCCACGCCTCCTGCCTGATCAGTGACTCCCCTCTCCCCTCTCCTGGCGCTTAGGTCTGGCCATGTGGCCAGTGGCACCTGTGACCACTTGGTGGGCAGCTTTCTCGGCAGGTGTTAACTGATCAGTTAGTGCCCAGACTGACCTGGCCCGGGGGTGGCCCTCAGGGTGGAGCCTAGGGTGCCTGAGAAGGCCTGAGAGGGGTTGTCCCTGGTGGCACAGGTGTGGCTGGCACGGCTGCCTCATTACAGGGAAATGGGTGGTGGCTCAGTGGGGCAGGGACGGACTGCTGGGGACAGCCCTGCCCACATGCTGCTCCCAGCTGGACCGGAGAAGGTGGCAAGGCCAGACAGCCCAGTTTTGCTGCTGCACCAGCCATGGGGTCCGAGGGCCAGGTTCCCCTGGGCCCCAGGTACATGGGCCTCTGGGACTTTGAGGCTCGGACTGCTGAGGAGCTGAGCTTCCAGGCAGGGGACCTCTTCTACGTGGCCAGAAAGGAGGAGGAGTGGTGGTGGGCCGTGAGGCTGGATGGGGCAGGCCGGGCCCTGGCTGAGGGCTACGTGCCCTACAACTACCTGGCTGAGAAGGAGACTGTAGAGTCGGAGCCGTGAGTGTCCCTGTGGCCCTGGTGGGTCACTCCAAGGCACCCCCATCCCTGGGCTATGCAGCCCCATATGAGCTTGGGACAGGGGTGTGTGGGGACAGAGCTCTGTGCCTCTGTGGCTGGGCTCTGGGTGTAGGCAGGCGCCCTGGGCTGCCATAGACTGGGAACCCATGGTTCCATCTCCCTACCCCTGTCCCCCTGCGAGGCCAGGCCTACCATCCTGGTCTTGGGATCCCTGGCTGGGCATCTGTGTGTGACTTCTGGGGAGGGGGTCCTGAGGCTATGGCCCCTCCCTGGGCTTCCCCATGGTCAGTGCACAGTGTTGGGCCCAGAGAGGGCAGAGTCTGGGCCTTCTGGGGAGTGAAGCTTTCCTCCCCTTCCAAATACCCAAAACCAGACATGTGGCCTCATCAGAGGGAGTGGGAGTTGCGACAGGCCAGCTGGGGTGTGGGCCACAGACATGCTTCCTATGCCAGCATGACTGCCTGTCACTGGCAAGGTAGCTCCAGGAAGTGACGACAGTCCTGAGGGGCTGCCCAGGAATCTTGGGCCACAGGAGCAGCCTGGCCTGGGCATGCTCACACGACCCAAGGAGGTTCTATGAACTCTGGGTAGGGAGTCCCTGTGTGCCTATGTGCCCCACTGATGGAGTGCCTACTGTGTCCTCCTGGAGGGACACAGCACACACTGGATGGCCTCAGGCAGGGTCAGCATGGCCAGGGCAAAGGCCCTGAGTCCTTGGGAACACAGCACATTTGAGAAGTGGAAGGAGGCAAGGAGGTGGGGTTGGGAGCAAAGGGAGAGACTCCAGAGGTGCTGGGCAGGTAGGTGCGAATGGGCTGTGAACCCCGCAGGGCTCAGTGCGGGCCAGTGGTCCTCTGTGCGGGTGCTTACGTTTCAACAGGGCCTGGGGAGTCGAGGGTGCAAAGGGCAGAGTGGCTGGCAGCAGAGGTTCCCTGGGGAGTCCCACTGGCCCCACCCTGCCCTCCAGAGTCCAGGCTGGTCCCTGCCCTGTCGCTGGGAGTCGGGGTGTGAGAATGGGTGTGTGCTGGTGCATGTGAATCCTCAGGTCCCAGGGCTTTTGAGCACCGTGTGTCTGTGGCCCCAGGGGGAGAAGGTGCCACAGGGTCACAGGACAGTGTAGCCCAGGAACTTCCCTCGTGGTCCAGTGTTTAAGATGCCGCACTGCCATTGTAGGAGTGTGGGTTCCATCCCTGGTTGGGGAACTAAGATCCCACATCCTGCATGTTGTCTGGCAAGGCCAAAACAAAACAACAACAACAACACAAAAAACCCAAACAAGATGAGTCCAAGTGCGTGGCTGCAGAGTCACATCTGAAGTTGGGGATGGGTCGCTGCACCCACAGGATGGGGGGCTCTATCCCCACAGACATGGGATGCCCCAGGCAGAGTGGTGGGGGGCCTTTCCCACTTCTGGATCTCCAGGCCTTTCCTGGTATCCAGAATTGACCACTTGGGACATTTGGGGTTGGCAATGGGCAAAGAAGGGTGCTCTGGGTCAGTGAGTGTCAGAGGGCACCTGTGGGTTTGGGTTGGGACACAAGGAGGCAGAGGGTCAGATCAGGTGGGGCTGGGACTCAAGGTAGGGGCCGAGACTTAAGGCGGGGGCACTGGGGGGATCTGCTCTGCTCAGAGTGCCCCCATCCCGCAGGTGGTTCTTCGGCCGAATCTCTCGTTCGGAAGCTCTGCACCGACTGCAGGCCATGGGCAATGAGCAGGGGTCCTTCCTGATCCGCATCAGCGAGAAGCCAGGCGCCGATTACGTCCTCTCGGGTACCCACTTCCTGCCCTCCCCATTTCACAGCCCCCCCACCCACCCCCGGGCCTGACTTCCAGACTTCTGGTCCCTAAACCCTTCGTGCATGTAGAGTTCAGCCCCTCTGGCCTATCCTCTCCCCTGTGCTGGGACGTCTAGACCTTGCCCTGGGAGCTCTGACCCTTGGTGGGCGAGGGCCCCAAGGTCTGGGCCCCTGTCCCGAGGTCCTGCTGGGTCCTTACTTTCCCCGTTGGGGGCCCCTCTTGGCACCTGTTCATGAGTGCCCCTCTCTGTCCAGTGCGGGACCAGCAGACCGTGCGCCACTACAAGATCTGGTGGCGGGCCGGCCGGCTGCACCTCAACGAGGCTGTGTCCTTCCCTGGCCTGTCTGAGCTTGTGGATCACCACAAGGTCCAGAGCCTATCCCACGGCCTGCGGCTGACCTCGCCCTGCCGGAAGGTAGGGGCCCCTGACCCCCATGCCAGACCCTGGCCTCCCCACTGCCCCTTACAGGGATACGAACCCTCCAGTGGAGATGGGTGTGGGTCCTTGCTCAACTGCCCAGGCAGCCTTGGGGACACTGTCTGGGGACTCTGGCACCCGGGCAGCTGTGGTTGTACAGAGCAGGGCATGGGGGGAGGGTGGGCACTCTCACCCCTGGGCCAGCAAGAGGTCAGCTGAGTTCCTGCCATGTCCTGAGTCTCTCCGGCCATATGCCCTGGCCGGCAGCCAGACAGGACTTTTGTCTGAATGGCAATCAGGCCAGTGTCACTGGTTCAGAGCAGATGGAGGGTGGTTTTTGTCTGCTGGACACAGAAGAGGTCAGCCTGGCTGGGGGCAGCCTCTGTGAGCCCGGCTATATGCTGGACACCAGGACCCTCCCAAGCAGGACGTGGCTGAGGCTGACTTCATGTGGACGGGTGCCCCCGCCCATGTCCCTGCAGCACGAGCCAGAGCCCCTGCCCCACTGTGATGACTGGGAGAGGCCACGGGAGGAGTTCACACTCTGCAGGAAGCTGGGCTCCGGCTACTTCGGGGAGGTCTTTGAAGGGCTCTGGAAGGACAAGGTCCGAGTGGCCATCAAGGTGATCGCCCGAGGTCAGTGGGCCCCAGGCCAGAGACTTCTGCCTCGCTTGTGGGGGTCGGCTGGCCCAGCAGCCTTGGGTCCCGACGCCTCGCCCACCATTCAGCACCCTAACCTGGACCATGTGTGGCACCCAGTGCAGCGTCTGGGTGGCTTTCTCCTTTCATGCTGCTACCCAAGTGCACTTATCCTGACAGGAAATTTTAAATTCTCAATGTAAATGGAAGAAAAGCCCTTAGAATAAGTAATCACCAGAAATCTGAAAAGTTTCATCTAGACTCTTCTTAGATGAACCACCCACTTCAGGAACCAGGGACCCAGGGCTGCAAGCGAGCACATTTAGAGGGAGTTCTAGCTCCACATCAGATTGGGCAGGGGTAAACCCCATGGGGTATCTGTGGTGCCTGGGGTATGGGGAGAGCTGCTGGTGGGCATAGTGGACCCCCCACGTGAAGAGTGGGGATGAGGCTGTGTCTGACCTGGCATCTTGGCCTGGGAGATGGGGTATCCGGAAGGGTGCCCACATTTCCTGAGCTGCTGCTGGTACGGCTGGGTGGAGGGGCAGGCAGAGGGCCCCCAGCTTCTCCAGAGGCCACACCCAGCGAGGCTGCCCACCCCCACAGCCGACCTTCTGCACCAGCACACGTTCCAGTCGGAGATCCAGGCCATGAAGAAGCTGCGGCACAAGCACATCCTGGCCCTGTACGCAGTGGCGTCCGCGGGGGACCCGGTGTACATTGTCACGGAGCTCATGCCCAAGGGGAGCCTGCTGGAGCTGCTGAGGGGTGAGTAGGGGCACCAGAGTGACTTGTGCCAGCTGGAGGGAACGGGAGACGTGCACAGATGTGTACCCCACACCACGCACAGGACAGCCTGGGGTTCTGGGGGCTTCCTCAGCACTTTTCTGCTTACAAAAGGATTTAAAATATCTTGTGATGAATGTACCACTTGTTCATTGTAGGAATTTGAGAAAATACAGATAGGATCAAAGACAAGAAAAGCCCCCCATCACTCCTGCACTCACAGTGAAGTGAGGCCTCGTTAGTCAAAGGCTTGGTGTGGCTGCAAACCCTTCCTGCTACTGGGACACACAGCCTAGTCTCACTGCTGTCCTCTCTTCCTGGAAGACACTGTCGCTTCTTCTGGTGTTTGTGAACATGCTTACACAGCCACACAACTGCACACACTCACATGCCGTGTATCTCACTGACGCACAGACCTCATCATCTCTAACAAGAGCCATCACTTAACACCCATAGCAGACAACCACAGCCAGTGAGTGGAGGCGCCACTGTGTGCAGACGTGGCCTGACTGCAGAGATGCTGCAAAAGGAAGAAGTGTGCATGCAGGATAAACTACACCCAGTATGCATGTGTGTGCATCGGGGGGTCTACTTTAATACAGCAACATTGGGAATACTTTACAGTTGATCATTGCAAGCAGTTTCCCATATCATTAAATGTTCATCAGAAATGAAATCCTGATAAGTCTGTGGGCCACCACGTGGATGTGCCATGTCCACTTAGGTGCCTGTTGTTGAAATCTTCTGAGGTTTTCATGTAAATAATGCTGGGCCAAACATCTGTGTACATATGTCTGAGTTCTTACTGCTTCAGTGTGGATTCCCAGAAGGAAATTCCAAAGGGTTATGTGCTGACTGTATCAGCCTCTACAAGGCCTGCAGTGGCTCCACAGTTCCAATTTAAAATCAGGCCATCTGCCCTTTGCCCCAGCCCCTCCCCTGAGCATGCGAGTCTGCAGAGAGGACTTGGCCCTGGCTGGTCCTGTTCACCCACGCCTCCCCTGGCCTCTGCAGACTCCGACGAGAAAGCCCTGCCCGTTTCGGAGCTGATGGACATTGCAGCACAGGTGGCTGAGGGCATGTGCTACCTGGAATCGCAGAACTACATCCACCGGGACCTGGCTGCCAGGAACATCCTCGTGGGGGAAAACAACATCTGCAAAGTCGGGGACTTCGGGCTGGCCAGGCTCATCAAGGTAGGGGCGGAGCAGGGTGGAGAGCTGAGGGGGCAGGGCACGGGCAGTGAGGGCACGGGTCACTGGAAGTTCCTGTGGCCTTCACGTTTTCAGGTGAGATATGGGCTATGGAGCCCAAGCTGTCCCTCAACAGGGTTAGGAGGCTCCTGGGAGGGCAGTGCAGGCCCTTGGACAAGTCTAGGAGGACAGCTCTGTGCCCAGAAGCTGCGAACACGGAAGTCCCTGCTGAGCGGGTGGGTGGCAACGGCAGGACAGGGCGCACAGGCAAGCAGGGTGTGGGGGAGGCACCTGGCCCAGCAGGCTGGCAACATAAGCACTTCTAGGACTCCCATTAACACACTGAGAAGTTGAGGGGATTCCTTTAGTCATGACACCCAGAGCTAAGTGTCAGCCATTCCTGACTGCTCCTCAAGCAGACCCTGCATTCCCCTAGCTTGGCTGCTAACCTGCTGCCCCCGCCCAAGTCTTCTTGAAGCTCACTCGAAGCTCACTTTCAGGGATTCTCTGCCCCTTGTTCTGGGAGGCTTTCCTCTGGGTTCTGCGACTGGTTTTCCAGGGCATGGCCTGTGGGTATCCAGGCACGGTCTGCCAGCTCAGCTCCCAGGAAGCCATGACATGGTGTGGGTCCTGACCGCACAGTTGCCCACCACGTGCCAGGCTCCCCTGGCCTGTCCCTGCTGCAGGGGTGGCCCCCAGGGGTGGCTAACCCAGCATGTGTCTGATTGCAGGAGGACATCTATCTCTCCTATGACCACAACATCCCTTACAAGTGGACTGCCCCAGAGGCGCTCTCCCGAGGGCATTACTCCATCAAGTCTGACATCTGGTCCTTTGGGGTTCTCCTCCATGAGATTTTCAGCAGGGGTCAGATGCCCTATCCAGGTACTGGGCCCCAGCATTGCAGACTGTCAGCAGGGAAGTGGGGGGCTGCCTCCTGGTCACACCCCCCTGCACCACTCACTGGGTATCTTCCAGGGCCACCAGTCAGAAGAGGGCGGTAGGAGTACCAGGGGTGCTGAGGGTACTGGCCTCCTGCCTCCAGAGCGTCCTTGTACCACCCACCGCAGGCATGTCCAACCACGAGGCCTTCCTGAGGGTGGAGAGCGGCTACCGCATGCCCCGCCCCCCAGAGTGCCCGCCCACCACACACAAGCTGATGCTCTCCTGCTGGCACAAGGACCCTGAGCAGAGACCCTACTTCAAAGGGCTGTGGGAGAAGCTCTCCAGCTTAACAAGGTACGAGAACCCGCTCTGAGCTCACAGCCTCCCTGCAGTTGCCCAGAGGCCAGGCCACCCCTCATGAGTCAGGCAAGGCCTGAGGGACCTCAGATCATGGCTGTGGACCACCCCGATTCACTGAGGATTTGCTGAAGGTACGGACCACTCCCAGAACCAGCTGGACACTCCTGGGAAGGGGCTCTGGCAGACCTGGGCCTACGCCTTCCCCAGTGCAGCCTGGAGCTGGGGTTATCCCTTTCCCTGATGCCAGTACCTGCAAAGTGCCAGGCACCCCACAGCCAACGTCTACCCTGGAGGCTCCAGGAGCAAGATCACCCCTCTTTCCTCAGAATGGACCTGTCCCTGGTCCTGACTTGAAGCCCACCAACTAGCAGGACCAGGGTCAAGCCTCCCTGGCCGTGTGGTGGGGACCTAGGCTTTGGCTGCACCCCCTCTGCCCCCTGGCCCTGCCTGAGACTCGGACTTGTGGGGGCATGATCCCCCAGTCCTCTGCAGAGATAGACACTGACACCTGCTCCCCAGGGCCAGTGCTATTCCTGTCCACCTGCCCTGGCAAACACCTGCCCTGGGGTGTCTGGGGGCCTCATCTGGACACTGTGGCCAGGACTGGGTGGGGGTCAAGCTAATCCTTGTGGTGGACCCTCCCGACTCAGCCTTAGCACTGACCACCACCCTTCCGTGGGACCACAGGAGAGCCTGTCCCCGAGCCTGCAACGTGCCTGGACACACAGAGGGCAGGCAGGACAGATGGTGTAGGCTTTGGGGGCTACTAGCCACCCAAATGCCTCAGGATGGACTCATGTGACTTAGAATGGAGTTGGGGAGGGGTGGCCAGAGGAGGATGGGCCCCTCCAGCACAGCCTGGCCCTTGAAGCAGGGGAGGCCACCCCTCTAAGCTTGACTTCACACCAAAGCTCCGTCCACTGCCTCACTGAACTGCCCTCTCCTGACCCCAACCCCCAGTCAAACTCTGCTGGCCACTGAATGTGGACACCACCAGCTCACCCCCTCAGGCCGGTCCCAGGGGGCTGGCAGAGGATGAGGACCTCTCCCCCGCAATACCACATAGGCCTCCTGAGTCAGACTCTGCCCAAAGCTGGGCTTCCCTGGTGAGAGGGACCCACAGGAGCCGCCCACACTTGCTTCCCCTCTGCCTCAGTGGGATGCCAGGGGCCTCAGATCCACTCTGGGGATTGGGGGCCCTGTCCAGAGTGTGTCCTACAAGAGGAGAGAGGAGGCAACATCCTTAACAGAAGACATGTGGGAGAAAAGAGGGCAAGCAAGTTTGAGGACTGCCTCCTCAAGGTCCTCCAGGGGGCACTGGCATCCTTCTGACCCCAAGGTAGAGACTCGCGGGCCTCCTATAGCAGCAGCAAGAGGGGCCAAGGGTGGAATGACCTCAGCAGCTGCCTTGGAAGCTTCCGCTCTGATTCTTGGACTGCCTGCTCTCCCTGATTTCCCGAAATAGCCAGGCACCCCACCCCTTCTCAGATGCAAGTCTCCACACTCACTGGAGCTGTCTGCCCACTGAACCTGGGCCAGACCTCAGAGGCGGCCCCTAGGAGGGGTTCCAGGAAGGCCCAGGGAGCATGGCCAGCTCTCTCATGCCTGGGAATGAGAAGGCTGAGGGGTTAGTGACTTTTCCCTCGGGGGTGGGGGAGCACACAGGTCTCTCTCTCTCTCACACACACACACACACCAGGCTGCTCACTCCTGGAGTTTATTGTCCACTTGGTGCATTGGTGCAAGGCACAGGGTCATGGGGTGTGAGGAAGGGGCGTTCGTGTGGCTTGGATAGCAGAGAGTGGGATTCTCTCAACTTCCTTTTTGGTGTTTTGCTGTTTTGATATTAAAAAGTGAACTGCTTCCCTTGACTGTAGCCTGCTTGGTCTTGGGGAGAGGAGGGAAAGGGAGGGTACAGGGCAGGGGGAGGAAGAGGGCTCTGATGAGCCTAGCGCCTTGAAAGGAAGCCTGGCAGCTGGTGGTGGTCACTCAGGACGGGGGCCTGCAGTTGGTTTTGCCAGGCTGGCCGCTGGGCTGCTGCTTCCCCACAGCTTTCTGAGCCAGGTCACATGTGATCGTGCTGGTGGAGGCCTGGGCAGACTCCGAGCTGGGGGAGAGCAGGAAGTCAGAAGCTGTTTCCACTTGCCCCCGACCCTCCCCCCACACTGGTCCCCAGAAAGGCACACTCACTGCTCTGGGGACTCCAGCACTGTGGCCATGAACGGGAGAGTGGACTTCCCGAAGAAGAAGCTAGCCCACCAGTGTCCCGGGTCTGCTTTGGGGAGACCTGAGAGAAGCAAGGCAAAGTCAAGGTCCTGCTGTCACTCCCTGGGCATAGACCTGGGAACAGAGGGGTCACCGCACTCACCCGGGTGGTGGGGGATGGCTTCCCCGGGGTACTCGGCACTTCCGCAGGAGCTGTTACTGGAAGTGGAGCCCAGGCGGCCTGGAGAGAAGAGGCCCGCTCAGCTCCACGGGGCACCGGGCCTCAAGTCCACCGGGCCTCAAGTCCACCCGGCCAAGCACTGGCTTCACGGGCAGCGCAGGCCGGTGTTAAGGGTCCTTAGCAATTCACTCCCCACCCGATACAGGTTCTCAAGCAACTGGAGCTGACCCCATAAGCTCTAGGCGGGGGAGCTCTGGACGGACTGGGGCGCGGGCAAGGGGCTGACTTACGCCGGTAGTAGTCGTGGGTGGCCACGAGCGAGCCGCTGGAGGGGATGGCTGCCATGCTTTTGCTTGCGGGCTGGTGGAAACCTGCGCACGCGGGGGTCGGGGAGCCCCTTCGGTCACTGCTGCCTCCGCAGAAGGGCGCTCCCCACCCGGGCTGAGTCGACCCGTTCGGACCCCAGGGTCAGGTCAGCCCCGTGGGCTTCCGGGAGGGGCGGAGGCCGGGTTTGTTTACCAAGTCGAGGCGGGGATCCGGAACTCTCGGCCCGCCCTCTCCGCGCGGGCGGCTCCAACCAGCCCGAACCGGCCGCGAGGGACAACAAAGGCGCTTTGTGCGCTGGGCCGCCGGCCTGGGGCTCCGGGAAGCGGCCCTACCTGTGGCCGACGCGCCCCTAGCTCCGTGCCCCGGGTCCTATCCGTCGCCCCCTGCCCACCCCGCGCCCTTCCGACTTCCCGGTCGCCCGGCGGTCAGCCCCGCCAGCCGTCGCGCACCGGCCGCCCCCTGCCGCCCATTCGGGCCGCTCGACTTCATCCACGCGCCGCCCGGGCCCCACCTCGGCGGCGACCCCTCGAGGGCCTTGGCGTGAGATCACGGACGGTGGGCACGGGGGCGCTAGGCCACAGAGCCCATCTGCATAAGAAAAAGCGGGAGGCCACTCCACAAACTAGACGCGAGGGCACGCACGCGCGAACGCGTCCCCCTTATAAGGCTGTACGGCCCCGCTCTCGGCCCCGCCCCAGCCCCGGCGAGACCCCGCCCCGCTCTCGGCCCCGCCCCAGCCCGGCGAGACTCCGCCCCAATATCGGCCCCGCCCCAGCTAGGCTCCGGTCCCGCCCCAGCTGGGCTCCGGTCCCGCCCCGCCTAATTGGCTGCGAGGCCAACTAGGCCCCGCCCCAACCTCAGCTTGGCCCCACCCCGCCCCGCCCCCGTGGCGTGGCCCTCGCTCGTCCGGCCAGGAAGAAGTCCAGCCCTGTTGTCTGTCTGACTTGGAGTGCCGGGCAGCGCATCCTAGCCTGGTGTGGGCTTGAGGTGGTTAAATAACCGCCGCCCCAGCCTGAAAACAGGCCCTGTCTCTCTCCCACCTCCCATCCCCGCTTCCTGGGCTCTGGCCATCATTTGGGACCCAGGCCTCCTGCTAGTCCAGCCTGTTTGCACCTTTCCAGCTTATCGGAGGCAGGCGTGCTGGACGGTGGCCCCTGCACTTCCAGTCTGTTTTTGCTGCTGTCCACAGCCCAGGGCTGAACCCCTGTCGTGCCCCCGCAGTGCCTGTCTGCTCTGGCCTTGGCTCAGAATGGGGCCCCCCCCCCTCACCCTGGACAGATAAGAGGGTGTTGGCTAGTGCATGCCCAGCCCTCAACCAGATGTGGGCCCCAACTGGTGCATGCCCTCCCCCAGCTGTCGGCCTGGTGGTACCCAGAACGAGCTGTGTGCCAGGGCCTTCCAGCCCTTTAGCGACTTCATTGTGGATGGGAAGCTGGGGAGCCCACCCATGTTCACTGCACAGCGCTAAGGGCTCCAGAACCAATTCTGCGTTCCCAGCTCCAGCCTGCATCCAGCTGGTTGGCAAGCCTGGGTTGGGGAGGAGAGTGGAAAGTAGGGCAGACAGATGGGGGTGCTTATGTCAGTGGGGGTGAGTAGAGAGCTCTGTTTGGGGATGTCTCCAGTAGCTGTGAGGTCCCTAGTTTGGGCAGCCCCAGCATGTTCCCTGTGTAGTCTGGGCCACACCCTGGCTCTGCAACCAGGAGGAGGACTTTCTTTCCAGTGTGGAAAGTAGCCTTCTCCCCCACCCTCAGCCTCCTCCAGGCCCCAGGGCCCAACTGCCCTTGAAGGGGAAGCCTCCCTGTTCTCCTCCTGGCTCTTTGGTGCTAGCCCTGGCTTGACAGTCTAGTCCTGTGGGCTGGGAAAGAGACAGGTGCCCTGACTGGACCTTGGGCCATTCTGTCCACCTGGCACTCTGGTGGGCTGAGCACCTGCTGTGAGTATATGGCTTGCCTGGGCACAAGGATTGGTGATGAATGAGGCAGGTGCCCCTTCCAGCAGAGGGGCCAGTTAAGAGAGAGTAGCCACACTAGGTGCTGGAGGGGGAACAGGAGAGAGGGTGTCAGGCTTAAGCTGGGGGCTGAGCAAGGAGGAGGTGAGGTGGGGCCCAGAGCTCAGAGCTGCTGGGCAAGAGGAGGGGGCCCTCTGGGCCTGGACAGGGTTCCATGGCAAGACCTGCAATGGGAGTGGCAGCCAGGCATGCCTACTGCTCACTGAAGGATCATTGATAAGGTCAGTGCAGTTGGTACCAAGAGGGTGGAATGTTCGGGCAAGACCCAGGCTTGTCTCGCTTACCTTCCCAGGCCACCTTTCAGCAGCCCACTGGCCAGCCTACCCCCATCCACCCCAGTCTCAACCTCACCAATGATTTTAAGAGTGGATAATCTGAAAAAAGGGTAGTTTTTTTTTTTTTTTTAAGTGATAGTGTAAAGGCTGCATTTACTAAGCCAGGAAGGTAGAGGTTCTGCCAGTTGCTCCCCATAGCTGGCCTCAGGGCACCTGAGTGGATGGTGGCATGTCCTGTTTAGAGTGGAGAAAGGGGTAGGCCTTTTGGCCTCCATCTGGTCTAACCCCTCCATCTGGTGTGAAGGGGTCTCAGCCACTGGGCCCTGCCCCTTCCCTGGACTCCCGCATCCCTGTAGTCAGCGTCCAAATGTGTGGGCATCTCGTGGGTGCCTGTCGCTCGTGCCTCCAACAGGACCGGGGTTCCAGGGACTAGAGCTCAAGAGGCCAGCCTGAGGGGCCCGCCCAGGACCATGGACAGCTCATGTGATCAGGAAGTGGGGCTAAGATTTGGCAAGGTGCCTGCTCTGGATCCTGGGCCTGCTGGTTACTCAGGAGGGGGCACAGCTGGGAAACTGAGGGCTGCTGCCATTCCTGGGGACCCGGGAGGCACACAGAGTACCCCTCGGGGAGAGGAGCAGCAGTGTGAGGAGTGGAACCCCTGAGGCAGACCCATTCCATGGTGGGGTCTGAGCAGAGAGAGCTTAGGGGCAGAGGGCCACCAGGGCTTCTGCTGGGAGGTGCTCAGATCTGGAGGCTGGTGCTGACCTTGCTGCTGTGGCTTCTACCACCCAGAGCTCATGGATAACCCACATGTCCACCGGGGGCGGTGAGTGGGAGACCCTGCCCTCTCCAGGCTCAGTCCCCTGAAGCTGAGACAGTGCTGCCTTAGCACCAGTGCAGGGAGATGAAGAGGCCCTGGAGCCAGAGGGAGCCCTGATGCACTGGGCTGTGGGTGTATGTGTGTGCTAAGTTGCTACAGTCATGTCTGACTCTTTGCGACCCTATGAACTGTGGTCCACCAGGCTCCTCTGTCCATGGGATTCTCGAGCAAGAACGCTAGAGTGGGTTGCCATTTCCCTCTCCAGGGGATCTTCCCTACTCAGGATTGAACCTGCATCTCTTATGTCTCCAGCATTGGCAGGCAGGTTTTTTACCACTAGTGCCACCTGGGAAGCCCAGCCTTGTGGGGATGGGGAGGTTGAAGTTAAGTCCTGCCTCCTGGTGGGGAGCAGAGGATAAGATGTCCCAGCGAGTCCGCGGGGGTGGATGAGCATGTGGCACTTTAGTCACTGCAGGCAGGCCTCATAGCCTTCCAGTCCTGCCCCTGGGACCTCAGCAGCCTCTCCTCCTCGGGGATCCCAAACAGTGCCAGGCCCCTGGGATGGCCCTAATGCAGCCACATGCCCATCTGTTCCCTGAGGGATCCAGACCCCTGCATCCCTGGGGCTCCCTGGACCTGGATCAGGCCTGGGCAGCTGGGTAGGAGGGCTAGGGAAGAAGGGAAGATGTGCAGGGGTGGTGGGGTCCTGAAACCCCTCCTCCTGGCCTCAAGAAACCATGGGGCCCCCACATCCAAACAGAGCTCAGCTCCCAGGGTGACGGGAAGCTTCAGATCCTCAAGGGAGAGACTGGGAGGAATTCTCAGGCTGCCCTCTTTCCAGGTCAGGGCTGAGACCCCCCAGAGGCTGTTGCTCCTCCAGAGCTCAGTGGTCCTCAACTCGGCTCCATTCTCTCCTCCCCTGGACCCTGGCTCCAGCCAGCAGGGCTCTGCTCAGTCTGATCAGGCCATATGACACCCCTCACTGGTCAGAGCCTTTGAGCCTCTACCTGGCTGAGGTCAAGGCCAGCAATGTCCTGGGGTCACCTTTGGCAGCCCAGATCTAGGAACCTGGGCTGGCAGGGCACTCGGCTGTGACTTGCTGTGGCTGGTTCCTGTTTGGGACTCCCTCCTGTAGGAGTGTCTTGGGAGCAGCTGCTGAGACAGAAGGTGGGATCAAGATGTGTGTTGGTGACCAGCACCCCGGGAGGGAGCTGAGGGATGCAGGACTGGGTGAGGGGTGATGTCAGCTCAGGTGGTTGGCCCAGATGGGCTGCAATGGGGCCCATCAGGAGTCCTGGAGTGAGGAGAGATCATTAGGGTTGAACTGCATTGAGCCCCAGGAAGCCAACCAGGGAATTGAGCCCTTGGGCATGACAGCTTTGTAGCCCAGGCCAGGCCTAGAGGAGGGGGTAGTGGGAGCCGCTCCCAGCTAGGCACTGAGGCCTTCCCTGAAGGAACTCTGGTGGGGGCTTCCCCCACCTTCCCAGGCCACCTTTCAGTGGCCCACTGGCCAGTCTGTCCCCCTCCACCCCAGTCTCAATCTCACCAAATGATTTCAAGAGTGGAATAATAAAAAAAAAAAGGGTAGTTTTTTTTTTTTTTTTAAGCATTAATGTAAAGGCTGCATTTACTAAGCCGGGAAGGTAGGGGTTCTGCCAGTCACTCCCCATAGCTGGCCTCGGGGCCCCTGAGTGGATGGTGGCATGTCCTGGTTAGAGCGGGGAAAGGGGTAGGGATCTCGGCCTCCATCTAGTCTTGCCCCAGCCTGTGGACAGCATGGCCTGATCCCCAGATGGGCTACACCCCTGTCGGGGATTCCCAGAGGTGCTGAGTGGACCTCAAGGTCCTTGTGTTGCTGACACCCCTGGGTGCGGCTCCAGCATTGGGGGAACACAGGCTCTGGGCCTTGAGGCCTGGGCTGGGGCTGCTGTAACTTTAGGGTGGGTGTGACAGGGGCTAGGCTTGGGAGAGGCTGGCCCAGGTCTTCCACCATCCCTTGAGGATGGTGGCCCAAGTGCTCAGGGGCTCGTCCGGTGCTCAGAGTGGGCAGGCTGAGTCTGGGGTCAGGATGCAGTGCTTGAGGCTCCAGCCACCTGGGGAAGCGGTGGCATGAAAGCCATAGGGAGGCCAGAGACAGTCACATGCAGGACATCCTCACTGTAGGGGGAACAGGATGGCTGATGGCCATGGGCTCCCTGGGTTCAGGGCAGGATTTCGGCCTGAGGTTGGGGTCCTGGCTGAGCACCAGGGCCTCGTGGGATTCCTGAGCCCTGTCCCTTCCTGCAGACTGTTAGGGGCAGCACCTTCCTGACAGGTGTTCTGTGAAGACCAGACAGGGCGGCAAGGGGCTGGCTCAAACCCCGGGGCTGGCTCAAACCCCGGGCTGCTGCTGTCGTGGGCCCCGTGTGTCAGTCTTGCCACAGGTGTTTGGGTGTGAGGTGAGGGCTCTGCCAAAGGCTGAGCAGAGCTGGGGCCCTCAGGGCTTCTCCTCCTGCCCCTGGGGAACGGGCTCCCCAGTAGGACTCCAGCCCAGGCCCTGCCCCTGCCCTTCAGGTCGGAACACCCTCTTCCCTGGGTCCCAGCTATGCCAGGTTTCAGCACTAGCTGGAGCTTCTGTAAGTGACATCACCACTTGCAGAGGAAATAAAACTACTGACTAATATGTAATGAATGCCTACTATGTGGGGGCACTTTGTGTGGCCAGATGATCACTCATCCATTGTCCTCAGTGTCCTTGTTGGTAAAACAGGAAAGTACCAGGACCTAGCACATAGCAGGTGCTTATTAAAAGTCACTATTTATAGCACTTTTTGCTACTGAAAACACCTAATTGTTTTTTTTTTTTGCTGGTTAAGTAAAATCTGGGAGGGCTGAGCTTGCACCTGTTCTGTCCCAGTAACTAAGAAAGACTTGGCCCTGTTGTGGGCATTTAAGAAATATATCTGATGAAAGGGTGAATTGTGTAAAGACATGACAGATTTCCAGCATGAAGGAGTGAGGAGGTCAAGAAGATTCTCCCTTAAAAAGCAAATACAAACCTAGGAACAAGCATTGCAATGCCCTGGAATTCCATCCAAGGCATTAAACAACCCACAAAGTGTTTCTTCATCAAGAATACCGAGCTTTAGGATAAGATCTAAAATTCCTCCGTGAAGAAGCACCAGGAGAACCCCAGTTGGCATGAGAAATGACGCCCGGCAAACAGGTTTACTGGGATGGCAGATGCTGTAGTGACCAACGAAGGCTTTAAAGCAACTGATGTAAAAATGCACCAACACACAACTGTGAGCATTCAAGTCAAGTGATGGGGAATGAGGTTGACAAACCCAGTTATGATCGAAACCAGACAAGAAATAGAAAAGGAGGTCCTTGGGAGTTCCCTGGTCCATTAAGAATTCACCTGCCAATGCAGGGGACACAGGTTCCATCCCTGGTCTGGAAAGATCCCACATGCCTCAGGGCAACTAAGCTTGTGCATCACAACTACTGAGCCCATGCCCCCAGAGCCCCTACTCTGCAATAAGTCACCGCAAAGAGAAGCCCATGCACTGCAACTACAGAGTAGCCCCCGCTTTCCTCTCTGCAACTAGACAAAAGCCCAGGGGCAGCAATGAAGATCCAGTGCAGCAAAAAATAAATCATAAATAATTTTTTAAAAAGAAAGAAAAGAATGTCTTCAGTCTTGGAAAGAGCATCACTTACAGCCAACCAACTCCTGGCAAGTAGGCCAGTGTGGTCCTTGATGGAGAAAGACAGGATCTTTTCCCAGCACCAGGCAGGCAGCAAAGATGTCCACTCTCACCACGATTATTCGATGTCTACCAGAAGTCTTAGCGGGTGCAATGAGACAAGAAAAAGAAAGAAAAGGCATCCAGATTGAAAGTGGGAAAGAAAACTGTCCGTCTCCAAGATACCGTGGTGGTCGTCATCAAGGAATATACAAAAAAACCTAATGAGCGAATGAGATTTAGCCAGACTCAGTCAACACACAAAAACCAGTTGTACTCCTGATTTACTAATGATTTACAACTAGAAGCAGTTAGAAACACCATATATAATAGCCACACTCTGCCATGAAACACTGAGGTATAAACCTGACAAAATGAGTATAGGATTTGTATGCCAAAAATTAAATGCTAATGACAGAAACCAGTGAAGGCCTAAATAATGGAGACTCAACACAGTAGAGATGTCTGTTCCCTCCAAACTGATGTACATATTTAATGCAATTCCAGTAAAAATCTCAGCAAGGTCTTTGAAGATGTAGGTCCTAAAACTAACACAGAGGAACTATGATAACTAAAATATATTTGAAAAATAAGAATATAGAGAAATAGCAATACCCAAATCTTTTTATTGAGGTAAAATTCCCATAAACTAACCACTTTAAAGTGGGCAGCTCAGCAGCAACCATTTAATACATTGACGGTTGTGTAAACTTCTCTCCACATTTCATCACCCCAAAAGGAAACCCATTTTATCCATTAAGCACCTCCCTCCCTTTGCCCCTCCCCTAGTCCCTGGTGACCACTGATCCATTTTCTGTCTCTATGATTTTACTTGTTCTGGACATTTCATGTGAGTGGAATCACACAGTCTTTCCTGGCCTTTTACTTAGGCCTTCTTTCACTCAGCATACTGTTTTCAAGGTTTATCCACATTGTAGCATGCATCAGCACTTCCCCCCCACCCCCCGCAAATTGTTTTACTGCTGTAAAATACACATAACAATTTACCATCTTAACCATCCCCCCACCCCCCGCCCCTTTGGCTGCAGCACACAGCTTTTGAGATCTTTCTTCCCTGACCAGGGATTGAACCTGTGCCCCCTGCAGTGGAAGCACAGAGTCCTAATCACTGGACTAGGGAAATCCCCAAGCCCATGTGGAAATAGTGGGTGCGCCTTCATTGGGTCTTCTGCTCAGGATTTCAAAAGGGTACAATCAAGGTGCCTGTGTGTCCTTCAGGGGCTTGGGGGGATGTATTTGAAGGTCACGTAGTGGTTGGCAGAATCATCTGGGGCTGTAGTACTGAGGTTCCTGCTTTCTCGGTGGCGGATAGCAGGAGCCATGCTCAGCTTTGAGAGGCAACCCATGGTTCCTGACATATGGCCCCTCCCAGGCCTCTCACAACCCGGAAGCTCACTTCTTCAAGGCCAAGAGGGGAACCTCCTGCTCTGGTCTGCAAAGACCAAGTCTTAAATACTACAGACAAATCAAGAGCATGACCGTGCATCACCTTGGTCATGTGCTGTTGGCTACATGTGGCCACAGGTTCCTTCTGCCCTCAAGGGGGAAGGTTATTCCAGGGCATGACTCCTTGGAGGACTCCTCAGACTGTGTCCACTAGGAGCTGAGATTGAAACAAAAACACCAGTAGACCAGCCTTGCCGGTTGGCATTGGCACTTGGGCCTGGCCAGAGTGAAGAGATTGCTCACTTGTTTTTTAGGAGAAAAGATTATACTGAGAGCAACGCCTACTCTAGGCTCCATCTAAGAAGAGATAAAAGTGAGCTCCATAAAGAGCTTTGGGGGGAACAAAACTGGAAGCTGAATCTTATCGAGTGTAGGGTCTTGGGAGGCACTTTGGGGTTCCCAGATTGACACAAACAAAGCATGAAAACAAGCCCACCAAAATCCAGTAATGGAATGGCTGCTAAAATGAGAACCAACAGTATTCCAAGGAAGGTAACAGAATCCAGAGTCTTTACAGAATGTTCATTATTCAGCCAAAAATCAGTTCAGTTCACTCAGTCGTGTCCGACTCTTTGTGACCCCAAGGATTGCAGCATGCCAGGCTTCCCTGTCCATCACCTGGAGCTTGCTCAAATTCATGTCCATCAAGTCGGTAATGCCATCCAACCAGCTCATCCTCTGTCATCCCCTTCTCCTCCTGGCTTCAATCTTTCTCAGTATCAGAATCTTTTCTGATGAGTCAGTTCTTCACATCAGGTTGCCAAAGTATTGGAGCTTCAGCTTCAGCATCAGTCCATCCAATGAATATTCAGGACTGATTTCCTTTAGGATTGACTGCTTTGATCTCCTTGCAGTCCAAGGGACTCTAAGAGTCTTCAAAAGCATCAATTCTTCAGTGTTCAGCCTTCTTTATGGTCCAACTCTCATATCCATACATGACCACTGGAAAAACCATAGCTTTGACTAGATGGACCTTTGTTGGCAAAGTAATGTCTCTGCTTTTTAATATGTTTTCTAGGTTGATCATAGCTTTTCTTCCAAGGAGTGAGCGTCTTTTCATTTCACAGCTGCTGTCACCATCTTCAGTGATTTTGGAGCCCAAGAACATAAAGTCTGCCACTGTTTCCACTGGTTCCCCATCTGTTTGTCATGAAGTGATGGGACTGGATGCCATGATCTTAGTTTTTTGAATGTTGAATTTTAAGCCAACTTTTTCACTCTCATCTTTCACTTTCACCAAGAGGCTCTTTAGTTCCTCTTCGCTTTCTGCCATAAGGGTTGTATCATCTGCATATCTGAGGTTATTGATGTTTCTTCTCCAGGAAATCTTGATTCCAGCCTGTGCTTCATCCAGCCCAGCATTTTGCATGATGTACTCTGCATATAGATTAAATGAGCAGGGTGACAAACAGCCTTGATGTACCACTTTCCTAATTTGAAACCAGTCTGTTGTTCCATGTCTGGTTCTAACTGTTGCTTCTTGACCTGCATACAGATTTCTCAGGAGGCAGGTAAGGTGGTCTGGTAAAAATCACTAGACATGCAAAAAAATAGTAAAATTTCCTCCCTGTCAAGGGAAAACACTAGCTGTCATTTAGTTTTCTCTTGGAGGTAAATTCACCCTTCACTGCCTGCTTTGCAAAAGTGGATCTGCTCACTGAGGAGGAGAAATGCTTACTGTAATTTTGTCCACTGTCACAGAGCAAGTATCAAAGGATGAATTTACCAGCCAGGAGGCAGTACACAAATGACGGGAATAATGTACACACATACACACGGCTCAAAACCCCACCCATGAGGCCTATAGCAGACAGAAATGCTCACACAAGTGGCACGCAGGAGAGGTTCACAGCAGCTTAATTTTCGGCAGCTCAGAACTGGGAACGGAATACTACACAGCAGTGGAAACGGAATGCTACACAGCGGTGAAGAAGCAAACACCTCCCAGATGCAGGAGCACAGGTGCAAGTCACACACGTGGTGGCGGGTGAAAGAGGCCAGAAAAAAGAACAGAAGCTACATGGACCATTCACGCAAAGCTTAAGAGCCAGCAAAGTGGTGTCTGGCAGGAGAAGCCCAAGTCAGGGTGCTTTTGAAGGCACAACAGAGTGTTCTATTTCCTGACCTGGTGGTCAAGCACAACTATGCTTCGTGCAGTTTCTCTAAGTGGTTCAAGGACAGGCTGGAGCCCTGTCTCCCTCAGTGCCCAGTCCTTCCCCTGTCCTCCTGCATCAGTCATTCTAACATCTCCCGAGGCCCCCAGCTCCCTAGGCAGGTTATTCCCAACTGTGCAATTGAGGGGAGCTCTATTCAAAAGCAGAAAACCAGGGCCCCAGGGTTGCTAAGGAGCTTCCTGTTCCCCAGGGAAATTTCTGAACCTGGGAGTGGGAGGCTGGCTTAGGGCTGAGACCTCTCCCTCCCCCACACCAGGGCAGGGGTCCATGGTAACCCATCCAGGTGTGAAAGGAGTCCATGACACAGCACATGCCCACTGGGCCCAGAGAACACTGGCCATGAGGGGTCGTCGGGCCTGCAGACCCTCCCCTGGTTCTCCCTGTGTCCCTGGCCCATAGCAGGGCTGCGCCTTCTTAACCCAAGATCTTTGGGTTAAGATCTGGCTGATCCCAACCTGCAGTGAACTGAATGGGGGGACCTGGCCACTCCCTCTTGCTAGCACCAAGCTGGATCGCCGCCCCTTCGCAGTGGCCCAGAGCCAGGGGCCCAGCCCACCGGAACCCCCTCTTCTGTTTCCCCGAAGCACGGGTGCTGCTCTAGTGCAGGCGGGGCCGCCAGGGTTCCTGGGGAGTGAGGCTTGGCGGGAGGAGTCTGAGGGCCTGGGGGGAGGAGTCTAAAGACTCCATCACCATGGCTACGGCTCCCTGCTGCTGCCGTTGTAGGGGTGGGCGGATAGCTCCCTTGGCCCCAGTGTGGGTGGGGGCGGGGCGGGCTGGCTGCCCTCCCCCTCTATAAGGGATGGTGTCTCCCTCTCTAAGCTGTTCTGGCTGACTCAGGTCAGTCCCATCCTCCCAGACACGCTCGGTTTGGCAGGTGACGTGTTTGGGGGCCTGCATTGCCCAGCAAGTCACCCCGACTCCCCCCCCCACCCGCCGCCCCCTTTCTTTCAGTAGGCCCGGAGACCCAGCCCAGGGCTGGCAGGCTGGTGGGGCCTCGGCGGTCTTGGGCTCTTGCTGGCGTACACATGCCCTGGCCCCGCCCCTTCTCTGATTAGGGGCCGTGACTTTGCTCTTCTGCGGGGAGCTGGTTGCCGAGAACGCCTCCTCACCATGGAGACACTTAATTTGCGGCCTCGAGGGCAGCTCGGTCCCCTGAGTGCCCGGCCTGAAGAGCTGGGGGGCGGGGGAACGTGTCCCCGAGGCCGTCCAGGGTCCCACGGCCCAGCTAGATTGGGAGACAGGTGCGACTGACCCCGCACATGAGGATGCTCACCGATGCCCAGGGGGCAGAGGGCAGCCAGTGTAGCCCAAGGGCAGGGGGTGAAGTCGTTCTGAGACACTGCGCGGCCCTCCCTCTCCTTGCCCCGCCCAGGCCGCTATTCGCGACCATCACCCGGGTGGTCGTCCCCACCTGTTGAGGCCGCGGCCCCCCAGGAAGGCGCACCGCACAGGTGGAATGCTCTGCATTTGCAGGTTATTATTAGCCCGGCGGTGACATCACCCGCAGCCAATGGGAGGCGGGTTTATTTCCAGGGCTGACAGCTTGATAACGGTTAATTTTAGCTGGATCTTCTTTCCCCGGTGAAAACCCCGCCTGCCAAAGAGGGGGCTGCGTGTGTCGCCCCAAACAGCTCACTGGGCCTGGGAGGTGGGGGGGGGGTTGAAGAGGCAGGGCCTGTACCCCTCCCTCTGCCTGCTCCCCAGAAGCTGCCTTGGGAGGCAGCACCAACCTCCTTAGCTGGAGCCCCTTCCTTGCTCTCCCCCACCCATAACCTTGGCTACTCCTGGGGGCCACAGTGACCAAGAGCTCAGATGTGGGAAAGGGAGGCTACGGGGGCGGAGCCTGACTTGGGAGGAGCAGAGCACAGGTGGGACCTGGATGGGCTTATCCAGAAGCAGCACTGACCTGGCTCAGGTCTTCCAAGCCATCTGCAAGCTCTGCCCTCCTTGCTGTGTGACCTCAGGCACTGTGCTTTGCCTCTCTGTGCCCAGTTGATTCTTGATCCATGGACCCTCAGGCTGCCTGGGAGCCTACCATGCAAGGCTGGGTGGCTGTGGCTGTCTAGTACATCATGTAGTGTTTAGTACTGCTTAGTATTTTGTGGTTATTCAGTACTAGTCAGTGATTGGTAGTTATTCAGTACTATTCCATGGTTATTAAGTATGAATCAGTAGTTAGTAGGCATTAAACACTATGCAATAGTTAGCAGCTGTTTGCCAGTGAGTTGTGCCATGCAGTGGTTAGTGCTCCACTCTGCCACTGGGTGTTATTTAGCATCATACCTCCCTGTGTCTCACTACTGTGTGAGCCCAGACGCTGAATCTCCACGGACTCCCAGGGCTCTGCAGGTAGTACGGCTGAGGACACAGAGGCCTCTTGGAGAAGCCACTGGAGACCCCTCCCCAGGGTCAGCCAGCAGACCCTTGGGAAGGATGCTGCCTTCCAGCAGCGGTGGCCACTGCTCCTAGCAGGACAGGGTTCCAGCACTGGCTGGCCCCTGGCACGGGCACCCCAGTGCGGTTTGGTGCCTGCCAGCTGACAGCTGTGGGTGAGCCTGAAGCAGAGAGGCATGGACCTGTGTGGGGGTGTCTGATAAACACCCTCTGAGGTTGCAGGCAGCTGGAGGTCCCCTGGAGGAAGTTGGGGGTGGTGTTCACAGGGACCTGGGCCTCCTGCCCTGTCTGTCCCATCCCAGCCTTGGCCAGTCACAGAGTCTCCCAGATGCCGCCTAACCTTCAGCAGGACGGGACACCTTAAGCCTAGAGACCAGCTCAGCTGGGCGGGCTGGGCTGCGCTTTCCCTGCAGGCGTTTATTTTTAATTCCTGGCTCCTGTTTGATGGAATCAGCAGCGCGAGGAAGTGCCGGGTCACTTGCCAACCATTGCCTACCCGAGGACACAGGGACAGCATAACAGAAGGGCCCCTTCCCCCCCCCACCCCCGAGAAACACTCACTGCGGGCAAGGAAGACCTGCTTGGCCCCCAGCCCATCTCTACTTCCTATCTCTACTTCCTGGCCTGCCGGGGGGTCCCATCGCTGGGGGCTCCTCGTGGGCACTGCCCCATCATAAGGTGCTGAGCCCTGGGCCTCTGCTCCCACCACACATTTCTGAGACCCTGCCTGACCTTCTCCCAGACCCAACCCTAACCTGAGTGTCCTCAGGATGTGAGGGAGATGGGAGAGATGGCCATGGGGAAACGTGATCATGGGTGAGCTGACAAGGTCGGGGGTCCCTAGAAGGGGCCATGACTGTGGTCTTCACTCACCCCTCCCCCTCCCTGAAACCCATTTTGGTCATTGCCCTGGTCTGTGACCACCCCACTTCCCTGCGGCCTGGCACTCTGACCCCGCCAGGGCCACGGCCCGGGACTCTCTTTGGGAGCCCTGTTTTCGTGTCAGCTCTGCGTCCTTAGGAACCCTGCCCATGTATGCAGACCAGGACAGCCCTTGAAGGTCTCAGTGGGCTCTGGGGGACAGACTTCAAGTGTACCCTCCACAAAGAGGGGTCCAGGGTGGAGAACAGTTCTTTCCGGGGGCCTCAGAAGCTGGTGGTGAAGCCTTAGGCCACTTGGCCAAGCTGAGGGGATCCTGGAGGCCACAGTTCCAAGGTCACAGGGAACCATGGGGCCCAGTAGGGAGAAGCCTGGTTTTGGGGGCCTGCTGGGGCACGCCTCTGTGGCAAGCATGTGGGGGCACAGGGCCAGATTCTAGAGTCCCACCAGGGGGGCCTGCACCCCTTAGGCCATCCTGGGGAGACACCTCAGAACACAGGTCCATTGTAAACCAGGGGCAGACGCTACAGCCACCCAGACCCCGGCCTCAGCACCCACCCTCGACCTGGTGCGCTCCCACCCTGCCCCCGCCTGCCGGGTCCCTGAGGTCTGGGCCCGTCCCTGGGACCTCTCTTATGATCCGAATGTCTTCCTGTCTTGTGCTTGGCGCACCCATCCTCTCCCTGCGGGCCTGAGCCTGGCGTTTCAGTCTGGCTTTATCTGTCCTCTGCCTCTAGCTCTTTCTCTCCTGGTCCCTCTCTCCATCTCCGCCCTCCCTCTTTTCTGCTTCCCTCTCCCCGTCTCGTCGCGGTTCTCCGCCGCCTCCGCCTGTTTTTCTCTCGCAGCTTGCGCTCCCTCCGGGTGCGTCTCGTCTCCGCCTTTGTAGCTCGCTCCCTCGCCGCATCCTCCTCTCGCGTCCCTGTCGCGCTCGCGCGCGCCCGCGGACCCTGCATCCCTCGCGTCCCCGCCCCCGGCCCCGCCCGCGCCGGTACCGCATTGCCGTACTGCAGGGGCGCGGTGCACTGCGCCTGCTCGGGCGATAGGTGGACCCCCCTCCTGGAGAGATAAAACCGCCGGCGCCGGCACCGCCAGTCCCTCTGGCTGAGACCTCGGCTCTGGGTAAGGACGCTGGGCCTCCGGGTCCCCATCCCCGCCCCCAGCTTTCCGCAGAGGGTCCCTTCCCCGGGGACCAGTCCTGGGGGCACCGGCTCCTGGCGAGGCTGCGCTCCTCCCTGCGGAGATCTGCCGCCCTCCCAGCGCGCCCGCACCGGCACCGGGGTCAGTCCCCGGGGCGGCCCTGGGTGGGGTGGGGGCACCGTGGTATCGCTTGTTTACGCGGCGGCTGAGGCGGGGACGACTCTCCTGGACAGTGGCGATCGACCTGCAGCCGTGACCTTGGGACTGCCTAGGGCCCTGCCGGGTTGAGGAAGGGTCGTCAGTGCTGGGGGCTGGTGAGGGTGGGTGCTGTGGGTACCCGCCATGTAGCGGGAGAGCGGAGGAGGTCAGACCTGAGGGGTCCTTGCCACCCCGCCCCCACCCGCGCTGGCGATGTCCACTTGGTATCTGCACCCTAGGGTGCACCTTTTTCTCCAGCTTTCCCTCCCCCAGCTGCCTGTCACCTCCTGGGCTACCTAGGTTTCCCCATTGACCTCCAAGATGGAGCAGGGGCTGCGACTCTGTGATTAGAGGGGAGGGGGAGGGGATGGCCCCCTGCCCCCAGCAGGCTGAGGGCATCTGTCTGTCATTTGCTGAGCTTGGCTGCTAGGGCCAGATTCACCCTTTGGACAGAGCAGGGACCCCCACCTCCCTGCCCTACTGTCTGCCCCCTGTCCAGATCTGGGCAGGGCCTGAGCTATTCTGGGCCCCTGATCTGGGCACTGCATCACCCTGCCTGAGGTCTCGGCCAGCCTGTCTCCCTGTGCCAGCCTGCCGGGCAGGGATGAGAGGAAGATGGCGCCATCGCTGCTCGAGGAGGGGAGTGGGAAGCCCTGACCATCTCTCCACTGTGACACCTCGGCGGGGGGGGTGGGGGGGTGCTGGGATTGGGTGCAGTGTCCCAGCCCAAGACCGTGGGTGGGGGAGCAAACACCGGGGACAGGGCATTGGAGAGCTGGGCAGGGTGACTCATCAACAGGCTCCTGACTGGTCATGGGGCTCACCAGCCTGGTCTTTCTCGGTCTCTCCAGAGGGGGGATAACCTCTCTCAGGGGTGGGGGTGGTTTGTAGCCACGACACTCAGACATTTCCAGCTGTTGGGCTCTTTGGGCTTGCTCCTGGGCTCTGCTCAGCTAAATGCAGAGACTTGGCTCTAGCCTCAGGATCTTGTTCTGTGGGGCAGGGTGTGCTCCCAACCTGGGCAGGGCAGTGTCTGCTGGGCTACTCCTGGAGGCCCCCCATCACCTGTGCCCCTGCCTCAACCCACAGACTCACTGCTCAGCTTCCCCTCACCCTGAGCCAGAGCACCCCAGGTCGTGCCAGCCCCTCCCCACGCCCCAGGCAGAATGGGCAAGGAGAAGACCCACATCAACATAGTGGTCATCGGCCACGTGGACTCAGGCAAGTCCACCACGACTGGCCACCTCATCTACAAATGCGGGGGCATCGACAAGAGGACCATCGAGAAGTTTGAGAAGGAGGCGGCCGAGGTGAGCCCTGGGGGAGCTCCCTGCTTTGCCTCCACCGTGAGGCTGGGGTCCCATGTGGCAGCCCGACTGGCACTTCCCTGACCCTGGGGCACGAAGCTCAGATGGTCTCCTCCAGAGCAAGAGGACGTGTATGTCAGAGCATCCAGATGGGAGAGGCGGGGGGTAGGGGAGCAGGGGCACCTCTCTGAGGAAATGCCTGTGGAGGAGATGGACCAACCTGCTGGACCTGCCCCGGGCCAGGGGGAGGCGCACTTCTCCCAGTACTGGTCACTGTCTCTGAGCCCCACAGTTGGGTTCCTGTAGCCCCGGGGCTGAGTTTGGGGCTGTGGGGGGCGCTGTCCTCGCTTGTCCCAGGGCAGGGTCAGGACTCAGAGTGGCTATTAATAGCCAATTGATGGGCACTCAGCCCATCAGCTCCATTTTCTCGTGCTGGGCTGGGGCAGGCCACTCATCCAGGGTGGCACCCTTTTTTAGGGGTGTCTTTGTCACTTAGTGAGGATGGGAGGGGCCCTGATGGCTGAACCCCCATTTCTGGAGGCTGATCCTCTCAAGTTCTGAGACCCATGTGTGGGAGGTGTCTATGAAGTAGGGGTCTGCTCTCTGTGCCCCCTACCTTCACCCCTGAGCTCTGGGAGAAGCCCCCTGTCCGGGGAAGCTGTGGAGGGTCTCACCTGGATGACTGGTGCCAGGGCTCAGGAGGGGGCGGTTGCTGGCCTGGGCTGAACTCTGTTCTCTGAGGGGGTGGGAGTGCTCTTGGGCCCCAACGCTATGTCTTTCCTTCCCTGCCGGCCTGGTATTTGGGGGGTGCTGAGGGTGTTCGCAGGGTGTCTGTCTGGGTAGCCTCCCTGGAGGGCAGAGCTCGGTCCTTGCGCAGCCCTGGCAAGGGGTTTTGCCCAGCTGGACAGTGAACACACAGTCCTGACCGCAGCCCTGGCCCTGAGCGTGGGGGGTCTTGCTGTGCACGCGGCGCAGGTGTTGGCAGAGGGTGGCCCGGCTTTGCTTCCCCTGCTCAGGTGAGGCGGGGGTGGGGGGAGGAGCCTCAGAGCCACTGGGGAGCTTTATCTGTAGAAAGAGCTGGAAAGCCAGGCCCTTCCTTGCGACCTCATCTGATTTCTTTCTTAAAAAAAAAAAAGAAAAATCACAGAGGGGTTTTTTTGGTTGGACAGTGTGAAACCCAGTGGTGTCGTCGGCTGACACAGAAATCTATCTGGGGGAGGGGAGACCCTGGCTTCAGATAAAGGGGAGCCCTCAGCCGGGGGAGGGCTTGAAACCGCCCGCGGCTTCTCTCCCAGGGCGGCTTCCAGGCCCTTGCGCCCCCTACTGGTAGATGCTCAGATGGCGCCCGTTGTGACTACAGGAGGCTGGTCTGGGCAGGCAGAGATGAGGTCTGGGTGTCCCCCGTTCCATAGCTGGGTCCAGAGTCCCCGGTCTCGGCAGGAGCGAGGGCCCTCTCCGCTGTGACATGCTGCTCCCACGGCCCAGGGGGACCCGTGACCAGGCCGTTGGGTCCGGGTCCGTCCTGAGCCACGCCCCCGCCCCTCCAGATGGGAAAGGGCTCCTTCAAGTATGCCTGGGTACTGGACAAGCTGAAGGCAGAGCGGGAACGCGGCATCACCATCGACATCTCCCTCTGGAAATTTGAGACCACCAAATACTACATCACCATCATCGACGCCCCAGGCCACCGCGACTTCATTAAGAACATGATCACAGGCACATCCCAGGTGGGCGGGGCTTCGGGGGTCTGGGGGATCTGGAGGTGGGGCAAGGACACCATTTAGGAGACCCTGGGGGCCCTGGAATTGGTGAGCGGTGTTTGGATTTCCTCGCCAGGGCATGAGACCCCTCACCTTTGTCACCACTCACCCCTCAAAGAATTGAGTAAGCGCCCCAGCATCTCAGCCAGGCAAGAGTGCCTATAAGGACAGCTGGCCACTGTCAAGGCCGACTTCACAGACAAGTAGACACAGAGGCCAGGATGGGGACACTGAACATAGGCAGAAATGCACCACCTCCCCCCGCCCAGACAATTCAACATTGCCAGGGCATTCATACAGACACACACTGCCTCTAAGGGTGAGACCCCCAGGTTCCATCCCCAGGTGACTGCCCAGGCCCCTGTCCACTGCCCTGAGGGGCCCGAGCTCACCCTGCCTGACCTTCTGGACAGGCGGACTGCGCCGTGCTGATTGTGGCCGCAGGAGTGGGTGAGTTCGAGGCAGGCATCTCCAAGAATGGGCAGACCCGGGAGCACGCGCTGCTGGCCTACACGCTGGGCGTGAAGCAGCTCATCGTGGGGGTGAACAAGATGGACTCCACGGAGCCCGCCTACAGCGAGAAGCGCTATGATGAAATTGTCAAGGAGGTCAGCGCCTACATCAAGAAGATCGGCTACAACCCCGCCACTGTACCCTTCGTGCCCATCTCAGGCTGGCACGGCGACAACATGCTGGAGCCCTCACCCAACGTGAGTGCCCGGCAGTGGCAGGGCTGCTTCCCAAGGGCCCTGGGTCAGGACGAGCACAGATGGCCAGTGGGGGGTCAGGGAGCTTTCCCCAGGCTGCCCTCAGCCCTATGACTGTGGTACTAGCCCTCTGTGGGTGTTGTGCTGGTGGGAACCACAGCATCCTTGGGTACAGGCACTCTGCCCTCAGTTCAGTTTCCCCAGGAGGCTGGCCAAAGCTGCTGCAGCCCCTTCTCTGGCCAGGGACACCCCCAGATTGACACTGTGGGGGCAGTGGCCGCTGGGGCCCAGGCTTATCTGCCCACCCTGGCTGTGGGGTGCATGGGGTGGGGGGAGGTGGGCGCTATGACGGTGCCTTCTTCTTCCTGCCCAGATGCCCTGGTTCAAGGGCTGGAAAGTGGAGAGGAAGGAAGGGAACGCCAGTGGCGTGTCCCTCCTGGAGGCCCTGGACACCATCCTGCCCCCCACACGCCCCACAGACAAGCCCCTGCGTCTGCCACTGCAGGATGTGTACAAGATTGGTGGTGAGTGAGGGCCCCAGGGCCACTACCTGCTGCAGCGCCCCTGCCCACCAGGCCAGCTCTGCCCTCAGACCCCTCCTGAGAACCGGCCCCAGGCCAGGAGCATCCAGGGCCCAGTTATTTCTGCCCCTCCCACCATGCTGCACACTTTCTGGGGGACCACCCATCCACCTATCTCCATCCATCCATCCATCTGTTCATCCATCTATCCCAAGTGTCCAGCCCTATGCCAGCACCAGTGGCACAGGAGACTCATTTATCACCCTCCACCTGGAGGTCCCCATCTTGCAGGAGACACCATCCACTCTAGGAATGAGAAGAGCTGGTCACGCAATGATACAGACCCATAAACAAGTTGAGGTCCACAGCGGGCCATAGTGGGGGACTCCCAGCCAGGAGGCTGTGGCCAGAGATGCTGAAGACCTGGGTGCAGGTGGAGTGTCACACTCACCCAGCACAGAGCACAGCCATCAGCCTCCTTAATGCCACAGGAGCCTCTGCCACAGCCAGGGAAACCAGGCTCGAGCCCCCTGCCCCCTGTCTTGGGGGGTATCACACCCCCACTGTTTGGCCACACGGTGTAAGCAGATCCTGAGAAGTATGGGGGCACCATGCCCCCTTGGGACTCACCCTTGAGATGGCAGCACCAGTGCCAGGCGGGCCACCCTGGGGGGGCTGGTCCACAGCCCGCTTAGTGATGCAGTCTCACAAGGAGGGCCCCTTGCTGCCTCCTCTTGGGTAGAGATGGGGCCTCTCCTGCCTGTGTTCCCTGTGTTCTGGGAACTTGCTTCCTCAGGCCCTTTTTCTCCAGATGGGGCAGGAGAAAGATCTCCACCTCTGTCTGTAGGTTCCAGCGTCTGCCTTGCCCAGGGCTTCCCATCCCCTTGCTCCTACCACATGGCCACTCCCTGCCTGCTAGGGAGGACAGGGCACCCCTGGCCCCAGCCTGCCCTCACAGCTCCCTTCGTCTCGGCCCAGGCATTGGCACTGTGCCCGTGGGCCGAGTGGAGACAGGGATCCTGCGGCCTGGCATGGTGGTGACCTTCGCGCCCGTGAACATCACCACGGAGGTGAAGTCGGTGGAGATGCACCACGAGGCTCTGAGTGAGGCCCTTCCTGGGGACAATGTTGGCTTCAACGTGAAGAACGTGTCAGTCAAGGACATCCGCCGGGGCAACGTGTGTGGGGACAGCAAGTCCGACCCACCCCAGGAAGCCGCCCAGTTCACGTCCCAGGTGGGCAGCCCAGTGGCCAGTGGGGCCCACCCCAGGCAGTACCAGGGCTATCCTCAGCAAGGGGGCTGCTGGGTGCCAGGGAGGACTGAGATCCTCGCTCTGCAGAGCAGGTCCCCAAGGACGGGCGGGGTTGCAGGCAGGAAGAGGGCAGGGTGCTCCTAGCCTCTGTGAGGCCCCGCTCTGGTCCTGAAAAGGCTGTTCTCAGTTTACTGCTGGAACAGGCCTGTGGTACTTTGTTCTCTACACGCTTACTGTGCCCTCTTTGGTCACCTCTGTACGTGAGTAGGATTTTTTAATTGGCTTTGCTGAGATATAACTGAAATACGATAATTAAGGTGTAGTTTTGTCATGCCCCTGCCTCTGCTCTGGTGCTGCCCTTTCAAACTATGCCCTTGTCATTGTTTATCTCTTGTGGCCTTTCAGATGCTCAAAGAGGACCTTGGGGTTCAGATCTGGGAGCCTGGATTCTCCCTATTCTGACCTTCCTCCATGGACAGCATCTGGGCCCCAGGGACCTGGGGTGGGCAGAGCCTCCTCCAGCTCAGGGCCCTCTCCCGGTGCCCACCTGGGCATGCCTGATGGCCTCGTGTACCTCTGCCCACAGGTCATCATTCTGAACCACCCTGGGCAGATCAGCGCTGGCTACTCACCAGTCATTGACTGCCACACAGCCCACATTGCCTGCAAGTTTGCTGAGCTGAAGGAGAAGATTGACCGGCGCTCTGGCAAGAAGTTGGAGGACAACCCCAAGTCCCTGAAGTCCGGTGATGCAGCCATTGTGGAGATGGTCCCGGGGAAGCCTATGTGTGTGGAGAGCTTCTCCCAGTACCCACCTCTCGGTGAGCTGGGTGATGGGGAAGGGGCAGCCATCAGGTGGCAGCCAGTCCAGGCCAAGGGCAGAGGACTACTGTGGGGGTGGGGTGGATAGAGGGTCCTGGACTTTCCTGCTGCAGCTTAGAGTTTAGAGGAGACCCAGCCTTGGTCTTTGTCTCATGGAGCATAGGTGGCCCCACTGGGTGGGCGGGGGATGGTATCCCCCTCTGCAGATGAAGTCCCCTGGGGACCCACTCCAGGCCCACAGTGTGGCAGAGTGAGGACTGACCGCCGGCCTCCAGCTGGCCTGCCCCACCAATACCCCAGGGATGACCCACAGATCTATATCAGAGAGCTGCCTGGCAAGGTTGCTGGCCATCGTCAGAATACCTTAAAGGGTGAACTGTATTCTGCACCAGGCTGCTCTAAGGACTGTTTACATGCCATTTAATTCCCACAACGACGCTTTGGCGGAGTCCCATATGTGTTATTCCTGCCATCTAAGGAGAAGGGAGCCTAGCACCTCACTGCCCCCTGCCTCCACCCGGGAAACAGTCAAACACGCTCAGAGAGCTCCGCGCCAGGGTCCCGCCCCAGGGCCAGGGGCTGGGGGAGGATGCTGCGGGCGCGAGTGCGCCTGCGCGCTGCATCCCGGCCTGCGCCTCACGCTTCCTCCCCGCAGGCCGCTTCGCCGTGCGCGACATGCGGCAGACAGTGGCCGTGGGCGTCATCAAGAACGTGGAGAAGAAGAGCGGCGGCGCCGGCAAGGTCACCAAGTCGGCGCAGAAGGCACAGAAGGCGGGCAAGTGAAGCGCGGGCGCCCGCGGCGCGACCCTCCCCGGCGGCGCCGCGCCCCGCCCCCGCCCCCACCCCCGGCCCAGTCCCCGGCGCGGCCCCGGCGCCCCGCCCCCCCGCCAGGCGCATGTCTGCACCTCCGCTTGTAAGAGGCTCTCCGTCAGCGACTGGATGCTCGCCATCAAGGTCCAGTGGAAGTTCTTTAAGAGGAAAAGCGTCCCCGCCGCCCCGGCTTCCGCGTCCAGCCTTTGTCACGCTCAGTGCCCGTTTTACCAATAAACTGAGCGACCCCAGAACCTTGTGCGTCTGCTGCTGGGGGGTGGGCGACCTGCCCTGCGTGAGGGCGCTCCTTAGGACCCTTCCTGGCCCTCCACCAAGCTGCCACCGCGTCCAGCTCCCATCACCCCTACTGGCTACGTGCCCAGGCGTACACCCACGCTAACCAGGTGGGCGGTGGGTCGCTGAATTCGGAGTCCAGCTGGTGAGGGGGCTTTGGCGTTCCCCTAGTGGGGGCATCCAGGACAAAGAATGGGTCACTTCAGATCCGCAAAAGGGGGTTGAATGTTTTGGGGGGGGTCTCTGACAAAGGGATGAGCAGAAGGCTCCTCCTGCACGAGTGATTGTCACACACACCTTGCTCTTCTCCTGGGTTTTCAAGCTCTTCGAAGTCTGCTCTTATACCCCATTCCCGCAAGCCAGTCACTTGTCCCACATCCACCCTGCTCCTCAGTGGGGCTCATAAAACAGCCAGGAACAGTGGCCCCAGAAACCCCAGAGCAAGCCCTGACCGTGGTCAGTGAGGGGGGGAGGGGGACGGAATGGCAGGATCACTCCCTGCCCAGCCAGCGCTGCCCCAGAAAGCAGCCCCCAGCCCCAGGGGGTGTTGGCACTGCCTACGGAGCTCAGGAGGGGCTGAGCCAATCCCCCACTGTGGGCGCAGTACACACTTGCATGTCTGCAGTGGAACTGGGCTGCGGGTTGTCCCTTCCAGCGTGAGCAGCCACCAGCCATGGGGTCCCACAGTGTAGGAGTCCCCTGGGGCTGCAGCAACAAATGGGCCCCAAGCTGGCAGCTTAAAACCACAGAAGTGGACTCTCTCACAGTCCAGTACCCCTGGGACGAGACCCAGCGTGGGCCGGCCTGCTTGCTCCAGAGGATCTAGAGGAGGGTCCCACCTCTAGAAGCCTCTGGGGGCTGCTGAAGTCCCTTGGCCTATGGCCACATCCCCCCAGCCTCTGTGACCATGGTCACATGGCCTCCTCTTCTCTAAGTCAAACCTCCTCTGCCTCACACTTACAAGGAAGTGCACTGAAGACCCTCCCCGCTACCGGATAATCCATGATCATCTCTGCTCAAGATCCTTAATTTAGTCACCTCTGCAAAATGCTTTCTTCTCACTTGTCGTGTCACAGGTTCCAGGACCTAAGGCCTGAGGCTCCTGAACTCTGGGAGCATATCCAGCCCACCACCCCAGGTGGGGATGGGAATTATGCAGCCCAGCGAGGGGGCAGTGGGACAGAGCAGTGCATGGAGTCCAGGGGGGTCTACAGAGGGGCTGTGGTGTCTCCACACCAAGTTCCAAAGTGGGGCTGGGTCCCCGGAGGCCGTATGAAGGGAGAGTAGGGCCAGATAAAGGATGACCAGATTAGTCAGGCTGCATGGGGACCCGCTTTCCTGTGCTGGCGGCCTGCAGACCTCCCAGGAACCATCTGGGCTGATCCCCAGAGGCCTCCAAGGAAGGCAGCCTGAGTAGGCAAATTCAGACACAGAGAGTGAGAGTTGCTCAGTTGTGTCCAACTCTGTGACCCCATGGACTGTAGCCCACCAGGCTCCTGTGTCCATGGTATTCTCTAGGCAAGAATACTGGAGTAGGTAGCCGCTTCCTCCTGCAGGGAATCTTCCTGACCCAGGGATCAAACCTGGGTCTCCTGCATTGCAGGCAGATTCTTTACCATCTGAGCCACCAGGGAAACCCACAGACACAGCTCCCCTAGCCAAATATGGATTTCAGAGAAACAGTGGACAATTTTTAACATGAATATGTCCCATACACTATTTATACCAAAAAAGTATTGTTTGCTCATCTGAGATTCAAACTTGATAGTGCATTTTACCTGGCAGCCCTACCAGAGGAAAGTGGACGCCTCCTGCCGCTCTCCTGAGATGTGGCCTGTCCCTCTGGCCAGCCTGGGCTGACCCCGCAGGCTGTCTGTCCCAGGAAGTGTCCTGACACACTTGTCCCAGTTAGAATTGGGGTCAAGCAGGAAAAACCTGTCAGCTTGAGACAGGCTAAGAATGAAACCAGCCCCTGGCTGGGGTCAAAGGAAGCCCCCGAGCGTGGTCCCTGTGGAGACCCTCACCCTCTGGTCCCAGTGGCTATTACAAACTCTGGTCATCCAGATGCCAAGACTGGGGGCTATGAGCCTGTCCTGCTCCCCAGAGGGCTGTCCTTGGGCCACACCGCTCTCCCCCCCAGGTGAGTGTTTCTGGAATGGGGACACAGATCGTTCCAGGCTGGTGGGCTCTCAGGATAGCTTGAGGATAGAGGTAGAAGCAGTATCCCATTCCCACAAAGTCTGGGCCCGTTGGGGGTCCCTGCCATGGTGGAGGGTGAGGTTTCTCAGAGGGTCTCAGTGCCTTGGGATCCCTTGGGGATGCAGAGATTAAGGCAGGCCCAGGAAGGTGCCAGCTCCTCATATGATTCCTGGCAGGGCCCTGTGCCTCGCTGCATCTCTGGTGCCCTGCTCCAGGTTAGGGACGGAGAGGCAGAGGAGAAGAAATCCAGACTTCGCTGATCCGGAGGTGCAGTACCTCCAAGTGTCCACGTGGGGGAAGCACATGCAGCACATCTCCCAGGACTTTCTGGCTGACCTTGGGGGTGGGTCAGCACCCTGCAGAGCTGGGGTAGGCAGGGGCCTGGGTCTCCGGGCTATTCTACTTAGCGGAAGGGGCTTCAGGGGGAGGCACTGGCCACACCCGGGGACCGGCAGTGAGAAGGGGCGGCTGGGTGAGACGGCTGACCCCTGCATTACCCTGGGCGTCAGTTCTCAGACCCTCACAGGGTCGGATGCTGCTGAGGTCGCAGCCAGGGACTCTGCACCAGAGATGAAAGCATGAATATTTAAAACTCAGGGTCACACAGCGCAGCCCTCACACAGCACGTGGCTCTGAAAACCCCACTCACTGCAGGAGGGGGGCCCAAGGGACAAAGACAAGCAGTGGTGTTACTGAGTAAATAGTTTAACCCTGAGGGCCTTCTGGAGGGTTCTTGGGCCCCGGGGTGTCTGGATAGAACTTTGAGAACCTTTAATCTGGGCAGCAGTGCAGCTGGCAAGGGTCAGGTTGCTGCGCTCTCCACCCGATGGAGACTGGGTGAAATCAGGCAGTGGGTGGACGACCCCCTAAGGTCAGGCGCTTGTGGGCGTCATGTGGCCGCTTCCGCACCTGCCTCCTCTGCTGTCCAGTTCCTGGTGCGGCCATCTGAGTTCGGGCTGAGGTCACTGGGTGAGATGGAGGGCCTTCCCTTTGTTTCGATGGTAGGTTGGTCCTTTTCCTCCGAAGTTTGGGGCAGGGGAGCACAGGAGGGGACGAAGTCCACTGGGTCGGTAGGGTGGGGGCATCAGCTTCAGAGGCGGTGGGTGGTTGGACAGGGGGTGGGTGGATAGGGTGGGCACCACAGCCCAGAAAGTGCTCCCTGGGATGGGGATGGTGGTACAGCCGCAGGGCTGGGGCCCAAGGATGGGACACAGACCAGCACTCACACCAGGCCTAGATACCTAGGCTTCCCTGGATGATGTGGGGACTCAGACAGCAGCCTTCCTGCTGGCCATGGGGCTGGTGCCTGCAGCCTGGGTTTGGTGAGTGGTCCCTGAAGCTGGGGCCTGGGGCTGGTCTCCCACCCTCTGCTGGGCTGGTGAATAATTGAAAGCAGGAACCACCAGGACCTGACTGGCAGCTTCAGTCTGTACTTTGTATGCCTCTGAAAAATTCATGAGTCCTTGGGGCAGCAGGGTCCTGCTGAGCTGGCCGAATCTGATCTATCTCCTGTCCTCATCTCCCCAGGGTTCTCAACAACTCCCCTTAAGGCAGGAAGCACCTTCTCTCTCTCCCCCAGGGACCTGGATGACCCTGGTGGTGACAGTCCTGGGAACAGCCTCAGACTGTTCCCGGGGATGGCTGTGGGCGTGTCTCCTCCTGGGTGCCCTGATATGTCTCTGAGTGGGGCCATGGTTGTGCCAGACTGCATGAATGTCCCTGGTATGTGTACCCAGCTATGCACATGTGTACGAGTGTGACGGGGATGTGAAGCTTGCGGGCCTGTGTGTAGCTGTGTGGGGTGTGAGAGGAATGTGGTGGGCTGTCCTGGAGCCCACGGGAGCCGGCATGTATGCAGATGTGTGTGCAGGCGTGCATCTCGTGCATGCTTGAGGGAGCACGCATGTGCGTGCACACATATGTACATGAATGTGCGTGTACACCTACACAGGCTATGTTGGCTCTACCTGCACTCCTGGCTGGCTGCCTCCAATCAGATCTGAACTCCTGGGGGTGCCGTGGGTGGCTGGACAGCGGCAGTGCTGGGCAATTTTCCCAGCCCTGCAGCCATGCAGGGAGAAACCAGCCAAGTGGCTGGGCTGGCTGCTCCCAACTCTGCTGGGGTGGGTCTGGGTGGGTCATGAAGGAATGGAGCTTTGTGTCTGGAGGAGCTGCTGCTTTCTGGTGTCTCTCCGTGGAAGTTGCCTGGGGAGGAGGTAGAGGAAGGCTGGGGGGGCCGCTCAGATGTGGGCTTGTGGCTGGGAACCCGGGCAGCACAGAGGTCCAGTCAGCTCACACCAAGATCTGGGCCTGGACTGTGTGCAGAGCGGGGGAGGTGACAGTGTCCAGGCTCTGCCTCTCTGGGGTCTGCCCTGGCAGACTGGGGGTGCTTGGAAGGGTCAGGGGGGCAGAGACCAGATCACAGTCTCTGGAGGTGATGGTGTCCAGGCTCTCCCTGTCTGGGGTCTACCCTGGCATGGTGGGTGGGCCTGGAAGGGTCAGCAGGGCAGAGACCAGATCACAATCTCTGGATTGTCTCTCTGAAGAGGCTTGGCAAAGTGGTCCCAGCTTCTGAAAACAATCTCATCAGGGATGCTGGCAACTCTGGGGGGCATAGGGCTGTGGCTGGGCTCGTGCCAGCCCTGAGTGCCTGAAGGGCCAGCTCTCTGGGCCAGAGAGCCCACCCAGGGCTCTGGTGGCAAGAATGGTGCCAGCTGCTGTTTGAAGCTAGGTCTGTCTAGCTGGCTGACTGGGTCCAGGGCTCAGCTGCCTAGAAGGTGGGGGGATGGGGCGGTAAAGTTGAGCCAAATGGGGAGGGGTGGGGAGGGGGCACGACCATGTTTCTGCATCCCGTGTTGGAGTTCATGAGTTTCCTCGTCCATCTCTGGCCTCTGAGCAGACCTCTTGTTTCACAGAGTAGGCAAGGCCTGCAAGGGTGCTCCATGCACCAGAAGGGCTGGGGTCTGGGCTGGATGGTGCTCCCGCAGACCTCAGCTCTCTTGGAAGGCTGTGGCTGCCCCTGCTGGGGTGGGGGTGGGGCTCCTGGGATGCTCTGTGCCTCCTGTATCTTCTCATGCCGTTATTTCCAGTGAGTCTCCCAGGGTCCTCATCCCTGTGTTGAAGAAGGTGGCACACATTGGAAAGGCGAGTTTGCAGAGCCAGCCCTGGAATCGATTCACTTAGTTTTACTTTAAAGCTTATATAACGCTTACTCATGCCAGGCATTGTTCTAGTGCTTTGCAAACCTTAACTCTGCACGGTCATAACAATCCCGTGGTATGTTTACTCTGATTACTCGCCATGCACAGGCTGGGAAACTGAGGGACAGAGAGGCCCAGCACTGTGCCCAGTTACCGACAAGAGCCGTGAAACAGAAGCAAAGACTGCGGTGCTCTTTGATGGTGTGAAGGTAGAGACTGTCATCAGGTAGAAAACCCAAGGTTACTTTGTGGAGCTCCGATGGTGATCTGTGGCCACTTGGCCAGTGTGCCCCCCAGAGATGCTTGCCCTGCCCAAAGCCCTTCCTGGGGGAGAGCAGCTCTCCTCCCCAACACCCCAGACTCCTGCCTCTTTGCCATGAGCATTCTCATTCCTTGGCTTAGGTATTATTAGGAGCTTTAGGGAGAGAATTCATTTGTTGGCACTATTTCATACTAAGGAGTGAATGGCTAGCTTCCCAGAAATATTTGCAACTTAAGAGAAAATCTTGTTAACCTAAATCATGGTGTCTTTCTAAAATATATTTATTTATTTATTTTTGGCTGTGCTGGGTCTTCATTGCTGCGTACAGGCTTTCTCTAGTTGTAGTGCGTGGGCTTATGGTGGTGGCTTCTCTTATTGCAGAGTACTGGCTCTAGCGAGGATGGCCTTTGGTAGTTGCAGCTCGCGGGCTTCTTTGCCCTGCAGCATGTGGGATCTTCCTGGACCGGGGATCAAACCCATGTCCTCTGCATTGCAGGGTGGACTCCTCGCCACCAGATCACCAGGAACTCCCTAAATCAAGGTGTCTTAACCTCAATGCTAGCAACATCAGTGGGTAGGGAATTCTCTGTTGTGGGGGTGGGGAGCCTGTCCTATCCTCTGCCCCCCACCAGATCCCAGTAGCACCTGCCCTAGGCAAGAGTGACTGGCCTAACTGGATCTTATCTCTGTGGGTGGACACCAGGAGGGGACAGGATCAGTGTATCTGAGCTGGGAGACCCTCCACAGGGGAGGGTCTATAAGAAACCAAGAAAGAGAGTGCTTGTAAGCCAGGACTGGGGTTGCCGTACATCTCCCTGCTATTTCCTGGATGCTGCTCTGTGCTGGGTGATGCGTTACAGGGTCATCTCTGTTCAGAATCCCCAGCAGCCCTGTAAGGTGGGAGCCATGGCTCTTCACTTGATCAGTGAGAACTCCTGCAAAGATCCTTTGATCTGCCCAAGGTCACACAGTTGAAAGAAGCCCGTGAGGTCACCTCTGGCAGTGCCATGGGGTGGACTGCATTTCTGGTGGAGTAATTCATCAAGGGCCACCCCGCCAGAACTCTCAGTGTGGGCTGAGGGCTCCAGCTCCGTCTAGGCAGGTGTGTCCTTGTTTGCTGGTCCAGGAATCCAGCCTTTCTGTCCCATCTCCCTGGCTTAGAGTGTGGTGACCTTGTCCTGGGTGAGGAGGCTGTGGGGAGGGACTCTGACAGCCCACAGGCCCTGGTCCAGGCTGGACAGCTCTGTCTAAAGCCTACTGGACATCTGGCCAATCAAGCCAGGCACTCAAGTGAGCCAGGGCTGGCAGTGGGCAGGCAGCCAGGACCCAGATGCCGATGCCTGTGTGTGGGCAGGGCAGCTGACCACTCTGCTGGTAGGGAGCCTGTCTCCACGGCATTGCACTCCAGTGCACGTCCACCCACGGTCTACTGGGCCGCCCCCCAGCCACACAAGCCCCAGGCCAGTCATCAAGGGCCCATCCTGGCTGGAGGCTCCAGGCAACCTCCAGTTCTAGAGATAAGTGACTGTTCACTCATTCATCACCTCCTGTGGGCGGGGCCAGAGGCTGTGATGTGTGAGCAGTGGTCTGTGTGTGTGCACTAAGATGTGAGTGTGTGTGGGAGGATGTGAGTGTGTGCACTGGGCTGTGTGCAGTGGGCTGTGTGTGTGTGTGCGGGGCTCTGTGTGTGTGTGTGAGGATGTGAGTGTGTGCACAGAGCTGTGTGTGTGTTTGTGTGTGTGCACGCACACACAGGGATGTGAGTGTGGCACTGCCCTTTTCTTGCGCTCCCTGTCTGGGTGGGTGGGGGATGAACAGGAGGTGAGCTAATAAGTAGCACAGTTTCCAATTGTGAACCAGAGCTGAGAGTGGGGGCTGGGGTCACACCTCAGGGGAGACCCACAAGCAGGGACCTTCTGGTGCTAAAGGAGGGAACAGCATTCCTGGCAGAGGGAACAGTATACTGAAGCCCGCTTCACCTGCTTGAGCATCCTTGGAGCATCGTGTGCCCAGGGAGAGGAGCTGGAAGGGTGGGGAGCGAGTTGATCACCCAGATGAAAAGCCCATGGTGAGGAAAGTGGGGATCAACTTGCCATGGAAGCCTTGACACGCAGAGAACCCAGGGGATCACACCTCCAAACAAGAACACATGAACTTGAATGGGGACAGGGGTTACAGACTCCTTGTTTGCCTGGAGGCATGAGAAGGGGAATGTGAGATGCCTTATAAGGAAACTATGGGCTGGCGATGACGAAGTGCACAGCCTACCAGCCCCTCTCAGAATCTCCATGTTGATTTCTGCCCATCTGTATGTGTCCAGGGCCAACTCTGCTGCCTGATCTTTTCCTGCTGTCACAGGCGACTGTGGACTCCTGGCATCAAGGTGTTACTGGTGGTGGAGGAACACAAGTTAGCTCCTGCATGCAATTAGCTGAGTTGCCAGGGGCTAGGGAAGCTTGTTGAGAGATTTGACCCTTTAAAAAGAACCTATAAATTAAATTTATATTGACTTTAGTGTGTAAGATGTTTAAAAAAAATCAGTTCTTCCATGTCTTGAATCTTTTCCTCACTTCCTTATTTCTTCCATGAGCTGGAGAAATAACACAGCCCTTCCTCTGAATAACGGAAAATTCCTTGCAAGTGGTGGGGGTGGGGGTGGGGGACTGGACTCTGTCTGGGCAGGGACTTCCTGTTGCCCCAGATCAAGGCGCTGAGACGACAGCAGCTCAGGCCCAGGTTGTGTGATTGAGAACCTGTCTCTCCTCATTTTCCCAAATTAAGTCTTGCTTCTTGGCCTGGTGGAGCTCTCCCTCTGGGCCTCAGAGGAACCATCTGTTTTTCTGAAGGCATTGTGGTTGGGGAGGGAACTTGCTCCTTTTCTACTGGAGGAAAAGGGGTGGTGGTGAAGTAGGAAACTCTGCTTTTCAGTGTCTACCCCCCACATCCATGTGGTCACTGGCCATGGACCCAGGGTCTGAATGCAAGAACCCTCAAGGCATGCATTTTTTGTGACCACAGGGTGTCAACAAAGCAACAGATGGGGCTCAACCGAAAGGGCTCCCACAGCAGGGTACTGCAGTCACCTCCCCTGGGGATGGCCTGCAGGACCTCGATGCTGATGGCCCTTGGCCAGGATGGACAGCCAGGGGAAACCCAGCTTCCTCTCCACTCACTCCCCTATGCTCTGATGTCTTCAGGCCCCACTGTCTGATGTTAAGTCTGTGAAGCTAGAGTCACCACCTCTAGGCTAGTGGAAAAGTGGGTTCCTGGGAAATGCTGAGGCCATGACCTGAGCCATGGGAAGGGTCACCGCAAAGGTTCCCAAAGAGGGGATGATCCAGACCTGCTTCTAGATGGCCTCTGCCCCTGGTAGCTGTGATGTCCCCACTCCCAGTGCAGGCCTCACGTGTGCCAGGCTCTGAGGGACACGATGGTGGATGAGATGCACCCAAAGGCAGGGGAGCCTGGCCAGGAAACAGGGTCACAGCCCTGTGTGCTGAGATCCCTGATGGGAATATGACAGCTCAGTGTAACCAGTGATATGGGGGATGGGAGGAGGAAGCCAAGAGAGGGCAAAAGTGTGCGTTGGTCTCAGGAGGCTCTGAGGTGGTGCTGAAAGGACAGCGCCCTGCTCAAGAGTACAGGAGAAAGCTTTCTCCCCAAACTGGAGCTGGGCATCGTGTGCATCTGAATTTTTCCACTCCTCTTCTCTGGATCCTGTCAGTGCAGTCTTGGCAAAGATGACTTGAGCCTGAAAGCTTTTCCCATCTATTTTTAAATAAATGGAATTCTTGTCGCCTGCATGAAATTCACCCCAACTGACAGTTTCCAATGACCTGTTTTGTCTGGGTGGCAGGGGTGGGAACACTGGACAGCGTGCAGTCTACTTGTGCAAGACACAAAACTGAAAGCACAGATGATTACAGGAAGGAGCCCCGAACAGCAGAAGCAGAGGTTTTCAAACCTCAACACAGGGTTCACCTTTCAGAACCTCCAAGAGATGTGGTGAAGCTGTTGGTACCAACACCACTGTAGACAAGCGAGCTCAGGCCTGCACTTGAGCCAGGTCCCCTTTCAGCTGGGAGAGTGGTGCTCCCTCTCAGCACCCCAGGAGGTGATAAAGGTAGCTGGGCCCCTCTGGCCTCTGTTCCTGCCCAGGGTCTCGGACGCAGAGCCCACACTTGCTCCTGTCTCGATGCACCCGCACAGGTGCACCTCTGTGAACCCCCCAAGCATGAGCCCACTCTGCTCTCCCATCCAACCCCAGGGAGGGGCACCCCCAGGGAGGCACTGTGCCTAGCTCAGGTGGAACCCTGGGGTCTGGGAGGCCTCCCCTTCAACAGAATGGGCTGGGTCAGCCCTCGTGGAGCATGTAGATTTGAGTCACAGGTGATTTGTCTGGTTTCTGAGGACTGAGCATGAGTGTCCCCCAGGTGAGTAGACCCAATACATGCATGATGCAGTGGTCCCTTCTTTCCTTTTGTAATCCAGGTCCTCCTCCTCTTCCCTCATCCTGGGCTCAGTGGGGGTGAACCCACCTAATGCTAGCAGTCGGAGCCAGTGACCAGGCACAGAGGCAGGGAGGCAGGGTCAGGAATGTGGCCCCTGACATGCACTTGTGTGCACCGGTGTGAGCGTGGCATGCGCTGCAGTCCCCGCTTCCACATTCTAGATGACTTAGCACTGTGCCTGCACTGTCCGTTATGTTTTCTGCCCAAATGAAAAAAAACCCTCAAAACCAGGCCACTGGTTTTGGAACCCAAAGGGCAAACAACACGGGTGACTTGGCCCCAGGGGGTCCTGCTGCTTTAGGAGCCCCAAGTTACTGCTGGGGACAGCGCCAACTATTAAACAGGCTGTTCACTTGGTGGATCCCACACTGCCCAGTGCATGTGGGAGGAGTCTGAATGTAGTCAGGAGGGCCACCTGCAGCCATCAACATCCCAGGTGTGCAGAGCAGGCTCCTGGGGGGCTGGTGAGAAGCTGGCAGCACTGAGTGTGCAGGGGACCCTCGGGGGCTGCGGAGTGAGCCCCCCTCCCCGGGATATCCATGGCTAGGGGAAGCCAGCCAACTCTGCTAACTCTGCCAACTCCTCCCAAGGGGCACCCTGCTGTCTGTGTCCCAAGCCTGCCCTCCTTTGTCCTGGATCGTGGCATCAATGTCCCCAGTGGCCTGAGGCCTAGGTCTTGCCCTGGGGCTGGCTCTCCAATTGCTGCTCCTGCCACAGGCCCCTTTGGAGTCTACAGAACAAAGCCCAGGCCCCTTGGGGACTTTCAGCCCCCCCAGGGTGTCTTGGGCCTCACTTTCCTGACCATCAACGCCCCTTTTCCTGCCCCGAGGTCTCTGCAAACCCAGCCTTTCCCATGCTGTGTGCCTTCCTGGATCTGCTCTCCAAGGCCCAGTTTAGGCCACCTCTAAGGAAGTCCTAGATGCCTCCCTGCTCACCCAGGGCCCTGGGGTCTAGAGCATCCGTCCAAATGCCTGGTCCATCTAGAGGCCAGGAGCACAAGGTCCTTGGGGACTGGGCTTTATAACAGAGAGCCTGGCAAGAGCTCCTGTCTCCCCGGCTCCAAGGTGTCCAGTCCAGGTCAGCTGGTTAGAATTCAGCTGGGGCCAGGGAGAGCTGGGGGCTCTGGTCAGGCGGTGTGATTGCCTGGTTCCGCCCACCCAGAGGGGACCAGGGGTCCGGATTCCCTCACCAGGGCACACGTGGCCGCAGGAGCGGGAAGGGCTGGGCTCAGTGGCCCAGTCCGGTCCTCCCTCATCTCTTTCCCCCCTCCTCCCCTCCCCTCCCCTCCCCTCCCTTCCCGGCGGCGCAGGAGTTAACGGGGGGCGGGGCGAGGCGGCGGGCGGAGCCGGCGCGGCCTCGGGCCAGGCGCCCAGGCGCGCGCGGAGCTAGGTGGCCGCAACGTCCCCGCGCGCGGCCCGGGCCCGGCAGGAGCGCGGAACCGCCGCCACCGCCGCCGCCGCCGCCGCCTCGGCCATGCGGCTCCCGGGCCGGGGACCTGGGCTCGGGCCCGCGCCGCCCCTCGCGCGCCGCCCTCGCTGAACCCGCGCCCGCCCGGGCGCCGCCCGGCACCATGGTGCAGAAGTCGCGTAACGGTGGCGTGTACCCTGGCCCGAGCGGGGAGAAGAAGCTCAAGGTGGGCTTCGTGGGGCTGGACCCCGGCGCGCCCGACTCCACCCGGGACGGCGCGCTGCTCATCGCCGGCTCCGAGGCCCCCAAGCGCGGCAGCATCCTGAGCAAGCCGCGTGCGGGTGGCGCGGGCGCTGGGAAGCCCCCCAAGCGCAACGCCTTCTACCGCAAGCTGCAAAATTTCCTCTACAACGTGCTGGAGCGGCCGCGCGGCTGGGCGTTCATCTACCACGCCTACGTGTGAGTGCCCACCCGGGCGGGGGCGCGGGTCTCGGGGCACCGGGCCAATCGGCCGCTGGTGGCCCGCGGGCGCGCAGCTGCAGGGGACGAGGGCCTCCGTCTGTGTCCGGGCGCCCGCGTCGGTCACACCGTGTGCCTGGGGTCCCTTGGTTCAAGTGGGGGACGGAGGTCGGAGAGCGATTTTGGAGACATACGGTTGAAAGGAGTTCTGGGATCCGCGTTCAGGTCCGGGCGGGGGCGTCTGTCCCCCTCCCCCGCCCGCCCTCCCGCGGCCTGGTTGGGTTGCATCAGCCCCTCCCCCGCAGGATGGGGAGCCTTGCAACGCCCCAGCTTCCCCTCCTCAGCCCCAGAGGCCCCTCCCCACGGTCGCTGTACGGAACAAAGGGCCGGCCTGGGAGGAAGCGCAGCGCTGCCCGTCCTGCCATTGGATCTGGACTCCTGGGGGGCCCCCTCTACATGGGTTCCTCCAAAGAAAGGGAAATGGGAGAGGGGCTGGCTTACCCTTCCCCATCCCCCCAAGCCGCTTGGTCTTCGTCCAGGCTGAGCGCCTGGATTGCTGAAATGGGGAGGGGTCCAAATCTTACTCTCCTCCCCAGCCCTAGGCCCAGGGCAGTTAGCTGGCTGTCCTGTCCGTGGCACCTGCACCCATCCCTGAGCTGTCCTGAACCCCCACTCTCCCTCCACGCAGCGCAGCCCTGACCCCTCTCAGCAGCAGGAGGGGCAGGTGTATGCCTGAGGCCCCTGTGCACATTCTGGGCTCTGGACCCCTTCCTTGGCAGAGCGGACCCCCAGGAGAAGGGGTGCCACCATCCTGGAGCCACCCGCCCTGGCCTTGAAAGGGCTGCCGGTGTCCCCAGGCCCAGTGTTCAGGGACCTCCTGGCTCCTGAGGCAGGGCTGGTGGCCAGGGGCCAGCGTGTGCACATGGGTGTTTGCATGTGTGTGGCGTTTGTGCCTGTGTGTGTGTGTGCACCCATGCTGGTGGTGTGCATGGCTTCTGAGCCTGCAGGCGCTGTCTCCCATCCCAGCCAGCCTGGGGCTGGGACTCGGCCATTTTGTGAGAAGAGGCATTTTGGGATGGGAGTGAGGGCTGGATTCTGGGAAACCATCTCCTACCAACTGAGGGCCCACCTAGAACAGGCGCTGTGTGCCCCAAGAGCGTGCTGTGCCCTGTGAGTGTATGCTCTGTATGGACCCTCCGTGGGAGGGGGGAGAAGACCCTGGGAGGGAAGTGCCCAGCTGCTGAGGAGTGGGTCACCACGGCCCTGGAGACCTCCTGGGCACTGTCCCCAGAGGTTCCCCTGGCACCGCATCAGCCCTGCCAACCCTGAGGAGGTCGCTCCACCCTGGTAATCCCCCTGGGCGGATGTGCCCAGGTGTGCTCCTCACCCTTGGAAGAACCCTGTCTTCTCTCCTGCCGGGCTGGGGCTCAAGTGGGTCCTGGGGGCCGGCTCTGGCCAGCAGGTCCTGGCCTGAGGTGACCTCTGACCCATGGACACAGCCCATGGTGCCCCCACTCCTGTTTGACCTACAGTGGGGCTACTGGAGGGTTTTCTGTGCTTTGGCACTAAGGTCCCAGCTGGCAGGGCTTCCCAGGCCCCCTCTATTGGCCCCTCCATGCCCAGCCTGAAGCAGTCAGCCGTCTGTGCTTCCTGCATCCAAAGCTGTAGGGATAGTGTGTGGGGCCAGGGTCCAGGCAGCCACTCCCAGAGTGGGGTCTCTGTTGCCTCCTTCTCAAGTGTCCCTAAGTCAGGACAAGTGGGCCTGCAGCACATGGGGGTTCCGGGGCAGTAAAGGGGCCCAGCTGCCCCTGCCCCCAAGGCGCTGTGGAGGTGAACTGTATGGGGCCTCCCCTCACCTGGCCCCGGGATACTCCCTGAACAGCGACATCTCTGTCCTCTCTTGTTCATCAACCATCACCCAGTCCCCGAGCATGGAATTCGCCACTGTCCCTAGGCCCCGCGCATCCTTGGGGCCCAGGCCATCAGTCTCAGGAGACCTTTTCTGCCCTCATTCTGGTCCCGAGGGTGTGGTCTCCCCTGTGCACACTGCCAGCCTCCCCCCACCCCCCAGCAGGGACCGACACTCCTCAGTTTGGTTTGTTGATTCATTAATTAAGCCAGTTCAAGCCCCTCCTGAGCTGGGCCTGGGGGAGCCATGGGGGCAGGGAGCATTGTGGTGGGGTGGGCAGCGCTGCCTTCCTAGGCCACCTTCCTCTGCCTTTTGCCACCGAAGCCTGGCTTCTGGAAGGCAGGGGTGTGCCGGACCCTCTAAGCATCAGAGGAGGGGAAGGAGGCGGCTGCCTTGTGGCCCCCCTGGCTTGGTGGGCATCAGGCCAAGCCCCGTCTCCCTCTCTCCCACCCTTTGCAGAAGGGGCCGTCTCTTTGAACGTGCCTCTAGGCCCGGGGCTATGGCCATCACTGCCTCTGCCTGGGAGCGGCCCCAGAAACACTTCTGAAGGCAGGAGGCTTCCCTGAGTATGGAGGGATCTCAGATCAGGTGGAGGGCGGGCCACCTTGCTCAGCCCCGAGGTTTCTTCCTTGCTTGGGCTGGAGGGAGAGCAGTCCCTGGGCCGTCAGACCCCTCCCCACATGACTCCTTCCCCTGGGCGGGCAGGCTGGTGTTGTGGGGGATCTGCTTGAGGCCTGAGTTAGGAGGAGAGAGGAACCACACATCTTGCGGGCCTGCAGTCTGCTGGTCTCAGGTTTTTCTCATTTTGTGGCCCCATTTTCACTGGTGGGAAGACCAAGGCAAGGGGTAGAATTCCGGAGTTGCCCCACTCACACCAGAAGGGGTCTCTGCCCAGAGCTTGGGTGCAGATTGGCTAACTTCCAACATCCAAAAGCCACTAGGAGTTGCCAATGAAATGGTGTTTAAAATAGGCAGATGGAAAATGCTGGCAATGCAGGGCAGGGACTGACCCCTGGAGGCCAGGGCTTATCTCACCAGCTCACTGCTGTGAGTTGCCTTCTCTTGGGCTGGTACACCGAGCCTCCTCTATCCTCAGATGGCGTCAGCTAGACCTCTGGTGGCCTGCAACGGTTTGGGCCTGTGGCTGGGGGCAGCAGGATGGGGGTCTGGGACCTTGGGGCCATATACTCATCCCCTGCATGGCCTTGGATAACCCAGTTGGCTCCACATCTGGTCACGTGCAGGCTGCCTGCTGCCCCTTCTCATCCGTCTGTCCTCAGTGGGCAAGGCTGGACCTCACGGGCTGGTCACTCTTCTCCTCACCCTGACTGCCTTTGGGGGTGAGTGTGGGCCCAGGGCGAGTGACCAGGGCTCTGCTTTGAGAGGAGGCTGGAGTCTGAATGGCCATGTCCTCAGCTCCTTCCAGCTCCCAAACTCCCCCACCGTCCTGAGGACGAAGTGACTATTGATTGGAGAGTTGGAGAATCTTATGGAAATTTCCCCAAAGGTGAGAAGGTAGGAGGATTGTGGTTTCCAGGGAGACCAGGGCTTGGCTGATTGTCTCTGGCCGCCCATCTGGAGACCTCAGGCTTCCTTGTAGGATTTCCCTCCCACAACCATGAAATGTTTTTTAATCATGGTGTCTAATTACACTGGGCCGTGATGCCCCACAGACAGTCTTTGTCTTCAAGGTAACAGTCAGTTGAAAGCTCTGTTCTTGACAGTTTCACAGATCAGAATAAAGAAAGACCTCTGTTTTGTTAGAAATCAGTACAAGTCAAACTTCACAACTTGTCTTTTCGTAGATTCTTGCGGGGTGGGGGGGACCGTTGAATGGGAACCGCACCTGAAAATGGCTCACCCTGGAGTGTCTGTAGAGGGACCGGGTCATTTCTGAGAGCATAGACTGAGTTCAGCAGTGGAGGGAGTGTCTAAGGGGATGTCTTCCCCTGTTTGTTTGAGTCAGTCAATGAATGCTCAGACTCTGTTAATCCCAGCGCTCCGGCTAAGCAGAGGCCGCTTCTGCTTCTGGCTGTTGCTCACAATACCTTCTGAGTCCCTCCTAGTGAGCCCACCAGGCTGCCCCTACCCTTGGGAGTGGGGTTCTGAACCCACTGGAGAAGGAACAGGGTCCAGGGGACTGAGGGTACTCTGGGCCTTTCATGGGAGGTGCTGAGGGCCGGGGAGGTGGAAGAGACCATGCGGAGGGCTGAGCCTCCATACCGAGGCGGGCGCGTGAGGAGGACGGAGAGGGGGGCAGGGGGCGGGGCCAGGGAGGGTCACTGGAAGCTGCTGCCCTTCCAGGGGTGAAGCGTGTGAGGGACGTTGGTCCGTGTCCAATACCTCATTACTACAAACTGTGCTGGGGTTAGCTGGTAGGCGGGTCACTGAAAACATTCTTGAGTATAAATGCAGGCTCTTTCCTGGGTGGGCACAGGTATTAGTACCAGATGTCACCTCATCGTCCCCATACCCCTCTTAGGCGCAGCCTGAGGTTATAACCAGTGATGGTTCAGAGGACATGTGTGGGTGAAGGCGGGTGGGCGGTGGGGATGGGGGCTCCAGGCGAGCCTGGTAGGGATCCTGCCCCCACAGCCACTTCTGGAGCAGGGCCCTGCGTGTCTGTGTCTGTGACGTGGGGACATGGCTCTGGGCTTGTCTCCTGTGAATCACTCAACACAGCGCCCGACGTGTGTGACGGTCACGGGGTCTTGGCTGCATCATGAGTTGCTCCGCAGGAGGAATTCTAGGCAGATGGAGGTGGGTGCGTCTGGGACAGCACCCTGGGCCATCCGCCCTCAGCCCAGCCCTTAGCCCAGTCTGGCATGTTCTCAGTCCCATTGGCCAGGGGCTGGTCTGGACAGGGGTTCAGGGCCGCTATGAATGTGGCCGCACGATTAGACCCGGGGCCCGGTCTGATGCTGCGTGTTTGTCCAGGGGGACTGGCCATCCCCTAAAGGACCTCGCTTGTTCTGCCACTGTCCAGGTGCTGGGGGAGGTCTTCCTTTCATCGCTAAGTGGTCCTAGCACCTGGTACCTCCAAGTGAGGAAGCCACACGGTTTTGGTTTGAAAAGCACCGCGGTGGACAGGTTGTAGCCGTGGACCTAGACCATAAAGGGGACTTCAGGTTTCCCTGTGGGCTATGTGCTGATGAGCTGCTGTATGGTGACTTAGCGCCATGCAGGCCACCAGGAGGAGCCCACCTCCAGGTGGCACTGCCCCAGGTGCCCGGCTGTGCTTTCTGACAGCTCTGCAGCCCCGGGAACCAGGCCTCACCTGTGCCCTCCCGGCTGCAGCCCACCTGGCCAGAAAGGCTGCTCCAGTTTGGTGAGAGCTGAGGTGGAAAGAAGAGGGGCCTGCAGTCCTGCATTGTCCCCCGGGGACTCCGCCTTCCACGTGGGGGAGGGTTGGACAAAGCTGCCCCCCTCCCTCCACTTTTGCGGGCTGCCATTGCCCAGTGAATGTTCTCACTTCCCTGAGAGCTGGTGGGGTGACAGTGAACCCCGAGACCTCTCTCGGTGACGTGGGTGTGTGCGGGAGGGGTCTGGGACAGAGATGACTATTTCTAAAGGCTGTCTGTTCCTCACGTGAATCAGGACAGCCTTGGCCAGAGTTGGAGGTAGGTGGTCTGGGGGCTGTTTTGAACACAAATGGTCTGGAGTTAGAGGCTGAAGTCTGTTGTTTGAAGCTGGGCAGCACCAAGCTTTCCATTCATGCAGGAGGAAGCCGGGCTGGGGACGCTTGGGTCTCCAGGGCCCTTGATCCTCCTGAGGGGTTGCTGCAGAGCCACAGCCCACATCCCCCAATTTGCTCTGAGTTTGGGTGGCTTTCTCTGCAGCCCAGTCAGAGCCTGTGGGGGTGGCGGGCCCCAGAGTTCCCAGTTGTGAAGGCCTGGGTGTGGGAAGTGTGTGTTCTACCACGGAAAGGGGTTCCCCTGGGAACAGGCAGGATGATGCCCCTTGGAGGGAGAACAGGGCGTTTGTAAGATGTCATGACACTGGGGTGCGAGCCCAGGTGAGCCTGTCTCATGAACAGATCCAAGGCCATGTACTGGTGAGTGGGGCCACAAGCACTCAGCCAGGCAGGTGATGGTCAGGGCCCTCGGCTTCTCTAGCAGGTCCAAGGACATGGTGAGACCCCTGGTCTGAGGAAGGTCTGCCTGCGAGGGGACTCTCACTTCTCCTTGGCCACCAGCTGCCCAGAGTCTTGGTCCCACTGCCCAGCATCTGGGATTGGCCAAAGGAAGGGGACACCAGATGCGCAGGCCTTTCCCAGCAGCTCCTTGTAGAGGCTATGGTGGCTTCACTCAGTTGAAATGGGAGGTTGGGTGTGTTCCAGCTTCCATCCCTGAGTCTGACCTTCACCCTCAGGATGTGCCCAGATCTGAGTGTTCTTAGGCTCTGCCTGCTATCTGTCTTGAATACAATTAGTTGTTTATTTTTTTTGGATTACCTGGAATAATTTTGTAACCGTGCAGAACATGTTTGCTCCAGAAAGTCCTATGAGGAGTTGTTGGAAACTGTCCTGAGCTATCCCGTGGCAGGTCTCAGCTCCCAGGCTGTTCCTGGCAGTCTGCTGCGTGCGGCCCCTACCCAGGCCCCTTCCTCCTCTAGGTCCTGTCTGGCCCCCCTTCCCTCCTTGGAGCCTCAGTCTTGACCCAACTAGAGAGCTTAGAACTCTTGAGTTTGCTTTTCCATTTAACGCTTGAAAAAATACTTGAAAGGTTTGTCTGAGGAAAAGGCCAGTTTCTCCTGGGATCCCAGGCTTTGGGGAAGGAAGTGGGGTCATGGGGGGTGCAGAAGTGGGGGGAGCCTGGGCAAGCACCTGCTGATCTGTTTCTGTTCCTGCAAGCAGGGCCCTAAGGGACTGCCAGTCCTGCTGGGCCATATCCACGGGGGAGACGGAGCCTTGATGTAGGATGTAGTGGCAGTACCTGGACGGCCCTCCAGTAGGAGGGCAGGGTCTGATGCAGGGTTCTGACTTTCACTGGAGGAACAAGAAGTGGGAGTGTTTAGAGCTCAGCCTCTGGTGGGGGGTTGTTGGGGTCGGGATGGGAGGCTGGGTCCTGTGTGACTGGAGGGCTGGGCAGGGCGCTGGCCGTGGTCCTGATCAGGAACCCTTGGCTGTTTCTCCCTGTGAACTCCGTGCAGGACCGTGGAGAACGGGGGCTTTGTCCACGAGTGGCTGGCGCGGGGAAGGGGCTCCTGGGGCAGACGCATGGGCACCCTTTGTCTGGACCACTTGCTTCTGTCTCCAGATTCAGCTGTTTGTGCTTAGAGTGCTCTTTCCTCCTTGGTTAACGTTCTCCAAGATGGTTCTCTCCAATCTGCAGTTTAATTAGCTGAGAGCTGAATTAATATCTTCTGGATGGAAACCCAGTGTTTCAGGCAATGCAGTGGGCAGACAGCACCGCGTGGTCTGAGAGAGGGGGCTGGCGGCCTCTTAGAGAAGCACCTGTTTATGGTGCTTTCTTTCTATCCTTTCTGATTCTGAATACTGCACACGTCCACTGTAGGAGACGGAGAAGGTGCAGAAAACCCGAGGAGGCGCGTTTGTCATTCCTGATCTGTTTCCGAGCATCTGTGTTTCTCAAAGGAGATCAGATTCAGACTCTGTCACCCTCCTCCACACTGACCGTGCGCAGTGGGGATTTACCCGTGGAGTCAGACAAGCCTCAGTTGGGCAAATGTTGGACTTTGTCTCTGTCATCAAGGCTCCCCATCTCTCCGGAGTGGGGCAAAACGTGGCCCTGTCCCCAGTCCCTTACCCTGCGCCCTTAGTGGCTCTGGGTGCTGGCCTGGGGAGGGGCCCAGGAGGGGGCTTGTTAAAATGAGGTCCTGCCCGAGGGTGAGCCCTCCATTGCTGGAGGCGTGAAGTGCAGGCTGAGAGGACGCTGGGGGTGTCTGTAAAGGACCAGTGAGCTGGGAGCCGTGGGAGTGTGGTGGGAGGACCAGCCTGAGAGCTGCTTGGAGGGTCTTCAGGAAGAGTCTGGGGGAGCAAACCTGGCCGTCCCGTCAACCTGGGGGCAGTGGGTGGGGGGTGACTCTATGAGAGATCCTGAGTCAGGAGAACAGTGGTTGGGGTGCCCTGAGCCCCGAGTGGCTCCTGTGCTCACAAAGGGGATGTTGGATACCAGGGGTGTAGTCCAAACTGACCCCCTCATTGGGGGAGCCCCTCTCCCCCGAAAGCTGGTATCTGCACTGTGTTCTGAGCCCAGAAGCCTGTCCACAGCAGTGTGCCCTTCGGGGACCCGTCCCCACCCCACTCCTGCCCAGGCTTCCATGTGGCGGGGCTGTGGGACCTGTAGGGGCCAGAGTCAGCCATGCTGACCGCCCGATTAGGGCAGTTCCCCAAAGGTGCCTGTGTTGGGGGAGTGTGTGGCAGGCCCGGGGGACACACCTCCAGACGGGGCCCCCAGAGTGAGCCGGGCCTGGGGGAGTCCAGGCCTTACGAGGACAGAACTCAGTGAAAACCATGGAAGAACACACACCTGGAGGGGACCCTCTCCCACGACTGAGGAAATCAACCAGCTAGTGGCTGCCTGCTCCCTGCGAGTGGATGCTGAGGCTTCTCTAGGGGAGGCTGGGGCCCTTCTTGTCCCCAGAGGCCTCAGAGCAGTGTCTTTCCTCTAAGGATGGGTCAGGTTCCCTGCTGGCAGGGGTGTGGGAAGCAGTGTGTGGGGAGGGGTGGGCTATCTGAGACTTTCTCAGAGGGAAGCTGAGACCCAGGTGAGAAGGCTGGCCTGGGCACAAGCATGTGGATGGGGCTTCACTTGCTTCTTCAGAGCCTGACAACCTGCCCGTCTTTCTTCTGTAATCGAGGTGAAACTCACAGAATGTACAATTAGTCATTCCAAAGTGGCCAATTGGGGGCGTTTTTTGGGTTCACAGTGAGGGGCAGCCACCAGCTGTCTCTGGTCTTGGGACGTGTTTGTCCCCCTCTAAGACACCTGAGCCCATCCAGTCTGTCTCCCCACCTCCAGCCCCTGGGGCCGTAGCTCCTGTTCTGGACATTTCATGGGAGCGGATCACATACTGTGTGACTTTCGCATCTGGCTTCCTTCACTGAGTGTCATGTGTTAAGGTTCATCCAGGTTGTGACCTGGGTCAGTGTTTTGCTCCCCTTAAAGGCTGAGCATGTTCCACTGCAGAGGGGCCAGTTGCCCACTGTGCATCTGCTGATGACCTGTGGGGTGTCCCCCTCAGTTTGGGGTGTCTGGAGCTGCTGTGAACACTTGAGTTCATGGCTCTGTGTGGACACACGCAAACATTTCCTGTTTTTAATGAGTGCGTTTGCTGCCTGTGAACTCATGTGTGGCCAGGCTCCCTGGGGTGTGCCGTACTCTCCTGGTCCCACGACCCCCACCCTCTGCCTTCAGAAGCCTCTGGGTCCCTTGGGCCTCTGTCCGTGGCCCCTTCTTGCCTCCTTACTCCCAAACTGTCTGGCGGGTCTGCACTATCGAGCCTTGTCTGATGGAGGCTGTGGGCTGGAGCTGACCTTGCCCTTTGTCAGGATGTGGGCCCACTCCGTGTGCGGGTTCTGGCTGCACACTGAGGGGACAGATGAGCAGAGCAGGTGAAGAGAGCTAGCACCAGGATGATTGGGGGCGCCAGGAGAGAAACTGGAGGGAGGTGGGGGCCTCTTGCAGAAGGTGACGCTGAGCATGGCACCTGGGCATGAGGACGGGGGTAGCCCTGCACTGGGGATGCAGCAGAGAGTGCTGGGCAGTAGAGGAGAGCGTGCAAAGGCCCTGGAGCAGGGAAGCTGGCGGGAGGAGATGGGCACTCCTCCAGGTGTCTTGGTAGGGTGTCGGGTAGTGGGAATGGGGAACAGAGAGATGGAAGAGTCTGGTGGAGCAGGCCTGAGATGGGGTCTTGGCAGGGAGGACCCCTGATGGGGGCTGTGAGCCTGGTGGGGACTGTTGTGTCTGAGGAGGCTGGGGATGACGAGGGGACCCATCCATGTGTGCAGGCTGGCTGCGGGTGGACTCTGATGGGGGATGGAGGGGAAATTCCAAGGCCGTCCAGTGGTTAAGATTGCAAGCTTCCACTGCAAGGGGCACAGGTTCAACCCCTGGGCAGGGAACTAAGGTCCTGCATGCAGTGTGGCTAAAATAAACACACAAACAAAAAATACCCCCAAACCTGTTTGACGTGGGATGGAGGAGGGCACTCGGGTGAGCCTTTGTCAGTGCTGGCTCTGGGTGCAGACAGGTGACTACTGGAGAGTGATCCCACGTGCAGCGGCCATCTTGGGGACGAGATGGGAAGGGCTGGGGAAGTGGTCTCTGTGGGTGCTGAGCCAGTGGGTTTCCTGCCAGGGCCCCAGGGGTCCTCCTGTCTGGCCTGGCCCCAGGGGAGAGCCCTTCCTGTAGCTCCTGGAGCCCCTGGGGCTTCACCACAGATGTCTACTCTTTTGGGGGTACTGGGGGGTCCCTTGGAACCTGGGGCTTCTGACTGGTGCGTGGTCAGGGGACTGGTGCGTGGGAAGGGTAGGACCAGACATTCACCAGATTCTCCCTGTGGCCGAGGCTTTGGAGGACAAGAGCCATCCGAGGTACTGGCCAGTGGGAGCATAAGGGGTCCCCCGAGCACACCTTCCTGCCCTGGGTGTTGGGAGAGAGAGGGCTGGATGTGGGGGTTGCTGTGGATGTGGAGTGACCTCTGGTCCAGCAGGGAGCAGGGGAAGGCGTTGGGGGCCAGAACAAGGGAGGCCAAGGTCATTTGTAGAGGCCTTGAATGCTGAGTCTGAAGCTGAACCTTCCCAGGGTCTGAGATTTCTGGGTCAGAGCCTGTCAGGTCCAAGGCACTGATTGAGCTCATGCTGTTTGCAAGGTTCCCAGGGCCCACCTCCTTCACTGCCATGGCCTTAGGTTCAGGTGGTGTCTCCAAGTGTCTTCTGTTCTCCTGGCAGCAGGCTTGATTGGCCTGGCTGGGCTGCAGTAGACTGGGTGCTGCCCCATTGGTGGCCCAGGCTCCAGGGAAGAGGTCTGCATGGAACCTCCAGCTCCCTCTGATCCTGGCAGGATGACGAGTGGTTCCCTGCATCTGCTTTGCACCTTGAACCGCCGTCAGGAATCCAGGCTTCCTGTCGCTCCCAGAGATTGGACGTGGCAGTGGATCCTGGAGGCAGAGCAGTTTATTAGGCAGTGAAATTAGATTCCAGGCTGCGGCGCCGGCTGCAGTCCTGAAGGACGAGGCAACGGGAGGTTCCCCAGGGACCTCACACTGGTGGCTCCCCCTCCCCCGGTCTCTCCTGGCTCCTGGGTCACCCGGCCCCCAGGGAGGCACAGTCTTATCAGAATGGACGTTATTCTGGGGACCCCGCCAGTGGAAGGGGAGCTCAGGCTTGGCCCCCATGGCTGCAGTGAGCAGCTTCACAGCCTCTGTGCTCCTTCTGTGCTCTCATCTGTAAAATGGACACACACTTTTCCCGTCTGTCAGTTGTTGGGTGCCTGGAGCATAGCAGACATGCTGTGAATTCCAGCCTGGGGGTGGGGCTCGATGTCAGTGACCCCTTCCCACTCTCCTCTCCCAGCTCTGGGGCCTGGGGGCGAGCAAATGGGTGATAGCAACACGACTATTTTTCCTCCCAATCCTGCCACCTGCTTATGAGAGGTTTATCTCATTAAGGGCTTCCCAGGTGGCACTTGTGGTAAAGAATGCCCCTGCCAGTGCAGGAGACGTAAGAGATGTGGGTTCGATCCCCGAGTCAGGAAGATCCCCTGGAGGAGGGCATGGCAACCCACTCCAGTATTCTTGCCTGGAGAATCCCATGGACAGAGGAGCCTGGCAAGCTGTAGTCTCTGGGGTCACACAGGGTCAGACATGACTGAGCATGTACACCTATCTCATTAAATATGTAGAATAAGGCGAGTAATCCCAGCTACCTTTTGACTCAGTCTTTGGAGAGGGGGGAGTCTGGGTTGCGGGGACAACCTTAGGGGGGCCGTCCCTGCCTGCACCACGGCCCTCCCAACAGTGACGTGGGATGAGGTGGCAGAGGCTTAGTCATGTTTTGCCAGGAGAGAAATATTCCCTGAAGTCAGATGGGGGAAGGAGGCAGGAGGGAAGAACCGGAGGCAGTGGGGTCTCCTTCTGGAAGTGGGGGCTGTCCCTCCCCAGAGCACAGGGGCAGGCAGACCACACACATGGGCACCCAGGGCCTGCGGGCACAGCTGTGGGCTCCCTGCCTCAATGGGTGTTGTCAGCCTTGGCTGTGGGGCTCCTCTGGCTGACGCCCAAGCCTCCAGCACCCTCAGTCCCTCCCGTCATCTCCTGCCTGCCCCTCCTCTCTGTCGTCAGACCCCTGCACTCAGGACCTATTTCAAAAGAGGGGTCCATCTCTGCTCAGAGCTTAGGCCATGGAAGTCCCTCCTGCCATCTGGTGGAGGTCTCTCCTGCTGCTTTGGATCCTGCAGGGCTGGGGCCAGCCCCACCCCGACCCCCCGCCATCGCCGCTGGTAGACTGGGTGCTCTGGGTGGTGCAGGCCCGGCTGTGCACCTGGGCTGTGGTGGTTCTGGCTGATGCTCACTCTCCAGGTGGTGAGCAAGGTCCGCTGTGCCTGCCTGCCCCGCCCCCCTGCCTGCCCCCCATCACAGCCCCTGGAGTCTGGGGCTGGGGACCAACTGCTCGAGATGCTTGTCTCCATGGCAACTGCTGCCAAGGAGAAGCATCCTGACATTGAATTCATTATCATAATTAGCCACCACGTACTGCCTTTGTGGATACCTCCTGCCACCGCTCCTTTCTTTCCCTGCAGCCTGGATAGTTCCTGGGCTGGAGGGCGTGAAGACTCCCCTCCCCCAGGGTCTGGGGCCTTGGTCAGGTGGCAAGGAGAGGTGCAGGATGGTACTGGGCATTAAGCTGAACCTTGCAGCAGAGGGGCTGGTCTCCCAGCGTGCGTGGGGTGGGGTGGACCCGCTCACCAGTCTGTCTGGGAGGAAACAGACTCTGGGGCCTGAGGGTCAGTGCCCAGCACACAGCTGGCCTCCCAGGGCCCCAGCGTTGTTGGCAGTGTCTGCCCCGCACCTCTGCAACTCCTCTCTTGAGGAGCAGCGGGGCAGAGGGAGTTCTTCTGAGACACAGCTGCCAGCTCCGAGGAGTCTGCCGGAGGCCAGAACCCAGGTCATGAAGGCAAGAGAGGCTCTGCCTGGCTCAGATTCGCCAGCATCTCCAGGATGCCTCAGTGCCCAAGGCCCCAGCATAACTGCAGTGGGCACCTTGCAATGGCCACAGGGCTAGGGGTGGTCACCCGTGTTGTCCTGTGGGAGGGCAGCACCTGCGTCTGAGCTAGCCTCCCACCCCCACCAGCTCCAGTGGGGGGCCAGGCCCCATTGAAGTGCCCCTTGTCACCAAGGATGCAGTGTCTGAAGCCAGGAGGCCAGAGGCAGAGCCCCCTCCTGGGCTTGTGGGGCCTCTGCCTCCCTGTCTATAGATGGGCATGGGCGATGGAAGTCTCAGGTGCCAGGCTGCAGCTGGGTGCTGGGTGGGGATGGCCACCAGTCACTGAGGTGCCCGCAGACGGGAGAGGCCTGGAGTAAGTGACTTCCATCAGCCAGCTGCCTGCGAGTGGCCAAGGACTGTGGGGACACCACTGCACTTTGGAGGTGTCCCTCTGGATCTGTGGGGGCCTCACCTGGACCTGGCAGCACAGAGTAAGGGGTGCTTGCTCCCTGGGGGCATCTGCTACCCTCCTCTGCTTCCTCCTCGTTGCCGAGTGGGCGTGCCAGCCTTTTTCCAAGCGTCCGTCCCGCTGCCTCCCCTGCACCCCCTGGCGGTGCCATCTGTGGCCATCTGTCCCAAAACATCAGAAACAAAACTGGGAGTGTGGCCGGCACTTTCTGGGGGAGAGGGGAGGAACGCTGTGAGGTTCCCACCTTGGGCTGCAGGTTTGTCTCCTGAGCTGCTGGTGGGGCTCCTGACAGCCTGGCCTCTGTCTGCTAGGAAGAGTGGGACATTCTGGAATGTTCTGAGATGCTGGCAGAGCCACCTCGAGGAAGCCAGGCAGAGAGGGCCTGGTCACCCAGAGTCCTGGCCTTTTCTTTGTTCTCTAGAGGAGTGTTCTTATGCAGCACAAGGAGCTGGCATTTGTGGGTATGGCACTGGGCCCTGCCTCCCCAGCAGACAAGAATGATGTCAGGCACCCTGGACACCCTGATCTCTAGTCTGGTCAGACTCACCCTCTGCTGGGTCCCGGACTCACTGTCTACCCCTTACCCACTCCAGGGCCACTCCACTTACTCTTCCCTCTGTCAGGAACACCTTCCCTTCTCTGTTGGCCCCACCAGCTAGCTCTTCACCCTGCAGTGTGATGGACACCTCCCCAGGGAAGCCCACCGGGTCGTGTGTCCCCCCAGCTCCCAAGTCCCGGTACTGAGCTGAGCTGGGTCCCAGTGCCCCTTCTGAAGTGGGCGACCAACCTCAGTCTCTCCCACCACACAGGCCTTGGCATCCTGACCCACTGCCCTGGGATCTCCTCCAACCCTGGCAGACCCTCTCTGGGCATGTGGGTTCCTTCTCAACAGCAGAGTTGAGGGGAGGATACTGTGGGCAGAGATTTATGGATATAAGGCACATGAGACATCTGGACATTTTTGTCCCTGGGCTCAGCTAATTGAATAAATTGGCTAATGAACAAAGGAAATTAATTGCGGTTTTGAAATGTGACCGTTTCCCCGCATGCCTTTTGTCTGTGCCAGCGGCCTTCAGATAGAGCCGGGGGTGATGATGGAGCCAGGGACACGGATGGGGCCAGGGGCGATGATGGAGCTGTCTTCAGGAGGCCATGCTCCGAGGAGGGGCTGGGTCAGCCCTGTAAGCGGGGTGGCCTGTGTCTCTCTGGGCCTTGTTGCCAGGCCTCTTCCGGGCACGTGGGCAGGACCACCGGAGGTACCCCTGGGTCTGACTGAGGCTCAGTAGGCCTTGGCGCTGAGCACCCCCTCGGTGATTCTGGCCAGACTGGGCAGGCCAGGCCCACGTCACTGTCGCCGTGGCCAGGCTGGGTTTGGACTATGTGGCGTTGGCTCTGAGGGTCTCATTCCCCACCCCACCTCTGCCACCAAGGAAGCCAGTGGTCTCGATGCCCAGGGACGGTGGAGCTGGATGCCTGGGGTTTCCCAGGTGGTGGTAAAGTGGGAGAGCACCTCAGGAGCCCTAGACCCCCATCAGCAGCCCTCAGGGGCTCTGCTCCCTGGGATGTCAGCCCCACCCTGTCCCCTTTGGCTGGACACCTACTGCCCAGCGGTTCCTGGTTCTGGAAATTGACTAGTTCTCTGTGCCCACTCCCAACACTGCCTACAGGCGTGTTCTGGTGGTCAAGGATGCTGGACGGCATGGGTGAAGCCGGTGTGAACTAGGGGACAGGAAGTGTTTGCCTGTGAGCCTGGCAAGGACAGTTGTAGACAGGGATGGGGGACCATGCCTGGGTGCCTTGCTTGAGGGTAGACTGTGGCATTTGCTCAGTTCTCATTTGCCCAGTGACCCAGGAGGCAGTGCCCCTTGTTTGCTCTGAGAGCTTTGGGAGCAGACAGACAAGGGACACGTGGTGGGTGTCCTGGAGAGCAGATGAGGCTGGTCATCGCCATGGAGCCCTGGGGGGTGTCCCCTGCTCTGGGCGCCCGGCCTGGCTGACCGCCCTCTGCTCGGTCCCTAGGTTCCTGCTGGTCTTCTCCTGCCTTGTGCTGTCCGTGTTCTCCACCATCAAGGAGTATGAGAAGAGCTCTGAGGGCGCGCTCTACATCCTGGTGGGTCCCGCAGGATGGCGCGGAGGGCTTGATGGCACTCGAGGCCGCGGGCGGCAGCCTGTCCTTGATCCTGTTGGTCTGACCCTCCAGGTCCCCCACTGGCAGGGACCCCCACCCTCATGGCACCCACTGTTCTTCTTGGTAGCCCTTCGGTTCCTCCCAGCCTCCCCTCCTGACGGTGATATTGCAGCTTCCTCAGCCTCCACTGGCCCCTCCCCACAACACCCCAGCACCCCGTTCCCGGCCTGCCCCCCACCCTGTGTCATCACAGCACCTGACAGCCCCCGCCTCCGCTGTCCCTTTGCCCTTTCCCACCTTCCGTTCTCACTGGAGCCTGCGGGCTTGGGTGGCCCCCTCCACCTCGGAGTGTGGGGTGTTTCCCTGCAGATGTGGGTGTGGGGTGGGGGTTGTGAAGCTCACAGCACTCCTGTGATGGGTAGGGGTGGGCGCCATGGCAACTGCAGGGTAATTTCTGTGTTGCTGTTAGTGATGGGAGGCAGGGCTGCAGGGAGGCTGATCCTGCATCCAGATGCACCTCTGGGGAGTCCTCCTCCCCGCTGCCCTGTGTCCTGGGGCTGCCCCAGGCCTGGGAGCACCCCCAACTTGACAATTACCTGAGACCCTCCATCAGCTGTACCCTCTGTGCCCTGAATGCACATCAGCTACACAGGATGGGACCCCACACCAGCTACACAGGATGGGGGCCCCACACTGGCTACACAGGACAGGGACCCCACACTGGCTACACAGGACGGGGACCCCACACTGGCTACACAGGACGGGGACCCCGCACTCATACTGGCTACACAGAACAGGGCCCTACACCAGCGACGCAGGATGGGGACCCCACACTGGCTACGCAGGACAGGGACCCGCACTGATACCGGCTACACAGAACGGGGCCCCACACCAGCAACACAGGACGGGGGCCCCACACCAGTTACACAGGACAGCCCCCCATCCAGTGTAGTGGCTCAGCTGCAGCGTCACCCGCAGGAAATCGTGACCATCGTGGTGTTCGGTGTGGAGTACTTCGTGCGGATCTGGGCTGCGGGTTGCTGTTGTCGGTACCGTGGCTGGAGAGGGCGGCTCAAGTTTGCCCGGAAGCCCTTCTGTGTGATTGGTGAGGCCCGGTGGGGATAGGTGGGCAGGCACAAATGCAGGACCAGCTTTTTCTGAAAGTTTCTTCCCACCTGCCCTCTTGGCAGCAGAGCCCGTGGTTGATGCGGCCTGAGTGCAGGGCAATGAGGTGCCGGGTGGCCGTGCCTAGGGACGGGTTGGGCTGGGTGGACTGCGGAACCACGCCATGCTGGTACTTTGTGTGCGTTCATCTGTCCATCCTTCCGGAGCCCTGGTGGGGGCCGCCCTTCTGCAGCAGAGGGCCCGCCCCCCAGCTCCGCCGTCTCCCGCAGACATCATGGTGCTCATCGCGTCCATCGCGGTGCTGGCTGCCGGTTCCCAGGGCAATGTGTTCGCCACATCGGCGCTCCGGAGCCTGCGCTTCCTGCAGATCCTGCGCATGATCCGAATGGACCGTCGGGGCGGCACCTGGAAGCTGCTGGGCTCCGTGGTCTATGCGCACAGCAAGGTGAGGGTGCCAGGCCAGGGTGGGGAGGGCTGGCCGGGCATGACACAGCCTCTCTTTTCCTCTGGGTGTCTTCCCATGACTTGACCCTTGACCTCGTCTCCCCAGCTTTTCTGCCAGGCCCAGAACCGGCTGGCTCCATGGTGTTGGGTGTACTAGATTAGTGCCCATCCCCCAGTCACCTGCGCATTAGACTGAGGCTCGTGGTGGCCACGGGCTGTGGGACCTGCGAGGTGGCTGCAGTCCCAGGTCCTTCCCAATCCCCACCCTGTGTTCCCAGGAGTTCCACAAGCCCAGATCCCACCCTGCCAGGCTGTGCAGAGAGGCCATCCTGCTGGTGGGTGGGCTTATTGGCCCCCAGCCTCCTCCCCACTGTCCTTCTTGTCTGAGGCCCTGAGGCTGGGCCTTGGTTAACAAGACAAAGTGGAAGTGTCCCTCAGCCTCAGGGAACATTCTCCAGCCTGCCTGCCTAACAGCCATTCAGGACCACTCCTTTCCTGGGTGGATGCGGCTCTGGGCCATCCCTGCCTGCCATCCTCTAGGGGTGAGGTACACAGGTGTGGGACCACCCAGGGCTGGGGCTGGGGCTGGAAAACCAGCTGCCTCTCCTGTCTGCCCAGGCTTGGGGCTCCCGGGGACTCTGCAGCCGGCTCTCGGGAGGCGTACCTGCCCCGGAAGCCCAGGGGACCCAGAGCTCAGCGAACGTCCAGCCAGATGGGGCCCTGTGCTCCTGGGCAGGTTGGGCTGGGCGCCAATTTGGCCGCTGTGACGTGGCCATCTCTTTCAGGAGTTGGTCACTGCTTGGTACATCGGCTTCCTCTGCCTCATCCTGGCCTCATTTCTGGTGTACTTGGCAGAGAAGGGGGAGAACGATCACTTTGATACCTACGCGGACGCACTCTGGTGGGGCCTGGTGAGTGTCTGGCCTCTGGGGCCAAGGAGAGGGACCTTCACCAAGGACGTGCTCGCCGGGCGTGGCCTGCCTTGGGGTCCCTCCTGCCCATGGTCTGAGATCCCCCCACTCCTCCCCACGGTGTGCCCCAGTTCTCCTGCCTAACCTGGCTGGAGACATCTTTCTGGGGCCATCGGCTGGCTGCTTCTGACCAGAATGCCATGTGGAGGTGGCGTCCCAGATGGGCCGTGGTGGGGGATGCACTGGTCTATGTGGGGTGGCAAGAAGCCTGGCCCTCGGAGCCTGTACCCAGCCATGGCCGGTTCCTTCTCCGCTGACCAACCTGTGTGATCTCTGTGATGGAGGGGGAGGGGGCGGTGCTGCCTGTCATGTTGATGGAGCAGAGTTTGAAAAGGGGAGCTAGACCCCCCTGACTTAACCTCCCAGGCTGCTCCTGACGAGGGGGACTCCGTCCAGAGCTGGTAAACTTTTGGCCCATGCTCATGGCCACCTACCTCCTGGGCCCCTTGAGGGCCCCTCTCCTGTCACCTGGTGCAATGGCCTCTTCTGAGAAAAGGCTTCCTGGGCCACCCTCCAAAGGGCCCCGCAGACCTTGACCCCGATTGCTCGAGCCAGGACCTCCTCCTTGTCTGTTTCCATGGACGCCTCCAGGTGGGGGCCGGAGTGCCCCTCCTTTGTGAGCTCTTCTGGGGGTGCTGGACACTCAGACGGGCAACCCCTTCTGGGTATTCCCCACCTACACCGGGGGTTTCCTCTGTGAACTTTATTTTTATTTTAGTGTTTCATTTTCGGCCATGTTTCTTGGCGTGTGGGGGTCTTAGTTCCCGACCAGAGACTGAACTTGGGCCCTCGGCACTTTTATTGCTGAGTCTTGACCAAGAGACCTCCAGGGAAGTCCCTTCTCTGTGAACTGCAGACTTTAAAGTTTCACTCTGCTCTGTGATGGGATGAGATTGGCTCCGCCCCATCATTCTTGGGAACCGTTCCACCTGAGATCCCCTTGTTCTGCTCTGTGGGCTGGTGGTCCTTGGAGGGGCCTCATGGGCACTGGGGGAGTCCCCCCACCACCTTGCTGTCAAGCTGACCTCCCGAATGCTGGCCGTTAACACTGGCCTTGAATGCTGGCCCCGAGGGCCGAAGCCTTAGCAATCCCCCCACGTCCCCAAGTCTGCCTTTGTTTTGGGACTGCATGACCTTCTGAGGGAGAAGTTCGTGAGACCATGTGTGTGGAGGTGCCCCAATTCCATGCCCCTCCTGGCAGCTGGGCCCCTCCCTCTCTGGCCTCAGCTCACAAGGCCCCCCTCCAAAGGCCCCCAGATGACCCCTGAGCATCCTCAGAGGGTCCCTTGGCCCTATCACCTGTCAGGCTCCGGCTTTGTCGGAGCCTCCCGGCTGCCCGTCCGGCTGGAGCTCGGCCCTCCTGGGTGAACCTGTCCTGCCCAATTCAGGTGTAAAATGAGAGTGGAGGCTGAACACCCCGCCCCCCCACCCCACGCCCTGTTGGAGAGTTTCATTTTGGTTCTTGAGCGGGGAAGGGTGGCTGGTGGTGACCCCTGCCTCACGGGCCCCATGTAGGCAGCATGGGGCATGGGTCTGTCCAGCTGCCCTGAGGCCTCAGAGAGGGCCCTGGCTCCTGCCAGGTCTGCCTGAGTGCAGGCTCTCTGTTCACAGATCACCCTGACAACCATTGGCTACGGGGACAAGTACCCTCAGACCTGGAACGGGAGGCTCCTGGCAGCGACCTTCACCCTCATCGGTGTCTCCTTCTTCGCTCTTCCTGCTGTGAGTCCTGCCCTTCCTGCCTTTGCGGGGGACAGAGTCTGGCCTCCTCGGTGACCACTTCTCTCCTTGGGGTCACATGGGGCAGGGCAGGGCTCCCCTCTCACTGCATCTGTGGGTCCCCATCAGCGCCTCCTAGCCCTGGGATTGACCAGTTGGGTCCCTGTGGCCAGGAGCGGTGCTGTGGATGACACGTCTCTGGCGGGTCTCCTGCAGAAGGCATGGGGGCCCTGTTAGCCCTCCAACTGCAGCTGTGCAGGACATGGGGGAGCTGGTGGTGCTGCTGTCTGGGTGGTCTTCTCTGAGACCCTGGGCCTCACCCCCGGCTCATTGTAGTGTAGACAGAATGGGAGGACGGCAACCTTTGTGCCCAGGTGTGTTCAGAGTGGGCCCTGCCAAGCTCCTGTGAGGATGAAGCCCCCCAGTCTGTCTCCTGGTGACTAGGGGCTGGGGGTGGGGGCGAGAAGGCGGAGCCCGGAGTGTGCAGGCAAGGTGGGGGGGGCTCTGGTCCCTGGGTGCTGTCTGACCCCAGTGACTTGCAGGGCATTTTGGGGTCTGGCTTTGCCCTGAAAGTTCAAGAGCAGCACCGTCAGAAGCACTTTGAGAAGAGGCGGAACCCCGCAGCAGGTCTGATCCAGGTGCGTCCAGATAGCCCCCGTGTGGGCCCCACACGGACCCATGGGACCCCTGGCCTGGGCCCGCGGTGCTGGAGCGAAGCCCCACTGGGTATTTGTCTCCTGTTGGGGAATTCAAGTCTGTGCTGAGAACCGCTTAGATGTTTGCAGAGGCCCAGCTCCTATGGCACATCAGGGCCAGCAGTCTATAGGCCCTGGGCCAGGCTGTCACCGGTGCTCCCGAGCTGTCCCCTCATAGCACCGACGCTGCCTTGCACTTGTGGGATCGGGGTTCAGTGACCCCCATGCAGGTAGGTGGCAGAGCCATGTCTGTGCTGCCCAGCCTGCACCACCCACCCCATCACTGGGGTCACAGTGGCCATGCAGTATCCAGCGGTGCTTCCTGAGCTATCCTGAAAGTTCGGGCCGGGCACAGGCTGCCTGAGAGGCTGAGGTTCCTGCAGCCCTTCCCAAGGACCAGGGATCCAGTGGACTTTTGGCATTGACTGGCCTTTACTACAGGCTGAACACTGGCCTGGTCCCTCACATGGCTTGGCTTGTTTTTTTAAAGATGTTTTCTTTCCCAGGTTGCAGCCTACTTTTGTGTGTATATGTATACCTGTCTTTCACTGTGAGAACTTCAAATGACTGCTTCTTTTAAATGCAAAAGAGTGTAAAGAAGAACAAAAATGCCCCCCCCCCCCCCCGCCCCCTCATTGACAATAGTCCCACCCACTATTGACACCAAAGTCACAGCACTGCCAGAGGTTGCAAGGTTAGGGAAGGAGCGTGGCCTGAACAGACAGCACTTCCCCGCAGCCCCCTCCTCTCTGAGAAGCTCCGAGTTATTGGGGGAGGGCAGGAGATGGGGAGGAATTGGGGAAGGACCTCCACACACTGGGGGCTCCATGAGGCCACACATGCCCAGCGCTGAACGCAGGCTCAGAAGTGACTGGAGAAGACGGTAAGTGCTTACTTCACCTGACTTCATGCGGTAGGAAGTCAGCCTCTGAGACTGGTTTCTTAGATATGACACCAAAAGCATAAGAAATGAAAGGAAAACTTCTATGCGTCCAAGGGCACTATTTGAACTGTCTCCTTAGAGAGTGAAAAGATAACCCACAGGATGGGAGAAAATATTTGCACATCAGATATCTGATGGAGATCTGGTATCCAGAATACATGAAGGACTCGCAGCTCAATGGCAAACAGACAAACGACCCAACTAAGAAATGGGCAAAGGATTTAAGTAGACATCTCTCTGGAGAAGATATACCAGATGGCCTATAAGAACGTGAAAAGATGTTCAGTGTCGTTCTTCATGGGGGAAATGCAAAGCAAAAGTCCTTCATGTCCACCAGGATGGGTCACAATTTAAAAAAAGTGTTGATGAGGATGTGAAGTCAGAACCCTCATACGTCGCTGTGGGAGTGGGTGTGAAATGGTGTGGCTGCTGTAGAAGACAGTTTAGTGGCTCCTCCAAAGGTTAAACCTGTCACACAACCCAGCAATCCCACTCTTAGGTGAACACCCAACAGAACTGGAAACAGGTGTTTAGCCACAGTCCTTCACGCAGGTGTTCACAATGGCACCATTCACAGGAGCCAAAGGTTGAAACACTGCCTCAGCCAGTGAAAGGGTGCAGAAGGTGTGGTCCGTCCACAGGCTCGAATCTTGTTTTTCAGTCACTCAGTTGTGTCTGACTCTTTGTAACCCTATGGGCTGTAGCCCATCAGGCTCCTCTGTCCATGTGGTTTCCCAGACAACAATACTGGAGTGGGTTGCCATCTCCTTCTCCAGGGGATCTTCCTAGGGATTGCACCTGCATTTCCTGCATTGCAGCAGATTCTTTACCACTGAGCCCCATGGGAAGCCCCATGCTTGAATATGTCTGGCCTTAAAAAGAACAAGGCTTGGACATGGGCTCCACCAGGGACAGGCCTTGGGAACGTGCTAAACGGAGGGAGCCAGACCCAGGAGGCCTGCCACTGAAATTCTATTGCTAGGAAGTGTCCAGAGTGGGGAACCGCAGAGACTGACGCAGATCAGGGATGGCAGGCCAGGGGTGGAGGGAGTGGGGAGTCATGCTGGTGGGTTGGGGGCCCTTGGTCTTGAGGTGGTGAAAGTGTGGTGTTTGTCAAGGGGACATTTGCACAGCATCAGGAACGAGCTTAGCGCCAATCAACTGTGCCCTTTAAGAGGGTGAATTTTACGTTATGTGTATTTTACTCTGATTAACGAGAGTTGGGAGCAGAGGCCAGGCCTGGCCAAGGCTGGTGTAAAGGCCAGGCCCTGCAGGGGTTCAGCCTTACAGTGGAGGATGCGGCCCATGTCCTTGGCTCTGGCCCTCACCTCCTGTCCCCTGGGGAGGGCAGGAAGGTGACCATGATGCCGAGTGATGGCTGCCAGGCATTAGGTGGGACAGATGGAAGGGAAAGAACTGGAGTTCCGTGCGGACTCACTGCTGGGTCCCCGCTCCCAACTCTACTCTGCAGAGGTGACTGTGGCCCATGGGGATGGGAGCGACACTGGGCTGCTGTCCAGAGGCCAGTGCACAGGGATGCGTGGGAGCGAGGCCCCGGGAGAGGCAGGAGGGCCCCTAGCGGCGCCTGACCCCCCTCCTCTCTACAGTCCGCCTGGAGGTTCTATGCCACCAACTTGTCGCGCACGGACCTGCACTCCACATGGCAGTACTACGAGCGCACGGTGACCGTCCCCATGTACAGGTACCTCTGCGCCCCCCACGCTGCCTGGGTGTGCCCCCCATTTGTCCTTAATCCCCATTTTCAGTTGCTCATCATTTTGTTTGCTTTTTGTTTCTTTTTCTTTAAAACATGTACTTTTCAGAAACGAGTCGTGTGTGATTTATTTTATTAACTTTGTTCTCTGTTTTATAGTTTGCGGCTTTTATTTTTCACCTTCATTCCGCCCCCTGCTTAGTGTCCTTGCTGTCAGGGGTGTAGTGTGTGAGTCTGGTGGACACGGCCCCCTGAGCTCACGGAGGTAAATGCGGCTGCTTCCACGGACGGCAGCCGGGTGCAGCCCCGCTGGTGGGGGGCCCTGTGTTTAGAAGCAAAAGGATAACCTTGACCCTCTGACCCCTAGTGAGGGCCAGGGTCTCTGTTGAGGAAGGAGAGACCCCCGGACCACAGAGAGGCCCCAACAGGACAAGGTGCAGACACCCCCACGATCCCTGCGGGGGACAGAGGGTCCTGGGGAGCCCCCCTGGGGGCCACATGGACAGTGGGCACCTTTCCAGGCTCTGCCCCTGGGGTGTGTTGGTGCCAGGCCCGGGCTCAGAATGAGGTCCGAGGTGAGAAGGGTGGGGCCTGGCCAGAGTCCATGAAGGTCAGATGCCCTCCGGTGAACGCTGAACTCTGGGTCCTTTCAGCCAGAAGAGTCCCCTTACCTGCCCCTGAGTGTCCACCCAATGGAGCCCTCACCGGGGCAGAGTCCTCCTGCAGGTCCCCACCTGCCTCTCCCAGGATCTGTCACCTGGGAGACAGTGCTGCCCACTCCCCTCTCCAGCATTTGACCCACCATCACTCCCAGGGACACTCAGTCTCGGGGTGCCGGGGGCCCAAGGGCACTCGCTCTTACCCCAGGCCCTGTGTTCCCAGTCCTCAAGGCAGGACCGACCCTCGTGCTAATTTTCTTTGTTCTGTTGTTTCCCCCACTTTCCTCGACTATTTTTTTCATTTCCTTTTTCTTCTCCCGTTCTTTTACAATCTTCTGTTCCTTTCCCTTTGTGTGTGTGTGAAAAACACTTGAAAGCTCGCAAACTCAAACCTACGGGGCCTCCAGGTAGGACTGCATGGGCGGAAAGCGTGTAGTGTGATTCTGTTCTGTTGGGGACTGTCCCGGGGCCCCCTGAGCCAGCCCTGCCCAGCCTGTGGCCCCTACTTGGAGCCACATGCCCCCTCCTCGCTACCCTGGTCCCCTCTCCTGACTGCCCCCAACCCCCAAGCTGCTTTCTTGTGCTGGAACTGTCTGTCCAGGTGTTTTCTGTCCCTTGTTCTGCTTCCTGCCTGTCTCAGTGGCTGGGGTCCTGCCCCTGCGCCTCCACCCTGCCCCCGGGGCCCCACTTATGCCCAGTGCAGAGGTAGTGGAGACGGAGTATTGGCTGTCCCAGTTTGGGGCACTCCCAGTTAGCCCCCAGTCCTGGCAGACTGCTCTGGGCTTGGGGTCTCTCTCTCTCTCTGCATCCACTCCCCCAGCCCCAAGTCTTCCCACTGCAGTGAGAGTGAGACTCAAGGCCGCGGACAGAGGGTTCTGTGGCCCATCCATGTAGCCCCACTGGCCATGTCTGCACCAGACAGCTCACTTCCTGGGGTCCCCTGTCTAGACCAGGGTGCCGAGCTGCTCCAGGAAGGGTCCTCTGTGCCCTTTGTAGGCCCTGCCTTTCCCCTCAGAGTGGTGGCACCGTACTCCGCCCTGCAGAGCAGGGATCTCTCATCCTCCCTTGGTGCCCTCTGTGGGAACCTGTCAGAATTAATCCTCTGCTCCCAGAAGGGAAGAGGGGGCCAGGCAGGGCCAGGGTCCGCAGGCAGGAGGGCCTGACCCCTCCCCCAGAGGCGGGGTGGTGAGAGACCAGTATCCTTCCTGGCTGCTGACCTGGGTTCCTGGGGCTCCAGGTGGGGGGACCCTGCTTCAGACCCTGACAGGCTCCTCCCAGACCAGCAGCCCCTTGGTTCACCTACTCCAGCAGCACCACACCCACCGATGTCCGGGGAGACACCCCTGCCCAGCCCCGGGCCTGGGGGCTGGTGGTGTCCTCCGCAGCCAGCTGACCCCTAGACTAACACCGCTCGCTCCTGTGTGTCCCACCCCTGTCGCCCGCTGCACTCTCGTCCCCCACGACTGGACTGTGTGTGCGTGGCCCTCGAGTGTGTGGTGCCTGCACGTCCTTGCCCGTCTGTGTTCTGTCCCCTGCCGCTCTGTGTCCAAGGCATGGCGTCCTAACTGCGTGTCCCTGCCCTTGACCCACGTGTGGGGGCTGACTGGGTCCAGCTGCCCGGGGTCTCTGCTCCAGGCCATGGTGGGTGCTCAAGGCAGTGAGGAGACCAGCTCTGCCCCAGTGTCCATCCTGGGGCTCTCCTGTACCCATGGCTTGAGCCGACTGAACTGCCCAGGCCTCTTGCTTGGTCTGGACCTAAGAGGACAGGGGACAGCCTTGGAGAGGAGTGGGGAGGGGGAAGAGGAGGGCGAGCGTTCCCAGGATCCAGGCCTGGCGGGGCTGGGGCTGCAGAGGGAACAGAGAGGGGGGCCACATCTGCTCCCCTGGGATGGCAATGACCAGGGCAGGGCTGGGGGACGGGCGTTCCTTTGGGTGCTAGGGGCACGGCTGGGCAGGGAGGAGTTGGGAGAGACCAGAGCAAAGTTGGAGACTGAGTGGCAGGGGCAGGTCAGGGCTGCGGGTGCAAGGGGTCAGAGATCTTCCTCTTTTGGAGACAGTGGGGAGTCCGAGCAGAAGGACTAGAGCAGGTCAGAGGAAGATGGGCATCCGGGGAGCAGGGACATGGGGCACGTGGAAGGGTTGGGAGTGGGTCGGGGCTGGAGCCAGGGTGTGTGGGGAATGGTGGTACTGTAGGACAGAGTGAGGATGCCCAGGAGAGGCTTGGATACAGTTGCCTGGGAGGGTCAGGGGTCCCCAGGGTCAAGAAGGCTCAGAACAGGGTTTGGGGGCCTGGGACTCAGTGGGGATGTCACAGACAGTGGGGGTGTCAGAGCAGGTGGGGGGGTTCACAGACAGTGGGGGGTCACAGAGCAGGTGGGCTTATCAGAGCCAGTGGGGGTGTCAGAGCAGGTGGAGGCTGAGTCAGGAAGGAGAGACCAGTGCCTGGAAGCTGACAGGGTGACTGATGGACGAGATGGAAGCTGAGGGTTGAAAGTGTCCAGGAACCAGGTGGGGAGTGGGGAATGGGGTGTGGGGGGAGGGACAAAAGTGTCCCCAGACAGTATGGGGACCCAAGTCTCTGGGTGAGGCTCCTGCAGCTGGAGGTGGGGGTGTGGGCTTCCCCAGGAGCCTCCCAGGTGTACAGACCACTTCCTGGCATCCCAGAGGGACTTGATTCACCTCTGGCTTCCTTGCTGGTGGCCACAGCGCTGAATGCTGGATTGGCAGGCAGGCCAGGCATGTGGCTGTCCTCGTGGGTGGGACTCCATCTGGGAGCCGCCCAGTGGGCTCTGCCCAGCACAGTCCTTTCCTGGGACCTCCGCCCTACTCAGCTTTGGCAGAGAGTGGCTCAGTGAGAGAGGGGTCTGGGAGTCCTAGGATGTTGGGGACTGCATTTTCAACTGTGCTGCAAATCCAGGGGGTGTTCAGTGGTTGGGAAGGGGGAGGGCGCCCTCCCATTTTCTGGTGCCCTGCTGGACCTGCTCCACGTGGGTGTCCCATCTAGGGATGGCCTGGGTACCATCCACTCCCAGGGCCGAGGTGCCCAGGGAAAGTGAACCCAGAGGAATACAGAAAGTGCCTGGGCCGCAGAGGTGGAGGCATGGGCTCCCCGGGGGTCTGCTGCCGCCATGGACTCCTCCTGTTTCTGCCTGTGACAGGTCATGGCCTGTGTCCCCATGTGAGATGTGGACTCTGGTGAGAGTTGGCATGGGGTTCCCTGGGGCTCTGGTGGGTTGGGGGCTCACTCACCTGTCCTCTTGCTGCAGACTGATCCCACCCCTCAACCAGCTGGAGCTGCTGCGGAACCTCAAGAGCAAGTCCGGACTTACCTTCAGGTGGGCGGGAGCATCCACCGGCTCCAATCCCCCATGGCTCCGTAAGGGCCAGTAGGGGTGCCCAGGCTGGACTAAGGCCCCTGATGGCTCAGGATGTTCACATCCTGTTGCCTCAGGCCCTGGTGCTGCTGGCGGCTTTCCCCTGTTGCTGACCAGTCTTGGCTCCTATCCTGAGGGCGGCTGGTTTGGGGGTGGGCATGGGGTGGCGGTGGTGCTCCATATGGGGCGGGGAGGCTGGTGCTCTGGCCACACGTCAGAGGAAGAGTCCACCCTGGAGCATCGGGTGGAGACACATGGGTAGCACCTGCTGGTTCCTTCACGACTACAAAACCTGCGACTCCCGGAGCACTTGACACAGACGGGCTTGCCAAGGACACGGACTGGCCAGTGGGAGAGGAGGGGAGGATGCCTGCTGGGCCCAGCGCCCAGGGCTGTTTGAAGAGCTCTCAGCAGTGGGGCATCTGGAGAGGGTTGGATGGTGCCCCCCTGCAAAGATTCATCTGTGTCCTGGGACCTGTGAACATGACCTTATCTGGAAGAGTCCTCGTGGATATGGTTAAGTGAAGGACCTTAGCTGTCCTGAGTATCGACTGTGGAATTCGACAGCTCCAGAGCTTTCTTCACACTGCCTCTTTCAAAGTTTGTTAATATTGGTGATGCTGATTAAAACAAGTGTCCATAAACATGGGGTCATAGCACCCTCAGTCTCAAAACTTGTGACCCCTTCCAGATTCACTGTCCCTCCGGGATCTGCCTCCTTGGACCCCCCGGGGAGCTCCTGGGGGTGTGTGGGCTGTTTCTGCACCCCTCACACACAGCCCTGGCCCATGGGAGCATTGTGCATCAGCTGGGCCCTGTGTGGGGTCCAACCGCTGGGCCAGCTTCTGATATCCTGTGCTTCTGTTTGCAGGAAGGAGCCCCAGCCGGAGCCATCTCCCAGGTCAGTGCCCGCCTGCCTTCTGCCGCCTCCGCTCTTCTCTGCGTGTCCCGTGGAGCTCGCGCTGCTGCGGGGCCTGTGCATGCTCCCCAATGCCACTGCGCAAGGACCCCTGCCCGGTGGCGATGTGGGCACCTGGGTCTATGCCTCCTTCCAGGCCCCCGAGCTGAGGGACAACTCCTGTCTGCCCGCCTGTGACTGCAGCCCCTTGGGTGGGAGGTGGGGGGCTTCCAGGGGAGCGGTCCCACTGGCTCCAGGCACAGGGTCTGGGCTGCTCTGAGTCAAGGGTGGCCCAGCTGGACACTCCAACGGGGTGTCCCAAACACTGCGGATCAGGGTCAGGCAGTGCGGGGGGTGCTGTTCTGAGGGGAGGTCTTCACACCACCCCTGCAGGTCTTGATTTGTGGAGGTTTCTGGAGGATGGAGGAGTGGGAGAGGGTTCCCTTTGGGCAGGGTCTCCTGCCCCGCCTCACACCCCCTCGGCACTACCCGTGTCTGTCTAGGCCCCTGCAGTTCTGTTTGGTTCAGGTGAATTTGAGACCGGGACCCCAGATGGGGACTCCCGGGGGTGATCTCTGCTGGGGTTAGGGTGATAGCCCCTGCTGTTTTCCTAGTTTTGAAAGAAAGCCAGATCAATTCACCACTTTCGAGTCTGGTGACCTCCAACCTGCCCATGTACTGCTGTGTATCTCTGAGCTCAGGGGTTCCCGGGTGCCGTGTCCACACCTGCACGGGGAGTCCTATCCCCCAGGCCATGGGCCAAAGATGCTGCCTGCTTGTTCCTGCCCTGTGGACTGAAGGCTGCTCAGCTGTGAAGGCATTGGGCTGAGCCCTGCTTCAGCATCCATCGGAGAGGGGCATGTACCCCACCCCTGAGTTCCCAAAGCGGGTTGGCCACTGGAGCTGACCTGGAAATATCAGCAGTGCTTTGCCTCCAACCAGCCCAAAGAGCAGCAGAGATGACCCTTTAGATCCCAGACCAGAGTGGCTTTATCCTGGGCAGTGACCTCTGTTCTCATGGGCACAAACCAAGGGGCCCGGCATGGGGCTGTGGTCAGGTGGGCAGGGAGGGGGAGCAGCAAGCCTGGTGTCTGGGGAGCCCCGAGGCTGCTCCACTTTGTTGGTTCCCGTTGGTGCTGCCATCAGCCCCTCCTGTGAGCCCCCAGGACCCTGAGGCCGAGGAGGTGGGCACGGCTGCCCTCAGCTCTGCCCAATGGGCACTCTCTGGCCCTTGGCGCGGCCCCTCCGGCCTGTCGCGGCTCCCTGTGCTCGCCGCCTGCGCACCTCTCCCCTCCAGACAACTTTCGTCTCAGCCTCTCTCTCTCTCTCTCTCCTCTTTTGCCCTCCCTTCCCCCAATCTGGAAAATCTTGCCTGCCCCCCCCAAGTGCCTTTAATCATGTCACTGCCCTTCTCGGGCCCCTTTCACGTCCGCTCTGTCTTTGGGGATGAGGTGGCTGACCCTGAAGCAGGACTCCAGGTGAGGATTCACGGGAGCCCCCGGCTCTCCGGCACGTTCTGTGGCTCCCCCCTCGACCCCGCTTTTTGCTCCTCCCTCCCTCCCCGTGTGTCCGTGTGTCCCTGCCTGTGACCAGCAGCTTCCCCTGGGGGCCCCAGGCTGAGGCCCTGGGACAGAGGGCCGGCCTATCCTGGGTGCACACCTTTCAGCCAGGGCATCTCTGTGCCCCGACTGGAGCAGCCAGGAGCCCCTGTGCAGCACCCGGTGCACAGTAGGTCTGCAGGAAAGGGTCCCGCCCTGGACACCTGTGGGTGGGCTGTTCCTGGGCTGCCCGGCAAGGGGACCCTAAGCAGGTGGATGGGGTGGGTGCGGGGGCCCTCCACTGCCGGGAGACCCCTTGGTCCTAGCTCAAGGTGGGGACATGCACTGTGGCTGTGTGGGCGTCAGACCAAGGCGTGGGGCTGGCGGGGGTGGGCAGACGGGGGTCTCGGGCTGTGCTGCTCCGGGTGTGGCTCTGACCTGCCCTTTGATCCACCCCGTTTCTGACTGCCTACTCCTGTGCCTGGGGAACCCCCTGCGCCCCAGCTGCTTTGCTCCCGTCCGTGTGGCCCCCTCTTCATCGTGGGGGGCCATGTGCAGTGTTTGGGTGCGTGTCTGTCCAGTCTGGTGTTGGTGACTGTTTGTGGGCACCTCTTCCACCCTCTTGAGCCCAGGCCCCCCCGGGCTGAATGTGGGCAGGAAACCCCAGGGCCAGCCTAGAGCCCAGAGGCGATGGGCTGGAGTCAGGGCTCCTCACTGCCCACCCCAAGCAGAGGAGCAGTGTTCAGAGGGGTGGCTGGGCCACCACCAGTCCCCCTCCCCCTGCTCTTGTCCTGCTCTCAGACTTCCTTGTTTCACGCAGGAGCCTCTGGCCACGTGAGGCTGTTTAAATTTTCATTAAAACTAAAGAAACCGCTGCAGTTGGAGAGCCACTCCCCAAGCTCCTGTGCGTGGAAGCCAGGCTTGAGGTGTCATGTAGGAAATGGTGGGTGGGCAGTGCGGGGCTGCTCATCTGTTCAAGGCTGAGGTCCTTCAAAAGAGCCAGGGGCAGACATCCCACCCTACCTCATGCTCTTTCCTGGGGGAGGAGCCCCCAGGCGGGGCAAGGCAGGGCTCTGTGTGCAGGCCTGGGGACCCCTGCAAGGATCTGGCAAGGTCCCAGTCTTTAGGGTCTTCATCTGTCTGGCAGGCCCTGGTGGAACTGTGGCTGCCTCAGGGGTGTGCCTGGGCAGAGCACGTTTGCCCTAAAGTTGAGTTCTGTGGGCTGCTGGGCCGGGGTGGGAGTGGTCTGAGTCCTGGGAAGATATGCCCCTCTGCCCCGGGGGCCCTCTAGTTAGTTTTTTCCTACAACCTGAACTGGGGAAGGTCCCACCAGGGAAGCGCACATGCTTGCAGGGTCCTCCACGGAGGACGAGGCCGGTGAAGCCGAGGGAAAGCTCTTTGAGGAGCCTTGACCCTGGCTTGCTGGTGTTAATGTGGGGACATCCTTGCTGGGACAGTGGCAGGTGCCACCCGTGTTTAAGTGAATGTGAGTCAACACTGTTGGCTGCGTCCGGGTTTCCAGGCACAGCAGTTTGAGAGCCACTGTCTCAGAAGCAACAACTTCGAAGGTGGAGGCAGAGAGCAAGACCCCAGGGAAGTGAAGGGTTTCTTGACGTTCTTGCTGGTTCTTTTCATTTTTGCTTAAAAGTTTTGTGGCTCAGACAGTAAAGAGTCCGTCTGCAAAGCAGGAGACCCGGGTTCGATCTCTGGGTAGGGAAAATCCCCTGGAGAAGGGAATGGCTATCCACTCCAGTATTTTTGCCTGGAGAACCCCATGGACAGAGAAGTCTGGCGGGCGATGGTCCATGGGGTCACAGAGAGTTGGACATGACTGATCAATTAACACACTTGCAGGTTCTTATGCACAGCTCGCTCTGGCCTTTGTGGAGGGTCTTGGGCAGGCTGACCACGGGCAGCCTTTCCTGAACAGCTAGCCGCAGGTCAGGATAGCCTTCACCCAGGGTCTGGCCTTGGCCGGTCCTTTCGTGTGCAGGTGCCCCAAGCCGCCTCCTCCTTGGCTCCCCTCCGGGTAGAGGTGGCCACTGCATTCTGGGTAAATGGGGGCCACTTCTGATCAGGCCGCTGTCTGGGTTGGTTTGTGAAGCCAAACTCGCACGTTTTTCCTCTGGAAACGTGAGCTTTCTGAAATCCTGTCCCTGTAGAACCAGCAAAGCCTTAGCCAGCCCATGTATTATTTTTTTGTTGGCATGAATATAGCAAAAAATAATACATCTTTTGAAAGAGATGGCCCCAAATAGATGCTGGAAGGAAAAGGTATTTTTGGAGAGAAAAAAAAAGTTTTTTTCTCTCCAAAAATAGGGACTATTTTCTTTTCCAGGCTGACGGAGGACTTTGTGCGCGACCTCCTCACTCGCACTTCTCTCTCCCATGCGAACTCTGTGGCGGGTGTACCCCACGCCCGCGCGCCCGGCCGGGGTCCCTCCGGTCGCCAGCGCCCGCAGGACTAACTGTCCTCTCCTCATTTCCAGTAAAGGCAGACGGTGCGCAGAGTCCCTGTGTGGATGCTGCCCAGGACACGCTAGGTACCGCGGACACGCCGCTCGGACGACCATTGCTGCACGGCTCTTGTCCCCTCCCGCTCCAAACACTCTGCTTATTAGAGGTTCTAGATGCGCCAGGGAAAGGCTGGCGCCCGTCCGGCCCCCTAGGCCCCGATTCTGATTGGCAGCTCACCTCCCAGCCCTTCGTGGAGCCACTGCTTGCCTCTGACCCCAGGTGCCCTCCTGGGTGACAGGGCCACGGCGCTAACGCCCTTCCTTCGCCCCAAGCCAAACGATGCCCCAACGATGCTGTGCTCCAAGCAGGAGAGGGGCCGGCCAGGGGGTCTGAACCCGCAAAGCGCGCCTTCCGGGGTCTGATTGCTCTCCTGCGAGACTTCCGCATGGCTGGGCCATCTAGCACCTCTACTACGCAAGGGAGGGCGCTGCCCTCCACCCGCTGCCCGCCTGCGGGAGGCGGCTCTGTCCTGTGTGTGCGGGCTCCCTGTGGTCCTGGCACACCAAATGCACCAGAAAGCCCGAGGTCCGCGGCTCCCTCCTCCCACGTACAGGCCTGGTTTAGGGCAGACTGGAAACGGGACGGTGGAAGGGCCGACCTTTGCCCAGTGGGCTCCCTGACTGCCGGGACGTTTCCTCTCTCTGTGCCCTGTCTGCTCTCGGGGATGTGGAAGTGTCTGTCCTCCTGCTTGCTCTGGGCCCCCTGCTGCCCGCCCCACCCTGCCCCGTGCGGCCCGCAGGTGCTGGCAGCTGCACTCACCAGTCATCGTGTGCATGTGGTCCGAGCTGGCCCCGGAAGCAGGGATGTTGAGCGGTGGGCGTGGGGAGGGGCCGGGCAGCAGGTCGGGGTTCCAGGGCGGCATGCCTGCACACCTGCATCCATGCATGCTCCGAATCCTGCTCCCCCGGAGAGGGGCTCGGAGGGTAGACCCCCCCGCACCTGCCGTGCTGCCTGTGTGTTCTGAAGTAGGCCTGCGGGGGTAGGGGGCTCTTGCAGCCCTTGGAGGGGAGATTTGGGGTCCCAGCAGAAGCTGTCCTGCTTGCCCAGAGCTTGTGTCCAGGGGGCTGGCCTTTCAGGTCGGGGGCTGTGGTCAGGCTGCCTGGGAACCGGAAGGGCCAGAGGTGTCCATGGCCGGTCCAGGGGCCCAGGCCGTGCTCGGCCCCGCTATGTGTGTTTCACAACTCTCCCCTCATCTTCCTCACCTTCCCTGGGCATCCAAGGTCCAGCCGTGGGCCAGACGGTTCTCTCGGTGGATGCTGGCCCTCTCCCTCCAAGCTGGGCCCTGGCCGCACAGACTAGGGTATAGCGGCACTCAGCCGGGGCGCCCCCTCGCTTATCCTTGTTGATGGCTGGCTTCTCTTTTGGGGAGTTTGCCCTGGATGGGGGATGGGGGTGGTGGCAGGCAGGAGAGGAGAGGCTGGGCCTTGCTTTCTCCCCTAGACCTTCCTGAGCTTGCTCCCTGGCCCCGTGTAAATGCCCTTCACTCGGAGGGTGGGCTAGCCTCCCTCTCCTTCCTTGGGGGCAGGCGTCCAGAGCCCCACCCTGCGTTTGCTTCCATCCTTGGCTTGTGAGGTGAGGGAGAGCCTCTCTTGACTCCTGCAGGACTGTCGGCACTCGAGCACCTGGAGTTGACGAAGGATCAGGGTGGCTGGGGGGCTGCGTGCCTGTGACTCTGAGTTGTGATAACTGAGAAAGTCCAGACCACCACCCATGGTCCCCCAGCAGGGTGCTTCTCTGAGGTCTGAGCAGTCTGAGAGTCAGGGATGGGACGGCGGGGCCAGGGCGAGGCCAGGGAAGGCTCCTTCCTGTGGCTCTGTCCTCGCAGGCAGCTGCGTGGGGTCAAGTTCCAGGGACCCCTGGTATGTACAGGACAGCAAGTCCAGCTGGGGGTCCCCATCAAGGGCTTGGCGGGGCCCTTGCTTCTTGGTTCTCCTGGACCACCTGGTGGTCTCCTTTGGGAATGACGAAGATTATCTGCACACTGGCCCCCATGCCTTGGCTCCGGGGGTCCCTCGGCCCCCCACCCCTGTCTTGGCCTCATGCCGGGCACAGCAGTTACAGGCTTGGGGCTAGTGTCCTGAGCAAGCAAATGCCCTGGCTCCTGTGCTCAAGGGGACCCTGGGCACCCAGAGTCTCTGGGGGAACCTCCCCTCCGAGTGGGCTCCATGCCTCAGGCCTGAGAACTAGCACAGAGGGTCTCAGCTGGCTGGGGGCAAGGTGGGGGCACCAGCTTGGACTGCAGTGTCTGGGCTGGGTGGACCAGGCCATGGGCCTTCTCTTGTCCATGGCCCATCATCTCTGCGCCGTCTGACGCTGTGTCAGCTGTGGGTCCCCCTTGGGTCAGTGGAGGTGGCTGACCTGGGGCATCTGTGATGGGGCTGGCACTGTTTGAGGGATCAGCTGTGGTGGTCGCTTCCCAGGGGCAGCAGAGGCTCTGCCAGGGGCCCGTGTGGGCTGGCCCCAGGCCCTGGGACCCAGGGCAGTGCAGAGGCCACTCCAGGAGGTCCGGTGGCCCCTCAGTGTGGTGGCATGAATGGGTTCACAGTTCACAGGGACTTCGCTCTCCTCCAGGCAGATGGTGGTCTGTGGGAGGAAGTGAGTGGCCGCCTGGCCCTGGGCCTGACCTGTAAATACCACAACTGCTTTTGTCTCCTGCCTGAGGCCTGGAGGATGTTAGAACCGACAAACTCGGGGTGTCAGATCCATCTCCGTGGTTACCAAGAGATGAGGGCAGGGAGCCCATTATGGGGCTGCAGCTGGATGGCCATGGTTGCCCCCTCCCTGCGGCCTCTGGCCAGGGCTCGGCTGGCACCCCAAGTGTTCTCCAGAGCGTGAATGTTCTATTCCTGGATGGGTCCTGTTTGGGGGAGCCTGTGCCGCCCTGGGTAGAAGGGGTGGGCAGACCCTTGCCCTCCGTGCTGCTTCCCCTCCCCCTCCCCTATAACTCTTCCTCCAGGCAGCTCCCCAGGGTTGGGCAGAGGGGCCCAGGGGTCAGCTGCAGACCTCACCCTCCTGACCTGGGGCCACCCTCAGGAGGTGCCCAGGACGTTTGGAGAAGGAGGCCTGGCCGGACAGTGTGGCAAGAGCTCAGGCACCTTTGGGTGGTAACTGAAAGTGATTTCAGAGTCCACTGACCGGTCCCCGGCCAGGCTGAGCACCCAGTGGGCCCCGGGAGTCTGTGGTAGGGCTGACCCGTCTCCACTCACCCGGGCAACCCTCCTTCCCCATCCCCATGGCCTCGGCGCCCCATCCACCCACCAGCAGCCAGTGGGCTGGAGTGTTCTTTGCAGGGTGACCTCTCTTGCTGTCTTTCTGTGTGTCTGTCTGTTGGTTCTCGCGGGAGCAGTCAGAAGGTCAGTTTGAAAGACCGTGTCTTCTCCAGCCCCCGCGGCGTGGCTGCCAAGGGCAAGGGGTCCCCTCAGGCCCAGACCGTCCGCCGGTCACCCAGCGCCGACCAGAGCCTGGAGGACAGTCCAAGCAAGGTGCCCAAGAGCTGGAGCTTCGGGGAACGTGGCCGCGCCCGGCAGGCATTCCGGGCCAGGGGTGCTGCTTCGAGGCAGAACTCAGAAGGTGGGTTGGGCAGCCCCGGGGGTGGAGGCCTGCTGTCCTGAGGCTCTGGGAGGTGGGGCTGCACGGGCTTGTCCTGCATCACAAGCTCCATGCTCACCCACGGTACTGGTGACGGCACAGCCCTGCTCTTAGGGCAGACATTCCCCAGGTCCTGTGTGTGGACATACCACGTTTTGCCCATCCGTCCATGCACAGTGATGCCCTCTTATACTCTCATGGTGGCCGCTCCCCGAAAAGCACAGTAGAGGGAAGCAGGCTGAGAAGGCAGGAGTGGGGACTGGAGCGCTGCAGGGCCAGAGCACCAGGCCCCGCAGCGCCGGGTGCTGCCCGGCCCCTCACGGGCTGTGTCCTTCCACCCAGAAGCAAGTCTCCCAGGGGAGGACATCGTGGACGATAATAAGAGCTGCAACTGCGAGTTTGTGACAGAGGATCTGACCCCAGGCCTCAAAGTCAGCATCCGGGCCGTGTGGTGAGGACCTGGCTGCCTCTCACGGAGCCATCTGTGCACATGGGGCCTGGGGAGCGGGTGTGAAGACACGGCTCCAGGGGGATGCCTTGCGGCCGACACCCCTTCAGCCCGGGCCCTGCCGCTCACAAGGCACCTGCTGTCATGGCCATCGCCTGCACCCGGGTGCCAGGTGCCATGGACAGCAGGAGCTGTGCTGCACGGGGGTTCCTGACTGGACAAGGGTCCTCGGCACAGCTAGGCCCAAAGGTGGAGGGAGTACGGGGCGTGGGTGTCCCAGATAATAGGGCTAGAGATTCTGGGAGGGCCACAGCTAGGTGATCGTTGGGGGCTGCCTTTGGTGGTCTCTGCCCAGGGCTCACAGCCCCTCCTCTGACCCCTCCAGTGTCATGCGGTTCCTGGTGTCCAAGCGGAAGTTCAAGGAGAGCCTGCGGCCCTACGATGTGATGGACGTGATTGAGCAGTACTCAGCCGGCCACCTAGACATGCTGTCCCGCATCAAAAACCTGCAGTCCAGGCAAGAGGGCCCACCCTGCCCTGGGGTGCGGAGCCGGGTCCTCTGGGCCAAACCCGGGTGCTGTTCGGGGACCGGTGCAGTGCGGGCTGCCCGTTCCCGGCAGAGGTGTGGTGGCAGATGCGGCTGCAGACACAGTGGCTGGCCCTGCTTGCTGCCACGTCTGGGCCCTTCCTCTCTGGCCCCACGTCGGCCCCATGTGGGCTTTCTGCCGTGTCCTCATGTGGTCTGTTTTTGAATCTTTCTGTTGTCTCTCTCTTCTCTCTGCCCTTGCCATGATGGGCAAACGTGTATGTATGTATGTGTGCACATGCACGTGTGTGAATGCACACGTGTACTCACGTGTGTGCAGACCTTAGGCACACGTGTGCACACGTGTGTATGTGTAAAGTGCATGCATGTGCATGTGTGCACACGAGTGCAACACATGTTTGGCAGAAGTGTGTGGGTGTACGCATGTATCTGTGTGTGTCGTGTGTCCTTGCATGTATGTGTGCCCACGTGAGCTGGGGAGCTTAGTTCTGTTGAGAGGTGAAGGGGCAGGTTTCTGTGGGCCTGATGGGCAGCAGTTAGGCCATGTGGCACCTCTTCCTCCAGAATGGGAGGGCAGGTTCTCCCTCCCCTCATGCAGAGGGATTCCTATGGCCAGAGTAGGCGATGGGGCTGGAGAGGTGCCTGGTGTGGCCGGGGCAGTGCACACGTGGGAACTGCCGTCTCTGGCTTGTTCACTCCAGGAGTCAGTCGTACATGCATGTACACAGACACAGTGAGGACCCAGGACACACATGCACACAGAACTATGTCTACTCCAACATGCACATGCGTGTTGGCACATGTATACACAAATAACTGTTTCCTAAGCCGCATGTCCACACACATGTCCCATAGGCCAGCACACACACATGCACACTGAGTACACATGTGCTCAGAAGCACGCACTGTCTACACAAACGAGCACACGTGTCTGTGGTGCCCGTGATGCCATGGCTGGCGTGGGTCTATCCTGGCGTGGGCCTCACCCTCCGCTGGCCAGGCCCCTCCCCTGAGGCTGCTGCCAGTTCTCTGGCCCTGAAGCCTGGGCCCTGGCCATGGAGGGGTCTGGATGGTCGCAGCAGCACTGGGGGTCAGCCCAGCCTCTGGCCCCATGGCAGGTGGTGTCCGCCCGGTTCTGCTTGAGATTCCAGGGGAGGGGTCCATCTAGGCCTCCAGCTCTCCCTTAGGGTGGGGCCAGGGGTTGACCCCTTCCTGTCCACAGGCTTGGGCCAGGAGGTCAGCCGCTCAGTGTCCTCCTCGAGCATTGAGTAGACCTGTGTGTTTGTGCGAACGTCTGTGCCCATGCAGTTGTGTACGTGTGAGAGTGCATGTGTACACAGGTGTGTGGACATGTGCCAGTGCATGTAAACATGCAGGTATGTGCAGTGTGTGAGCGTGTACGTGTGTTCACATGTGTGCAAGTGTGAGCGAGAGGCCGCCCCAGGTCCCAGTGGCTGGCCCACCTCTACCCGTCACAGCAGCTGTTTTGTTCACCAGGCTCTTCTGTCCTAGATGGTCTCCTCTCCCTCCCTTTCCGTCTGGAAAACAGATGAGACAGACCCACCCCGCAGGAGCTGGATGTCTGTCGCTCACTGGCAGGGCCTTCATGTCCTTCCTGGGACCCTTGGCACTTTGCTGCCAGCTGCCTTGTGTCCCGTGCATGTGGACACTGGCCTGGGCAGACAGGGCCACGAGCTTGTGGACCCGCCCGGTGCCGAGGTCCTGGAGCTCAGAGTCCTTGCGCTCCAGGGTCGGGGCGGCCTTCAGCAGGTCGTTCCTTTTGTCTCTGCAAGTTCCTGCTGCCCCCCACATGTTGCTTCACGATGCATTTTCCCGGTGTCTCTTCTCTTGTTTACTCGCCAGGATAGATATGATTGTGGGCCCCCCACCCCCTTCAACTCCCCGGCACAAGAAGTACCCCAGCAAAGGACCCACGGCCCCTCCGAGAGAGTCACCCCAGTACTCACCTAGGTCAGGACACGCCCCGCCTGTCTGTGTGGAATGCCAGTCCCCTTCGCTCCAGCCACATGACGGCAGCACCCTCTCTGCTCGACAGGATATGGAGTTGTTCCTGTCCTTGACAAAGCGACGTCCTCTGAGGCCCCGGGAGGCTGGGTCAGGGGCCCTTGAGCTGCTCCTCTTGGCATGGTCCTGGGGAGGCCGTGTGACACCTGTGTGACTGCTGTGGGGCACTCCCCGGGCACAAGTAGATGGCAGCCCCCCAGGGACCAGATGCATTCAGACGTGAGGGCCTGCCTTGCGGGGGCTCTGCCCGAGCACCAATGCAGGCTCCCAGCACCACTGCCGGTGGGTCACTCTGTGCCGCTTATGGACCAAGCCAGTCCTCTGGCCTCTAGACTCTGGTGAAGAGTGACTAGGAAAGGCCCCAACCTGAGTGGGGCGCCCAGGGGTTCCCCAGAACCCTGGGCTTTGTGTCCAGTTGTCACCACAGTCAGGGTTCCTGTAGGAGGTGGTCCTGGTCAAAGAGGAGTGGAGTACGAGGGCAGTTAGGTGTTAGGCAGCAGGAGCAGGGTCATTGGTGGTGAATTCAGACATGGGAGCCTTCCTGTTCCCCTGGACGGTTGAAATGATGGCTGTGATGCCCCTAGTAGGTCTGTGAGAGCAGCACCCAGGGCAGGGGGTGTCCTGAAGGCCAGCAAGGATGCTGGCCGCTGGGCCAATGGAGCGAGTGGGGTGTCTGACTCCTGTGTGCTGGGGTTTCTCTGCATAAGGCCGGGGGTCAGTGTACTCAGCATCCCAGCCTGGCAGCTCTCCTATAAGAAAGGAGTTTCGGGGGGAGAAGGCCTGACCCAGGGCAGCCCAGACAGTGTTTGTCGCATACCCTGTCCTTCCTGTGTCCCGCAAAGAGGACATGGAGGACAGCCCCAAGGAAGCTGTGCCCCGAGGCAGCAGCCCGCCCTTCCGGCATCGCTGCAGGGCACAGAGGCTGAGAAGGCCCTGCCAGCCCTAGGAGCCCCCAGGCCTCCCGGACCACTGCAGCCAGAGGACATGCAGACTCCCACAGAGAAGGGGCCGAAGGGCCGACTGGGCACGAGGGGTTAAGCCCAGCTCCTCACCAGAGGCCCAGGGGAGGGGGTGGTACAGGGAGCACCCACCAGCAGCAGCTCCAGGCCGACCCTGGGCTGAGGCTTCCAGGGCAGCAGCCAGGTGGACAGCCCGTCATGTGGCAGGGGTGAAGGCGCTGAGCGCCCGTGCCTGGACTGTGTGGACACTTGAACACCAGACAGCCCTCCTCCCGCTCTGTCCCCACAGTGTCTGCTTGGAGTCTGAGGGCCCTTCGTCCCCCCCAACCGCCACCCCCCTCCCCCCGCATGATCAAGCATGATGCCCACTGGAGCATGAGGAGGCTGCCCCATGGCTGATGCAAGCCTGACCCCTCCTGCTTCCTGCGACAGACAGGACAGATCCCCGAGTCCTGACAGGCGATCAGGGCAGCTGTGGGTGAGGAAGGCAGCTGGGGAAGGGGCAGTGGCTTCAAGTGGCACTTCTGGGGGGGCTGGCGGCCCTCCTCACTCTGGAGCCTGGAAGGAGGCTTTGCCCATGAGGCTCGTGTGGCCTGTGCCCGGGTCACTGTCCTGCCAGCCGCACCCTGGCCCCAGTGTCTTTGCCCAGTGTCCATGTGGCTGCACCCCTCCGGCTCGGGCACCCACGCTGCTGCTCTCAAGGTGCCTTCTGAGCTCCTCTGGGGCCGTTCCTGCTCACACGGTGGTCAAGCAGACGCCCCTCTAGGAAGGAGGCCTCCCTCCCATCTTGTTGGCTTTTCTGACTGCTGCCCTTGTTTGAGGCCACCTCAGCTGTGTTCCGCATCCCCCACTCGTGTGCACATAAGGGCACACTCACGTTCACACAAGTGCGCGCACATACATGGAAGCACGCACACGCATGCATAGTAAGCACACACGTGTACACGCACGAGCACACAGGGACCCCTTCTGGTTGGCAGTGGCTCTGTCTGTCCCTTCTGGTTGTGTGTTGGCGGTTTTTGGTGTTAGTCTGTGTCCCTTCCCGCGTCTGGCGCATGGAGCGTAGCCCTCACGCCCCCCACCCCGCCCCCTACCGCGCTTTTGTGGTTCCCTTTGCCCACCTTTAGCTCCGCCCCCTCCAGACCCCCGGGTGGGCGGGGCCTCAGTGGCACTTATCCAGGAGCAGAGCTGGGGTGGGGGCGGGGCTCAGGGTGGGGAAGGTTGGGGGAGCTGGGAGTGCATGGCCCTGGCTTCCTTCTCTGCTCCTCGCTGATGTGCCAGCCTCGCTGGGATGGGACGGTCAAGGGACAGGTCCCGAGGGTGGCAGAGAGCAGGACGGGGACCTGGCGCCAGGCGTCTGTCTGTCCTGGTTCCTCGCTGCCCTCAGTAGTCTCTGGCTCAGTCGGAGCCTGAAACTGGGGGCTGCGGCCTGGCCCAGGAGGAGACGCCTTGGGCCCCGGCGCTCTCACCCGACCTCACGCCCGGGGTGGGTCTCTTCCGGCAGAGTGGACCAGATCGTGGGGCGTGGCCCAACGATGGCGGACAAAGACCGAGGCAAGGGCCCGGCGGAGGCGGAGCTGCCCGAGGACCCCAGCATGATGGGGAGGCTGGGGAAGGTGGAGAAGCAGGTGGGAGAGGCTGGGGGTCCGTGGTGTCAGCGCGGCTGCTGCGGGAGGGTGCGCCAGCTTTGTGGGTAGCTGAGGGCTGTGGTGTCTGGACCCTGGGTACCCTGTGAGCGCTCCCAGGCCTGGGGCACTTCCCTTCTTCTGGCCAGCGCCTATAGACCCCAGGCCAAGCACTGGCTTGCTGGCTCTCTTCTCGCCTGGGGGGCGCTGCTGCAGGGCCTTCGTGGTGGTTCTCCACCCCACTTGGCTGACCTTGTCTGACTTTCCTCTACTCTCTTGGGAGCAAGTCCTCTGGAACCACACACAAGACCCTTTGCTGAGGGTCTGCTTCTGGGAGCCCAGGAGAGGAACGGGTGATTCCTTCCCTGTGGAGTTTGCTTTATGGGTGAACCCACAGAGTGGCCCATAGAAGCAAGAGTGTCCATGCTCTGAAGCCCTGAGGCCACATACCCTGATGGGGGCAGTCAGAGGCTGAGCTGCTGGGGGAGGGGGTGTCCTGCCTTCTATTGCCTCTGCAATTCTGTAGGTGACATTCTGTGTCCCCCCACCTCTGGGGAGTGTCTAGGGTCCCCACCTGTCCAGGGAGCGTTGCTGCCCTCCCCAACTCCAAAGAGCATCCCGACCCCACCATGAGAAGCATCCAGCCCTTCCCACCTCCAGGGACTGTCCTCCCCACCCCACCCCCCACCCCAGCATGGGAACCATCTAGCATGGCTCACTAGTCCCTCCCACAGGTCCTGTCCATGGAGAAGAAGCTGGATTTCCTGGTGAACATCTACATGCAGCGCATGGGTGTCCCCCCGACGGAAACCGAGGCCTACTTTGGGGCCAAGGAGCCGGAGCCAGCGCCACCGTACCACAGCCCCGAGGACAGCCGGGACCACGGTGGCCGGAGCGGCTGCATCATCAAGCTCGTCCGCTCCACCAGCTCCGTGGGCCAGAAGAACTTCGCGGCACCCCCACCTGCGCCCCCCGCCCAGTGCCCACCGTCCACCTCGTGGCAGCAGCAGTGTTACCCCCGCCCAGGCCACGGCACCTCACCCGTGGGGGACCACAGCTCGCTGGTGCGCATCCCGCCGCCACCTGCCCATGAGCGGTCCCTGTCCGCTTACAGCGGGGGCCACCGGGCCAGCACGGAGTTCCTGAGGCCGGAGGATGCCCCGGCCTGCAGGCCCCACGAGGGCGCGCTGAGGGACAGTGACACATCCATCTCCATTCCATCCGTGGACCACGAGGAGCTGGAGCGCTCCTTCAGTGGGTTCAGCATCTCCCAGTCCAAGGAGAACCTGGATGCCCTCAATAGCTGCTACGCGGCGGTCGCTCCATGCGCCAAAGTCAGGCCCTACATCGCGGAGGGCGAGTCGGACACGGACTCGGACCTCTGCACCCCGTGCGGGCCCCCGCCGCGCTCTGCCACGGGCGAGGGCCCCTTCGGTGATATGGGCTGGGCTGGGCCCCGGAAATGAGGCCACCCGCTAGCCTCCCCCTGACTCCTGGCCTCCTGGTCTCGAGGCAGATGCTCCGGGGCCCTTTTCTTAGAGCAGGGCAGTAGGGGTGCCTGTGCAGGGCGGTGGGCAGGCGTGGCCCTCAGTCTCTCGCACTGAAGGTTGGCAGAAATTCTTTTCCAGCAAGGGGCAGCCCGGCTGGCCGTGCCCACTCGGGAGACTCTGCAGACCGTTGGCCCGAGCATGACAGAGGCCAGGGTCAAGGCTGAGGATAGGCCCCCGGTGGCCAGGTGGAGGCTTCGTTGGGGGCAGGGTGGCAGCGAGGGGTAGATCTGCCTTGTGAGGATCAGCAGCTTTGAGGCCCAGGGCGTGTGGCTTGTCTCTGCCCCCGTTCCTGTCCTGCCCCATCATCCTGGGTACCACCCACAGCTGCTGGTCAGTGTCGCCTTCTTCCCCTGGTTCTGAGCGCCCTGTGACAGGAGCCAGCCCCACGTTCAGGACCCTGGCCTGAAGGGGGCGTGGGGGCGAGGCTCGGGACCCCCTCCAGAACAGAGTGGCCTCAGAGCTCCTGAACTTGACTCTTGTGGAGAGGGGCCGGCTCCATAGGCTCCTAGAGGGGATCCTTGGGGTCTCCCTTCCAGACCTGAAAGCTGGGGGGTGTCCCCTGTGTCCTCTCCCCTCTCCCCTGGCTGGACGCTGGTCACCATGCTGTGGCCAGCACTGTGATATGGACCTGCCTGCGGGGAGGGGTGCTGAGTGGCTAGGGTGCCCCCTGGCTGGGCTCAAGCTCTGGGGTCCTGATTGGACTGGCTATGGTGAGTCGATTTGCTCGCTGTCCTCCAGGGACCCTGCCTCACCTGTCTCCCGACAGGACCGCGGCTGGATGATGCTGCAGCCTTTCAGTAGAGTCCTGCCCCACACTGTCCAGAGATGAAGGAGCTGCCTTGTAGGTGGTCTCTCCTGTCCCTCCTAGGCTGACCATCCCCCCCACTCTCCTCACTGACCAGCCCTTGACCGTGACCTCTGGGTATCTTGGGATCAGAGATGTCTGTTCCCACCCTGGGCCCTGGGAAACAGTGGTGCCCATCCTTCTCATCTTGGGCCTGAGGGGCAGTCGCTTTGAGCCAGGAGTCCAACCCCAGGAGGCAGAGTGGACCCTGTCCTGGGCCCCCAGCTATCAGTGTGCAGGGGCATCTGGCATTTGGGGTGACAGGACAGCAAGCCTGGGCACCTAGTGCCCTCTGAGGCAGTGACCTTCCTGTGCACCAGGGCTGGGTCTGCGAAGCCTACCAAGTAGTGACTTCCCCTGAAATATCAGGTCCAGGGAGAGCCTGAGCTGTCTCAGGATGCTTCCGTTCATCCTGGTCAGTGAGAGATTGTGCTTGCTCTCTGGGAAGGATTTGAAAGCAGTGTCTGAGGGTCGAATGCCCCTGGCTGTTAGGGTCCTGGCCCTCTGAGATCCCTGGGGAGCAGTGTCTACTGCAGCCTTTGTGCGTGCCCCCCCCCCCCCCCCCACCACTTCACCAGGACCCGCAGGTCCCAGCCATGTGCACCTGTCTGCTGGCCCAGTGCAGGAGGACCCGAGCTTGGAGTCAGAACCAAGGTCTGTGTTCAGGGCCGAGGCACGAGGATGCCTCCCCCCAGTCTCCAGGGAGGGCTTGGCTGTGGAATCTTTCATGTGGACTGGGGCAGGGGGTGGTGCCTCACTGGCCCCCTCCACCCAGCGTGTCTGCTCTGTGCCCCCTTCGTGTTCTCCTCCTCAGACCTTCAGTGGTGAGCAAAGCCCCTCTTTAGTGTTGGCTGTGTGAAGAGACCCCAGCAAGTGGCAGCTCCTCTGGGTGAGGGCGGAGGCCCCCTTTGCCCCCCATCTTGGGTGAGAGAGGCACCAGTTGGAGGCCCCCGACAGGGCACGAGCAGGGCAGCCCCTGGACCAAGTGCATCCACAGCCGCTCCAGCCTCCAGTTGTTGCTGTCTGGCTCTGGGAGGGTTCGATTCAGGTTGCCAGCAGCAGGGACCCACCCACGTCAGATCTTGGCCTGCGTGGGCCCCCAGCCTGGTAGGAGGGGCCTTTGGCCCCTGGAGAGGGGTGCATGTCCCGTCACAGGCATGCCCTGTGCTGTGGGTCCCTGGTGACCAGAGGGGCTGGCTTGGTCCGCAGAGCTGCTAAGCCAGATGCTGGCGCCAAGGCCACTGCTGGGAGGGCCTCCAAGGTTGCAGCAAGAGGGGTTGAGGCCTGACTCTCCACGTGCTGTGCTCAGCAAGGATTCTGTGACGCGTCCTCCATGAAATCCTGCCCCCCATCTTTGCTTGGAGGACCGTTTCGGGGTGATGGGGTAGAGGCTCCTCAGGAGCCCGAGCAACATGTGTTCCTCTGTGTCCATCTGCTGCTGCAGGAGCCCCACCTTCGGGAGGTGTGGCAGGAGAGTGCTTGGCATTCCGGGCAAGTCGTTGCACTTTCTGGGTGACCCGTGGCTGCGGGCCCACCCTGCCCCACCGCCTGTGTGGTAGGTGCTTCCCAAGAGAAGCATCTCAGTTACTTGATCATGCGGCTCCCCCAGCTCTGCACAAGCCTGTGCTCACACTCATGCCTGCAGACATACAGCACATACACACTCATGCATACACACCCACAGGTACACACACAGCACCTGCACACAGAGTCACATGCATTCTCACCCAGACACCAGAGTGCACACACTCACCCATGTATGCACAATCGTACACACCCATGTGCACACACGCTTACCCACCCATATACAGACGCCTTGTCTGACTCGCTGTGTCTCTACCTGCTTCAATCCATAGGAATCAGCGAGTTTGGGAGTTGCAGACAGTCCTGGGACATTGACCCTGGGTGGGGTTCCTGCTCTTGGCCTCTGGGCAGCACCTCAGGGGGATCCCCAGAGCCCATGCAGGTTCCCACCTACCCTCTTCCTCCTCCTCAGCTGCCCCGGAGGCTGTCCAGATGCCAAGATGGCCTAGGCTGGGCCAGGGAGGCCTTGGTGTCTGTGGGCATCCAGCTGCAATGTGGGGGCTCTGGTGGCTCCCTCCGCCCTCCTGAGCCATGTGGCCCAGCCTCAGGACCCTCTCCCTTCTCTGCCCCACACCTCCCTCTTCTGTGACAGCATGAGCCATGGCCACCGTGGAGGATGAAGGAGCCCCGCCAGGGGGCAGGGGACTCCCTCTGGGGCCTCCCTGCCGGGCCCCTCCCCCCGGGGGGCACCACCCTCCTTTGGGGGGATTTGCCAGGGAGTCCACCCCATGAGAAGAGCCAGTCATTGCCCTCTAATTAACACTCAGCTGGAGCGGCCACCAGACAGCAGCTCCCCCCAGCTTTCACACGTTGTTTTAACTTCTCCCTTCCCGAGGCTGGGGCACCCGGGTGGTCACGGGCCTAAGATGTCAGCACGGGATGGGGGGAAGTGTCCTCTTTTCTGCTACACCGTCTACCTGCTGTTTGTGGACAGAACGTGGCCCTGGGACATTGCTGATGCTTCTGAAGCCCCGGAGCGGGGGGGCTGCAGACAGGCCTTCGTAAGATGACTGGTGTTAATTTCCATGCTCCCCCGAAGTTAAGACCATGCCAGGTGCTGGTGGAGGCATTGGCCCGGATTTCCTGCTGCAAAGTCAACATTGGTTCCACACCTAAGTCCCCAGAATAAATGGCTGTGAAGAGGGCTGGTTTGGCAGGGAGGCCCCACCTGGAGGGTTCAGGGCACCCTGCCACCAGCGGGGTGGGGAGTTATGAGCAGCAGGGTGGCTTCATGACTCCCAGTACACATGGCTCCAAATTAGACACTTCCTCGTGTGGCACTGCCCTGCATGGTCTTCACTGCCCTGGGCAGTGATGTGGACAGTCCTGCCCTCTGTGACCCCTGAGCAGAACTCCAGGCTGCCTGCGTGTATGGATGGATGTTAGGCCCCATAGGGCCGGGCTACTTGCTTTTAGTGCCCAGGGGAGCCACAGGCCATCCCAGGCCAGCTGCTTCTTGTGTTCCTGCCCCCAGGGGCTCCACTTGGGCCTTTACCAAGTGCTAAGTGGGAGAGACGATCGGGGAGTTTCCTGAAGGATGTGATGTGCTAGGATCAGGGGCTTACACCTACCCTCTGTCCAAGGGGCCTAGAAAGCCGGCTGCCCAGGGCGGGACACTGTAGCCCCTGGAGCTGCACAGGTGGGGCACACAGCTTGCTGGCTTCTGTTGACTTGTGAGGATGGGGGCAGATGCGGAGAGCATTCTGGGGGGAGAAGAGTGTAGGAAGGAGGTAGGGAGCATGAAAAAGATGCTTGTGGGAGGAGAGACCCCTCTGTCTTGAGGAGGAGTTGGGTGGCTCTTATCTTGGACACTTGCATGGGTCCCCTTGCCTGATGGAGTTGTGGCTGGATGGCCTTGTCTGGAGAGACCCTCAGTATAGGCAGATTAGGCACCGGGAGAGGCAGGGACCCTCCTGGGGGGCAGCCCTCGGTCCTGGGGTTTCTGGGCAGGTGTGTGGACTTTGCTGAACGCTGCACGTCCAGCTCTGACAGTTTCATAAAGTTGTTGCCTTAATGCACGTTGACGAAAATTCACCGTGGTCACCCCCTGCCCCTTTGGCTTCTGCCAGGCACCAACCTGCGACCCCGCCACCTCCTCCATCCAGGGTCTGCGGGCCCAGGTCTGCAGCAAGTACAGGGGGTAGGGGGCCTCACGGCATGGCTCCTGCGGGGCTCCGCCTGCCTGCCCACCTGGGGACCCTGCTCCCATCCCACGCCGTCCGAAGGCGGCCCGGCCCCCGGCCCCATCTGCGCTGTTGTCTTGGCTGTCTTTGCACTTTTGTTCATGTTCATGCTCCAAAGAATATGTCATGATGCCTTCAGTGCTGACGAGCGCCGCCGCGCCCGCGCCCCTGCAGCACAGCCGGGCCTCTGCTCCTGGACCTGTCACGCCCGCGACAGGTGACCTGCGTGCCGTCCGATTTCCAGGGACAGACGCCCAGGGAAAGAATCTAGTTTTCTACGGACCAGCTGAGACTCACTGACTGCACTCACTATCAGGCTGACGCGTGTGTCCCCCGGAGGGCCCAGCGCAGGCTGCCCGGGGACGGCCGGGGTGGGATCTGGTGACAGGGACACACGTGGGAGGTTCTGGGAAGCTGTAGCGCCACGGGGAGGAGTCGGATGCCCAGTGGACCTGTGCACTTAGTAAAACACAGTGATTCAACCTGGACAGTGTGTGGCCTCTTTCCTCGGGGCTCAGGGCTTTTGGCCTATGACAGGGCTTAGGTGGGGTTGCACCCTCCAAGGTCAGGGCACCGAGTCCTCAGTGTCCTGTCACTGGTGTCACAATGGAGGACAGGCTGGTGGCTCACACAATAGACATGCTCATGACCCAAGGCCTGGGATCTGAGTCCACCGAGCTCCCCACCTGGCCTTCTCTCCGTCACTGGGAGCGGCAGGAGTCCTGGGACCGGGCCCTCAGGAGATGCTGGGTGAGCACCTTTTCTCAGGTGCGTGCTCTGCATGTGAGTGGAGACCCAGAACTTGCTGTTGGCTCCCTGCCTGGACTCTGATGTCCCCTAGGCCCTCTTGCCAGGCGTGGCACCTGCTCTGTCGCTGCCCCCATACCTCCTCTCTGTGAGAGGAATGGGCTGCAGGTGGGTCTGAGATGTGGCGGCGAGCTAAGCCTGTGTTTTCAACTATACTGCCCACTGCCCTCTGGAATTTTCCACTCTGCTGGACCCTCCTGGGGATCAGCTGAGTAGGAAGAGCAGCTCAGCAGGACAATGGCCTGAGAGGCAGTGACCAGGCCTGGACTGCTGCCTCCACAGCCTGTTCCCGGGTGACCTGGCTGCAGCAGGGGCTTAGGGAGGCACCTGGCAGGCCCAGGCCACCCACCAGAGGCCTTTGTGCTGTGAGACTTCCAGAAAGTTCTGGCTGGGGTAGCCTTGGGTTTGGGGGAGAACTGGGCTCTAGGTGCAGCTGGGCTCCTGCCTGCAGGCGCAGGGTCCCCTTCTGTTCTCACCTGTGTCCACCCAGATCACCCACCTGGGTCCTGCTGTGTCCCTGCCCGTCTGCTCGAGCCGGAGGAGAGGGCTCCAGAGACGAGGGGTCATAGCAGACCCCTGGGGGCCCTGCTCTCCCTCCTGGGGTGCTGCTCCAAGGGCGCCGTGGGTACCTGCTGTCCACCGGCTCACCCCCTGCCTGCCCGCCACAGGGCCGCTTGGGCACCTACTGGTCCATCGGCCCCTCCCTCATCCTGAAATCTTGCTCCCCCGCAATTCTGCCCCTTCCACCCACCTGGACAAGCCCTCTGGGGGTAGGAAGATGATGTCCCCCCCGTCCCATGGTGCATTTCCAGACGGCTTATGAGTCCCCCCACGAGCTCACTTGCCCCCTTGATCACATGCCCCTGCCTGTGACTCGTGCTCCACCAGGGTTCCTAGCACACGCGGCGCCTCTTATTGCCTGAAGGTGAAGCAGGCAGGGGACCCAGCATGTGAGTGCTGGCCTTGGAGGGTCAGAGGAGATTGTGGTGACGGAGTGACAGGACATGTGGTGGACAGATGCCATGCGCAGGCATGGGCTGTAGGGAGGCTGGTGGGGAATGCCAGCCTCTAGGTGTGTCCAGCCTCTGCCCAACCTTAAGCCCTTCCAGGATGGATGCCCCCTTTCGCCCTTCCTGGGCCCCAGGGCCTCTGCATCCTGGTGCCACTAGGTGGCAGCACTCACCTGGAGGAGAGCTGCCCGGAGCTCTGGGACATGGAGCCCATCTGGGGAACCTTCCCCTGCAGCTCCCAAGGACCATCATTCCTCGACTTGGAAAGGCTGACTGGTGGCTTCCACTGTACCGACGTCCCCAGGCCTGGCCCTGGACCCTGTGACACCTGGGGAAGGGCCTGAGGGTTCAAGGAAGGGCTCCTGCTGTGGGGGCTCCTTGTGGTGGGGGCTGGTAAGCTGGAGGGGGAGAGGCTAGGATGCTAGCCAGGCCCTCAGGCCTCAGGACAGTAGGAGGCACTGCTCCATCCAACAACTTTGGCCTGGGTCCCTGCGTCTACTGACTTGCCTGGTGCTTGTTCTGCTGCTCTGCAATCCAGGGCTCAAAGCTGGGGTGGCTGCAGCCACAGTCCCGCTTGGACCCTCAAACCTGCAGCCCCTGGGATCCCAAGACCATGAGGTGGTGTTCTCGGAATTGGACTTGGCTTGGTGGTGCTAGTAGTAAAGAACCCGCCTGCCAAAGCAGGAGATGTAAGAGCTGGAGGTTCAATCTTCCCTGGGTCTGGAAGATCCCCTGGAGGAGAAAATGGCAACCCACTCCAGTATTCTTGCCTAGGAAATCCCACAGACAGAGGAGCCTGATGAGCTATAGTCCATGGGGTTGCAAATAATTGGACACGACTGAAGTGACTTAGCACACAAGACTGAAGGCTTCTCTGGGAGTGGTGCCCTTCATTCATTCAAACATTCATTCTCTCATTCATTCATTCATTCACTCACATATTCATTCACTCATTCATTCATTCAGGTATTCATTCATTCACCGAACAGATCTGTGTCAGTCCTTGGAGCAGCAACAAGAATGAGGCAGACACAGCCTTGAGCTCAGGGAGCCTGAAACCCAGACCATGGATACCACTTATGAAGCCTGACTTTTCATGATGGCTACTGGAGCACAGACGGTAGGGACAGAAATACCACTGTGTGCGTGAGGTCAGATGTCAGACAGCTCCATGGGTGATCACAGGCTGCCCTTGCTGGTTTGTCAAGCACCTTTGTCTCAAGGCAGAGCCTAATCCAATCCTGGGTCAGTGGCCCTAATGGGCCATAGGTACAGCAGGTCCTGGGCAAACGTTGACCCTTGACCCTCCAGGAGTCCAAAGCGGGATGTCTGGTGCTGGGACCATCCTGCTGCCCTGCCTAAGTAGCTGAAACCCAGGGAGGGAGCCATAGGTACAGACCTGGGAGGGAGCCATGGACACAGACCTGGGAGGGAGCCACAGACACAGGCCTGGAAGCCATCTCGCATTACTAGAGCTGCTGCCCAGAGCAAGTTCTATTGTCACCGGCTCCCTTTCCGGAAGCTGACGGAGCAAATCTCCCTGACCTTCTCCTAACACAGCTCAGCTCAGGCCCTGCGCTGGGAACACAGGAGGCAGGCAGGGATGCTGGGCTTGTCTGCAAACGCTATTACATCCCCGAGGCTGGTGCTGCAGGGCAGGGCTCTAAGATCTGGTGAGACTTGGGTGAAGTTCAGGGTTTTCACAGGTGGGAAAGAAGGGTTACTGAGCAGGGACCCAGCCGTCATCACTGCCTGGTGTTTTGGGAGCCCCCAGATTGCACCTCAAATGGTGGCATGGGGATTTGTGGGACACAGCTGTCCACACCAGCCCACCAGGCTGCTGGCTTAGAAGCTGCACATTTATGCTTGTCCCAATGGAGGGCAGGCCCAGAAGTTTCTTCTGTGTGAGGACAGATGTGAGCCCACCTCACCGAGTCCGCGGTCTTCTCTGCCTGGCTGACTGTGCCCTTTCCTTCTGCATTCTGTCCCTCTGTCCTTGGCAGCGTCCTGCTCTGAACCCTTCTAGGGCCCCCCAGTGCCAGCAAGGAAAAGTCCAAACCTTCCTTTCACATTTGAACCTCTGGGAGGGGTGACCACCCACCCCTTCCCTCCTCCATGGCTCTTTCCCAATCCTTACGGTCCTTCTGGGGCCACCTCTACTCCTGCCCTCTCCTCGTAGCCTCTGTGCTGTCCTGCACCAGGGCCCCTCCCTCGCGTAGACCTGTGTCCCGTGGGTGGTGTACAGCCCATTCTGTCCTCCCACCATGGGTCTCTTCGTCTGAGGCCCTCCCATCTCTCCAGGGCCAGCTTCTTGAGCCTGGGTGCCTGAGTCCCTGCAGACTTGCTGGGGTTTGACACCAGGAAAGGCCCCAAATCCAGACACTGCTGGTCCTCAGGAAACCCCACCCTATAGCAGCCAGCATCTGCTTTTACAAGTTGCAAGAATGTCATTTCTTTTTCAATTTAAGATGAAACAGCTTAACTCAAGCAGTTGGCGTTTTACTTCTGCACGTGCAGAAGGAGGCCTCGCTGGTGACGCTGGCACGTGGCCTGTGCCTCTCAGACACTTTTAGGTGGAAAATGCCTGTCAGTTTTCAAGCATGGCCTTGAAACCTGGCCAGGCTGGGAGCAGAGAACACAGTGGGTGGCTTGGGACACTGCCTTCCTTCCTGGAGTGACCCTGGTTTGGGCCTGCCCAGGGTGTCCATGGGCCAGTGGACCAGGAGGGCGCTGGGCACAGGACTCATGCTCACAGGAGCCGTGCTCACACGGCCAAGAGTATTTATGGAGCACCTACTGAATGCATCCTTGGTTCTCTGCCTTGTGGGGAGGCAGGGGAGAAGGCGTGACTAAGCCCCTGAGCCACTCAGGGACCCGCTGGACTCCTGGGAGAGGGGCTGAGAGTACAATGGTGCTCTGACCATCCAGTGGTCAGTCTGCACCAACAGTGGCCCCGATCCAGCTACCTCCTCCATCGGCCCCTGGCCCAGGAGCTGGAGAAAACAGCTCAGCCCTATCCGCCACCCACGCCATTCGCCGGAGCCAGACAGCTGGAGCTGGGACTCCCTCCTTGACATTCAGAGCTGCTAATTTTTCATCACAGGGTGGGTTTGACATTTGCATTGGAATTAGTTTCTGTTAACTTCCTCTGGTGGCTGGCTGGCGCAGAGAGCAGAGACTGAATCCTCCCGTCTGCCGCATCGCTGCCTGCGGTCCACTCCACCTGCCCGCCCCGGGGAGGCTCGGGGCCCAGCCACCTAGACACAGATCTGGTCCTCCACCCAACCTCTGCTTCCACCTTGACCTCAGGACACAGCTGCCCTCCCGGACCCAGGCAGCTCCCCAACAAGGGTGTCTGGGGGTCCTGGTCCTGGGGTCATCTTCCCTGGCGAAGCCCCAGCACACCTGCCCCTTCACTGTTTTAGACCCCAAGTCCCACGTCACCTGCCTCAGGTCAGGGTGGCTCCCTTCTTCTCATCCCAGCGTCCACACACGCTGGCACCCCCTGGCTCCAGCAAGCCCAGGAACACGCTCCCTGCAGCTTCCAAGCCTCACAGGGCGCACCATCCCTCCACGCTCCTGATGCTGCTGTGCTGTGCCTGCATCCAGAGAATGGGTGCCTGCCCACCCCGGGCCAGGAAGGCTCGCCCGTCTTGTAGACAAGGGCCAGGGGGACAGGCCTTGTGACCCCAGCTTCGCCTCTCCCCAGGCTTCTGATGGGGGTTGGGGTGGGAGGGAGGGGCTTCTTCAGGAGAGAGGCTAGGTGAGTGGGCAGAGCAGGGCTAGATGAAAGCTTTACAGATGGGAGGGGCCTGGACAGAGCCCCTGTTGAGAGCCCAGTGCCTCCCGAGAAGGCCCAGCGCCCAGCCTTCCTTTCCTGGAACAAGTCCTGCTGTCAGGAGTCTGTCCTCCACTTGCGGCTTGGCCTGCGTTTAGAGCCCCTCCTGATTTAGGAGAGGACCACAGGGCTTGGAGGAGCTAAAGGGCCTGGCCAGAGGTGCCGGGTCGGAGGGAGTTGTGCAAGAAGATGGGGAGACAGAAGGCCCTCTGGGGAGACAGCAGAGTGGGCTGCCAGGCTTTGACACTGAGCACAGCTTCCATGAATTCTGAGAGCTGCCCCAAAGGAGCCACAGGCTGGTTTCAGAAGGAGGTGGTCCATGTGGTCTGAGCAGTTGGTTTCCCGCCAGCCTGTGCCCACCTCGGGGGCTGCAGGCCTCCCCCTTGGCCACCTGGGCCACCCGTCAGGGCTCAGAACTTGCAGACGGCAGAGTGAGGGAGCTGGAGGAGCCAGCTGGGGGTGGGAGGGGTCTCAGGCCCCTGGGGACCCCTCTTGGTCCTGTAGAATCAGCCCAGGGAGTGGGACCTATGGGGCAGTTGCCTGTGCTCCTCCTCTTGTGAGGGGGTAACCCACCCCCAGACCGGAGGGAACCCATGTACACTGCTGACAGTCGCCCTGACTGTGGCCTCCATGGGGATGGGGTCCCTGTTGGAGGGGAGGAGGGGCTGCCTGCCCATCCAGGGATTGGCCTGGACCCTCACCCCAGACGTTCCTCCCAGGCCCCTTGGAGGCTGGGAACCCCTGTGCTCTCGCCACACAGAAAATACCGGAGTGGGGAGGGTGCTCCTCCCACAGGAACCCTCATTTCCGGATCCAGCCAAGGCTGCCCAGGGCCACGTGGGGGTGCTCGGCCCACAGCTTGTGCCAACACCAGCCTCTGGCTGAGACCTTTGACCTCTCTGTGTCCTATCCAGATTCCTGGCCTTTGAGGCTGTGTGAGGTGATAAATGGGTGTCACTGTTTGAGGCCACTGGATTTTGGGGTAGTTTGTTGTGTGGCCACAGGTACGTAACCACAGGATCACAGTGCACACAGGACACAGGTCTGTGGCAAAGACAGCGTGGCCTCTGTGGGTACAGGCGGAGAGCAGGGAGCTGCCTGCTGCCTCCCTTCTTGGAGTGCTGTGTTTGTGCACTGCTGATGGCATGGAGATGCCGTGGACTTGGCACGGACTCGGCGTGGGCAGTAGGTCTCTTCTTAGTGATCGGGAACTTCTCATCAGGGGTGGATGCTGAATTTTGCCATATGCTTTTTCCAAGTTTATTGAGATGATCTCAGGGGTTTCTTCTTTCATCTGTTAACACGTCGAATTACACTGAATATTTTCTGAGTGTTGATCCAGCCTTGCATCCTGCGTTGAGCTTGAATGGAGGTGACGTATTACCCTCTGGGTCTGTGGCTGGATCCCCGTGATGACAGACGGTGCCCTCACTCTGCAGGGCCCTGGCTTTGGAGTCATTGGGGAACTGGTGGGAGTATGTCCTCTCCTTCAGAAAGTGATTGCATAACACTGCTCACCTCCTAGAATTTACCAGAGAAACACTTGGGCCTGGAGTTTTCTTTGTTGGAAGACTTTAACCTCAAGTTCAACGTCTTTAAGCCTTCCCTTGTGGGTCAGCTGGTGAAGAATCTGCCTGCAATGTGGGAGACCTGGGTTTCATCCCTGGGTTGGGAAGATTCCTCTGGAGAAGGGAAAGGCTACCCACTCCAGTATTCTGGCTTAGAGAATTCCATGGGCTGTATAGTCCATGGGGTCGCAAAGAGTAGGACACGACTGAGTGACTTTTTCACTTTCACTTTCAATGTCTTTAACACGTACAGAGGGCTGGGCAGGGGGATGGGCGGGGTGTGGAGTGGGTATGAGGAGCCTTCCTAATTCCAGCTCTCTGTGATGCTCCTTATGGAAGCAGTTACAGGCACCACGGGCTAGATTTGTAATTTAAAAACACCAAACAAATCTTCAATTATTTCATCACGGAGGAAACATAGTACCAAGAGCAGGGCCGACCCTGCAGTGAAAACCCACACTTGTCGGGTGAGCACCAAGCGTGGGGCCCCCAGTCAGGCAGGCACCTCAGAAAACAGTTTGTTGGGTCTGTGTCCCAGGGCCGAAGTGGGTATGGTTGCCGAGGACACAAAAATGCATCATTTTCTTCAGCAGCAAGAAGGTAAATATTTTGTGTGTCTTTTTTAAAAATTTGGCTGAGAGGCCTCTGTTTGTCAGACAGTCCTGCAGACACTGACAGGACCAGTGACGCGGAAACCACAGGCGTGTCACAGCTCTGAGGCCTGCCCGTCACCCACCTGCTCCTGGGGCCAGGGCAGGGCGTGTGGCTTCCAGGGCCACAAGACCCTCACTGGAAGGGTAGGTGCCAGGACAAGGGCAGACCACCTGTCCCAGTGGGAGGGGCCACCCGGGTGACAGCTCCCGCGGTGACATGGGGTAGGGAGCATAGGCCCACTTGCCCGTGCACAATCTGGGAGCCAGGGCTCGGAGTGCAGGATCTCTTGGGTCCTGGAGCCCCTCATGGTGGGAGTTGCCTTCCCTGGAGGCATGGGGGATTCCTGGTCTTTCCCAGCACCCACTGCCTGTGTCACCCAGGGCTGTCACCCAGGACCAAGGTCTATCACCCGCTGTGAACAGGGCCTGAGCTCCGGCCAGGTGGGAGCCCTAGTCCCAGGGGCAGCCCCTGCCTCGGCCTCCCCATCTTGACAAGGCCAAGAGGGCCCAATCTCTGGTTTATTCATCTTTCCTTCCAACAGTCCTGCTGAGTTGAAAGGAAAGTTGAAATGTAGCACCTGTGTGTGTTTGAAATGATCTTTGATCCTTGATGATCCTCGTTATTCAAATACCCCGAGGAAAGGCCCCCCAGGGAGTTTTATCAGTTGCCAAGTTGGTCCGCTCAGCAGGACAGTGGCCACAGCTGGACTGCTGCTGTGCCCGCCCCACTCAGGACCTGGCGGCCTCCTGCCGAGGTGTGCTCCTCCCCACGTCTTGGCCCCTCTGCTGGGCCCTGGGCATCTTCAGAGTGGGGCAGAAGAAAGGCATCTTGCTCTGCAGGGAACGCCCACCAGAGGGGGAAAGCCAGCTGCTCTGGAAGTTCTCCTGGCCAGCCCCAGGCCCCTCTTACTCTCAGCCTCCCCTGGCTTGAAGCAGCAGATAATGGGCTATGTCCTATCCTTGAGTCTAGGGGGGCTCTGGGCGACAAGGAGGCTAGGGCCTGCCCAGCACCACATGCACAGGGCCAGCACCTGGCCTTCCTCCTCCAGGGATGCACCCAGGTGGGGCCTTTCCCACTGGTGACTTCTGTCTCCTGTGGGGCTTCCTAGAAGAGGGCATGGTTGTCACTGGTCAGCGTGCCACACCCCACTGTAGTGAAGGGGAAGGGTCCCTTTCTCTGGCCTCGGCTGCCCATCAAGACCATTCTGGGATGAACAAGGTCACCAGCAGGACGGAAGAGGCCAGGAGGCTCCCAGGAGGCGGTGCTGGCACCCGTGCTCACTCTCTGGACCCTGTGGGAGGGGGTTCAGGGTCACAGTGCCCCCCAACTCCTTGCTCTTGTAAGCCAGGTCAGAGCCCACCGCCTTCAAAGAGCTCACAGTCCAATGAGCTGTGACCAACGGAGGCACCTGCATGTTGCTATGGAAACACTGAGCTATGGGCTGGGGGATGGGCCTGGAGGGTCTGGGTGTCGAAAGATGAATGAGCTTCCAAGCCCGGCAGGGCTCAGAGGAGGTGGGAGGGGAAGCGTGTCCTTCTGGGCAAGTGAGAAGCCTCTGAGATGAAGGAGAAACCCCCACACGTGGGATTACTCATCCTGATCCATGTCTAGCACCAGGAATCTGCTTATTTGAACATCTCTCAGCAAAGCTGGTCGTAGGGCTCAGGCCATTCTGTCTTCTCCCTGATTTGGGCATACAGACAGAGTCATGCCATGCACGTGGGATCCCAGGCAGATAGCTGGGCTGGAGAGGGTGGGCACCTGGGGGCCAACCAGGCGGAACTGGGTTGTCCAGGGACGGAGCTCCTCACCCACCCCCACGGGGGAAGGGTCTGTGCAGCCTAGGTCACAGCCAGGGTCCACTGGGAGCGCCTCAAGTCACTTATTTGCCCTCAACAAGGCCCCCACCAGCTTGTCCCAGATTTTGGATGATCAATGGGGAGGGGTCCTGCTCTGGGATGTGTCCCAAAGTGTCCTGGTCTGTGTGGTCCCTGGGAAGTGTCCAGCATCCTGTGGCTCTGGTCAGGAAGGGAGACCCCTGGGGTGGAGGCGGGGAGAATCGAAGCTGGACGAGGCCTGGCTGCGGGCAGTCTGGAGTGGATGCCGGTGTGTCTGGGCCCAGTGATGGGTGCACCCTGATCAGCCTCTGGGTGTGTCCTTGGGAAGGGACTGCTGTGACTCTATGCCCTTGCCACATGTGACTGACAATTCAGTTCTGATGAGAGACCAGGCACCAGCTCTGAGCCTGTCCTGGGGCACGTCCTCCCCCAGCCTCGCCTGCCTCTCAGGAAGTCACAATCCCCAGAGGAGAAATTCTGTTAGAACCTCTTCTCTCTGAGTCAACAGTCTCCCACGGATCCCAGCATCAGGCATCAGGCTCACTGGCTAGGCGGCACCCACAATCCGGAACTGGAGATAAAGAACCTGCACACACTCGCTGCCGCTCAGCCTCCAGCATCTCCCCAGGAGACAGGGAAGAGGCCGCTGTGGGCAGAGGGGCATCACAGCTAATTAGCCGGGAAGGTGAGACATGGAACCCTAATCACCAGCATCCCATTGCGCCCGCCTTGCCCACCCCGGTTTGCCAAGGCATTTCTTTTTTTTTTTTAATTTGATTTTATTTTTAAACTTTACAATATTGTATTAGTTTTGCCAAATATCGAAATGAATCCTCCACAGGTATACCCGTGTTCCCCATCCTGAACCCTCCTCCCTCCTCCCTCCCCTGCCAAGGCATTTCTTTAGGCAGAAGTATGATCTGTGGGCGCGGAGGCAGAGATGGGGAGCAGCCTGACTCAGAGACCCCACTCCAGCCTGAATGTCCCCTTCCAGGGGCTCTGGGGCTCTTCACTCCCCTCAGGAGCGCAGCCTGTGACCTTGGAGACCCCTCATTCCAGGGAACAGGAGAACGGACAATCGAAGGACCCCTCACTCTGGACCTAGATTTTCAAAAGTCTTTAACAAGTGAGGCTCAGGATTTGCCTAATACTTGGGGTTCCAAGTTTTTCTAGAACATGGAGAGCCTCTCCTCTGCCAGGGCCATCCTCCGATGGCCAGCTATGGGCCTGCAGCGATGTCTCCACTGGAAGCTCATGGGATGGGCCTGAAGGTGGGGACTGTGGGCGGGTCTTTGCTCTCCATGAGCCCAGGGCCTAGGGATGACCTTGGCCTTCAGACCCCAGGTCCTCTGGCTGAGCCCCCTGCACTGTCCCCTGCCCTACCCAGCCTATCCAACCCTCAGCTGATGTCTGCCTCAGCCTGTCCCTGGTTGCCCTGGCTTGCTCTCAGGCATGATTCTGAAGTTGAGCTCTTTTCAACTGTCTACTTGCCAGGTCAGGCTCACAAGGAGGGGAGCGGCCAGAGGATCTTAAGGAGCAGTGGGCCTCAGGTGCCAGCAGGAGCAGGGACAGGCCCTTCCAGATGCGGTCAGCAGCGTGGCTTCAGTAAGCCAGAGGAGGTCAATGAGGAGAGCAGAAGAGATAGCAGAAGGTCTCAGGGGATGGTGGTGGAACTCAGGGGTCAGACTCAGGGGATGGTGGTGGGACTCTGGGGGCAGACGAGACATGGGGGACAGTGGTGGCACTTGGGGGACAGATGGGACATGGGGGACAGTGGTGGGACTTGGAGGGCAGGCTCAGGGGATGGTGGTGGAACTCGGGTGACAGAGAGCTTGCCACAGGGGAGCAGCTGAGACATGTCTGTTGCAGAGGAGGCTGCGGGTGACAGGGGGAGCTGTTCCCTGGGGTCTGGGAACCTGGGGCTGTGTCTGGGGAGGCAGAATTCTTGGGATACGGGACAAGGGCTGTGATCAATGTGGCCGTGGCCTCCTCTCCCTGTGGCCTCCAGGCAGACACTTCCCAGTCAGGCCAAGCAGGTTGTGCAGAGATACTGGGTGCTGTTGGGGTGGCTGGAGGAGAGGCCGCCTGGCTGGTGGGGTCAGAGCTCCTGGGTTCCCCTCACCCTGAGTCCTGCCCCACTGGACCACTTCATGGAGATGACCACAGAGGAAGTGGGGGGCTGCTGGGTGGGTCCAGAGGAGGTGGAGGCAGACCCAATTCCTGTTGGACAACTTCTGTCTGACCTGGGCTGGAGAGCCCACACAGAGGTGGAACTCCATGACTGAGCAGCACAGGCCACCCCGACCTGGCCTGAGCCATGACAGCCACACTGGGGTCCTACTGCAACCGCCCCTTGCTCCCCAATCCTCTCCCAACCATGTGCCAGACCCTGTCCTGGGGGAGGGTTGGCAGGGACCAAGGCAGAACCATAGGACCCCGTCTTCTGAGAGGGCCTCGAATAGAGGAAGGAGACAGGTGGTGCGGGGGCAAGGCGAGCAGGGTGGGCCCCAGCTCAGATCTCTAGTACTGTACACACAGCAGCAAGAGAGGACCCTGGGAGACCCCTGGGGTCCCCCTGTGCCCGCGAGAGAGGACAATGTTGTCCCAGGCACCCCGTCCTCTGTCCTGGAGTCCCTCCTGGATTTAAGCTCTGTCCAAGGGCAGGAGTGATGGCCCTGCTGGTTCCAGTTTCCTGTGGGGCTGCCCAGTTTCTGGGAGGTATTTGCTGGCTTGAATGGGATTTGGAGGGCAGTGTGAATCCCGTTCGACCTCCACCTCAGTTCCTGGTGTCCATCAGCGGCCTGTTTGGGGGCTTCTGTCCCCAAGCTGAGTGGCCGGGTCTGAGGGGCCCAAGACACTGTTTTTACAGAGATGGGAGCTGTTGCTTCCGGTACCTGCAAATGCTCTGCAGCTCCTCCACAAAGATGGGGCACTGGGGCCAGGCTCTCCAGCCCCCACCCTTCTGTTCTGTCCCCCACTGTGTCCAGCTTCCTGCCTCTCAGGGAGCCTGTGGGCCTGGCAGCAGGGAGGGGTAGTGGGACGGCTCCTCCCTGCTGTGTGGCGGTGGCAACCCCCCCCAACAGTAGGTCCAGAGAACAAGGCCCCAAGCATGCTTGGTGAGGACACCCCAGCTCGTCATTGGAGGAAACAGCCCTTCCAGAGAGAGTGAGCCAAGGAAGGGACAATGCCTCCACTCCCAACCCGCCACAACCAAATCTGTGCTTCCAGTGCCAAGAGGATGTATTTAAACTCTGCAAATGGATGTCAGGGTAATTATCTCCACCCAGGACTGGGACAAGGTCCAGGGCCTCCCTGAGAACAGGCCAGGGACGTGTCAAGCGTTTCAGAGAAAGTGAGCTGGAATGGGGTGGGTGCTGGCACCATGACAACCCGCACAGACACTGGCCCAGCCAGGACTTTGGGAGGGGGTTCAAGGCAGACCCCACCTGCCTGCCCTGTCCTGCTGAGCTGGAAGGAAGAGATAAAAGCCTGGAGAGGGGGATCAGGAAGTTGGGGAGATTGGAGCCTGCAAGGGAAGCTTGGTTGGCTTAATTTTCCATAATTGGGAAGCTGCTGTGAATATTTATTAGCCCGCAGCCTTGCCCAGGTAGCCGGGTCCCTGCTGGCATGGCTGTGCCAGCTCCTGCCACTCATTTGGGAGCCTTGAGGAGCTATTTGCAGAAGCATCTTTGTCAACAGGAAGCAGAGCTGGGTTTATGGGGCCCTCTTGGGCTTACAGCTCTGTGCGAAGCTGCAGATGATGGCAGGTGTGGGTAACATGGGGCTTGGCCTACAGGATGTCCATCAGGGCTGGAAAACTGGGACATGGATGCTGGGGTCCCGTGGTCAGGTTCTCTCCTTGGCCAAATGACCTCAGCTTTGACATCATGTGAGTGACAGAATAATAATGCCACCCCAGATGCGGTGTCCATCCATCTGGCATGACAAACGATGGAACACGCCTGAAATAGAAAAGCACCCCACCCTGCAAATGAGTCCCCCCATCCCCCTCCTTAAAATGATGGGCTCAGAAACACAAAGGAGTATAAGCCCACCTCCTCCCTGCTTCAGGACCAAGGACAGCTACCAACACGGTATCTACAAGGGCTCCCTGAGGCTGACAGTTCAGTGGCCCCTCCCAGGACAAGATTGAAGTTGAGAGCCTGAGGGTCCAGCTGGAACTACCCCTCACCCCATCATGAACCTGGACAGAGCTGCAGAGCTGGGCTCTGTGGGGTGGACCATGGCCTGGGGTCCAGTGGGGCCCCAGGACTTGGTTTGGGGTCCCATTGAGGGTAGGGTCAGCAACCTCATGGTGGGGGTGGGGAGCAGTGCCACCCCCCCACCCCTGGCTTGCTGACAGTTCCTGGCTGTGGGCTGTGGTACGTGAGCAGCCTTGGAATCTCAGGGGCCCAAGCTGGTTGGAGGATGCAGAGGACGCCTGAGGACGAGGCCCCCCTGCCAGCCACCCGCTTTCTGGGAATGTGCTGATTTGAAAATCCAGTCACTGGCCAAGGAAGCCTCCACACTCTGCAATCAGCTTCTGGGCCTGGGACTTGAGTTCCCACCACAGGTGTCCCCAGATTCAGGCAGGCTGTGCATCCTGGGGATCTTCCTTTCCCTCAGAGTCCCCTCCTGGGGAGGCCAACTGGGCACAGAGACAGAGGAGGAAGTGGGCATAACAGGCCGGGCCCAGGGCCTCCGAAGGGCATCTGGGAAGGTGGCAGGTGGCCTCCGGGGTGATTGGCCTCTGGATGCGCAGCTGCCCCTCGGCCTTGGGTGGAGATGCACGGGCTTCCTCTCCAGTTTCTTGGGCCCCAGAGAGGCCCTGCACTGCTATGTGGCCTTCCCAGGACCCTCCACCCATCTCTGCTGCTGGTACTGTTTTCACCACAGGTGGGGGAGGCCAGGGGGAAGCACCCACGCTGCCTTCACCAGCCTGTGTTCGTGGGAACTCAGGCCCCCAGGAAGCTGGTCCAGAGGGCCTAGCAGGGAGGGTCCACCCCAGCCCAAGGGACCCCAAGGAGCCCAGGATGGTGATAATGGGCAGGTGGTCTCAGCTGGGGAGCAGGGGGCGCCTCAGTCAGGGTGGACACTCTGGGCAGACAGGCTGACACCCTAGTTGGGCATTCACCATAGCAAAGAGCTTCCCTTGGTTAGGACAGCCTGGGGAGGCTGAGGGCCAGCCTGAGGCCTATGGTCAGGGGGTCAGGGCAGGCCTGGGTCTGGGCCCTGCTCACATGTGCCTCCTGGAACATGGGGGCCCCAGGGCACATGCCTGAGGGTGGAGGTGGCAATAGGGGAAGGAGCCTTTGCTCTGTCCCAAGTCCACGGGGAACAGCTCCCCTTGCCTGGCCTGGCTGATCAAGCCAGGGAGTCAGCAGGAGGCGGAAACTCAGCTGCTCTCCCCTCCCTTGGGGCTGTGGGGCCAGTTTCTGAGAACTCAGTCCTGAGTTCCACCCCCAGGAGGGTTCCTCCACACCCTGGAGGTCCCTGGGCCACAGCCAAGTCTGGCCTGGACAGGACTCACCCATGCCCTGCCCAGGGCCTCCCCCAGGACATGCTTGCAGCCATCTGCATCAAGGAGTTCAGATCTGGAGGGGGAAGACCCCCGTAGTGGAGGCTGGGCTCAGAGCACACACCCTCACAGAGGGGAGGTCCTGAGGGGGCCCAGGGACACGCATGTTGGGCTGCACTCAGCCTGTGGGAACCCAAATAGAAGCAGCAGCTTGGGGTCCAGGCCTCATGTGCTGGAGGAGACCCCAGTGGAGCCTTATACCCCCAGGGGGTCTTATACCCCAGGCCAAGCTCTGGAACTGCAGGGCCAGGTTTGGGGCCTGAGAGAGCAAGGTGACCTGGGAGTGAAGGAGAAAGAGGAGAACTTTCCAGGACGACCCAGGGTCCCCCTTGGAGAGTCCCAAAGTCCCTGCTGGACCTGCCCTTTGTCCTTGCCAGAGTGACTCAGGGTGGCCCTCCCCCACGCTCACCCTGTCTCCTCCTCCCAAGGGGGCTGTGACCCTCTGGCCTCCCCCACCCTCTCTTCCCAGGGCATCTATGACCCTCTGCCCCCAGGCAGAAGCCGCATCCATCCTTCAGGCTGAGACCCATTAGCAGGCAGCCAGCTGGCCGGGACAAAGGGCTTTTCTGTGCCTGTGGCCTGTCAGGATGTAATTCTTCACAAAGAGTCAAACTCACTGCCTCTCCTAACATCTGCTGTGTCCACTGGCTCAGGGCCAGTGGGTGTCCTGACACCTGCTGTTCCTGGGCTGGGTCAGGCTGCAGGGAACAGAACCTGGGGAGAGGTCCTCAGGCATGGTGCGCCTGGGATGCTCTGCAGCCCCCAGGCAGGTGGCATGGCCCACAGGTGTCTGCCACACCTGGCCTGGCCCATGGGCCCCTGCCTGGCCTCTGAAGGTACTTGAGTTGCACCCAGATCCCAGCTCTTAGTTGTCGACACAAGGGCCTTCCCTGGAGAAAGGTGACTACAGGGCGATTCCTGTTTAATGGTCATTTTCAGCAGTGGCAATTCAGTGCTTGCCAGACACTGGGACAGGTACCAAATGCCTAGCTGGCCTGCCCCCTTCATCCTTATGATGGCCTCATGGGTGGGGACAGTTAGCACCCCCACTTAACAGCTGGGGAAATGGAGACTCAGATATGTGCCAGCTGTGGGGTGTGTAGGGAAGGGGAAGTTGAACTGCCCGTCATGCTCACTGGGCCAACAGACTTGGGAGCAGAGGCAGGCCTAAGAATCTCATTTCTTTTTTTTTTTTTTCAAATAAACTGTTATAAAATGCACTGTTTCTTCAGAATCACCATAGGTGCAAAGTCAAAACATGTTTACAGACAAATGTTAAACATAACAAGAAACATGGGGTGCACCCATTTGGCAAGAGCTGAGCCTCTGTTTTCAGTCTTCATCATCCGGAGGGATACCCAATTCCTCATCCGTCCACTGGGAAGGGTCGGGATAAGGAAAGTGACCCAGCACAGCATCTGAGTCGTGCCAGAAGCACCAGAGAATCCAGAACCACATGGTCGCACTGAAGAACTCGGCCTGGATCACCTGGGATCTGGTCAGCTGCGGGAACTGTCTGTACCGGGGCTCAATGTGCGCACCTCCGCCAGCCCGACGGAAGCCACGGGCTCCAGCCGCCCTCGCGGAGCGGCCTCTGAAGAGGTGGCCTCCAACGTGATCGAAAGGTGCCAGTCGCTTCAGAGCCGACATGCCAGCCATCGTTAGCCCGGCCGTTACCCAGACCGCACCGCCGCTGCACGTCAGAATCTCATTTCTTCCCAGCCACTTCCTCACCCTGCAGAGTGCTCCACCCTCCTCTGGAGTATGTTTGTAGATAATTAACTACTTAGTGGAGAGGCAGGCGGTCATGAGGGTGGGTTGGGGGCAGAGGCACGTGGAACTGTGAAACTGGAGGCTAGCCAAAGGCAGAAGATTGAAATGGTCTGAAAAGATGCTGCAAGGTTTTGGAGGGCTAAGTCTAGCTCACGGGGACCCTGGTTATGGCCGGCGGGAGGCAGGTGGTGGGGGAATTCCTGAGGGTGGGGCAGTGGGGCTGAGCCCCTGCCAGGTTGGTTCAGGGGAGAAGGGGGGCCCTGCAGAGAACTGGAAGGGAGGATACCTGTTGGCATGACTGGCTCTGGACAGCACATTCCTCCAGCCAGGGCTGCAGGCTGCTGAGAACTCAAGGCCATGAGGAGACAAGCAGGCCCTGATCCTAGCTCACCGTGGGTTCCGGCTTAAATCCAGAGCTCAGAGGAGGACTTGCCAGTGTCTCAGGAGGGCCAGTTTTCACTTCCTCTGTGCTACCATCCACTTCTCCCCCGACAGGAAACATTCCATGTTTCTTAGATTTCAAGGACTCTCAGCCTCCCTCTACCCTCTCTCCCACCCCGCTTCCCAGGGTCCCTGTGGCCTCTGGCTGGTCATCAGGGGCATGTCTCTAAGGGGCCTGGTTGGAAGTGAGGCAGGAACTAGACGGGCCTCAGGCTGAGTTCATCCCCTGTGCAGACACTCCAGAATAGCAGTGTGAGCCCTGCCCTGATCAGAGATAAAAGCCCCCATACTCCTTGAATTCAAGGAGACCCTCCCAACTACACATGAGCATAAAGGCTACTCAGAGATGAAAAAGACAATGGGGTGCCATTCCATAGTCGGTGATGTCAACCCACCCATAGGCCTCTGTGCCAGAATCCATCTTGACTGAGAGATGCACGCACCTGTGGGAGGGCCCTGAAAGTGAAGTGAAGTGAAAGTCATTCAGACGTGTCTGACTTTTTGCGACCCCATGGAATGTATTCTCAAGGCCAGAATACTGGAGTGGGTAGCCGTTCCCTTCTCCAGGGGATCTTCCCAACCCGGGACCGAACCCAGGTCTCCCACATTGCAGGAGAATTCTTTACCAGCTGAGCCTCCAGGAAAACCCAAGAATACTGGAGTAGGTAGCCTATCTCTTCTCCAGCGGATCTTCCCGACCCAGGAATCGAAATGAGGTCTATGTAGACTCAGAAACAGAAAGATGATTGGCCGGAGGAAACCAAAAGAAGTGCTCCACAAAAGTGATTCAAATCACCCTGAGGGCACGACTCTCTCTGAGTCCACCTGCATGTCTATCCACACATACTCATTTTCCTCCTAATAAACACTTCACTTTTTCACTACTTTCCCTCTCTCTGGGAATTTCTTTCTATACAGATGACAGGCCAGGGCCTTGTCCCTGGCCACTGTCCCTGGTGGTCTAGTGGCCAGGATTCAGTGCTCTCTCTGCTGCAGCCTGACTTCAGTCTCTGGCCAGGAACTGAAACCCTGCTTCAAGCCACTGCAGACCAAGGCCTCCATGAGATCAGAAGCATGTTCAGGTGGGGAGAGACGAGGGCACGTCCCCTTTGGAGAAATGGCCCCGATTCTCTCACATTCTTCCTGCATTTGATGGTTTTCCAAATGTTTTTGAAAGAAATGGGCAAAGACAGAGACTCAGAGATAGGCTATCTCCCAAAAACCTCAGGGAAGGCATTTGGTCTCCACTGAGGCTGGGCTTCCCAGGTGGTTCAGTGGACACAGGTTCGATCCCTGGGTTGGGAGGATCCCTTGGAGAAGGAAACAAATACCTACTCCAGTATTCTTGCCTGGAAAAATCTCACAGACAGAGGAGCCTGGTGGACTATAGTTCATGGGGTCGCAGAGAGTCTGTCACGACTGAGCACGCACATGGGAGGCTGGAGCAGGAGTGGAGCTGTCCGTGGTGCTGACAGCAGGGAGGACGCCAGGGCCAGGAGGCTGCACGTTTCCCTGTGGCAGTTAGAGTGACCTGTGGGCTGGACACTGCACCCCTCCCTCAGGGCCTCACTCTCATGTGTACTTGACCAGGACTCCTGCTGGGGGATTTGATCCCCAGGCCAGGCCAGGATCTTCCTAACAGCCCCAGAGAGATGGTGCAAGGGCCAGCCTGGGGCTCTGGTGGGGCAGGGTTCCACTGCAAGGAGTGGGCATGACCTCTGACCTGAAGGAGGGCAGGGTGGCTTGCCAGGACCAGGGAGGCAAGGCCATTAGTCTCACTCTGGATTAATTTCTGATGAAAGATGGGGAAAGGATGAGGAGACAGGAGATCTCTGAACCCTCTCCAACTCCCAGCATCCTTCCTTTTGCCTCAGCCAACATAGTTACAATCCCTCCCTCCTGGAAGCAACTGCCTGGATGCCAGGACCAACCCTGAATGCCTGGATCCTCTCAGCCTGAATATGTGGGGTTCAGCCAGGGTGGGGTTGACAAGTGACACACAGGGGCTCCCTGTGGACCCAGCCTCCCTCATGTCCTCTTACCAAACATCCACTCCCCACTCATCCATCCATCCATGCATTCAACACGTTTACCAGCTCTGCTAAGTGCCAGGTGTGTGTGTGTGTGTGTGTGTGTGTGTTTGCAAAGCCTAGAGCCTCCATTATTGGTGAGGGGGTCAGCGGGGAGCAGGGGAGGGGCCCATAGATGTGATGTCGGGGAATGAAGATTCTAGGAAGAGAGGGAAGCACTGTCACAGAGCAGAATGGAGGTGGGGTGAGAAATCCATCCAAGGGGAGCTCTGTGCTGTCTAGTGGCCCCTCTCAGGGGTGTTTGGGTCTTAAAGGACCTCCATCGCTGGGTTGTGTGTGGGGGTGGTGCTGACAGAAAAAGGCTAGAGAGAGGGAGGGAGCAGGGTGGGCCTGGGAAGTGAAGGGGGGTGGGGTTGGTGTCAGGATGGACCATCCCCTCCCCTATGGGTGAGCCTGGCTGAAAGGCTGGAGAGGAAATCCCCCGTGGGTGGATGTATAGGCAGGACCCCTTCTGGTCTGCTGGGCTCCCAGCACTGCCCTTGGGCTCACACGGGGCCTGGTGCCGATGGACCCCCTCTGGTCCACTCCCAGGTCCTCCCTGCTATCTCCTCAGCTCCTGACCCAGCCTAAGACCCCACCTTTAATTCCAACCTCTGTTTATGCCAACAACTGGTTACCATGGCAATGTCCTTGGGACAGGGTGGAGGGCGGAGAGGTCACTGGAGGGAGAGAGGGAGACTGTATCCAGCAGCCTGGCACTGGCCGGGGGAGCGTGTGGGGAGAGGTCTTCAGGGCGCCTGTTCCATATTGTTCCTGCCCTCAGGCCCTGCCTGAGACCACCTCAGAGGACCCCGCAGGAGTCGGGGCAGTTCCCCAAAGCTGGTCTTATGGCTTGTGAATGGGGGTTTTCCTTTCCCTTGAAACAGCACTTTCAGGAGCAGCAGAAGGGAGGGGCTAGAGGCCTGGAGTAAGAGTCTAATTCAGCGATAGGATGATGACTAGGTTCTTGCAATAAGTGCTTTCCAGTCGGGCGCAGGTGGGGAGGGAGGGCCTTGCAAATTAATGAGTTAGGCCCGATTAATCTCTCTGCATTAGCAAATCCGCGGGGAAAGCCAAACGAGGTTGGACAGATGTGTGAGTGTGGGCACACAGTGGGCGCTCCACTGGGCCTGTCGGGGCCCTGACAATGGGCACCACCCCAGCCTGGCCTCCAGCACAGGATGGGATGGGCCTGCTGGCCACAGCTGAGTTCCCTGGCTGTACTCACCCATGGGAATGGCCATGGAGAGCCTCCTTGTCCACTGTGTGAGCTGGCCAAGGTGCAGGGAAAGGATGCGGAGTTGACCCGGCTGAGAGAGGCTGCAGGCTCCTGAGAGGGCCCAGGCCTTGCTCCCTATTCAGACATGCCCCAACCCCTGGCAAGGGTAGCACCTGGACCAGGCCAGGATGCCAGGCTGGGTGGGGGCCTGGCCTGACTCTCTGCCTGGTCCTTGGGCCCAATCATCTCTGATTCGGAGGCTTCCTGCATCAGGGTGGTCTAGAGACGGTTGTCAGCAAATGGAGATTGGGGCCTTGGCCAAGGATGAGTCCTCTCTGAGGCTGGGGTGCCAGGGTCTGAAACTTAAGCCAACTCCCCAGGCGATTCCTCGTGCACAGCTATGAGCAGATACACAAGGTCCCAGGGGCTGCATTCCTGGGTGCCCCTTCCTCCAGGAAGCCTTCACAGATTGGCCCAGTTCACTCTCTCTCCTGACTCCAACTAACATTCCCAGGAGCACCCAGATGTCATCAGACAGACAAATCCCATCCCTACCTCACCTTTCTAGGTTGCCAGATGAGGGAAGGCTGACCTCCGCTTCCCAGGGATGATGAGGTGGTTGGAGGAGACTTTGGAGGGACCTGGAGCACAGCTGGCCTCTACCACCAAGAAAAGGTCATGGGGAAGAAACCTGCCCTGGGACAGCGCCAAGCAGGAATGGACAGAGAGCTACCAGAGACACCAGGGCTCGTCCTCTCCCTGTGAGGGGGGTTCCCTGGCTCTGAACCTCATGTGATCAAGTGTTTACTGTGAGTCGGGGGAGTGGTCCAGGACAGGCAAGGGGGGAGGTTTGCCCTCCTCGCCCCCTGTACCCAGTGAGCCATCCCAGGGCCTGCTCCCCGGCTCCTAGATCTTAGGGCAGATCTCCACCTTAGAGAACTTTCTGGATCCTGGCACAGAGCTGACTGGGGGAAGGGAAAGAGGCCACAAACTGGAGCAGGCTCTGGGTCTGCAGGGAGTCCGAGGGAAGGCCATGCAGTGGGCGGGTCATGGTCCAGGAGGACTCCCAGAAGGCAGCCCCCTTGAAGGGCAGACTGGGGAGTACCAGTTTGCAGGGGCACAGGCCAGCTTTGGGACACACTATGCCTGAGGCCAGGGGAGGCCAGGGTGCAGACCCAGACCTCCCAGTAGGAACCCTGGTGCTGACTGCATCACCTTGGGATGTGGCACAACCCCTCTGTCCATCCATTTCCTCATGGGGACACAGAGATAACAAAAGAACCCACCTCATAGGGATGCTGTGGGAGCCATGTCCACCTGTCTTAGTGGCTTGGGCCAGCATCTAGGGAGCCCGTGGACAGGGTAAGGGAGCAACCGTCACTGTTGAGGTTGGCAGTTGCCCGGGACCAGGCATTTCGAAAGGTCTGTAGGCACCAGCCAGAGTGGACAGATCGCTCCGGGTGGGGAACCTTGGAGGCCTCAGATCATTTGGCCAGAGTCGGGGCAAGGGGGCTTGGGGGGCGGAATGGAAGGTAGGAGAGGGAAATGGGGAGGGGGAAGAGAGATGGAGAGGGAAGATGGGGGAGGGGAGGGGAAATGGGATGGGGAGGGAGATGGGATGGGGAGGGGAGATGGGGAAAGGGAGGGGAGATGGGGGGAGGGGAGATGGGGAGGAGGGAGAAGAGGGAATACTGGGAAACCAGCTGGAAGGGGGCAGGAGTTGGGGGATGCGGAGCGGCAGGGGCCTCCCCTGATTGAAGCTGCTACCTTGGGACCAAGCCTGTTACTTGCAGAGCATCGTCTGTGAGGGGCGGGGACCAGGGGCCTCCGGGACCATCATTCAGTGCCCCCAAGGCCCGGGCGCCAACGCGGGAGGAGCGCGGGGGCAGCTCCAGCCCCTCCTTCTCTGCCCTCATCCTCGACCGGAACCGAAGTCTCGGTTTGGGAGCTGGATTCCCCCAACCCAGCGCTGGCCGCAGATTCCCAGGAACTGCACACGGATGGCTGCGGGGTTCGCGTTTTTGCCGAGCAGCGCGGTGTGCGCGCCGCAGACTGTGGCTCCGCCGCACAAAGCGGCCCCTCACGGCCCTCCTTCGAGAACTTGCTGCTCGGCCGGCGGCCACCTCGACCCACCTAAGGGCGGAGCCCGTGCGGGGTCTTCGAGCGTGGCACCAGGTCATCTCGGTTGCGGCCGATGTAGTTCAAGACTAGTCCAGGGGCGCCGCGGACTGCTCTGCGGGGGTCTCACCGAGACCCTCCACAGCCGCCCTTCAGCCGCTGCCCACCGCGAGTGGAATGGGGGCTGCCCTCTCGCCGGCGCAGTCCACCCGGCCGCAGGCCGTTCAGAGGCGGGGGCAGCAGACCCCGGCCCAGGCCCGACCTGGAGGCGGCAAGAAGCGGCTTCGCCTGGGGAGGGGGCGTTAGAGTTCTCCTCGTCCCAGAAAGGCCGGCTGCCGGGTAGAAGCCCTTCTGAACGCTTCCCGGTCCGCGGGGGACAGGCCGATGGGAAGGATTCTGTCCTGAGCGCCTGACTGGGGAAGACGATCTGGGACCTGTGATTTACAAACTGCACAGCTGGAGCCGGGGTGGTGAAGTTAACCACATCCGCCGGGGCGCCCCTCCTGGAGCCCGGAGAACGTGGGGCGCGTCCCTCCCTGCAGGCAGGCGGTGGAGGCGCGGGGCTAGGGACAGGGTGAGGGTTGATGTCTTGTGGTCCGCAAACCAGCCCGCGCCGGGATCCCCGAGACGCACGCAGCGATTGCCGGGCCCCCACTCGTGGCTCGGGCACGTGCCCGGCCCTGGGAGGTCAAAGGAAACTTTGCCCCCGCGCGGGTCGACCTCAGCCCCCGCGCCCTCTCTCGACTCGCGGTGCATCCCCCTCCCCCTCTCCTCCCGGTCCTCGCTCTCCCTCCTGCTCCCTCCTCCTGTCCCTCCTCCCCCTCCTCCTCGCCGGCTGGAGGCAGGCAGGTCCGGGCGGGGCAGCGCCGCGGAGCCCACAGCCCGCGATCCCGGTCCGGTAGCCGCCGCCGCTCCCTCAGGGAGGAGCGACCGAGCGAGGCTTTGCGGACGGAGCGGCCCGCGCGGCGCGGGGGGCATGAAGTTGGGTGCGCCGGGAGCTCAGAGCAGGGGCGCGGCAGAGCCGGGAGCCGCCCGCATCTAGAGCCCGCTCTGTGCGCCATGGAGCTCGGGGGCCCGGGGACGTCGCCGCTGCCGCCGCTGCTGCTGCTGCTTCTAGGGGCCGGCCTCCTGCCTGGTAAGTTTCGGGGCGCTGGAAGGACCCCCTTTCGCCCGGTTCAGGGCAGCCTCGGACCTCCGGAGCCAGAGGGAGGGAGGCTCCTGGCTGCGGTCCCAAGCCGCGGGTGCTCGCAACGGGGCAGCTGCGGAGGCTCCCCCAACCCCGCATCCCCCAGACGCAAAAGACTGTCCTGCGGGCGCGGGCGGAGCCAGGCGAAGAAAGAGTTAACCTGTTCGGCAATTCGAAGAAAAGGATTGGGGTGGGTGTGGGGGAGATGCTGTTTCAAGAGCTAGACCCAGAAGCTTCAACTTGAATGGAGAGAGGTGCGGCCCACCCCCGTTTATCCATTCTGCCCAATTTCCTTGCAGGCTGCACCATGCCTGCCCACCCCCCCACCCCTAGGGGCTGGGGAATCAGAGGGCTGGTCTCTGCCCTTGGCAGGGCCCCACCCAAACCCCTTCTGCTCCCCCAGGCTCACTAGGACTGTCGAGGTTCCAGCCCCCTGCTCCTCCCCATTCCCTGGGAAGCCACCTTGCTATTTCAGGGGTGCATGGAGGGAATTTAATCCTCTGGCCTCCCCATTGAGGAAGGAGAGATACTGTACTGTCAGAGGGACCAGGCTGGGGCTCTGGGCTGGGAGTGAAGGTCCTGCGGGTCTAGGACTGATCCCAGACGTACTTGTGAATGCCCTCATGGGTCCAGCTGTAACTCCCAGGTGAGCAGGACTGAGCTGAGAGGAGCAGGTAAGCAAGGGTCTCCTGTCCTGCCCTCAGATGCCCTCCACGATGCAGTGGTCGAAGCACAGGTGCCCCAGAGTGGCAGGGAAGCTCTCAGACCACAGATTGGCCACTGGGCTGGGCTGAATGAGGAAGCCCCTCCCCAGGTTCACTCCAGACCTGGTCATTGAGGAGAGACCATCCAGGAATGCAGCGTGCCAGTCTGGGGGTGCCAGGTCACTCATGCATCCAGGATGGTCTTCCAGGATGATCACTTGCGGTTGCTGCAGCCACAGGAAACCCTCAGGGGTGGAGCCCTCACTCCCTGTCCTTCTCTCCCTGCCTGGGCCTGCCCCGTCTTGTCCTGCGGTTACCCCCGCCTTGTGCTTTGAGACAAGGTGCTCAGGACTGTGCTAGTAGCTCTAGATAGAGCCCTTCTCTCCCGCAGTCACAGTCTGACGGGGAGTTGTCCAGTCAGCACTCATCACATCAGTGATACCTTCTCACAGTGATGGACCCAGTGCTCAGAAGGCTTCCCTTCCCTGGGGTAGAGGAGAAACTGCGAACGGAAGTATGGCAGCAGGTGCAAAGGTCCTGAGATAGGAGGGAGGAATGTGCTTTGAGGGGCTGGAAGGGAGCCCAAGTGCTGAATGAGGCCTGGCAGGAGGCCCAAGGGTGCAGCCTGGATGGCCACTGTCCCCTCCCCTGAGCCACGCACCCGCGTGTCCCCCCAGTGAGCAGCCATGCAGAGACCCGGGCTCATGCGGAGGAGCGGCTGCTGAAGAAGCTCTTCTCTGGCTATAATAAGTGGTCCCGGCCTGTGGCTAACATCTCGGATGCGGTTCTTGTCCACTTCGGCCTATCCATCGCGCAGCTTATTGATGTGGTAGGTTCTGGGGATGGGGTGGGGGTCAGCAACCCAGGGCCGACCTGTGTCAGGGAGGGATAGGCCTGGAGATGTCCCTGGGGCTGGGGGCAGCGGGCTGGATGAGCTGGGAGGGCTGCACTTGAGTCCCAGCTCTGCCTGAGTCCTGCACATACACCTAAGCAATGCGGGGGGCAAGGACTGTTCCATGCAGTGCCCTCCAAGGCCCTGCCCATTCCTCCCTCTCCATGTAGAAAAGCTTAAAGGCCCAGATTTGCAGCAGGGGATCAGGGCTGTGACTGTCAGAGACAGAGAGCAGGAGACTCATCTGTGGGGCTAGTGCAGGGTCTGGGGTAAGTCCTGGTACTGAGTTGGTCAGGGTGGGGCCGTGTGGTGCCCTGGCAGCCCCTCTTGACCTTCACCTTGCTCAGGAGGCTCCCCCAACCTGTCTGGAATGGGGCAACCTGGCGAGTCAGACAGGCTGTCAGGTGAGTTTACTTCCCTGGATGGGGACCAAGGAGGCTATTGGGAGGAGGTCAAGGTCCAGCCTCTGAGTGGCTGCAGCTCTGGAGGCGTGGGGGTGACCATTCAGGGTGGGGGCCTGTCCTATGGGTCTAACTGCGTGTTGGCTGCACATCCTGGGGCAGCAGCCAAGGGCCTTGGAGTGTGGGCTCCAGCCTGGCCTGGAGGAGTCCTCCAGGAGTTGGTTTGCTGGCTGCAAGAGGGTCTGAGGCTGGCTGGGTTTGGACTGGGGTTTCCAGTCAGCTCAGGTTCCAGGAGGAGCTGCCAGGGGCTGTAGATCTCTCCAAATATCCACCCCATGTCCCTGACAGGACCCCAACCCCAAGTGGGCTCTGTGAGCGGGGGAACCACCAGTTTCGGAGCCTGGAGATCCTGGTTTCCAGCTCGTGCCAGGTGTATTGAGTGGCCCCTGGGGCCTTGGCCTTCTCACCTGTGGAATGGGATGAGTGAGCCAGCAACATCCGAGGGGCTTTGGGAGGTGAAGGGTCGGGGCTGTGGCCACGTTCACACTGACAGAAAGAGCCATGCTTGCGCCCCATTAGCAGAGAGACCCGGTCAGTCTCCCATCCTGGCCTGTGCTCTCAGGCCTCCTGGAACCAAGCCTCAAATGCTTCTTGTAAAGTACTCCTGGCTGGGGTGCAGCCAGAAGGCAGCTCAGGATGGCGAGGGTTCCGACCCACTGCGTTCGTAAACACTATTCCCAGTATGGCTGTGGCTTCATGTTCTGGGTCAGCTGCACTGTGGCCTGGCCTCCTGCCTGAGCTCCTGGGGTTTTCTCGTCCCCCGGCCACCATGTTGCAGCATCCCCCCCACTCCCACATCGCAGCATCCTCCTCCCCTCCATCTCCCTAGTTTGCCCAGGAGAGACAGCCGGAGCACACCAGTCCCGAAACCCCAGTGTGGGACCCACCAGTGGCCCCATGGCAGCACCGGGCTGGACAGGAGCTGCTCCAGCCCTACTGTCTGCAGCCGAGTTGGCCAAGGACACTCCTGCACACGTGTGCTGATGAGACGTCCTTGCCTGTCCTGGGTGCTGGCCTTTTGTGGAAGGGGCCGCCTCCCTGCCCACTCTTTGAAGGGCTGCAGTGTTTGCTGCAGGTTTGTGCCCTGGTGTGTGTATGTTCGTGTGTGTTCACGCCTGCAGAGGAGGCTGGGAATCCCTGGGCACCTCTGGGCCCTGGACTAACGTTTCAGGTGCCTGAATGTACGAAGGGCACTTCATACGGGTGGGGTGAACGGGTAGACAGCTGCAAAGGAGGTGTGTGAGGGGTGGGCACAAGGGGAAGGAGGCCAGGCCTGGCACCTGGAAGCTTGATCTGGGGGCAGGGAATGGGGCAGAGCCGGGCCAGCTTCCCCTGGGGGAATGGAAGGATGTGGTGGTGGGGGCGGCATCACTGCAGGACTGCATTGCCAAGGTCAAGGTCGTTGGAGTGGTGTCCGGGCCCTGCTCAGGTCATGCTTATCCTCAGTGTCCTCTGGCGGCATGTCCCAGGTGGCCCTGAGGGAGATCAGGACCAAGGCAGTGCCTGGGGTGGCAGGAGATGTGGTCCCTTCCCGTGACCCAGCCGACCCAGGGCTTGTCCCCTGGACAGGAGGGGAGACTCCCCGGCCTTGCCTTTGAATAACCATCTGCCCCCAGCCCTGGTCTGGGCACTGGGTGCTTCACTTCTTGACCATCCTCGCGTTTCTTTGGGCTGAGCAGTCATCCTGACGACCTGTGTGTCCCTGGTCTAGAGCTGACAAGGGAAAAAGTTGGGCCATCATAAAGTGGGGAGAGGCTGGTTCAAGCACCGCCCCCCAGAGCCTGTGTCCAGTCCCTCTACTCTCCCCAGGGGAACAGTCCCTGTCCCTCAGGCCCTGCGGGCACCCTGCTGTCTGAGAAGTACCCTCCATCAGCAGCAAGTGTCCCACCCCAAACCTTTTGCAAGGAGCCAGCCCCCTCCAGCCCCAACCCAGCTGCCCTCTGCCTGGGCTGGGTGCTGCATGGTCCCTGCAGGTTCAGGGTCGGGTAAGAGGACCCTTACATCCATGCACAGAGGCTGGCGTTCTTCTCCAGCCTGTGCTGGTGTCTGACTGCCTGTGTCCAGTGAACAGGAGGGCTGGGAAGAGGGGAGGAGGGAGCAGGGAGTGTGTGTGTGTATGTGAGTATGTGTGAGTGTGTGTGTATGAGTGTGTGTGTATTGTGTGTGTGAGTATGTGTGTGTGGGTGTGTCAGTGTGTGTCAGTGTGTACGCATGCATATGAGTGTTGTATATGAGTGTGTGAGCGTGTGTGTATTGTGTGAGTGTGTGTGTCAGTGTGTATGTGTCAGTGTGTATGCGTGCATGTGAGTGTTGTATGTGAGTGTATGAGTGTGTGTGTGCTGTGTGTGTGTGTGAGTGTTGTGTGTATGTGTGAGTGTGTGTGTATTGTGTGTGTGTCAGTGTGTATGCGTGCATGTGAGTGTTGTATGTGAGTGTCAGTGTGTGTGTGTGTAGTGTGTGTGAGTGGTGTGTGTGTTCCAGCCCTTCTCGCCTGGCAGGGGGCTTCTCAGTGACCTGTAAAGGAGCCTGCTGGGTCTCCTGCTCCCGCCTCACCTGTTCTTGACCCTCACCTGTCTACCTCCAGGTCCTGAGGCTCTGGGCCTGGAGAGGCAGTTTGGCCAGTGAGTGGGTGGCTCAGGGGTAGTGGAGGGGGCAGGCTGGCCAGCTGGGAGGGAGTGATGCAGGTGGGCAGGACCAGCATGGGCTGCTGGGAAGAGGGCAGCTCCTCCAGCAGCTAGGAGCCCTGGGTGCTGCATACACCCTTACTTACGTAGCTGGAGAGGGCCAGGCCCAGCCACCTGTAAAGTCAGCTGGACACTGTCCACACTTTCCTTCTTAGAAGGGTCAAGGGGACTTACCCTGTGGCCCTCAGTCCCCTCTGGGCCTGCCATCCTGGGCTTGGTTGCCTCCAGGGGCGAGACACTCCCTCCCTCCTGAGGTCACCCAGGTCCCATGTTCGGCCCTGGCCCGTCCTTGTGGGTAAGGAAGCTTGGCCAGAGAGATGTGTCCTGAACCAAAGGGGATCACAACCTGCCTTCTTCTCGTTCGTGCTCTAGGATGAGAAGAACCAGATGATGACGACGAATGTGTGGGTGAAGCAGGTGAGTGGGAGAGAGCCCTCATTGCCCCCTCCCCATCCTCTCCCTACCCGTCTCTTCTGACCCCCCTCTTTCCTTTCTTCCCGCAGGAGTGGCACGACTATAAGCTGCACTGGGACCCCGCCGACTATGAGAACGTGACTTCCATCCGAATCCCCTCTGAGCTCATCTGGCGGCCAGACATCGTCCTGTACAACAAGTGAGCTGGGGCCTTAGTGGGTGGGGCCACATCCAGCCACGTCCCCGCCAGGAATCTCTGCCAAAGCCAGCGTGAGCAAGAGGCAGACAGCTCAGCCCTCGGGCCCAGGCGGAGATAGAGGGTGCTGAGGCCCATTGACAGGCAAAGAGGCAAGGAGATGGGGGTTCTGGGGGCCTGCAGGTGCCTGAGGGCTCCTTCCCTGCCCGTGCCAGCCCTGGGGCCTCAGTCTCTTGGAGGGCAAGGAAGGGATCAGGGCCCCTCCCAGTTCCCCCTCGGGCTGGAGTTGGTTCCAAAATCAGTCCCTGTCTGGGGAGGCTGGGCCCCTGCACATTGGTCACCCAGTCCTGGAGCAGAGGGCAGGGTAGGGGAGTGGAGAGGGAGCCCCCAGAACAGCATGCCTGTCCCCGCCCTCCCCTGCCCCTCCATCTGTGCTCCCGGCACAGACATCACCGAAAGTCCCCAAACCCCAGCTCATCACACTCCGCAAACAAAGCCTCTGTCAGGGCTGTGTCCCAGCTGTGGGAGCTGAGCTGAAATCTCATCTCTGGAGAGTGTTTCTGTGCTGGGGGGCCAGGGGGCTATGGGCACTGCCATGGCAGACATGGGCTCCAGAGGGCTGGCCTCCTTGAACTTGTCCTTTCCTGGGACCTTGGCTGGGTCCTTGACCTCGGGGCAGCCTGACAGCCTACCGTGTCCCTGGTCTCTGCTGTGTCATTGCCAAGCCAGCTCACCCAGAGCTGAATCCATGCTGGAAGACCCAGGCTCTGGGTGGCTGCGGCCCCACAGCACTGATGAACACAGCCAATGGCAGCACTTGGTCCCCCTGCCCACAGCCCCCTGCCCTCCCACCCAGACCCCGGTGCTTCTGCACAAAAGCCTTCCTGGGCCCCGGGCTTAGGCCTGACCTACAAATGCTATTTGATTAAGAATGACTGGGCTCCACTTGCAGCTTAATTGATTCCAGTAATGGCAGCAGGGAGAGCGGCCGCACGTGGAGGAGAGGGTTTTAGGGATGCATTAAGGGGGGTCGCTTGGAGAGTGGGAGGCGGGGCAGACTCTCTGTTTTCCCTCTGCAAGCTGCCCGGTCAGACCCTGAGCCCTGGAATCCTCCAGGCCCCCTAAGACCCCCCGGAGTCCCCACTCAGCTCCCCCAGCCCCTAGGGGACCCAACACTGAATCTGCCTGAACCTCTCTGACCCAGAACACAGGGACCAGGGTCAGGACTCTGGGACCCAGGGGAGCATCGTGCTCTGTGACTGCTCAACCGAGACCAATAAGCAGGTCTGGGAGGCATACAGCCCCCAGGATGGCAGCCCAGCCCCTTCCCTCTCTAGACTCCCTACCGAGACCCAGAGGTAGCAGGTTGGACCCCTAGCTTCCCTTGCGGATGGAGGCTGGCACCAAGGCCCTCTTTGGAGGGGGTTGGGCGTGGGCAGGGATGGAGCCCAGGGCTGGTGGTGATGTTGGCCAGATGGCCACTGGGGAGGCCTATTTCCAGGAATCAGGCCCATGTGCACTTGCGTGTGGCCCAGTGGTCAGCGCGGGCTGCTAGGCAAGGGGAAGGGTTGAGGGTGGCTTTTCTGAGAGCTTTGGGGGTACCCCTTCGAGGCTGGAGGGAGTGCACGTGAGGCCGTGCTGTCCACAGGGGCTTCCCTCCACTGGCCTGCCAGGCAGAGGGCCTCATGTGGATGGCGTCTTTGGCCTAGAGCAGGAATCTGACGGGCAGGGTTGACCTCTTCCCCACAAGCTGTCCCAATGACCACTCCCCCTGGGCTTGCTGGGCCAGCTTCTGGGGGGTGCTTTGTCCCCTGGCATGCAAAGCCCACTGTGGGGGAGGGGTAGGACTTCCTAGAGCGGTGATGGGGGCGGAGTGGGGTGGCAGGGAGGTGGGGGTGGTGACAACTTCCCTTGGGAAAGCTCCTTCTTCCTGGGGTTGCCCTGGGTGGCTGGGTCCCAGAGTCCCACATGCAGAGTAAGGGACCAGCCCGGGGTGGAAGTGCCCTTAGCACAGGAGCGTGAAGACATGGGCTCAGAGACTAGTGTCTGTGGGGCTGTCCCCGGTGGGAGGAGGGGAGGTCTCCTGTCAGCATTTCAGAGTCGAAGCCCAGGACAGTTGCTCCCTCACCTGCCTGTGGGTGCCCCGTGTGGTCAGTGTGGGCAGCTCAGGCCTTGCAGGGAAACAGGCTGAGAGAGGGCCCTCCTGACCCAGGCAATAACAGCTTGGGACTCAGACTAGGGACTGGGCACTTCCAGCAGCAGAGGAGAGAGTGGCTGACCCTGGGGGCAGGCAGTGTTCTCAGCAGACTGTGGGCAGGTGTCCCCAGGTCCCCCATGGCGTCAATATGCCCCTCTCCTCACCATGGGCATCTTAGATGGCTGTCCCTGGGAGACCCAGGCCTGGGCCAGGACAGCAGCCCCTAGCTCTGTTGCCTGCCAGGTCTGTGGACAGGGAGCCCTGAGGCCAAGGAACTGGCAGGAGGGCTGAGGGCCTGGGATGTGATGGCTGGAGTCCACATCCCCCTCTGGGAGGCCCAGTCTTTGCCTTGTTGGGCCCCAGAGTCTTCACCTGTGCAAGAAGGGGGTTCTCGCCTCTAGGTTTGGGGGGATCTGTGGGGGAGAAAATGCTGGCCTGGAGCAGGAGAAGGTGGTGAGACAGGTCAGATTTCCGTCTAGCTCCGGGGTGACCACAGGGAACGAGGCACTCTGTGTGCTGCCCTGGGGCCACTAGTGCATCAGGGGCTCCAGATGTGGCATGGATGGCCCTTCTAGCCCCCAAATATTCGTGGTCATCACCATGGTCAGGCTTGGATGTCAAGTGTGGTGTGGGCTGCTGAGACAGTCTCCACGGCATGTGACCCCCAAGGGCAGGGGAAACAGCAAGGTGGGCAGGGGAGCAATGAGCTGGACATGGGCACCATGAGCAATGAGCCCAGAGCTGTCTGGTCCCGGGCGAGGCCTCACTGTGAAGTGAGGGTGGGTGTAGTGGGCAGAGGCATGAGAGCTCTGGACCTCAGGTGTCGGGTGCCTCACCCACCACCTCTCTCTCCTGCCCAGTGCGGACGGGGACTTTGCCGTCACCCACCTGACCAAGGCCCACCTCTTCCACGACGGCCGGGTGCAATGGACGCCCCCAGCCATCTACAAGAGCTCCTGCAGCATCGACGTCACCTTCTTCCCCTTCGACCAGCAGAACTGCACCATGAAGTTCGGGTCCTGGACCTACGACAAGGCCAAGATTGACCTGGTGAGCATGCACAGCCGCGTGGACCAGCTGGACTTCTGGGACAGCGGTGAGTGGGTCATCGTGGACGCCGTGGGCACCTACAACACACGCAAGTACGAGTGCTGTGCGGAGGTCTACTCGGACATCACCTACGCCTTCATCATCCGGCGCCTGCCGCTGTTCTACACCATCAACCTCATCATCCCTTGCCTGCTCATCTCCTGCCTCACCGTGCTTGTCTTCTACCTGCCCTCCGAGTGCGGCGAGAAGATCACCCTCTGCATCTCCGTGTTGCTGTCACTCACCGTCTTCCTGCTGCTCATCACCGAGATCATCCCATCCACCTCGCTGGTCATCCCGCTCATCGGCGAATACCTGCTCTTCACCATGATCTTCGTCACGCTCTCCATCATCATCACCGTCTTCGTGCTCAACGTGCACCACCGCTCCCCGCGCACACACACCATGCCCGCCTGGGTCCGCCGCGTCTTCCTGGACATCGTGCCGCGCCTGCTCTTCATGAAGCGGCCGTCTGTGGTCAAGGACCACTGCCGGCGGCTCATCGAGTCCATGCACAAGGCGGCCAGCACTCCGCACTTCTGGCCGGAGCCCCAGGGGGAGCCCGCCCGGTCTCCGTCCCTGACCTGTGGGGTGGACCAGCCCATCAAGCCCCAGCCAGCCCGTACAACACCCTCTGACCAGGTGCCGACTCTGCAGCCTTCAGAGACCGAGAAGGCCAGCCCCTGCCTATCTCCTGGGCCCTGCCGTCCACTCACTGGCACCCAGGCCCCAGGGCTCACCAAAAGCCGGTCCCTAAGTGTCCAGCACGTGTCCAGCCCCAGCAAAGCGGTGGGGGACGGTGTGCGGTGCCGGTCCCGGAGCATTCAGTACTGCGGGCCGCGAGAGGAGGCCGCCTCACCGGCCGCCCACCTGGCGGATAGCTCTCCCTCCTCTCCGACCAAGGCCCCCTCAGCCGAGCTCCCGCCCCCAGACCAGGCTGCCTCCTGCAAATGCCAGTGCAGGAAGGAGCCGGGGGCCCCAAATGCCACGCTCAAGACCTCCAGCACCAGAGCACCACCCCTGCCCCTGTCGCCAGCCCTGGCACGGGCGGTGGAAGGCGTCCAGTACATCGCAGACCACCTGAAGGCAGAAGACACAGACTTCTCGGTAAGTCTCCACCACAGCCACCTGGAGGGGGGGGACCCGCTGCCCTGTCCATGTCATGGGGCCCCACCACCCCATCCACTTTGAAGGAGGAGGTGACTGGTGAAAGAGAAACCAGGACCCCAACCCGGCTGTTCCCTGTGCCCCAAGCCTCCATCAGCTTGGGGGCAGGAGGTACCCCCAGTTGTGGCCCTGTTGGAGCAGAGTGGACCTCTTGTGTCTCCTTTGGGCTTCAGGGCACAAGGAGCCTGCCTGCAGGTGGGGTGTTAGGCAGCCCCCAGCGCCATCTGCACCTGGTGAGCACCTCCCTCGACCTCAAGTGCCCCCCACCCTGCTGTGGGCCCCCCGGGGAGGGTCTGCAGTGAGAGGTGCTGAGAGGAGATGGGATGAGATTGAGTGGCCTCTGTGGCCTAGCACGGGGAGAGGAGAAATCAGGCCTGGCACACAGGACCCTCTGGCCAGCACCCTCATGCTTGGCCAGAGAGAGGGCGCCTGAGGTCTGGATGAGCAGGGCAGGTGCTCAGACACGGGTCATAATCAGGGCCCTGTGGAATTGGGGACTGCAAGGGTGAGCCCAGGCTGAGGGCCAAGCCCCAGTTCAGATCCTGGGTGGGGTGGGGCAGGGGAGCACATAGGCGGGTGGGGGAGGGCACCGCTCAGTCTGCTTGGTCATTACTGGCTGCTCAACCTGGGCTGTGACCTTGCCCCACATCAGCTTCCTCCTGCAGGAACGAAGGCCTGTGGGCAGGCAAGACACTGCAGTTCCCTCCCCGACCTCTTCATCCCTCTGCCTCCTCGGGAACAGCCCGTGATCGTTTCCCAGACACACATGATCCCTGGGGACTGTCTGTCCTGTGGCTGGGCCACCCCACCTAAAAGCGAGTCAGTCTCCTAGCTGCCCTCTGAATCCCAAGGGGTTGTGAAGTCATCCGAGGGTTTCTGGAAGGTTCCACCGGGAGACGCTGGCTCTGGGCCCGTTGTGTTCCCCAGTTCTTGAGGAGCTCTGACGTGTGGGTCTGAGGGGCTGCTGAGAAGAGATCGATGCCTTTGAAGTGTCACCAGGATCTCGGAGGCGCCCAGTGGTTCTTAGTGCAGGGCCAGCCCCTTGTCCCCAGACCCCTCCATCCGCATCACAGGCCCAGCTGTCACAACCTGGTTCTGGTTCCGGCATTGTGCCCAGGTTCTGGGAAGCAAAGCAACTTCAGAGGAACCGACCTGGGATGGGGGCTGGGCGGCTTTGTGAGCAGCGTTTCAACCTCTGAGGGGGCGGCTGGAAAGACTGCTCCTGCTCGGATGCGGCAGCACCACTGGCTGCTTCATAGAACAGAGGGTCCTGTCGCTCCCTGGCTTACAAGTGACCCCATTTGCTCTGGTTACCCGAGAATAAACTCGGCCCTTTCAGCTTTGGCTTAAAACTGTCACGATGCAGCTGATTACTTTAAACATCAGAGCAGAAAACCACAGTGAAAAGTTCTCTTTCTCTCAAGGCCCCCAAAATGGTAGGCTGAGCCTGCCCTTGGCCAGGCCTGTGGGCCCTGCTAGGGTCCAGCGGGCCTGAGCCCAGGTGCCCCTCCTTTCTGGTCACTCAAGTGCTGACAACCACCCACCCAGGACCCGCCTGTGGCCTCCCTAAGGCTTTGTCTGGGGGCACCCCAGGTGGGGTTGGGACCCATTCCCCCAGCGTGGACATGTAACATGACCTGTCCTGCCTCTGGGCCTCTGTGTACCCCCCTGCAGCCCAGATGGTCAGCCACCTTCCTTGTCGGGTCCAGGGAGTGGCCGCAGGTGGTGGGCTCAGTACGTTCCCCACCTCGAGCCTGGGGTCCCCTCCCTTGTCCCCGGGGAGCCCTCCACCCAGCAGCTGCACGCTCAGAGCCTGCTGGCAGCACAGGGCTGTGCCTGTATTCACGTCTGATCCTCACCCTCAGGGGCTTTGGGGACAGACCTGAGCGTCCCACTGACCATGAGGGGCTCAGGCCACCTGAGCAGCCAGCCGTGAGCCCTGCCCTGGGCAGAGGCAGGAGTGAAGGACAGCCAGCTGTGAGCACTGCCCTGGGCTTCTTGCTGGAGGTCAGCTCCCCCCCCAACCACTATCCAGGATGCTCTGGCCCTTGCCTTGCACTGTGAGGGGCTGTGGGTGCCTCTGACTCCAGCCTCACTGCCTCCATCTGTAAATGCGGGGGCTGGTTGGTCCCCATGGTGCCACCAACTATCAAAAACCCAGAGCACACTTCACCGTGTCATAGCCTGGACCCTAGACTTCCTTCAGAGGCGTCCCCACCACTACCTCCTGGGAGCTCAGGCACCTGCCCGGCTGGTGGAATTGGTAGGGCCACCATGCTGGACCCCATTTCCCTCAGTGGCTTTGCTGCCACCCCCATAGACAGCGTTGGCACCTGCAGCCCAGAGTTTCTGAGCCCAGACTTCAGACAAAGCCCTTTCGCTGCATCCCCTCCACACCCCTTACCCAGCACAGCTATGCCTGCAACCTTGGTGACCCTGGTGGCACCAGGATAGGAATAGGAACAGAGGTTCTAGAAGTTTCTTGCTGTGGCGAGGCCTGAGGGAGGCAGCTGGGAGTGACCGTGTGTGTCTGTCTGCAGGTGAAAGAGGACTGGAAGTACGTGGCCATGGTCATTGACCGCATCTTTCTCTGGGTGTTCATCATCGTCTGCCTGCTGGGGACTGCTGGCCTCTTCCTGCCACCCTGGCTGGCCGGCATGATCTAGGGGCCCGGACTCGGGACTCCCTGAACTCGATGGGGTCATGCCACTTACCAGATTGCCCCCCATCCTCTGTCTGCTATGAGACGGCCTTGGAAGGAGCTGCTGACCCCTAGGGACCCTGGGGGACTGGTGAATGCCCGTTTGTCTGCAGGGCGGTGTCACTGCCTGTCTTATTAAAGTTTAACCAGAGCATGGCGACACGATGGCTTCCCACAAGGACGTGCAGCTGATGGCTCTCAGCAAACGTCCCAGCATATCCCCAGGCCATGCCACTTAGCCACCCTCAGCCCCTCTTAGCCCCCAGAGCCCTTGACCCCTGTGGGATCCCTGAGACCCAGGCACAGATCCTGGCCTGGGGCACCCCTGGGTCCTCAGGCTTGCTCTCTCTGACCCCAGAGGTGAGTCAGCAAACACATGACCCTCACCTTCCAGGGCAGGGTCCAAGCAGGGGGTATCTGAGTGGTTGGGAGGGGTCCCAAGCCGGGGAGTGGGGGTTCTGAGCAGGGGCTGGGTTTGGTCTCTTCTGGGCACATTAGTCAAAGCCCAGATTTTGCACCCTAGGAGCCTTGGGGTTGGAGTGGTTAGACATGGTCCCTGTGGAGGAGAATCAGGTGCAGGTACCCTTCGGGTGAGGGACCCTCAGCCCTAGGCAGCCCAGATGTCTCCCCGGCAGGGGTGCTTGGGTCTTGGGCAGACACTTTGCTGGCCTGGTGATGCCCCCAGGTCTCCCATGGACTTGAGACTTTGTGAGGGACCCAGATCTGGGCTCCTCACCCAACACTTCCCTTGATTTCCCCTCTGCTCACAGTCAGGGGACGCCTCTGGGGCATAGTGACAGGTAAGACCTCCCTGACATGGCAGCTGTGGTGACTTCGGAGGCCCTGAGGACCGCTTGTCTGGCTAGCTCTGGGGCCCTCTGGAGTGTGGTGCCTTGCAGGGGAGGGGCTGAGAAGCGGGGGTGGAGGGGACCCTCCACAGCCCAAAAGCCTCTGCCTCATACCATGTGGAGGTTGCCCTGCCCGAGGTGGCCAGGGGAGGTTGGAGGGCAATGGCCCCAGGGGCCTAGTGTCCCCTCCTCATGAAGGCTGAGCACCAGGGACCACCACAGTGTCCCCTGAGACCCCGGGGAAACACTGGCCTTGTGGTAATGTGGGGTGGGCTGCCCCTGCTCTGCGGATTCTTGCAAGCCCTTAGGCTCCAGATGCCAGGTGGGGTCTGGACAATGTGGCCCCTCCCCCAGGAGCCACATCTGGGTGGAGGGAGCCTCGCCAGGCCCAAGGAATCCCTTCTCCAGTGATGGTCAAGCTATGCCTCTCCAGAACCTGTGTGTCAGGGGTGTAGCTGGCAGGTTGGAGCCCTGGGTCTCCCCCGAGGCTGTGCCTGGGTCACGAGGAACTTGGGAGAATTGAATGAATAATTTAGTGAAGTTCAAAGACATTTCTGCAGAGGTTCCGCTGGAGGGCACTGCCCAGGTGGAGGAGACTGGAATTCACAGCCTCCACCGGGCCGCCGGTGAACTGCAGACCAGCTCCCTGGACATTCAGGACACCATCTGACTGGCACCTGCCCCCTGGAGGCTACTGGGGCACCAATCTTCTCAGGATGCTAGGGGAGAGCCCAGACTGGCAGCTCACCAGGACACAGGACGGGCCCCAAGGTCGCAGCCCGGACGCAGATTTCAGATGTCATCACCCCAATCCTCCTTACGTAAGTGGATCCGGCGCCAGATGTGGGGAAGCAGTGGGGGCCTTGGGGCCCATGTGCAGATGCTCTTTCCTGGGCTGGGAGAGACCAGGAGCCCCAGGAAGGACAACAGCCCCCACCTTCTGGTTTCTGTGTTTTCCTTTCTTTGAGACTCAAAAACAAGTCAGAAAATCCACATGCAGAGTAGATCACCCACATTCCCACCAAATTAACCACGACCACTATTTTGGGCTACTTGCCTCCAGGGTTTTTTGTTTTTTGTTTTGATTGACATAAAATTTACCTACGACAAAAATGCCTGGTCCTAAGCCCTCAGATCAGTGAGTTTTAACTAGATTTGACCTCAGACCCCTCCAGCCCCTCCAGCCCCTCCAGCCCCTCCAGCCTATGCCTGGTTTCCTCCCCGGAAAGGGGCTTCCCCCACCGTGACCCTGGTCTGAGCGGAGCCCCCAGTTCACGGCCTTTCTGCTCTTCCACTGGGTGTGGAGCGGTCGGCGCCCACCGTGACCGTGTCCCCATCCGTAAGCAGTTTGTTGTGCTGAGTCACGTTCTTCTGTCCCAATAAACTAAAACGTGTCTGTGTCTCCATCACCTCCACCGGCCTGCGGGCAGGTCTCTCTGGGCGTCCGTTTCCTGTTAGTGTTGACTGTGTCTCATTTTCTGTGTCTTGTGATAACTTGACACCTGGGTGCCTCCCAGACCCGCCTGGGAGGGTTGTTTCAGCACCGTTTCTTGAAGAACTGACCATCCCACAGTAAAATGCCTAAAAAGTTTCCTTGTATATTTTCCCTGCTCTTTAATGGGTTTTGGTCTGGGGTGAGCTACTCCATCAGGGCTAGAAGCAGGAAGCTGTATCTTGCCTTTTAATGCAATCTTTTGAAGAGCTAACCCCTCCCCCCCCTTATTGTAATTTCTGCTCCACCCGTATCTGGTTAGGCCGTCTAGTTGGCTAATCTTGAAGGTCATACGTTCAGTCTTTTCCCTCCTGGTGGCTGCCCCTAATAGAACAGTGTTTGTAGTCTTCGAGCTCTTCCCAGGTGGTGCTAGTGGTAAAGAACCCACCTACCAATGCAATGTAAGAAAAGTGGATCTGATCCCTGGGCTGGGAAGACCCTTTGGAGGAGGGCACAGCAACCTACTCCAGTATTCTCGCCTGGAGAATCCCATGGACAGAGGAGACTGGTGGGCTACAGTCCATGGGGTCACAAAGAGTTGGACATGACTGAAGCGACTTAGCACGGATGCACGCACGTATGTATTCTTTAAGAGCTTGATAAGTTGGTATGAAAACTGTCTCCATCAGGCCTCCCACCTCCAGACAAAGCAAGCACCTCGCTGCCCCGTGGGGATTCTGGAGCAACCTGGAATCTAGTTCTAGGTCACTGTGGACACGAGGGTCTGGGGAGGGCTTGATGGTTCCGTGAACGGCAAACATCACTAGGTTTTACTCACCCAGGTGTGTGTGCATGTTAAGTCACATGCATGCTAAGCTGCTTTAGTCGTGTTGACTCTTTGCAACCTTATGGACTGTAGCTCGCCAGGCTCCTCTGTCCATGGGATTCTCCAGGCAAGAATACTGGAGTGGGTTGCCGTCCCCTCCTCCAGGGGGAATCTTCCTGACCCAGGGATTGAACCCGTGTCTCTTAGATCTCCTGCATTGGTATGCAGATTCTTTACCACTAATGCCACCTGGGAAGCCCACTCACCAGGGATTTCTGGTGTAGTGAATCTAAGTGCTGATGATTTTCCCTTTCTGCTGAAGCTGCCCCCAGCCGGGTTCAAAGGGATCCTGTGTGATGTGTGACCTGCCTTCTTAGGCTTGGGTCTCAGGATGTATTTTCATCCTATTCGTTTCAGTAATAGTTCTGCCAGGTTTAAGGGTCAAGCCTTTCCCTTCAACACTCTGAGGCCATTTTCTCCCGTGTTCTGATGTCAAGTGGCTCTTGTCCTCTTGTAGAAAAGGGTTTAAAGACTTTCCCCACCATCTCTGTGTTTTTGCATCAGTGAATCTAAAGGCGTGTTTTAAAATCTGGTCCCATTTGGCCCTTTGAACCCTTCAGTCTGGGATTTTAAGTCTTTTTCTAATTCTCAAATCGTTTTTTGTTTTTTTTTTTTAATTCTCAAATCTTTAAAAAGCACCTATTTCAACATTCCGACCCCTCATAGACTCACTGCTTCCTCTGGGAGCCCCTCGTGTGGAGGCAACACTTGCTTTTGCTATTTTATCCTTTCCTGAGCCTCCTGGGTAGCCTCTCTAGTGATCTCTCAGCCTGTCTGTGGTCAGGCTGTAATTACCAAGCCTGCCTCACTGACTTTATTTCTCCTTTTATGTTTTCATGCTGTATTTCCTCAAGCCTGTTAATTTTGGCTCTGTGTTATTACTACCCATCCTTCCAACTCTTTGAAGATACTGTGATTTTAAATTAAAGGACTAAACGGGGACTCATATTCCCCTTCTCCCGAGTCGTGCTTGGCTCACATGTCATTTTTCCCCGGGTTACCTGGGCTCCCAAACCTGGAAATAGTGCTGCGAGTGTGGATGTGTGAGAGTGAGTGTATGCACACACAGGGAGGTGCAAGAGTGTGTGTGCAGAGGGGAGATTTGGGAGGGACTTTCACTGTCCTGTGAGGCTTCATGTCAGCCCTTGGTCAGGTCAAACAGTGAAGGGCCAGGGCCTGGCTGGTCTCTCTCCAGCCCCCTGAACCCAGCAAAAGGTGATGCTGGTGGCCACCCACACTCTCATCTACAGGCCGTTCACATAGACAGCAGGTCACGACAGCCTGTGCTTGAACCCCAGGGGCTTCCAGACACTCCAAGGACAAAACTCAGACCCCTCCCTGCAGCACCCCTGCTACAGGGGGTTGACCTGTACAGGTCAGGGGTTGACCCCTGGCCCAGCCCGTCCTCAGTTCGCTCTCTCCTGCCATTTCTGGGCTGGGCCTGGCCAGGCCCAGACCCAGCCTGCCCAGGTGGGTCCCTGCCCAGAACGTTCCACGGTCTCCCCCTTCCAGCCTGTCCTGCTTCTGCCCCCGTGTCACCTTGGAGCCCTCACTGGCCCCACCCCAAACTCTTCCTAGTGTTCAGAGAGCTACTGAATGGGCCACAGCAGGTGCCTCCCCAGGGCCCATGGCTGGCGGGTATCCCTGGCAGAGGGGGAGCCAAGGGATGTCTGAACAGGCTGTGGTGCCCAGGTTGGTCGAGGGGAGACTCACTGGGCATTGGCAAGGTAAGGGGCCAGTAGGTCGGGGTTCCATGAAGATGTTACTAGAGAGGCCACTACGAGGGAGGTAGGGAGCCCCTGGCTGGGCCCAGGATGGTCACCTCAGCATCTGGGGGTGGGCTGGACAGGTTCTCCAAACCTACCCCACCCTGCTGATTCACAGTGTGCCCAAGGCTGAGAGCCCTGAGTGGGGTCTGATCCCTGGAGGGGTGGGGCTGTGGGTACCAGGGCCTGGAGGCTTCAGTGGCCTCACAGGAAGAAGGCAGTGAGGGAGACCATGGTGGAGGGATCCTCACGACCAAGGACGAATGGCAGCTTGTCTCTGAGAAGCGGGTCAGGGAGGGAAGGTGGGACTCCACTCAGTGGGGGATGGGCAGATGGGGGAGTCCCCGGCAATGAGCAGCCGCCTCCCTTGACAAGCATGCATGTTTATCTGAGCAGGAAATGCACAGAGGGAAGGTTTCCAGGCCGGCCTCCGCCTCCTCCCCCTGCACCTCTGGACCCTCTTCTCCAGCTGCTCCAGGGGTCGGATGTCGGGTGTCCAGGATCCAGGGGCACATGCGGGCTCACTTGAGGCAGCAGGGGGACCGTCCTGCAGAAGCAGAGGCTGACAGGTCTGGTGGACAGCTGACACCATCAGACATGATGCTATGTGCACCAGGCCCCCGGGTGCCGGCAGGACAGTGAGCCCTCCATCTGAATGTGCTCCTCCGGGCACTGACCCTTGGGCCCCCAGCCCCGATTCGCCAGCCTGGCCAGGTGTCCCCGGGGTGCTGAGCCCCATGAGGACCTCCTGCAGTCCTGCTGGGCTCCTCCAAGGCCCACGGGCCCCCACACGCCAGGCTGCCCACGCCTCTGCCTGCTCTGTCTTACTGAGGGCTCCAGGCTTCCCCAAGGGGAAGGAGGATGTGCCTGAGTGAGGGGTGCAGGGGGCACTGCCTTCCTTTCTCGGGGGCCCTGCTCTGACCCAGGAAAGGTGGGTCCTGAACCCCCTGGGGCCTGGGGCAGCAGGTCCAGCCCTCAAGTTGAGGCTGAAAGTTTAGGGCTGGCGGTCCCTGACCTCAGACAGGCTCTGATCCTTGTTTCATCTCAAAGGCTGAGGTTTAGCGTGGTGGGGCTGAGGGAGGGGGCTGGGGAGGGCGTCATGACAGCACCTGCCAGCCTTGTCTGGACAGTGGGTACAAACTAGCGGGGCGCTTACGGCAAAGGCCGTGTCTGGGGAACTGTGGTGGGTGCTGGGGGGCAGGGACCCCTCTCTTTCCACAAATGTGTGGGCCTGGGCAAGGCGCTATGGGTGGGTCCCTTGCCCCTCCCCCGTCCTCTCTCACCCACCTGGGTGCAGAACTGTCCCCCAGCCAGCCTCAGCCCCACCCCCACCAGCAAGACTGTGAGCTCCTCTCCCCTCATCAGCCCGTCCATCCATCTCAGCATCTGAGCTGTGAGCAGCCGCAGCCCTGTTACACGGACGGATCATGACAAGGTCACTGGACCAAGCCTCCCACTGTGTCCCAGCAAGGAGAGAGGGAAGGGCGGGGAGGGGTGGGGGAGGGGAAAGTGGCCCTAAGCTCAGGGTTCCTGGGAGGTTGGGGAAGGGGAATTTGGGAGACCCTAGGCAGCCAGGCAGCCCCAGGTCTGTGTGGGCTGAGAGGACCTGTCCCCTCACCCATGGCCACTCCACTCAGAGCACACAGCCCCAGGACTGGAGAAGACCCCTCCCCCAGTACCTCTGTCCCCAGGGTGGGGGCCACCATGCCCCCCTTCTCCAGGGAGCCGGGCCTTGTTGCTTGTGCCAAGGGCCCTGGGGGCTTCCAAGATGGGCATGGGGGGCCGGGTGCTCTCGTGGGTGCAGGCATGGAGCTTCAACACGTGCGCTGGGGGGCGGGGGAAGATGTCAGTGGGGGTTGGGAGACCCTCCCTTGCTCCCTGCCTTGCCCGGAGGCAGCGGCCCAGGAGAACTGCTCAAGGCTGGGGCACCAATGACCCGGCACGGGGCTCCCTTCCCTCCAGTGTGAAGACAGAGGCACTGGGCACCACAGGAGGCAAGGCCACTCACTCTGGATGGCGGACTCGCAAGCCTGGCCCACGAGCTGGTAGATGGTGGCCAGGGACTGTGGCTCTCCCTGCAAGGGAGGACAGGCCACGTGGCTGACGGCTCAGGCAGTGTGGGGGTCAGTGCCTCCCCGTGCTCCCCCAGGGTCGGCCCGGGCCCCAGACTCTGCACACTCACCTTCTCTCCTCGCTCCCCCTTGGGCCCCGGCAGTCCCTGAGAGGGAGGAAAAGGAGAAGTGCCTGGACCCCACAGCTGCCCAGAGACCCAGGAGTCCCCAGAGAGCAGAGGACCCACCTCTGCTGCTGCAAGAGGGAGACAGCCGGCTGACTTAGGTTTCCCTGTCCTCAGGCCCCACCCAGCCTGCAGGCCAGATCTGCTGTCACCCTGACCCCTGGAGCCCAAGTTGGGGAGCCCCACCCCAACTTGTCCCCCTCCTCTGTCTTGGGCTTGGCAGGGGGCAGTCCAGGGCTCCCTCTGCTCTAAGCTTTGTGTCAGCCTAGCTTTACAAATGTACCAGCTGCTGGGCACCCCTGGGCATCAGTGCACACGACTAGCCCCCCTGGCTGTTGGGCTGGGTGGGGAGGGGACTTACTGTGGGCCCCACGGCCCCTGGGGGTCCTCGCTCGCCGTTGCTGCCCCTAGCCCCCGCAGTACCTTGGAAGCCCTATGAAAGTGGGAGGTTGGGTTTGGTGGCTGTCCCCCGGGGGTGGCCTCTCCCTCCGAGTCCCCCCACCCTGAACCAAGATCAGACTCCTCAGCTTGTCCCCAGCCTCACACCAGCTGAGCCCCACACCCACCCAGCAGGCCCTGCTTTCCTCACCTACCCAGGGCAGTCCCGGCCCACCCTGACCACTGGCACTGGTTCTAGAGGAATATGTCCCAGTTGTCCAGGTGTGACTGCGGGCCAGGCCTCCCAGGGGTGGCCTCTTGCAGGAGGGGCAGCTTGGCCTCCCTGGTACCCAGTGAAGTACCAGGGAGGCCAAGCCCAGGAGACCCTGGCCAGGTCTGGGCTGCTGGCCCTAGTCCCCAACCCAGAGCAGCTCCCTGGCTCTGAGTTCACCTAGGACCTCTGGGAACACTGGGCTGGGAGGAAGCTACTTCCGAGTGAGGGGGTTGCCCCCACTCTCTAGTGGGAAGGGAGCCAGACCCACCTGTCCGCCCTTCCCAGGCCCAACTAGGGGCTCAGGCACCTTCCTGCTGTGTGCCGTCAGGGTGCAGGCGAGGCTGGGGGCTGCACAAATGCATTTCCTACCAACCTCTCTGGTGGGGTGAGAAGAGGGGGCTACCTCTGTGCTCCTGAGCACAGGACACACACCCCACCGCAGTCTAAGTCCCTGCCCCAGCCCAGGAGAGAGAGGCCCTCCCTGGGTCACCATGTTCAGCTCAGCCTCAAGGAAACTTGAGGGATGCCAGTGGGATGTGCAGGGCTGGAGGGCTCACAGAGGAGGCAGTGCTTACCCTAGGGCCTGGGGGGCCAGGCAGTCCAGCAGTCCCCTCCAGGCCTCTCATTCCCTGAGGGCAAAGGAAGGGTGGGCGGGGGCAGGGCTGGTACCCCTGAAAGCCCCTCCCATGATGATCACCAAGACCCACAGCTATGGGGGGTACATGCCTGTGCCTGGCTGAAGCTGGCCCATCTCAAGGCCTGGCCCCGCCCTGGGCAGTGACTGCACCTGCCCCCGGTCAGTATGGACTGATACTCCCCTCCCCACTAGCCAGGCCATGCAGAGGGCAGGGTGGGGCAGAGAAGGAAGCCCCCACTGCCTCCATCTCAAGACCCTTCAGCCAGGCTTCTCTCCCACCTTCGGTCCCTGGATGCCAATCTTCCCGGGGGTGCCCTGGAGGCCGGGGTGGCCCTGAAATAGAACAGAGGTGATTGGCCAGGCTGGGGCTGAGGTCCAACCCAGAAGAGGAAGCTCTGTCCCAAGCACACAGCCCTTGCGTCCCCAGTATGGTCTGACCTGCAAGCCGGGGTGTCCATGGTCCCCCTTCTCTCCTTTGACCCCTGGCGGACCCTGGAGGGGGAAGATGGACTGGGCGGGAAGGCGAGGGGAGGGGGTGGGGGGACAGGGCGGGGGGATGCAGCACCTACCACGGGTCCCTGGATGGTGCGGCCCTGGGTGCCCGGTGACCCCTGCTGACCCCCAGGACCCTCGGGTCCCATCTGTCCAGGTGGCCCGGGCTCTCCCTGGAGACATGGGAGATGGGGGCTGAGGAGGCACATGGCTGCTCCTACAGCCCCTCCTTTGATCCTGCCCTGGGTCGGGGGGCGGGGCAGACCCACCCACACACAGGCATCTTCACCCTCACGGCCCACCCTGAGAGGGTCCTGCTGCAACCCCACTCTATAGCTAGGAGCTGGGCCAGCTCTGACAGTCCAGTCACAGAGCTTCGAACCCCAGACACCGAAACATCCTACCAAACCTCTAAGGGACAGAGGCCACCAACACCATTTAAATGGCTTGATTTGCAGTTTTTTTTTTTTTTTAAAGAATGCTTTCAAATAATTGAGAGTTAAAGCATATCAATGCACCAAATTCTATAAAGAAAACCACAGGCATTCCCATTTGCGAATATCAATGTGAAAATCCTAAATAAAACATGAGCACACAGAAGCCTGCAGCCTGTTAAATGAGTGGTGAGGGCTCAGTGACCATGCCGGCTTCTAGCGGGAGCAGGAAGAGTTCAGCATTCGAGAGAGATTAAATCATTCACCAAACTAATAGCTCCAAAAAGGAAAACGATTTGCTTGTGTTCAGAGCAGCTGATGAGGCACTAAATCTTATTTAACACCCATTCTTGATTTTTAAAGTCTCCTAATAAAATAAGGTTAGGATTTGACTATCACATGACAAAATCCATCTGTCTCAGCTCCCAGGCCGGCCCCACACTCAACGGGCAAACCCCAGAAGCATTTCTGTGAAGCTAACATGGACATGTCTGCTATCACCGGGCTTCCTTAACAAACTCTGGAGTGTCACCCACACCAGAGAAATAAGCAAGAAAAAAATTTTAAAAAGAAAGAGAAAATTGAAAAGGAGACAGTGATATGATTTTTCACAGGTGCTGTAAATAAAAACCAGGAAAGTCCAAGGAAACCATATGAAATTAAAAAACAATTGCAAATAAGGTAATTGAGTAAGAAATGGGGCCCAAAAACAATACACAGAGAGGACAGGGGGTTTAGGGGAGAGGATGTAGAGCTGGACCCATCCCTGCCAGGACGGTGGCTGCTCCTGTGTCTGAAGAGCTATCTGGATTCTGGACTCCGTGCAAAGCTGGTGATGTGATTAGACCGCATTTGAAGTGGCGGGGGTGGGGGAATGGCTACTCAATAAATAGAGGACCGAGGGGCAGTGGTCTGGGGAGGAAGGAGGAACCACAGTTCCAGGCTGGAAGGTGCTAGAAGCACTTCAAGGCCCATGAGGAGGTGGTCCTCACAGACTAAGGGAAGGCCTTTAAATACAAAGCGAGTCAGGAGCCGTGGAGACAGACCCACACAGCCGACACAGCCGATGAGACAAAGTGGATCCTAAATCTGCCTGCCACACATATCATAAGCCAGGTCAGGAGACCACGACTCGGTACACTAGTCACAGCTCAGGGCACAGGGTTCCCAGAAAACCTAGAGCTCCTCGAATGAAGGAGAAAAGCCAGTCGAACGGGGCCCGAAGACATGCATCCAACAATAAAATGCCAGCAACTTCCAAGGGGGTGGAGCGGCTAAAGGGAGAAACACAGGGGAGGGCAGAGCACACGTGGCCCGGCCGGCGCCCAAGACTGCCCGTCACACGGTGCCCAGGCTGTGGTCCCCCTCCTGCCTAGGGTTGGACTGCGGGGCGCTCACTCCTGCACCCACCCCCAGGATGCCCCATGACTCACCCTGGGCCCTGGGAAGCCTTGCTCTCCTGGGGCTCCGTTCCGCCCGGGGAGGCCCTGAAGAGGCACAAGCAAGGCTAAGGCCGGGCTGCACATTGGCCCCCCTGGCAGTGCCCTGGACTCCAGTCCCCACCTTCATGGTAGAAGAGGGAGGGACTCCGGGGGCCAGTGCCTCCTGGCCGCCTCCCCACCGTCACTGGTTACCGCACACACGGGCTCGTGGCTTCCAGCCCTGGCCCCTCCCTGGAGAGGTCTGTGGACCACCAGCCGAAATGGGTCCTGCACCCTCCAGGTGGCCAGAGGGTCTGCGCCTGCCCCACACTGGGGCCCAGGCCTGGAGCTGTGACTCATGGCCAGGCCATGACCAGCACCATGCTGCAGCCTGATGGGCTAGGCTCCCACTCCCAGGGGGAACATATGGGCTCCAACACCAGAGAGGGGCTGGCTCAGGAGAAGGCTGCAGTGGGAAGGAAGGGGCTTGTAGGAGGGAACTCAAGGGCCGGGGGTGGACAAGGCAGCCAGGACACTCATGAACTCTGGCCATCAGTGAGGCAGGCCCAGGGACATCTGCTGGGGCTTGGGGAGGGGACCATATCCATCACCACTGGCAGTGAAATGTTGCCGGAGTCCCTGGTTACCCCAGGGAGGAACTGCGGGACTCACCGGAGGTCCTTGGGGGCCTGGGGGCCCAGGGGTCTGTGAGGAACATGCACAGGCAGATGGGAAGGCAGGACAGGACTCTCCCTCCTTCTGGGAGAAAGGAGACCCCCACCATTAAATGCACCCCCTCTTTGCCTCTTGTTTAACCCCAGAGCTCAGTATCTGCACTGACTCCAGGGTCCAGGGAGGCGAGGGGTAAAGGGTGGGGACCTGGTCCTGGCCGCCACCTTCCTGGCTGCCCAGTACAGGCCTGCTGACAGGATGCAATCTCTCGTTCCCTTGCAAGCCCTCGGCAGGGCCAAGCCCAGTGTGGGCACACAGGGGAGTCAGTGAGGACCCCTTCCTGTGCCTGAGCCCACAGAAAAGGGCAGTGGCCCTGAGTACGTGGCAGCAGCCACCCTGGAGCTGGAGGCTGCCTGGCCTGCTCTAGCTTTCCTTGCCCCAGGGTCTCCAGGACACCCATCCAGCTGCCCTGAGCTCCAGCTCCAGCCCTGTGGGTCACCTCCTCCAGGAAGCCTGTCCGCACTTCTTCTGGATGACCTGGATGGCCTGTCTACCCCCAGACTCTTGCCCTCAGTGGGCACTTGGCCACCTACCGATGCTGGGAGCTCGCAGCACCTGTCCTCCTCTGCCCACGAGTCATTGCACACGAGCTGTAGCACCTGGAGCTGGAACTTCGGAGAGGAAGAGAGAGGGGTGGGGTTGGTCAGGTGTGGCTGTCACAGGGGGTGGGAGGGGCCCACCAGCCCCAGATGGTCTGGCTCACCGAGGCGGAGCTGCTCCGGGGGCCCCGGGCTTTGGCCAACCTGCCCAGCATGACGAAGCCGGCAGCAGGCAGGCCGCCGGCCTCCCCGATGGGCCTCTCGGCCACCTTCCGGCAGTCCACGTAGAGCCTGACCCTGGCTCGGCCCACGGCCACATGCACCTGGGAGACAGCAGGAGGTTCCCCGGGGCCCCAGCCAGGATGGGCTCCCTCCATGTCCAAGGGCCAGGCCCGGAGCAGGGAGGGGCAGGGACCATTCCCGGGGCTGGTGTCTGGGTCCTGACCACCCCACATCTCCTGAAACCCCTCAGAGGGCCTCAGTTTTGTTCTGTACAATGACACCCCCACAGCCCCTCCCAGGGGCTGCGGGACCAGGAGCAAGGGCTGGATGCTCTTTGACCCAGATCAGGGTGGGGGCATCCAGGGCAGAGCAAAGTTCCTGCATTCTGGGGGGTGCCATGGTGACAGGGCAGCCTGTGTCCTGCAGAGCCCAGTGGGGGTCTGTCCCAGAACCTGGGAGCACCGAGGGTATCAGGCAGGAAGGCACGAGCGGTGGTCCTTCCAGGACTTGCCAGTACCTTGTGGAAACTCCCAAAGAATATCCTCCTCACTTCAGGCAGGTCAAAGGTGACCTCCTGCAAGGTGGCCCTGGGGTCACGGTTGAAGTAGGTCAGCGACTTCCTGCCGGCTGGGGGATGCGACAAGAATCACATGAGACCCCTTCGCGGAAGGCGGGAGAGGACCCCCCAGAGCATCACCTGGCCCACTGCTGCCCCTCCAACTGACCGTCCAGCAGAACCCCGAGGATGGGCTGGAAGTCCTCGCTTGCCACCTGCCACAATGCAAAGGCCTCTCGGGGAGTCTCAGGGAGCAGGCGCAGGAGGAAGACGACTGTGTGCTCCGGGGGCAGGGTGGCCAGGTGGATGTCGCTGTAGGGAACAGGAGGGGCACCGCAGGCCCGAGAGGAGGTCGGACCTTGGGGACCGAGAGTGGGGTCCTCGAGGCCAGGCTGGGGAGTGTCAGCAGTGGGACTCCCCTCTCCTCCTGGCCTATTGGGTCTCAACAGGAGCAGCCTGGGACCCCCAGGACGGCCCCACAGGGACAGGAGGCCATCCCCTTGGCACGTGCTGGTTCTTCTCCAGTGCCCTTCCCCCACATTCTCTCCTCATAGCTCCTACTCTCTGCCAGCTCCTGGGAGCCTTCCACTCTTTGCAACCCCAGAGTTGCAATTTGTATTTTTCAAATTCCTATCAATATTATAAAGCACGTGATTTACCTTTGCAATTTAAAACATTTTAACTTAAGAAATATTATGCTGTGCATGTGGAAGTTCCAACGTGTGGTTAAAGACACCTCTGTGTATGAAGTGGGGTGATTATCAGACATCGGGGGCCATCCGAGCCATGGTCATGGTGAGTCACAAAGCAGTGGCTTCTCACAAACCCCGGATATGTGCAGATTTGCAGGATCAAATTAGAGCACACAGGAAGCTGGAGTTCTCAGGGAGACAAAGGTGGTGGCCCCTGCCCAGAAGTGCCACCTGGGGAAAGCCCTCCCACCCCACCTCCAGGAGATTTATTAATTTGGGGAACTCGGATTCTCGGAGTCCGTGTGCCCCCAGGAGTCTGCCCAATTGACTCCCCCAGGGTGTCCTCCTGCTCTCTGGCCCGCCCCAGCTCCCACCTGGCCCGCCGGGTCAGCTGAGAGTCCTTGAAGAGTGTGAACGTCCTGGTGGGGCCAAAGGCCGAGGGCTCCATGGCCACGCCGCGGATGGAGGCATATTCTTTCTCCACCAGCCCGAAGGCCGCCATCAGGTCAAAGCCTTGGGAGGGGGGCGCCATTAGACAGGAGGGGAGGTGGGGGTGAGTAGGAGGCAGAGTAGAAAACCACGTTTCTGGTGAGAGGGGAGTGTGGGAGCCACAGAGACAGTGCAGGGACGTCGGGCCTCAGGGGTCTGGTCCCCCCTTCCCTCTATCCTGGACTCAGGAAGGACATGCAGGGAGCACCAACCTGGCCCTACCATGCCCACAGCCATCACCTCCCCACAAGTCTCAGTGCCCAGACCCTCGCCCATCCCACTCCCACCCCAACTCGGCCGGCCCTGCAGCTTGGTCTGAGCAGCTCTGGACATCCTTCAGGAGACCCACCTACCAAGATAGCTCCCCCGCCCTCACTACTAGCTGCCCCCACCTGGCAGATCTCCCTGACCACGCGGGGCCCACGTGTCAGCCTTCTCTCCGGGGAGGGTCTCAGACCCAAGCAGTAAAGATGTGATGCTGTGGACCCAGGCTCAGCCCCTCGCCCGCCCACCTCCCGGTCAACACAGGCTCACAAAGGCCACGCAGGACCCACGGGCCCCAGGACTGCCTGACCCCAAACCCAGGCCACCCTCCCCCAACAAGGACCCAGAGGAGGAAGAGTGGGTGGGGGCTGCTGGGGAGCAGCTGCCACGCCAGAGTGGGACCTACCTGGGAGGGAGCCATCCAGGTGGAGGGCCGGGCAGGCTGCTGAGAGGGGACAGGGGTAAGGGTCAGCGGGGAGGGGCCCTTTGTGGCTGGATGCCCTGCCCTGTGGTCCCCACACTTCAGGGATAGGACAGGGACAGTGTCCAACCCCCAGGAAGACAGCACCTGGCCGGGTGCTCCCACAGGGTCTGCGTCGAGAGGTGAGATGCCCTAGGTGCAGGCCGGGAGAGACCTGGGTATGTGGACGTGCCCGGGTCCACACCGTCCTGGGGCCAGCCTGCTCCACTTCCAGGCACTGTGTGGACACTCTGAGTGTTCACGTATGAGTGTGGACGGGAACTGAGACTCTCAGGGCAGGAAGTGGCTCCCTGCCACCCAAAAGACGAAAGGTGCTGAGCCCTGGGTAGTGAGGCCCCTGTCCCCGGAGGTATTCAAGTCAAAACTGGGCAACACCATGGAGGGGACACGGGGGGAAGCTGGGGTGGTTGACTAAGGGGCCTTCTGTTCTGATTGTCTGATTGTCTGATTTTCGAAAGGAGCAGCAGGAACAGCAAACAGATACTGAGGCTCCTCTCAGCTGGGTCCTGGCCTGGGGGTGGTGGGACCTCAAGGACCACTGAGACCCCGGGGGCGGGGCCAGCCCAGAGTGGGCCCTGGGCTACGCTGCAGCCAGCCCGTCTGTGGCATGTGTCCGGCTTCCCACTCCTACAAGCTGCACATCTGCCCTGAACCTCCTGGACACAGACCCAGAAGAACACTGCCCGTCCCCCAGCCCCGGGCCTCTGCAGGCCAGCCACAGCCACGATTCCCTCTATGCCAGCCTGCACATGCTCAGTTGGACTGCAGTGGCCTTAATCCTGCACCAGAGGGTCTCTCGCTAAGCTCTGCAATGCGGGGTACATCTGGGAGTCACAGGGCCCACACATCCAGGCTGCCAGGGTCCTGGGCCTGGCCAGGGTCTGCTGGGATCTGGGATCTTGGCGCCCATTCACCCGTCCGGCCTGTGGCAGACACCGCCACGCTCTCCCCTGCTCCATAGATGGCTGAGACCAGGACCCGGTACTTGGTAGCCGCCAGCAGGTCAGGGATCGTCACGTGGCTCCCGGGTCCTGGAATGGAGATCTGGGCAGGGGTGGGGTGAAGATGGTCACTTGAGCATCTCCGCTAGTTTGGGCATCTTGGTTCCCTGTCTGTGGGCCACATCGCAGAAGAGTGGCCCCCTCGACAGGCAGGATGGGACATGTCTCTCCAAGCCCAGGATGCGGTGGCCCGTGAGGGGCGATGGCCTCCCCGGCTCCAGGGAGACCCACCGACTTCTCGGGTCCAGAGCCTGAGGCCAGCGCGTAGGAGAGCCGGTAGTGGAGCACGTGACTGCTCGGGGGCGTCCAGCTGACCTGCAGGCTGTCAGGCGACTCTGAGGCCAAGGCCAGGTTGGAGGGTGGGCTCCGGCTGACTGCGGGGGAGCATGAGGCGTGGGGTATCTCAGATGGCAGCGCTTCCCCTCCACTCTGCACCATGCCCGCCACCCTCCCACTCCACGGCCCCCACCATGCCCAGCACACAGCCCAGTGGCCATGGCCCAGACAGGGCCACCAGGCCAGCTGTGGAACCACCTCGGGTGCGGTGTCACACCAAGTGACCTGGACCCGTGGCCACCCCAGGGAAGCCTGCTTGGAGGGCTCAGGGAGGCTCTGTGGACCCAGTGGCCCACTCGCAGGGTCAGGACTGGAGGGGCTGCCTGTCAGGCCCACGGAGTGGGGGGTTCTGGGGCAGAGCAGGGCCACCTACCGGGGGTGTAACGGAGGGACACAGGGTCACTGCGGGCCCCGTCCCGGTAGTAGGCCAGGATGGTGATCTCATACTCTGAGTGCCTCCCCAGGCCAGGCAGGATGGCTGTGCCCAGGTTCCCCGGGACAGAAATCTGTGGAGAAGAGGGACTGGTGTCCACCTGGGGGAGGTGTCCTTCCCTGGGGGCCAGGCTCATGGGAGAAGCTGGGGTGGGGAGGGTCCACTCCCCCCACACCTCACGGGCCTTCCCCTCTCCCAGGGGCGTCCACGTGATCTGGTAGACAAGCACGCCGGACACCGCCGCGGCCGCCCACTCGAGCCGGACTTCGTCCCCAGGCAGTTCTGTCACCGACAGCTGGCTCGGGCTGGGGACTTTCCCTGGAAGAGGGAGACTGAGGCTGGGGTGGCAGAGGGGCCCCCAGTCCCCACTCACGGTGCCTGCGGTCCCCTTTCCCAGGGCAGGCTGCGGGCTGGGCACTGGTCCCGGGTCCCACCACCACACCTGTCCAGGTACTCGCCCTCACCTGACTCGTGTTGGTCTGAATCACTGAGGCAAGCAGAGGGAGGTGGCCTGGGGACCCCACCCCGACTGCCACTCACGTGTGGTCAGGCGGCCGGTCAGGGTAGAGGAGCTGCCCCCAGGGTAGAGACAGGTGACGCGGACCATGTAGGTGGTAGAGGAGGAGAGGGGCCCCAGGATGGCTGAGGTGGCGTTCCCAGGAACCTCCGTCTGCGGTTGGGGGGAACACAGGCAGCTTGAGGAGGGCAGCTCCTGCCAGAAGGAGACCCAGGCCTCCCCCACAACCACTCCCAGACTGGAGAGAGGGGACCTGGAGCGGAATCTGTGCCCCTGGGTGGGGTCTTGCCCATTCCCCCAACACACTGGTGTTTTCACCTCTCAGGGCCTGCTCCCCCAGCACACCCCGTCCAGCCTGTCACATGTAAGGATTCTTACAACTCTTTGCTTCACTTCTGCCTCATCCCCCCTGACTAGGACTGGGGCCCACAAGGGCCGGGGTGGGGTCAGCTGCCTTCCACTCCCCCTGCACTGCTGAGGCTGAGCCTCGGGAGACACGGTCACATCCACTGACCCTGAATTCAGGGGCCTGGTCGGGGAGGCTGAGAGCGCTGGTCCCCGTGAACAAATCGCCCCCCTCCCTGGACATGCAGGCCTGCTCTCACCTGTCCCGAGTGGCCTCCCTTGCCCGAGATGTAGCTGACCCTGAACAGGCGCACAGGTCTTGCGGTGCCCTCCCAGGACACGCGGGCTGAATCATGACTCACGTCTGAGAAGCTCAGGTGTCTGGGGGTGGTCAGGGCGGCTGCAGGGCACACCGAGGCCTTAGGACTGCCTCATGGGTACCAGGGGAGGGCAGGCGACAGCCGGGGTTGGGGGACTATTGGATAGGGTTGGGGTCCCCCACCGTGGAAAGTTGGGGGGAACCAGAGTAGGCAGCAACCTGCGGGATCCACTCACGGGTCCTGGCACGGATGCCCTGGGCCTCACTGATCTCTGCCCCTCGAAGGCTCTGCACCCACACGTCATAGTCCCTGCCCGGGGCCAGGCCATCCAGCAGCACCTCCGGCCGCCCCACCCGCACCTGCAGGGACACTCATGCTGGCCCCACCCTACCTGCCCCCTTCCCCCAGCCCCCCTTCCCTATGCTCCTCCCCCCGTGCCCACCCCCCCTCTCCTCTGTGCCCCGCACCTCTCTCCTCTCCTCCTCGCCCTTGGGGGAGGCAGGTGACCACCGCACCAGGTACTGGGTGGCCTCTGCCAAGGGCTGCCAGGTGAGGCGGACAGTTTTGGGTGTCACTGCAGCCAGGGTCAGCGCCTGGGGTGGGGGCAGGGGTGCTGGGGGAGACGGGAGCAGAAAGTTTAAAAATGCAGCAGCAGGCAGAAATCAGACCTATCAACCAGCGGGAGTCGGGGGAGGACAGACACCTGTCAGTCCCTTGGTAGGCGCGGGCTAGGTGTGTCCAGATGGAGACACAGAGAGGGGAAGACCAGCAGGGGTAGGGGAGGACAGACAACTGACTGTAAGTCCTGGAACTTATTTCACTCTGGACCGCCCCGCAGGTTTCTGTTAAGGCCACCTGCCCTGAGGGTGAGAGGGCCGTGGCCTGGGGTTAAGAGGCCACAGCCTGTGTGGTCCCATTTAGATGGAGGGTCCAGGATCCGCAAACCCCAGAGACAGAGAGCAGATCAGGGGTCGGCAGGGACTGTGGGGGAGGGGAGGATCGGGGTGACCACTAAGGTGTGGGGCCCCCTTCAGGGTGACGGGTGCACAATGCTGGGACAATATGGAAAACAACAGTATCACCCGCTGTGAACAGGTGACTGTGGGGTGTATCTCAATAAAGCCGCCAGGTGGCGGGTCTCACGCAGTCCTGGGGGAACTGCAGGCCAGGCAGGGTGGGAGCTCCACAGTGTGGCAGCAACAGTGATGGGTCCCTGTGTGTTAGGGTTGTGATACAAAGGATGTCACTTGTGCTCAGAAGAGGACACTGAGGGTCAGAGCGGCCCAGTGACTCGGCCTTTGTTGGGTGTGGTACCCTGCCTGGGTTCAGACCGCCTTGAGGGTGCCGGGCTCCAAGGGGAGGCTGCAGGTGGGGGGAGCCCCTACAACCCTCAGCTCATGCACACACCTGTGGTCGCCAGGCCCTGCAGGCCCTCGCCGACGCCAGCCTTGTAGAGGGGGAACACAGAGACCAGGTACTCGGTGCTGGAGGTCAGGTTGTGCAGCTGTGCTGACGAGGTGGGCCCTTCCACCACCACCTGGAATAGGAGCCGCGAGGAGCAGGTCGGTGGGGTGCAGGGGAGCAGGAAGGGGTGCTGGGTCAGCCTTCACTCCCTGCACAGCTGTGTCCCCAGAGCAGGTCTGGGCCATCAGCCTGTCACACAGGCGTGAGCACAACCCTGCCATCCACGGGTGCGTGGGGCCGTGGTTGCATAAACCTCCCGCACCTGCTCCTCATTCACCTTGATTTTATCACCTGTGGGCGTTACTCCAGCCCTGCCTGCGGTGGCGGGGCTGGGGGGCCGGTGCTCACCTCCCTGGGGGTGCCGCCCTTGGAAGGCCTCCACACAATCAGGTACTTGAGGGGCGGCTGTGGGGCCGGGCTCCAGGACAAGAGGACGCTGGAGGAGGTCACTTGGGTCAGGACCAGCCTTGTGGGAGCGGGAGGGGGATCCAGGGCCGGTGTAGCTGTGGGAGGGAGAGGAGCCCAGGCCCAGGGGGAGGCTGGTGTCAGTGGCTCTGCCTGCGCCCCCTGGCGGCCACTTCCAGGAAGGACAGGGGCTCCCCAGTTGTCCCGGGAGCCCTGAGAGCCCAGTGGGAGGGGACCTGGTGGGGCTGCATCTGGTGTGGCAACCCTGCCCCTGGCCCAGCCGCGTCGCTCACCTGGGCTCCCACGCGGGCTCCTGCCCTGGACCTTCTGGCAGATGAGCCGGCTGAGTAGGCCGGAGAGTGTGCTGAGCTGGGGGAAGTCCTGCACATTGTGGACGGTGATGTCCAGCGGCTGGGATGCCAGGAGCCTCAACTCGGTTTCGTCGGCATTCTTCACGCCTGCCGCAGTGTTGAGAGAAGGGTTAGCCCACTCAGCACCCATGTTTGTTGTGCAGTCAGGACCACTGGGCCCCTGCTGGTCACCCAGTCGGCAGAGAGCCCTTCCCAAGGACCCCAGACCCCACAGGCCCCGGAATGGGGTCACCTGGCCAGGTGCCCATGAGAGACAGGTTGGTGTGAAGGTGCCTGTGGCATGCCTGCCCAGGTCTCTGTGGAGCTTGCAGCCAGGAGAGAGGTCAGTGTGCTTTCCTGTTCACTCAGGGGCTGGGGTCAGGCACAGAGCAGGGTCTCTGCTTCCAGAAACCCTGCCCCCAGGTCTGGAGTTCCCTCCCAAGGGATGGAGTTAGTGACTGGCTGGCTATGGTAGCAGAGAGAGGTCCCCAGGGCATATGGTGTGGGGAACAGGGAGGGGCCACAAACATGTCCACAGATGACACTGCCAACTGGCCACTTCACCAGGGAGTGGCCAGGCTGCCCACGCCAACTTGTGTGGCCACCTCCAATTGTCCAGGTGGGAACTCAGGTCTTCAGAGCAGGGACTCTTCCTCCCATTCATAGATGGGGTTGGGGGGCGGGAGCAGGTGCTGAGGCTCAGAGGCCACAAGACCTGCAGCTTGGGGAGCCGGGAGCCACCCTGCTGTGTTCTGTGAGAATGCCCACTGAGAGCCCGGGGGGGTGCTGCTCACCCACAGCAAAGATGTCGACACCCAGACCCTTGAGCACGTGGCCAGCAGCGTGGGCATCATCCTGGGACTTGCCATCTGTCACCAGAATCACCAGCTTGGCCGCCTCTGGACGGAGACCTGCTCTAGGCTTCAGGTTCTGCTCCAGCACGTGGGTCAGGGCCAGGCCTTGGGCACAGTGAGAGCAAGAGTGCTCATGCCCCCACACACTCTCCTGCCCACCTGCAATGGCTCCACCAGCCACTGGCCATCTGCTCTGCCCACCAGGGCAGTCCTGGCCCCTTCAGACTGTGGGTGCCTGGAGGGCAAGGATTCCCCCTTCCTTCCCTCACAGGCACCTGAGACCCAGGGGCCAGCACCCCACACCTTGCTGCTGCAGGGTGCACAGGGTGAATGGGGATCAGGGAGGGAATTGTGCCATGGGTGTGTGGTCTGCCTGGGTCAGCAGTCCTCTCCCCTGAGGAGGACTGCTGAAAACAGGGCTCCCCCAAGCTGTTGGTGGGCCTTCCCAGGAGCCTCTACTGACCAGAGGAGCAACTTGTTTTCAGCAGTACTGCCCGACTTGCCACATTCACCATGGATGAACGAGGCAGACTGGCCCTCTGCAAAGGCATGAAAACACAGGACTCGGGCGTGGTTCATGCATGCCTCTCCTTATCTGTGGGTGCAAGGGAGACTAATCACGGGACAAGACCTGAATGGACCTCGAGGGTGGGGCCGAGGCTGGGGCTGGGGCTGGGGCCGGGCAGACCTGTGAATGTGTTTCCTCCTCTGTAGTGGAGGTTGTGCACAGCATTCAACACTTCCTCCTTGGTGCCAAAGGCATTCAGGTCCCACTCGGTCTGGGGGGCTCCACTGTACTGAGTCAGACCTGGAAGGGGAGAAGTCCCCACTCTACTGAGTCAGACTGGGAGGGGAGGGGTCTCCTCTATATTGAATCAGGCTGGCAGGGGGTGGGGGGAGTGGGCACACAGCAGGTGGGCAGAACACACACAGCCTTGCCCAGGTCACCAGGAAGGCATGTTTGCAAAGCTCCACTTTCCACACAAGGTCCCCCTGGGAGCTAGCTGTCTTCCCAGTGCAGGTGGGGACCTCAGTTTTGCCTGGTCGGGTGAGAACTTAGCCTTGGTTCCTCCCTCACTTTGCACTCCCTTCTCAAAGCTGGGGGTATGGAGTGGAATTGTGAGGACCACCCCAGCGGGGCACAGGGCAGGGCTGGGACCCACCTACTTGGACTTTGCCCGGCCCAATTTCAAAGGGCTCGATGACGCTGGCCAGGAAGTCTTTGACCTGCTGGAAGTGACTGTGGCCTATACTCCAGGACCCATCCACCAGGAAGATCATGTCCACAGGCATGGGGGGTGTGCAGCGGAACTGGGGTCTGCCTGGGGTGGGAGGGGAGGGAGGTGAGGTGTTGGGCAATGTCATCACTGCTACAGGACCCTGAACTGCCTGTGGCTGGGCTCCAGTCCCCAAGATCTCCTTCCCTGAGGTTGGTAGAGGGGGAGGGGCTGCAGGACTCTGGCTTCAAATGAGATGGGCAGCAAAGTGTTGAGGGACAGGTACCAGGGTCTCACCAGACTTAGAAAACTGCACTTGAAGCTCAGCCCACTGTCCCAGCCTCCCTGAGTCCCCCAAAAGGGGGTTCATAGGACATCTAGTTGCTCTGGAACCTCCACCCTCTATTGGCCTGGCCAGTGCTGGTCACTGCGCAATTGTCCAAGGGGAGATTGCACCTTCCTTACCCACCAGCTCCCAGGCACAGCTGGCAGAGGCTGTCCAAAGAGGATCGACTGGGGTGAGTCAGCACCATGGACAGCGCCAGGTGGCCCCTCATTCCACCAGCTCTAGGCTGAGTCCTCACCGTGTGTGAAGAGGGTTGTCCTAAGGACCAGGAGCTCTTTGGAGACAAAGCCATGCCCCTTGACCTGGGGCTCCCAGAGCTTTGCACAGTGTCTTCAGGCCAAGACCCAGAGCCAGGGCCAGACCCCCTCTTGGAGGCTCCTGGCTGGGTAGGTGTGGTGAGACCCTCACCGAATGCGGGAGGCACCCTCTGGCCTCAAGGCCCTGCACTGTGGGGGAGACCACCCTGTAAGACCCCAAGTCCACTGGGAGACTGTAGAGGGCCTGGACCCCAGGACCCCACGTGAGGTCTAAGGAAGGAGGTGTCTTTTTCCATTCCAAGTCTGATGGGGGAGACAAAATCAGAAACATCCCAGGTCTGGTGGGGGAGGCACATCTCCTGCAGGGGGAGGCCCCTGCAGGGCCTCATGGGCAATGCTGTGCTGTGGTCCCGCCCTCAAGCCCGCAGATGCTGGCACCCCAGCCATCTCACCTGGCTTCCCTCTCCCTCCAGCTGAGGTCCTGGCGTGGTTCGGCCCCTCCAGGTCTGGGGTGGGCTGAGCAGGGCCCTCCCCTGTGGGGCCCCTGGGTGGGTGCTGCTCCTCACCAGGTACTCCTGGGGGGATCACAGCTGTGTTACCCCTCACCAGCCACACTCAGGCTGGGGGGTACCTGAGGGAAGTCGAGGTAGTGTGACCAGGCACTGGGGCCCAAGGACATTCCCAGCAGATGACCTGTCCCAGAGGGTTAGTAAAGTCAGGAGCGGGCAGCCAAGCTTAAGTGCAGGAGTGTGAGGGCAGACAGAAGGAGGACTTCCTGGCCACGTGGAAACTGTGAGGCACTGAAGACTGCCCCCTGTTCCCAGGCACATACCGTCCCCCGACTTGGCTCCACCAAGCGTGGGTGGATCTTGGCTTGGGGCCAGGGCCCCTGGGGGCTCAAGGTCTGGGCTCCCCACAAGGGAAGGGGTGGGCTCCAGGGTTGCCCCCAGTGGCCTCTGGCTGCTCCTGCTCACGGAGTTACTCTTCAGATCCTCGACTGCAGAGAGATGTGATGGGATATCAGGACCCCACCGCCCGGCAGGGGGGATAGAGGCCTGGGGGCTGCCCACGCAACCCTTCCCACAAAAGCCCATCCAGGCTCCATGGGCTCCCAGCCTCTTCTGCACACATGCACGCCCAGGGCACTTACTCACAAACTCCCTGCGAGCCAGCAGGATGTTCCCTGAGCCAGTGAGCTCGAAGATCTGCAAGGTGTACCCCTTGGAGGGGCTCAGGCCCCCCACAGTGGCCTTGGGGGTCTTGGTGGTCAGCATCACCTCCTGCTCTGGGTCCCCTAGGGTGGGGTTGGGGAGAGGGATCAAGGCAGCTGAGGTGGGTGGTATCTGCATGCGTGTGTTCACTTATGCCTGAGGTGTGCATATGTGTGTATGTGTGTTAGGAGTGGTGAAATCTGCCTGGCACCCCTTTTTCCCCTCCCCTAGTTCCTCCCTTTGGGCCAGGGGAGGGAGTAGGGGGAGAGGTCTGTGTGTCTCTCTCTAGGACCTGATGGGAGTGGCCTGTGCTCCTCCCCAGAGGGACTCATCTCAGGGTCCACCGGGGGATCTGTAAGTTCCCCAGGTGCCATCAGAGCAGCGCTGGGGACACCATGGAGGTGTCTGTGCAGACAGGGCTGCACGTGGGGAGGGGCCTGCCGCCTGTGCACAGGGGCTGGATAGCACATGGCAGTGAACCTGTAAGCACGTCCCAGTGTGACTGTGAGTCTATGCTAAAAACAAAGAAACAATTCCAAGGGCATGCTGCCATGCTCTCAGGGGAGGCGGCCACGGAGGCGATAGGAGCGACTGATCAGAGGTCAGGAATACCTGGCAATTCTTGGACCTCAGGTGCTAGAAAGGGGACTCAGAGAGGAAGGACTCACAAGCCTGCCCACTGTCCAACATCCTGCAAGGTGGACAGCCCCCAGCCTGGGCCCAGCCCTGCATGGGGAGGTGGCACAGGCCAGGAGGGTGAGGTCCCAGGTGCTTCACGTGACTCAAGCTGCATAATTTTCACAAGCCCGCACCCGTTTTGTAGATGGGAAATCGAGTCACGCAGTTGCTCAGAATCAGGATTTAAGCCCAGGTCTGTTGGGTTCCTGCTGCCTTCCAGGGAGGGATGGACAGGCAGGTCCTCTGAAGAGTGCATCCTTGGCACATCCCCCCCTCCTAATTCTTTGGGGTTGAGACCCTGAAGAGCTCCACCCAGGTGTAAGGGTTTCTGAGGACAGGTCAGCTCTTGAAACAGCTGAAGCCCAACGTCAAACAACCTTAACTCCTAAAATGGAGCGAGTCTGCCACTCGGGCTTGGCACTGTCAGGGCCCTGAGAACTCTAAGCTGGGGGAGGGCCCTTTTTTTGCAAAGTCGTTGACTGCCTTCTGCACGTGCCAGGTGTGGGGACACACGGCGGGGACATTAAGGGCCCTGTTCTCCCGCCACAACCTCCCTGTGCTAGTGGGGAGACAGCGAGGAGGTAGTGCAGAGCCCAGGGGAACCAGCACTGCGACCGCCGTGCTGAGCGTGTTCACCGTCGGTCTGCACAGAGGCAAGGCGCAGGTCCCTACCTGCCCTGGGCTTCACCTGCACCAGGTAGCCGAGGCTGCTCCCTTCTGACTCTCTCCACTTCATCTGCAGCCGGTCCTCAGGCAGCACCGCCAGCCTCAGGCGGCCACTCGCTGAGGAAGCAGGACAGGCGGTCAGGACTGATCCTCCTTGGTGACCTCCCCAACCAGCTGTGGGACCCCATCCTGAGGTTCCGAGGAGACTGTGGCCCTTCTGGGGCTCAGCCCCTCCGAGGTTCAGAGGGGACTCCAGTGCCACTGGGGGGAACTTTGAGAAGAGGAGCCCACCTCCCCCGAGCCAGGGTTGGAGGAGGACTGGTCCCCCTTGCAGTCCAAGGCTGCCGGGCAGATCTGGGTGGGGGAGACTTCTGTCCAGAGAGGCCCTCCTGGCTCTATAAGGGGTGCCCCGCACTGTGGACTTAGGCTCAGGCCAGCATCCCAGAGTGGCCCTAACTGCCCACCCACCCAGTGGAGACAGGCTCTGAGCCAGCTGCAGCCAGCCACCCCTCCCGATTCCCCGCCTGAGTCCCCGAAGTGCAGTGGAGACACAGCTGCAGACTCCCTGCTGCCATGGTCACACATCCCAGGAGGTGGGGGTGCCTGGGGTCGGGGGCTCCCTGGGGCGGGTGCCCTGGCCGTCCTAGGAGGAGGAAGGGGCCATGGAGGCCTGAGCCCTCCAGCACAGCCTGACTTCCAAGCTTCCGGCAGCTCCTTGGTGTGGGTGACTATTTTTGGAAAGTGGGGACAGAGATGGACTTCTTCTGGCTGCCCCCCTCAGAGCAGGGGCACAGGGGAAGGGCAGGGCTGGGGGGAGCCCGTGGCAGACACAATGGCCGCTTCAGAGCGGGTAGCAGCTGAGCTGGGCCTCCGGATGGGCCCCCTGCTCCCTGGAGCGTGAGCTGAAAGGCAGGAATGTCTCAGCAGTGGGGGCCTTGAAAAGACGCTTGTGAGTGGGGGGCCCAGCTCATGAAGAGCCTCTGTCTCCCGGCACCCCTGACATGTTGTTGGGGGGGCATCCCGAGCTGCCTTCTGGGTCTGCAGGTCAGAGCCTTGGCAGGCACTGGGGAGACAGCACCCCACCAGGGGCACCCCCACACAGGGCCATTCTCGGAGAAGGGCAGCCTGGACTTATGGGTCCCACCTCCATCTTCCAACCACCCCCGACGCAGTCCACCCAGAGTCTGCAGGTGCCTTGTGCTGTCTACCTTGAGTGTCTGGGGTTTCTTACTGACTTGGTCCCCTTGGGGGATCTTGTCAGAGCCCCAGGGATGGAGGCCCCAATCATCTGTGAGCAAAATCATAGCCAGGAGGATGTGCCGCTAGTAAGAAGGTAGTTAGAGAAGCCAGGACTCCAGGCTGGGTGGCTGTGTGACAGGTCCCTGCCGCGCCCCCGTGAGGACTAGCTCAGAGGTCTCCTACCCTCTCGGCACCCGTGGGAGCTGGACAAATGCCAGGGATGTGGCTGGGGGGCAGTGTGGAGGAGGCTTGCTACGTGACTCAAACACCACCTCCCAAGGTTGGTCTCCCCAGCCTTCCCTGACAGGTTTGAGCATCACCCTGAAAGGGACACGCCCCATAGGGAGCTGAGCATCCCCTCATTGGACGGGGGACAGCTGACCAAGGTGCTGCCCGTGGCCATAAATGAGCTGAAAGGATCAGGGACCTGCTGGAGGCGGCGTCTTGGGCTCTCCTCGGGGGTGTTGCGGGGGGGTCACTTTTCACTCTAGATTCTGTTGTTTGAAAATTTCACAATTAAAAACGTGTCCAGAGAATGATGAAAAAAAAATCACTAATGCAAGAGTGAATCAAATGCACAGTGCATTAATGCACATTTGTGTTAACAAATGGATAAGACAAAAAAAGCCCAACTAAAAGGAAAAACCGCAGTACCAAAGGTCAAGCCACACAGTTGAGGGTGATGCTGGGGGCAGAGCTGTCCTGTCTTCCCGTCTCTGTCCCCTGAGCACCCGAGCCCCTGGAAGCAGCAGCTGCTCAGGGCCAGAGGGAGATTGGTCCCGCAGGGGGGCCTGTGCCCTGGGCAGGTATGGCCTGGGGGGGCCAGGCGGGAGCTACAGTTCCAGGAACCCTCACCCGTGTCCTCACCTTGTCCCTGGCTGAGCCCCAGGGTGACACTCAGATACAGACAGAGGCCGACTCCGAGGTAAGGGCGCACGCGGACGCTCATGGTGCGCAGCCTATAGGAGGAGAAGAGGCCACTCAGCCACCTGTCTGACTGTCCATTCGTCAGTCCATCCCTTCCTGATCTCTAAGCCAGAGTTTGTTCATCTTTGCCCTTGTGGGCCTGGGACTGAGCCCCACCCAGACACCTCCGGACGCCCACCCTCCTGTCTACAGGAGCTGGTGTCCAACAGGCCTGGGGGGCTTCCTGGGTCCACAGGTCAGCTGCCCTTCACCTGCCCACCACCAGCTTCTGCATCCCATCCTTGTGACATTCTCGACAGCCCCACATGGGGCCTGGTTGCTGCTCTGCCCACTTGTCATTAGACCAGGGAGGAAGTGGGGGCAGGTGGGCGGTCCTGCCTGCAGCCCTGAGTAAGTCAAGGTGGGACCCCAGTTGAAGCAGGACCCTAGGTGTGCTGCTCACTTGCCAGCCCAGGAAGAGGTGTCCTGGCTGAGAATCCGCCCCCCAGGACACCAGCCTCTCGACCCCAGAGCCGGCTTCTCAGTGAGTCAGGGGGAAGCCCTGAAGGGGATTGGGTCCTGGGGGGCTCCCTCCAGGCCTCTGCTAACAGAAAAGAGAGGAACGCAGGGCAGGATCTCAGGCTCCTGGGACCCCCAGCCCAGCCACACCCCTGGCGGTGGGGCTCACAATGTCCTTGGGCTGTGGAGGGGCTGGAGGACGAGGCAGTTTACCTGGTGACCTCACTTTCTGATCCTCCTCCACACTCTGAAACCAGGCTGCCCTCCCTGGAACCTCCGTGGGACCCTTCCAGGGGCACAGAGGTCAAGGCTGTGATCGGGATCCCTCGACAGTGTCTACCCTCCTCCACCTGTGACACTAGGGGTCCAGGCCCCACCCCCACCAGACCCCATGCATCCGGTCCTGCTGCACCCCCAGGAACTCAGCTCCCCCGACCCTGAAACCTCTCTAGAAGGTCAAGCTCATCTTCAAATCACACGCCTGGAGCAGCCCCTAATGGGAGCAGCCCCTGCCCACCCAGCCTCCAGACAAGTCACCAACCTGCTCCTGTCCCCGGGCAGCGTCCCCTGGTCCCGTGTGCTCCCGTCCCACTGCAGTCACAGGAAGGCCGTGACTTATGAGGCCCCTTTGTCACTGCTCTGGCCTAGCCCCACCCACCCGGAGCCTCCGCCCCTTCCCCCACCCCCAACCAGCTCTTCCATCTGCTGCCCAGAATGTCTCTCCCAAGAGCTGGGGAACACAGGCCACAGCATGAAGGACCCATCACCCTGCAGGGCGGGGCCCAAAGCACCAAGGGACAAACACCTATACCCCTCACTTCACAGGGCCTGTCCCAGAGAAGCCCATGGGGAGGCCCCTCAGGGACCAAGGTCACCATGTGTCACCCCAGGGGGCCAAGCTATGAGTAATGGGCAGGGGGTTTCTGGCAGCCTCGGTGAGTGGCAGCCTGGAGCAGCAACTGGACGCCAGTGTCACAGCAGCAGCCACAGCCTCCTCTCTCGTCCAGCATCGCCTCCCAGGACCTGTGACCCCAAACCCGAGCCATTTGTGGGACTCTCCAGTGCCCAGGGCACCCCCGCTCTGCCCTGCCCAGCCTCCTCTGCACCTACCCCTTCTCCACAACCCTCCGCAGTCTGTGACAGCCAGCCAAGCACAGCCCCTCCAGAGCCCTCTCAGCCCACCCAACAGCCTCAGAGCCTGACCCAACCAAGGCTTGTGGTGGCGGCGGGGAAAAGTACCCAGTCTAGGCCCCAAGCACTCCCCTGCTGGACCCCAGGACACACCCCCCAGAACCGCCCGACCCCAACCTGGACCAGCCCCTTCTCCCAAGTGCTCCGAGGGTGCCAGGGCCCCTCTGGGTTCAGCTTCTGGAGGCAGAGGTGCTCTGGGGTAGGCAGGCACAGCACAGGGCCCTCAGGCTGCTGGCCAGCAGAGGCCACCATCCAGTGAGGGCTGTGATACTTGCTGGAGACTAGGAGAGGCTGGTGGGCAAGTATCAGGGGCTGGATGCTGCTGGAGAGTGAGGCCCTTCCAACTCCCATGGAGGCTCCTGTCCTCCTCCCTGGACCCACAGCCACTGGGAAGGCACTGCTGGATCCAGCCAGCTCTCCAGCCTTGCTCTAGGTAGCCTGAGACCCCTCTGGCCTCCATCCTGCCCTGTGGTTGGTGCTCCTGCAACCAGGAGGGGTCTGAGGACGTGAGGCAAAGGTAGTCCCGAGACCTGCTGTGGCCTGAGAGCCACCTATGGCTTCGGACTCATGGCTGGACACCAGACACTGCAGAGCTGGTGGATGCCCTGCACTGGGCGCTGGGATGCAGGTGGGCCCTGCAGACCCAAGTGGAGGTCAGTGGAGGGCGCCTGGCCCAGCGGCCTCAGATAGCACTGACACACATGACCTTGCACACCCGTGGCTCACAGGTGCTCAGGACACGCGTGTACACAACCACACAGCCCACCAAGGTGTTCTCAAGCCAGTCAGGTCCTCAGCACTCCCGGCCAGACCCCATCTAGGCCCACACGTGTGCATCCACCCAGGAGTCCCTGCATCCGGCAGGTGTTCCACGCACCCGAGCCTCACAGCCCACCTGGCACGGTCAGAGCTCAGCCAGGGTTTGAGTTGCCCTCAGAAAGAGAAGATTGGAGAAGGAATTGGCAACCGACTCCAGTGTTCTTGCCTAGAGAATCCCAGGGACGGCAGAGCCTGGTGGGCTGCTGTCTATGGGGTCACACAGAGTCGGACATGACTGAAGCGACTTAGCAGCAGCAGCAGCAGCAGAAAGGGAAGGATGGGGCCAGGCTGGCCCCTGTTGGGTGAGTCCTGTCAACCTTCTGGAAGCTGCACAGCCGTTGTGACCCTCACTCCTATACAGGTGGCACCTCTGCAGTGGGGAGATGGCCCCAAGAACCCCAGTCCTGATGTTCAGGAAGGGGCCCTCAGGGCTGAGCAGAGCTTCCCTGGCTCCTTGGGGAGCAGGTGCAGGGGGCAGGGCCTCTACGCCCAGACAGTCCCCAAGAAGCCTGCTCCCTATCTTCCTATCAGGCCCAGCTCAGGGTATGGGGACCCAGGAGAGCCACCATCATCTGGCTTGCAGGCCTGGGCCTGCTAGGCAGGGCCACCATCTGGGAGTGGGATTACTGGACACAGTGGCAGCAGAGGGGTTTGTATATAAAGCAGGGGCCAGAAAGATGAACAGGTCATTGGGGAAAGTTCCCAAAAAGGAAGCTAAGCTGGGCAGACTAGCCTTGAAGCGTCTCCTGCTCAACCCGGAGCCTTGGCCAGACAGGTAGCAGGGCTGGCCAGGCTCCAATTGGTGGTTGGCCTGGCCTCCTGGAGACAGAGCCTGGGCGGGAGAGCACACAGCAGCCAGGGTGCTGAGGATAGCTGCACGGCTGACAGGTGTGCTGTCCAGAGAGGCAAAGACCCACCTGGTCATCACAACTGGGACTCAGCTGAGAACAGGCTCTAAGACCATCCCACCAGGGACCACACTGCCCCAAAGTGCTGCCCCAGGACAGGACACGGAACCACCCAGAAGGCACAGCTCCGGAGGTCCAGAACCTCCAGCGGCCCCAGGTGCCCAGGGTCAGGAGGTTTCAGGAAGACGAAGGCCCAGCTGGCCACGTGCTGGCTGCCCCATGTCTAACCAGGAGAGGAGGGGGCACTGCCAGTCTGTCCTTACAAAGCTGCTCTCCCAGGCAGACACCCACTGGGGACCTTTCTCCCCTTCGCTGGTGAGGGCGATTGCCCAGACCACCCTGTGTCTCCAGGTGCTTTGCTGTGACATCAAAGCCCCACAGGGGCAGGGGAGCTGGATACTCCAGCCCTTGCTGCAAAGCCAGCCAGGAGGACAGGGCTGGCAACCACCTGGGCCCAGCGCTCCCATGGGAGCCCAGTGGTTTGGACTGAGGCCAGGCAAGCTGCCGCAGGTGAGCGTTAGTGCAGACAGGAATGGGAAGGGGAGGCGGAGGCAGCGCTCAAACCTCAGGCAATTTCTTGCAAAGAAAAAAAGAGAGCAAACAGAAAGTTAAAGTCACTTCAAGGAAAATCAGGCCTCGAGCACATGTGGCCTCGTGCAACAGCAGGAGAGCGTTTATTACCGAGCTCTCTGGGGAGGGGCTGGGTGTGCTGGCCCTGCAGCAGCAGGGAGCCCTGCCTGTGACAGCACCTGGCTTGGGTCCCCCGGAAAGCGAGCTCAGGGGCACAGAAACGCCCCCACTCCCACAGGCACGTGGCTCTTGGGTCTCGGCTGAGGCTGTCTTCTCGCACGTCCGGCGTTTCTTGGGTGGAACGGAAAGAGGGAGGAGGCAGAGCGGCCGCTGCACCTGGCCTCGGGCCCCTACCAGTCCTGGTTGTCCCAGCCATCGTCCACCGTGGGTGGCGGCGTGGCCTTCTTGGCGACTTTGGGCCGGCCCTCCCCGCCACCCCCCCAGGCCTCCCCACCATCACTGTTGTCGCTGATCCTATTGTTGGACGCAGACGCAGAGCCCGAGCCCCACACATCCCAGCTGTCCGAGCTCCTCTTGTCAGCCGAGGCATCCGCGCATGTCCAGCTGTCGCTGCTTGGGGACCGGTGGGCCCTGGCAGGGTCGGTGCTCCCAAAGGACTCCCAGAAGCTCTGGTCGAGGGTGTTCTGGGAGTTGTCCCCACCGCTGTTCTGGTAGCTTGGGCCCTCCGGGGGTCTGGGACAGACAGGGCTCTCTGAGCTCCCAGAACCGGAAGGTCATCACGGGGGCCCCAAGCCATCTGGCCTCCCCTCAGCCTCTCCCTAGCTAAGTCCGAGCTCCAACCCAGAGTCCTGGTCCACGCCCCTCAGGGTCCTGGAGTCATTGTTCTCCTGGGCAGAGGACGCCCAGCCTCGGGGGGGCTCCTCCATGGAGTTGAGGCCGTGGAACCTGATGGAAGGACTCAGGCCACTTGCCACCAGAGCCCACCCTCCATCAGTCCCACCCACATGGAGGATGTTTCAGAGGAAAATGTAAAATACTACTTTCCTGCAACAAATAATGGGAAGAAAACTCAGAGACTTGACCCTTCTCTGTACTGTGGAACCAGCTCAGGACGAGAATTCCTCACCCAACCGCAACCTCACCGCTGAACACGTCCAGCAGTGCTGGGAGGAAGCAGCTGGTCCACGAGCAGGCAGACCAACAGCACCCGCCTTGGCAGAGTGGCTGCCACTCTGGGCCGGGCATAAGCTCGTCCATCAGAGCCCCAGGGTCCCGTCCAAGTCAGAGGAGGAGAAAGCTGGCCCACCTGGTTCCCAGCAGGAAGGCCTGGGCAGAGCCCTGAGCGCTGGAGACCCCGAGGAGGTGGGTCAAAGCCCAGGGGCCCTTCCTCTCCCTCAGCCCGTCCAACAAGGGCAAGGCTGAGACCACCCCCGTCACCTGGGCAGCGGTAGCTCCCGAGGTAGAAGGCAGGGCTTCAGAGTAAGAGGCTGAGGGACTGACATGCCTCTCTGCACCTCCAGGGCTCCAGGGGTTTCTGATCGTCACCCAAGACTCTGGGGGAGACGCCCTGCCTCTGAGATCTGGGGGAGATGTCAGAAGGCAGCCCACTTCAGGAATGGACACAGCATACCTGTCTGATGAATCCTCTGCTCTCCCAGAAAAAAAAGTGGTGACGTCCCGCCAGCCCCGGCTGCCAACTCCCTGGACCTGGAAGAGAGTGGAAGACGGCTCAGCCGGGCTCTGCTGGGACTGCGCAGCGTCCAAAGACCAGGGTGAAGATTAGAAATGCAGTGAACCGCCAAACTCAGGCCAGTTTACTGGACAGGATCGGATGGGGACGGCAGGATGCCTGCCGTGTGGGCACAAGAAGCTACGGCCAGGAGAGCCTGAGGAGAGGCTCTGGGCCAGGAAGCAGGACGAATGCGCCCCCACCCACAGCGCCAGGCAGAGAGGCAGGCCACCCACAGCACACTCACCAGGAAGGTTGGCCGCAGCAAGAAAAGAATGAAAGAAAATAGCAACAGGTTAGTGGCTGGGACCGGAGCTCGTCCAGAGGTTTCCATGTTCCTCAGGCTGTCAGCACCGGAGCGCCTGACCCTCCTTGGTCCTACAGGCCCTTTGGGCCAAGAAGAGATGCGCATGAAGCGCTGGCCCTCCCTGCTCACGGTTCCGGGTGCCTTGGAACATGGAGACGCTTCCAGCCAAGCCTGCATGTCAGGCGGGGCTGCCCTACCTTGGACGCCAACTCAGAGAACCCACTGGACACATCATCAAAAATCTTCCCCTCCTTCACCTGGCAGATGGGAACAGCGTCGTCACAGCCCAGCAGTCGCCCACTGCCTGCACTGAAGGCTGCCACCCACCAGCACTGGCACCAGGGGCTCTGTCTCTATGCTGTCCCCTCCCCAGAAGCAAAAGGGAGGGCCGGCCGACCACCCTACAGCCCGGGCCAGTCTCACTGGACCCCCACCCCTGGTGTTCTCTGCGTCGCCCCCTACCTCCCACACAGGCTGGCACTGCCCTGCCCTGCCCACCCCAGGTTCCTCTTGCCTGTCTGGGCCTCCAGGGCAAGTGGCAAGATGCATGCCCAGTCACGCAGGAGCAGGGTGCAAGGCCAGGCCTCGCTGACCCAGGATGAGGGCCCATAGGCACCAGTCCCCCAGGGACACCAGGGAGTCTGAGGACCCAAACAGCCCCCAGGAGCAACTGCCCCTCGAACGAGGGCCCAGGGAACTGAACACAGCTGAACACCAGAAGTTCTCCCCATGTTACCTTCTCCTGGGCAGGTTTGAGGACGCTCTCATTCAGACTGTGGCCCAACTCCGAAGCCTGTTAGAAGGAAAGACATGATGAAGAAAAGTTGTGTGCGTGTTGTGGCATGTTCTCTTCAGGATGGCGAACTCTGCCCGTGGAGGGAAGGTGGCTGGCAAGGCCTAGCCACCACCACACGATGCTCCTGGCTGTCGTGGAGGCTGGGCACTGCCGTCCTTGGCCTTTGGGCTCCTGAAGAGCCCCCGCTGTCCCTCATACAGACAGGTGTACTCCCAGTCCCATCTGCCCTCCAGGGGCCCCCAAGGGAGCTCACACAGAAGGGATGGAGCTGGGGGTGGGGGGAGGCCAGGCCAGGCCAGCGGCTCAGGTCGGGAGCAGGCAGGACAATGGGGAGATGACCACAGTGCGGGGCCCTCGCCAGTAGGACTGGACTCTTTCAGATTGTTTGGCTGAAGATAATTAAACCACACCACGAAAAACTCCCTGTGGACCACAGGGTACCCCGGCCCATTGGTCCCCTATGGCAGCCCTGAGCTCTGGATCCCATGCCTCCTGCCTGTGACACGGATGCTCAAATGGGAGCCCATCAAGCTGGGGAGCAGCTCTGAGTGTGAGCACATGGAAGCGCCAACATGCAGGCTGTAGTGCAGGCGCGTGCCGGATACATGGGGCGGCTAAGGGGGCATGCACAAGCACAGACGGGGCCTTACCAGCTCTGGCTGCTGCTTGGAACCCCAGAACTTTACCCAGACAGCGTGGGGAGACAGGGGTGGGGGAAGAGAGAGAGCAAGGCGGTAGGCGCCACAGTCGCGACAACCAGGACAGGGTCCCACGGGCACCGCACCCTCTCTAGACCCAGCCCCTCCCACCTGACCCTCCCAGGATGACAGGAGCAGGCTGGGTGGAAGTCAAGTGAAATGGGGGCTTAGAGACGTCCCTGAGTGGGGCTGGGGGAGCTCAGCCCTCAGGGTGGGAGGGGCCCACATGGCTCGGAGGCTCCTCCGCCGGCCCCCAAAGCCATTACCCCAAGTCCTGAACCCAGCCCAGGGCCAGACATCACGCAGGAGACCACCAGGACTGCGAGCCAAGGTTTGAAAACAAGACAAACAGCGGGCCCCGACGCAACCACAGGAAGGGGGAACACCAATAGAGACGAGGAACGCTGTATCCCTGGGACAAAACCCCCATGCCCAGGGGGTGCTGGGTCTCCCGCCCACGGCTGCCCAGACCCAGCGCAGGGCCTCCTTCCCCACAAGGCCAAGGTGGAGTGGCCTCCACCTCCCAAACCCACAGGCGCCTGAAGTAACATGCAGATGTGGGAGCCTGAGAGACAACTCCGTGCGGGCCCGTGGGCGCCTGACTGCTGGTGTAAAACACTCCTCCCCTGACACAGGGCACATGGAGGCCACCCAGCCTAGAAGCAGCCCCATAGTGCCCACGCAAAGGTTTCTTCCGGTACCTTCTGACTTGCTTGGGACCCGAACTTTGTCGCCTGGAAGGAAGTACAAAGAGGGTTTTCTGATCAGCTGCCCGACACTGGCTGCTGGAGCTGCGCATCTGCAGGGCCTGGGTGCTCAGGCCCGTTTCCTGATGGCCACGAGGACTGGCACTCACCCCACAGTGGCTCTCAGGCCCCGCAAAGCTGCCCTCTACCCCTGCTCCCCCAGGAGCTAGACCACCAGGGTAGGGTAGGGGCGCCCAGGGCAAGGGAGCAGGCCCGACGCCGACCTTTGCGCTCTGGACACAGGGCCCCCAGGCGGGGTGGGGCCTTGTCCAGCGGGCTCTGCTGTTCACTGCTGAGCACAACTGGTCATACTTCTCACCTCTCCCCAGCACCCTGGGTGCTCTCAGGGCCCCGGCAGAGGGGCCACTCACAGAAACCCCCGTGGGGCAGACGAACTTGTGGCTGGAGCCCCGTCAGGACCCCTGGCTGCCTAGCCTGTGGTGTTGCAGGACAGCCTGGTACTTACGCCCTCCTTGGCCGCTGAGGCGAACCTGCTGGCTCCGGTAGCAAAGCTGCTCCAGCCCTGCAAGGAAGCCACACACAAGCCATGTGGCAGCTCCACACGCAGACACAGGAGAGCATCCTTCGCACCCATGCTCCGTGGGAAAGACACAGCTAGGGGCCCCAGAAGCAGCTCAGGTCCACTCCCTGGAGACAGGCCTTCCCACCAGGCCGCAGGGGTCATGAAACCTGTTCTGAGTCCAAGGTCATTTCCCCTGAGCCTCCACAACAGAAGCCAGTCATTTGGATTAAATCCCCACTGAGCCTGTGCCTCCTGGGGAGATGTGGAGTGACCCTCATGAGGAGCTGACAAAAGATGCTCAGCTTCTGGGGGTAGGATGGAAGGGACACGGGGACACAAACTTCACACCCTGGGAGGCGCTTCTGAAAAACAGGCCAGGCTGACGGCCCCTTCTCCCCTGGAGCAGACTCAGCCCAGAACCCATGCAACAGGGTGGCCCTGCCAGGAGGGGCAGCCAGGCAGGCTCCACTCAGAGCCCGAGGTCTCCGGGGAAAACATGCCTTGTTAAACCTGGGGCACGTGTCTTATACATTGTAGCCAAAGTAAATGAAAGACAAAACACAAGTGGGATTAAGCCCCGTAAGCCCAGCTTTAAGGTGTGAGGTCAGTGAAGGAAAGGGGAGTGGGCCACTGCAATCCTAGGATGGCTGGTCTCCAGGAGGCCCTGGGGCGTCGGGGCGGGGGGCACTGGGACGGCATCCTCACCGAGTAGAGGGACGACATGGCGCTGTTGAGGAAGTCGTCTTCCCTCTTTGGAGGCGGCACCGTGTTCCCAAACCCCACATAACGGTTCTCCTGGGCCCTGGGGGACACAGGCAACAGGCTTGCTGCTCCTGACAGCCACAGGGTGCAGAGGCATCCAGACCCAGATATCAGCTCACTGCCGGAAGTGGGACACACTCGTCCACAGGCCAGGCAGGTTCCAGGGAGGAATCACGTCCTTTCTCTCAGTGGTTTTCTCACTCAAGCACCCTCCTGAAGCTGCCACTCAGGACTCCACAGGGCCTGCCAATCTTGCACCCACCACACACAGGGGCAGGAGCCCCAGCCACTCTCACAGTGCCCCCTGCCCCCAGCCTCCCCTGAGCCCGCCTGAAACCCTACCCTTGATAGGAACCAAGGTCATCATTCAGCCAGTCTTCAAAAGCCTTGTCCCCAGAGGCGGTGGAGTTCTGCACCTGGCCAGAGGCTCTGCAATGGTGGGTCAAAAGTAAGAGGCCAACAGAGGGTGGGTACATGCCCGCAGGGGTCTCTGGGAGGTGCAGTCACGCCCACCTGCTCATGCCTGGCTCCTCTGAACACTAAGCTCTGAGCAGAAGGCAGCTCAAGCTTAGGCTCAGCAGCTGAAACTGGTGAGAAGTAAGGGAGGCGCGGCTCTGGGGGGACGGGGGCCACAGGGGCTCCATGCCGGCCTGAGCCTGCAGGGGGGCCGCAGGGAAACCAGGGGGACCAAGGCCACAGCAAGCACTGGGCCACAGTCTGGAGCCCTTCTGACCAGAATCTCACTACTGAAGAGAGAGGAGGAAGGGGCTGGGCTGAACCCAGCACAGAGCTGGCCAGAAGGCTGGATGAGGAGCTACCGGTGGGCAGAGGACAGCAGTGTCCTGGGTTGAGGCGGAGTCCAGCTCTGGGCGGGTGATGACTCCAGAGACCATTCTTTGCCTTCGGCCAGAGCAGCCACCTGCCAAGGGAACCTGGGTCAGAGAGCAGGGGCCCATCAAGGTGGCCTAAATGCTCCTGACCGCAGTGCACTCCCTGCCCCCCACACAGCCCCTCTGGCTTTACACCACGGGCTGGGGGCTCTGCTGGGTGTGGACGCCAAACGGGCAAGCTCTTAGTCTCTGAGGCCCTCTTTCTACACCCCGAACGATGGGCCTCCCCCGCAGGCACTGAAGTTCTCAGGGGAGCTTTAGCTGCATGCACAGAGGTGTCTGGACACAGTGCTTCCCGGAATCTGGGAGGAAAGCCCATCCTCAGCCCAGTAAACCACAGGCCCCCCAAGTCCTCCAGGTGGGAAGAGCCAAGGCCATGCATGCTGTCTCCATGCAGATGGCACGCGGCCTCCATGTTGTGGTCAGAACCACAGGGGATCTCAGTGCCCGTGGCCGGAGCAGCCTCCACGTGGCGGGCGGCCTGCCTCACCCGGTCCCTGAAGAGGGCAGCAGCCCTGCTGTTGTACTTCTCCTGCAGCGACCAGCAGGGGTCGTAGTCCTCCTGAGACTCCAGGAACTCCCGGAACCGAGCGTTTCCGCCCGCCTTCATCTTCTCCAGCTCCACGTCCTTCCACTTGTCCATCGTGACAGAGCGGACGAAGCTGTACAGCAGAGGGCTGGCCTCATCACCTATATCGCCCCCTGACTCAGAGCCCGGGGGTGAAAGGGGCCGACCTACATGGGGGCCCACTCCTCCCCACCCCTGCGCACTGACCTGAGGTGAACCCCAAGCCCACGGTGCTTCCCCGAGCACTCCAGGCAGATCCAGATGCCATAGGTCACGCTCACCCACTGTGGGTTGAAGGCGCCACACTCGAAACACACCTGCGGAGGGTGTCCAGGGGCTTGTCCAGAGGCTGAGGCAGGACCCAGGGACCCCCAAGACCCAGTGGTGGCCCCAAGAGCAAGAACAGGGAGGCTGGTTATGAGGCCAACGGTGACAGGGAGTGAGGACCCCAAGACCACACACTACCCCGAGAGGTTCCTGAAACCTGAACTGGGTGTCGAGGAAAAGCAGATGCTTACATTGTTTTCATCTTGCGCCCGAACTTCCTTAAGAACCTTCCTGGTTCTTGGGCTGGCCATGGTGCTGAGAAAAACAAGATTTTCACAAGAAAATCAACCGCCAGTGCAAACACACTACAAGATATAACCTCAAGGAACCCCAAGAAGCTGCTTGGAAGCTGTTAGGGAATAGGACAACTCACTACAGGCAGCGTGGAGGGCCCTCACTGCGGGAACCTGCTCTCCAGGCGCAAGGAAAAGCCCAAAGTAGTGTGGATGCTGCCAGGCCAATAAAGTGATCATGAGCAGTAACGTGCAGTTACTAGAGGCCACTTACCACGTCGCATCAAGACTGTGTAATTTATGGAATGTCGGTTTCCAGTGAAGCTCCTAGCAAAGGGCTGGGCTTTATAAAATGTGCTCAGAACTGGCTGCTAAATCTCTTTTCCTGCCTTCAGGGCAACATACTGGACTCAGGCTGATGGTACTTGAAGTCAGGGAGCCCCACATTTTTGGTCCCGGCAACGCCCCACCTGCCTCAAGCCAGCACAGGGAGGCTCCAGGCCTGGGGCAGAAGCGGTGGTCCTGACTGACATGGGACGAGGCTGGCCTCCCAGGGGCCATCTGAAGGACGGAGATGACAGAGAGCATGGCCACAGCAGGGCATGGGCAGGGGCCTATGGACCTGCAGATCTGTCACAATGCCTCATGGGGACACTGTGGGAAATAGCAGCCACACAGCCTGGGCTGAAGAGAAAAGCCATCTCTTCACAGATCTCCTAGCTTTGGCCAAGTTCAAGTTCAATGGTGGCCTGTTTAATTCATGACCAGGAAAGTTGATACAGTAAGAATCAAGCCAGGGAGGGAAAGGGTGCCCAGCACAGTGCTGGATGTAAACTAACCCTAACCTGGCCGGGGTCCTGGGACCAGAGTGTGCACACTGTCCCTCCAGCTTCCCCGGCAGGACGTGTCTTGTCGAGGACACATAGGCCACTGTCAGAGACAGAGCCACACGCCTGCGTCGCTAGCAGTGTTTGCAACCTCTGACCTCACGCCCACTGTCTGAGAGGGGCCTGTTCCCACCAGCTTCCCTGCCAATGCAATGGCATGAAAACCGAGGAGCATCTTGGTCCGCATCTGCCTGTTACCTTCAGTTACTCCTCAAGGGGACCCAGCTTGTCCCCACAACCATGCTTCCTGAATCTAGAATGCCAAACACTCACAGGACACAGGCAAACAGAAGTCAAAACTAGGATGAGCCTGCCCTGAATGTGTAGTTGTGTAAAAGAAGGCAGAGTGAGGACTAGCAGAATGACAGCGGGGGAAACGTCACATGAAAGTGAATGAGGTGGGCTGGATTTAAGAGCAACTGTTTTTTTGCATAAGAAGACCCTTTAATTCTGTGAAATCCTAACTTTAATACATGAGAAACAAATACCTTCTTTCAAAACCATCAGATCAGATCAGATCAGATCAGTCGCTCAGTTGTGTCCGACTCTTTGCGACCCCATGAATCGCAGCACGCCAGGCCTCCCTGTCCATCATCAACTCTCGGAGTTCACTGAGACTCACGTCCATCGAGTCAGTGATGCCATCCAGCCATCTCATCCTCTGTCGTCCCCTTCTCCTCCTGCCCCCAATCCCTCCCAGCATCAGAGTCTTTTCCAATGAGTCAACTCTTCGCATGAGGTGGCCAAAGTTTATCTTGAAAAAGAATCCAAGAACTCCTGCTTTAATACTTGAAATCAAGATGGTAACACACAGCTCTCTGCAAGAGGACGAGGCTTCAGTAAATGGTGAACCAAGACATTTTTTCTCAGCTCATGAGAGAAGCCACTTGTCAGACCTTAGAACATTGCTCCCTAAGTGGGAACTTCTTCAAGACCTGAGATTAAAAGGGATGACTTAAGCACACTGTTGGGGCTGTCACCAGCGACAGGGACAAATCATGCTGATCTTTCTCTGAAACCACCTGAGCACTCAAAGCACCTACATGGAAGGACCACCGTTTCTCATCCTAAAGCACTGTTACTTGTGCACTTCTGCAGGGTGGGGAAGGGATGCCAAGGCCAACTTCAACACTACTTATCCCCTGGACCATTATGACAGCCCCATTTGGCACAGAAACCCATGGTGGCTGGACCCTTAAGCTTGCACCAAATGAGCACAATTAACTCTCACGTCTGTGGCAGGCGAGAAGCTGTTTAACAGGGCAGATGAGAAACACAGTCCTTCTACTAGAGGTACATAAACTGAGGGAGGATTCCAAAGTCCTCTCTCGGTTTCCCCTCCCTCCCGCAACACCGTCACCCACGGCCAAGGGGTGGCTGCCGCTCCCGATGAGACAGGCCTCTTCAACACCGAGAGGAGGATCCTTCCCTCTGAAGAGTGGAAGACCCTTCAGAACTCAGAAAGAGGCCTGACCGGACCCTAAGTCCGGACCACGTCTTGGATCCGAAGGAGGGGACGGGGCAGGGCCGGCTGGCCCTACGGAAGGGGTGCAGGTGAACAAGGGCCCGTGACAGTCTCAGAGGAAAGAAGGTTGGGGATCTGGGGCGCCCTGCAGGGTGGGTGGGGGTCTGGGCGGGGACGGCCGGAGGAGGGGTGCTGCGTTGGGGGGTGGGGACTTGAAGGGGGGCCGTGGACCAGCCCCGGAACGACTGGGGGAGGGCGAGGTCGGCGCTTCCAAATCCTGTGGATGGCTGCCTCGAGATGGGTGGGGGTCTGGCGGGGGTGGCCACCGGGAGGGGCCGTGGACCAGCCCCAGGGGGAACCAGGACCTCTAGGTCTAGGTCGCGCGCTTACCGGGCAGGGCGCTAGATCCTTTCCGCCTGGTCGGGCTGGGGTCAGGGCGGGGGTCTCGGCGGGGGTCGGGCCAGGGTCTGCCGCGCCGCGAACTGCACAGAGGACGCGCGCCGGCCGCCCACCCGGTCGCCACCCGCTTCCGGCTACGTCGCGCTTCGCAGGGTCTCACGGGAAGCCGGGGGCGGGCCGGCGGGGGCGGGACTTCCGTCCTGCCAGCTGGGCCGGAAGCGCGACCCTGCTCCGTCGCTATAGGGACGCGTCCTCCTCCGGGCTGCTGTGCCAGAGCTGTTAGTCCAGCAGGGACCGCGGTGTTCTGGGGACCGACGGTCATTCTCACCGGCACTGCCCCGTCAGAATTCAGACGGGATAAAGATGGCCTGCTCAAATTAGGATGATTCATGGGCGTTTACTTACAAGGGGGCTGATTAGGAGAGTGTGAGCAGGTTTAGGGCACCGCAGGACTTCTGCGGGAACCCAGTGCTGGAGCAGCAGAGCTGTGACGTCAACAGGCTCCAAGGGGATGGGAGAGGTTCCGACTCTGGAAGGACAGTGTCCTCGGCGCCGCGGCCCCAGAGGCGCTGTCATCTCTGGTAGTGGGCATGGCGAGCCCAAGGTGATCCAGTAGGAAAAGATACAGGAGTGAACACCGGCTTCTATGGTCTCTTGCCCTCTGGTCTCCTGATTTTGCCTCCCACTGGCCAAGCCCACAGGTGTAATCTGAGGTAGAGAAGGATGGGGGTGGATGTGGAGAGCAGCTGGAGATGTTGCAAGCAGGCTGCCAAGCAGTGTAAATAGTAGGGTCCCAAGTATGGGAACTATGACTGTAGGAAGAGTAACTGTCCAGACTGGTGATCTCTCTCTGGGGAGTGTAACTGCAAGTGATGTTTGGTTTTGTTTTTACTTTGTGCTTTTTTGTATATCCACACATTCTGCATTGATCTGTGTAACTTTTGGAGTGATCCAGTTGCCTGGTAGCTCAGCTGGTAAAGTATCCGCCTGCAATGCAGGAGACCCCGTTTCGATTCCTGGGTCAGGAAGATCCCCTGGAGAAGGGACAGGCTACCCACTCCAGTATTCTTGAGCTTCCCTGGTGGCTCAGATGGTAAAGAATCTGCCTGCAATGCAAGAGACCTGGGTTCCATCCTGGGTTGGGAAGATCCCCTGGAATAGGGCACGGCAACCCACTCCAGTATTCTTGCCTGGAGAATCCCCATAGACAGAGGAGCCTGCCAGGCTACAGACTTGCAGAGTCTGATAAGACCGAGCGCCTAAGCACAGTATGAACATTTTTACTGAGGTATAATTTACATTCAGTGATTTACACTCAATAGGTTTTGAGAAATGGATACCCCAGTGTAACCTCCACCATAGAATATTTCCATTACAGGCAACTACTGTTCTTATTTTTATCCCCATTTCTTAGTTTTCCTGTCCTAGAACTTTACATAAACAGAATCATTCAATAAGTACTCTTTCAAATGGTTTCTTTCACTTAATATTTCAGCTCTTCATTCCTTTTTTTGCTGAATACTATTCCATTCAATGAACATATCTCACTTATCCACTCACATATTGGACAATGGAGTCATTTCTGGGTCTTGACTATTGTGGATAAAGCTACCCTGAAATTCACACACAAGCCTTTTGGTGGGTGTATCTTAACATTTTGTTTGCACAATTACCTAGACGTAAAGTTCTTGGGTGATGGGGGAAGTGTGTATTGAATTTCATAAGAAATTGTGAATCAGTCTTCCAAAATGGGGGCACCATCTCATGCCCCAGCAGCAGTGTGAGGGGGCCAGTGTTTGCAGGTACTCTGAATTATATCTCATTTGTAATTCCCTCCACTGCTGGTTGAAAGTTGCCCTGGAGGTTTACCTTGGCTTCCTGGCCAGTCTAGCCTGCCCTGTGCCCAGCTTGGCATGAGCACATCTTGCAGTCAGGGGAAGCCCTCAGGAAGGAGCCAGCAGGTCTCACAGGGAGAAGCCGCTGGCATGCACAGAAACAAGAGGGCTGAGGTGATGTGGACAGAGCACTCATAGAGTCTACATAGGGGCACTGTGAGGCAGTGTAGATTTCAGCACAAGACCCTGGGCTTCAGAGAGCCAGAGCCCCGTGCTGGATTCCTTACATGAGCTTCCTGGAGGAGGAGGTGTGAAGGATGTTGAAAGGTAGGAGAGGAAAAGGGAAAGTGGTCCTGGAAAGGGCACAGCCGAAGAATTGATGCTTTCGAATTCAGTATTGGAGAAGACTCTCGAGAGTCCCTTGGGCAGCCAGGAGATCAAACCAGTCAATTCTAAGGGAATCAGCCCTGAATATTCATTGGAAGGACTGATGCTGAAGTTCCAATCCTTTGGCCACCTGACGTGAAGACCCAACTGAGTGGAAAAGATCCCAATGCTGGGAAAGATTGAGGGCAGGAGGAGAAGCGGGCAACAAAGGATGAGATGGTTGTATGGCATCACTGACTCAATGGACATGAGTTTGAGCAAACTCTAAGAGATAGTGAAAGACAGGGAAGTCTGGCATGCTGCAGTCCATGGGGTCGCAAGAGTTGGACCCAACTGAGCAACTGAACAACAGCAACAAGAGTAAACACCGAGCAGAGGCTAGATGTTTAGTTTTCTGACTACAAAGCTAAAAGTCAATCCCCACTCCACCACTGGGGAGCCTAGGGCCACGGTCTTTCCCAGAGCCAAAAGCAGAGGGAGGGCCCTCCAAGGACAGGGAAGCCTGCCACCTTGCAGCAGCTGTCGCGCCCTTGCCTTTCTCTGCCATCTCAAGTCTGGCACAATGACCAAGTGACAGAGGAGAAATCTGGGTATGACATGGTGAATGGTGCTGAACATGGAACTGCAAATTGAAGGTGTTTTATTGCCCCATCTAAAACACATAGGTAATTTGTTTTCTTTCGGAACCACCAGCAGTCCATTAACTTCCAGTCAGAGTAACATGATCATCTTAGTGGTTTCCTCCCCAGGGCTCCTGAAGTTCTCGATGTGAATAAATTGAAGGGAACACAAGAGCAGCAAAATGAAAACCTCAGAGTAAATGGCTCCGCGAGGCAAGGGCCAGCCCAAGCCACACAGTCCACCTGCAAAGTCACCACAGGCCCCCTCGGGTGTGGGCCTGTGGATGCACTTTGCAATGCCCACATGGTGTCAACTCTCACTGTGTGAGTGCTGGGTCAGCTCTGGTGGATTCGACCAGATTGTTCACAGAGCCCTTGTACCAAATGTCCTGATGCCAGTGCACCCGTTTCTTAGGTACAACGCCTCCCGGCTGAGCGTCATCGGTAGCTCATCTTTGCCACACTGTGAACATATGTGTTGTCGCTGCTGCTTTGATTTCCAGTTTCATATGGTGGTGGAGCTGGGCACATGCTCACTGGCCAGTGGACACCTGCCTGGTTTCTGTGCTCTGTCTGTTTCTATCCTCCATTGACCACTTCCACAGCCAGTGCCTCCCTGAAGTGGATCCATCCTTCATCTGAGAGACAGGCATGGGGCTGGCTCAGACTGGGACTGTCACACTCCTGGCCTCTGGCCTCTGGCCTGCTGTATGGATGGACTTGGCCCCACATGAAGAAAGGCCTGGTCGACCTGGCCTATCTGACCCCTGCCCCTGGCTCTGAAGATGCACAGGGAAGAACTGTGCCCTGGGATAAAGGAGGTGGAAGGAAGTCGGAATGTGGCCGTGCTGATTCTCGAGACCATGCATCACTGCAGAGCACAGCTGTCTCTGAACCTGAGTTGTCTTCATCCTAAAACACCCAGGAACTTGCAGTTGTGCCAGAGGACACTTGGTTACTCAGGCTAAGGAGTCATAGCCAAGAATGTGTTAAGACAGGGACAGCTTCTCAGATTGCAGACCTGAGGGCTTAGATCCCAGGGCTATGACAGGAAGACCCATATACCCCCTGCCTTAGCCCTTCCCATGCCTACCTTAGTCAAGAATCTGTCCAAATTCTAGTTAGATACAGAAAACCTAACCCCACATGGCTTAAATAACAAAAGGATGCTATTGGCTCATGTGGTGAAAAGCCCAGTGGTAATCTGGCTTTTGGATGAGGTTTGATCCAGCAGCTCAACAGCATTACTAAGAACCAGGTTTCTCTCTGTATGTTTGCTCTGCTGTCTCATTTTCATCTGAAGGTCCCCAATATGCAGCTCCTAATGCTGTAAGCTCTGTGGTTCACATCCCAGCCAAAAGCCCAAGATGCAGTCGCTTGGGTCATGTGTCCACTTCTGAACCAACAACAGGCCAAAGGGATGGAATGTGCTGACCAGCGGCATCTAAGACCCAGGCTTCAGCCCTGAAGCCCCAGGGGGAGGCAGGTTCCCAGGACTGCAAGGGCTCAACAGAAGTCTGAGGGGTGGGGGAGCAAGCAGTCTACACCTGTCTCACAGCCCACCATGTTCCCTGGGGGTCAGGTGAGCTCTCCCTGTGGCCAAAGTTGAAGTGGGGATTTCGTGGCTCCCTTCTGTGTCCCCGGGGCCCAGCCTGAGCTCAGCCAGCTTGGCATGAATGCTGGAGATGCCTGGGTGGGGCTCTTTCCATCTCCTCTTCTCTCTGGGGCGGGGTAGGAGGGATGGGGTGGGGAACTGCTGCTGGAAGGAAGGAGGAAACCAGTGTAGGGTGAAGGGCAACTTGTCTGTCCAGAGAAGCAGAAACTCAGCCTGAGGGTGGGAGGGAAGAAGGGTTTCAGGTGGACTGACGTTCCACCTGCTGAGCTGCCCCTCACCTAGTGTGTCCCTTCCCTCTCCCACCCATACGGCCACTCTGTTCGGGTCCTGCTCCTCCCTGGGGTCTAACCAGGGCCTTGTGCCCCCTCCAGGCATGGCACACTTGACCATGACTCACACTGACAGAGAACCCAGAGGCTCTCTATGACCAGGGGAGAAGGCCCAACCCAGCTGTGCCCACACCTGTGGCCCCCACCTTAACTGCCTCCATCTCTCTTGTTCAGTCCCACCTCCACACCTGTGACCTGGGGGTCCTCGTGTAGTCCTCCCTCCAGTTAGCACAGGAGGGACTGCAACCCAGGGTCTCCCTCCACCTCCAGCCTGATCCTGGCCTGGCCTGCAGGCCCCCCACGGTGCCTGGGAAGGTGAACTCCGATAGGCTGGCCACCCCCTCCTCTTCCTCCTGGGCCCTCAGCTCCAGGAGGCAGACCTCTGAGCACTTGACCTGGCCCAGGAAGCCTCAGTGATTGAGTGTGCCTGGGGCCCCATTAGGAAGGAGGCTGGTTGGTTGGGTCCCGCGAGGGCCTGGGGGCAAGTGCAGGAGGTATGGGGTGGGGGCGGGATATCCTGGACACTATGGGGTGGGTTGGCAGCAGTGCCAGGTCTGCCCTGGAGCCACCGCAGGGCGCCTCCAACTCCAGGCCTCCTGAGAAGCCGCGCCATCGCCCCTTTAAGAAGGGGATTCCGCGCCCAGTCCCTAGCTGGCGAGAATCCCCCAGAGTCCGAGTTAGAGGAGAGAGACTTGGCACAGCTATTATTCGGAGAGACGGGGCTGGGCTGGGGGACCCTGGCTGCCTGGCGGAGCTGGGCAGAGGACTGGTGGGGGCTTCGGGGCGGGACCTCGCCTGCGAAGGTCTTCAGTCTGCGGGGAGGGGTCGGGGATTGGAGGGAGGGGCCGGGGGAGAGTCCATGGGCGGGGCTGAGGTGGGATAGTGAGGAGCTGCAGGGCGTGGGCGGCTGACGGAGGGTCTGTAGTCCGGCGCGCGGGGTGGTCCCTGGTGCCGACTTTCAGAGGCGGCGCCCAAAGACAGGGCCGGTACCTTGGGCCGCTGCTCCGGCCGCTGCACTCTCATCTTTCTCTGTACTTTCCAGCTGGTGAGTGGTGACCCGTCCTCGGGCCCAGCAGTCCCAGAGCACAGGGGATCCGGACGCCGCCCCCGGCTCTCAGCTCTGCCCACTGGGTCCTCAGCAGTCTTTGCGGGCTCCTGGCTGGGCACAGCTCGGACCCACGCGCTTCTGCTGCCTTAGTTCTCCGCCGCCTGGGAGCGGGGAGTGGGAAGCCAGAGCCCTGTGCGCGACCCCGAAGGCCCCTCCTTGAGACCCGGCGCGCAGTGTGTGCGCTCCGGGGCCGGGTTGGGGGCGCGGTGCGGGACGGCCGTGGGGTGCGGAGAGGGGTCCCAAGCTGCCTCACAGGTGCTGGGGGAGCTTCTGAAAGTTGCTGGAGCAGAACAAGCCTCCAGGTCGGAGCGCCCGGTCCGAGATCTCCGAGTCCTGAGCTGGGAAGAGGCGCCGAGGCTTGCCGCGTCCACGGGTGTCCGAAATTGTGTGTGGCCCCAAGTGTGCGCACGAGTGTATGCAAGGGTATGTGTGTGTGTGAAGCCAGCACAATGAGTGACCTGAGGAGTCCCTGTTCTGAGATCTGACAGCCCCTGGGGGCCAGGGTTCAGGTGAGTTTGGGAGTGTGTATCTATCCGTGTGTTGGCCTGTCTGTGGAGAGTGTGTGTGAGCCCCGCTCTGCCCACCCTTGGCACCCCCAAGCTGGAGGAGGGCACCCCTGCCCTTTATCCTGGCCTGAAGAGTCGGGGAGTGGAGAAGAGGGTTGGAGCCCCCTTGCAGGGCTGTGCTTTCCTGTCTTTTGTGTCTGGGATTAGCGGGGCCCTTTGAATTCCAAGCTTTGTCAGAGGACTTGGGCAGTCCTCCTTCCAAGTTTCTCCTCCTTCAGTTCTGCCTTTGGAGCTTCCAGGAGCTCCTGCTGCCCAGGAGGAGGGGCCTAAAGGAAGGTGGAGGCCACTGGGCTGGGGAGGAGATGAAGGTGGGCCTCTGGGTCTCTGGTCTTAAAAGGGAAACGCTGCTTTGTGGAGTCTTTGGGTGTGCTCTCTCGAGCTGGAGGGCTGCGGAGAAGGAAGGGATTTGCTTCAAAGAGGCTGTGGGTAGGAAGTCCTCCCCACCTTGCAGAGATGGGAAGACTCATCACAGTTTGGAGATGGGGGTCCAGTCCTTTCCCTGGGGGCATGGCTGGCAGGAGGCGAGATACATAGGTCCGCCTGGGGGAAGGAAGGGATTCCTGGAGCTTCCTCGGGGCAGGCTCTGTGCTGGGGCGGTTGGGGGAGAGGAAGTAGGTGGGCGATCTATGGAGAACTCAGGCCTGCAGAAGGCGTGAGGTCCAGGGACTGTACTGCCAGCAGCAAGGAGCCACCTCAAGCCTTGGAGCAACCATGGCACAGATGGGCACCCCACAGGCCTCTGGAGATGTGGCTGCAGCTGGGTAGGGTGTGGGGGAAGGCTGTCTAGGCTTGAGGGCAACAGGGTTTCCCTGGACACGGCTTCCTGCAGATTCTTTAGCCTCAGCCAGGCAAGTCCTAGTGCCAGGACAGAGCTGCGTCCCCACCTGACCAGTGGCCACAGCTAAGAGCAGTGGACGCCTGCAGAAGGCCTTTTGTCCTGGCCATGCCCCTGTCCCTGCTCTGCTGGGTGGAGGGGGCAGCGGAGTAGGAAGAGGCTTGACATGGTCCACCACTCAGGTCACTGTGTGTAGTGGGAGGGGGAGCAGAGGGGAAGCCGTGGACTGAGTCCTTGGCTTTCTTTTCTCTCTTTTTCGTTTCTCTTTTTGACAAGTGTGAGAGTTTTCTTGTTACCCAACTTCAGGACAAAGGCCTGAGCATCTCAGAACCTTCTCCCTGGAGAATAGTGTGACCTTTGCGGGCTCTGAGCCCATGGAGCACCGTGGGGCCTTTTCCCAGGCTGTGCTCCAGGCTTTGTGGGAGCCAGGGCCCAGGGAAGGTTTTGAGACAGGCGAGCAGGCTGCTGGGGCACCGCGGAATGCAGAGCCTTCCAGTACCTTGGCTTGGAAACAAAGGACAGCCCCACCAGCCCTGCCTGTGCTGGCCACCCTGCCAGCTGTGGGGTATCTCTTTGGTGAGCAGACCCTGGGGACTACCCCTCAGACTTAGAGAGCCCTCAGCAGGGCTGCACAGCCAGTCCAGCCTTGGGCCTGCGTCGGGAGTGGGATGGAGGGGGGATCTGGGGCATCCTCACTTTGCCTCCCCGCTCCGTGCATGGTACCTGTTGGAGCTCAAGCAGGGCGGGTGTTCCGCCCATTGGTCAGGGCTTCTGGACACCAAGGGGAGGCCTGTGCCCAGATGGGGGCTCATTCTGTGTCTAGAACAGGTGCCGTTGGCCAGCTCTGCCCTGTGTGTGCTTGTGTGTGCTTGTGCGTGCTTGTGTGTGTGTACTCATGTGTGCACATGTGTGCTCGTGTGTGCATGTGTGTGCTCTTGTGTGCATGTGGGTGTGTGTTTCTTTTTCCTGTCCCAAGGAACTTCCCACCAGTGTGGGCTGTTCTTGCTTGGGCTCCCCCTTCTCTCTGCTCCTTTTTCACCACCTCTGATATTTGTCCCCTCATGGCAGTCCTTCCACCCACCCCTCCCTGCCCTCATCTGTGGCAGACAGTCCATGTGGCCATCCCCCTTGGAGGCTGCCAGCTTGGGGTTCAAGTCCACCCGCTCACAGCTGCCCAGTCAGGCTGGGTCAGGGAGGCAGGACCTCTGCCCTTAGATCCTCGTCTCTCTTTTCCCCAAATCTGTGTAACTGGGTAGCTTCTATGTGTGGGCCTCCTCTGGGTAGTGGGGGCCATACTAGGGGCAGCTGAGCCCTGATGGTACCAATGAGGCTCATTTAGGGCCTGGCAGTGGCCTAGCTCCAGGCAGCAACTGCAGACAGATGGACAGACAGACCCTCTTGCTGCCCAGGCCAGCTCTGTGCATATGCTGAGAGAACTGGGTGGTGAGACATGACCATGGCTCTAAGAGTTGAGAGATGCAGGGTCTCAGGATGCACCAGTGAAGTGAGGGTGGGGCTGGATGGCAGGGCCGGACTGCCCCCACTACATGAGGGGCTAAGACTTTGTCTTAAGGGCATGAGTGTTCTTGCAGCTGGGTGCCCCAAAGGCCTGGGGGCTGCTGTGCCCACCTTGCAGAGAACAGGCTTCCCTGGACAGCACCCAGCAGACTGAGGAGAAGGCTTAACATCTGCTCAATCAGACCCTGAAATGTACCCTGAAACTGGCCCAGTTCGCTGCCAAGGTCTCCACTCTGTGCCATGGTTCATGGCCCTACTGACTACTTCCTCCTGCTGGGGAAGAACATTCTGGAGCCTCTCCCTGGAAGTCCTGCCCAGCCACTCTGCTGGGGGACTCCATCCCCCCGGAAATTGCCTGATGTGATTCCCTGCTTGTGGCCTGCTTCCACCTCCCCACTCCCCACTCCAGCTATTTCCTAGGGCAGAACCCAGCTTCCCAGAGGACACACTTGGAATACCCCCTCTCTGAGACCCCTTGGAAATAGCTGTCACCTCTCCGGCCAGTGCTCAGGATGCACCCATAGCAGCTGTGTCCTGGGGGCTGGCTGGGGTTCCATGAGGGCTCCAGGACACAGGCTGAGAGCAGCAGAGAAGAGCAGGGGTGTTGGGAGAGGGCCGAGCATCCTGGCTGCAGTAGGGGCTTCTGTGACCAGCAGGCCTGGTGACCACAGAGCCAATCCACACAGGCCTACCTGACTGGGCTCCATCCATTAGTGCTGGGGCCATGTGTGAGGGAGATCGCCCCTCGCCACCCTGTCCCCCTCACTCCCCTCTATCCCAACTCTGCTGCTCTTACCTCAACCCATCCAGGTCCAGTCCATCCCGGCTGTGAGAGGACTGACTTCTCCCTCTAACACCTGAGGCTGCTGAGAAGGGCTCCTCTCCCTCCTCCACCCTTCAGAGGTGGCCCCATGCCAGGGCTCCAGCCGGCAGCCCCCGCCCCACTCACTCTGGGTGGGGATGGCGAACTCATCTCCGCAGCCCTCCTGGTGGCAGTGAGTGCTGGGTGCACAGTGGGCACATGGGGAAATTGAGGGGTGCAGTGCATTCAGTCGTACTTTCTCCTGGCAAAGAACTCAGCCTACAGACTAGGTGAGTGAATGAAGGAATGAATGAGTGAGGAAATGCTCTCTGAAGTCATTTCCAGACTTGGAGCTGGTCCATCTCCCTTGCATATAAAAGGGCAGGTTTCTTAGGCGTCTCTGATTCCCTGGCGTTGGTCCTCCATCGGCTGAGCCTGCAAGGCTGGCGTCCACAATGCTGGGGTGTGGGAACACCCTGGAAGGGGAGGGCACCCCCAAGCTATGAGAGAACCCTGCAGACATGGAGGGTGCTGATCTGGGGGCCCAAGGACGCAGTGTCCCACTTGAACTTGACCTTTCTGCTCCATGTTCACTGTTTGGCCTGACAGCCTCCTGAGTTAGAGCAGCCCCTGTGTTCTCATTATGCAGGTGAGGAAACTGAGGCCTGGGACTTGCTCAAGCAGGAATACCCCAGTGGTGATGCTTCTGGGTGCATTTGACTCATCGGGAGATTTTTGTTGAGGAGCCGAGACCACACTGGGCGCTGGATGATGGTGATCAGGCAGGAGGGAGTTCTGGGGCCCCCAGGGGTTTGCTGTCCCTCATGCAACCGCCCTGCTCCTAGGTCACTACCCAAGAGCTGCAGATGTTCAACCTCCTGGGCTACCAGTGGGCACCAATCTTGGCCACCTTCGCCTGCATTGTCGTGGTTATCCTGGGGCTCTTCAGCACCATCCAGTGCCGGCCTTCCTACATTGTAGTGGTGAGTAGGCTCTGCTCCAGCGCTTCTCCTGCAGGCAGGTGGCCTGGGATGACCAGCATGGGGAACTTCAGTGACAATATTGTCCTAGAAGCCACTAGAAAACCTGGAAAGGCCAGGATTTCAGCTGCACAGACCCGCAGGCTCAAACCTTCCAGAAGCCTGGACTTCTGAGTTCTGACATGGAAATTGTAGCTTCAGGAAAGCTTCTGGGAAACTGAGCTGCAGGGCACCAGGGTGGGATTGAAACCCAGAATGTTCCAGCAGCACTTCCCCTGCCCTGCCACCATCCTGTACCCACCTCCCCCCACCTCCCTGTTGGTGGAAGAAGCTCAGAGGATGTGCAGGAGATTTTGCAGCAAGCAGAGCAGCATTTTGCTTCAGTGTAGATCAGAATTGTTGGTCTGGGCCAGGATGTGCAGCAAACACTGCTCTAAAGGCCCAGGTGCGAGCTCCCAGGCTTCGTGACCACAGTCCTTGTGGCAGGTACTCAGCTCGGCGCCGTGGCACAGACCAGCCTGAGCAGTACAGCAGAGAGGGCCAGGGCTGAGTCTCAGTAAAACTGGGTGCCAACTGGCAGCCCTCCCCCTGCAGGCAGCTCTTCATGGTGATCTTTGGGGTGGATTTTGGGGGTGCTCTGGAGTTCAGGCCACACATGCTCTCGCTGATTATTGGTCTACGTGGCATGGGCCACAGGCACCCCTGGGCCAGGACACTGAGCTCAGAAACTGCTCTGTGCTGGCTTCCCCAACCAGCTATTCCCATCTCCTGGGTGCACCCCCTACCCACAGGGGAGCAGGAGCCCTGTCACCCCATCAGCACAGTGTGGGACCTGCCCCTGGTAGGCTGGAGGAGGCCTCCTCCAAATGGAGCACCCTGGTCTTCAGACTTGGGGAGCAGAGCCCCCCGCCCTGCAGAGGCTTTGTTCTCCAAGGGCATGGTGCAAAATCAAGCTCCCGCCCTGAAGAGCTGGGCTCACCCCACCCCTGTCGTCCCCTGTCTCAGTAGTAGGCAGTGTGGGCAGCCACCTGGATGGCCTGGAATGTCTTGATTATCTGCATCTACTTGGACGTGGGGACCTCTCAAAGGTGAGTGAAGTTGTAGGAAACTCGTGTAAATGGAGGGGTCTTGGCCAGCCCCAGGGGCACTGGGCATGTTCGCTTGTTTATCGCCTGTTTCTCCCATAGAGGCAGCAGCTGGGTCTGTTTATGGTTGTGTCCCCTGCACCCTGAGCAGCCCTGGCTCACAGCAGTGACAGTAAATGTTTGGAGAAAGACCCGTGATCTGATGGATGGATGAGGGGTTGTGGGTATTGGTGGGCAAGTGGTCTCCAGCTGGGAGAAGGTGCACCAAGGAAGGCTTTCTGGAGGAGGGGGCCTGGGAGCCTGGGAAGCACCTGGAAGGAGAGTCAAGGCTGGGGAGCAGGAGCAGAGAGACTAGCCTTTGCAGAGGGATGCAGGTGGGAACACTACCCGGGTGGTCAGACAGACAGGATGCTGTCCTCCTGCCCACCCTCTGGACTGCTCCTTCAAGTGCTCATAAAGCCCCTGATCCCTCTACGGGTTGGGGGGCAACTCATCTAAGCTGCGTTTTGCTGGGAGTATCCATGTGAGCGAATCTTGCCTATGCAGCTCATTGGAGCACGTCACATGAAGTGCTGTGTTTCATCCTTGCCCGAAGCTCAGAGGGGAGTCTAAGAGGCAGGAATGGGGCGGGCAGCATGGCAGGCAGTGGGGTAGATGGCCCCTGCTTCGTGGGACCACACCTGGACAGCAGTGGGGGGACAGATGTTAGTTCCAACATACCTGAAACGGCAGCATTGGCCAGAGATGCGGAGGGGCCCAGGGCACAGCAAGAGTGTGTCCTGGGCAGCGAGGTCTTCCTGCAGGAGAGGATGTGAGCTGGAGTCCATGGCGAGCACAGTAAGGCCTTCCCTACAGGGAAAGGCTGGGAGGGCCTTGGTGCCCCTGTCCCCAAAAGCAAACCCCTTGCTGTGCTCAGGGATCCCATCTGGACTGCTGTGGGGGGCGGGGGGCAGGCTGGTAGTGTCCCTGGCACTCACCCAGTTGGTCCCACCTCCTCGCCTCAGGAGGTGAGTGACTTCCTGACCTCAACCTCTCCTGGCAGCCGTCCTGGTAGTATGAGCATGGCCTGGGCTGTGTGCACAAGGAACCAGCGGCTGGCCTGGGTCCTCTGGACAGACAGCCATCCTGGAGTATGGCCACATGGAGGCCCTGCACAGCACCCTGCAGACCCTGCTGGTGGTGAGCATGGGGGAGGGAAGGCGGGGGGAGGGGTGCACCGTGGCCTCTGCCAGGGCAGGAAGCCCCTCCTCACCCCATCCCTGCTGAGAGGTTAAGGAACCACACCACCACCCCCTCCTCTGTGGCCTGGGCTACCTGCTCTGTGAAGTGGTCTCAGAACCAACCCTGACCCCAGGGTCAGTGTGAGGATAACCCAAGGAGACAGAACCTGAAGCATCTGAGGATGCTGTGGGGCCAGGCGGGCATGTGGGACCCTCCACGAGGGGCATTGAGACCAAGGCTCCTGCAGCCCTCTCCCTGCCCCGTAGGCAGCGTGGCAGGTGAGGAGCCTGAGAGTGTCCCAATGGCCTCCTCCAAGTCAGAGACTCTGTTTCCATGCCTGATGGTTGGTCCTGGAGCCAGGGGTAGCAGGGGAGCCCTAGCCTGGCCTGCACACTGGCTGCTTTTCTCCTCCTGCAGTGTTGAGAGTAGAAGTGTAGATTCTCCAAATAAAAATACATAATGCCCAGTTAAAGTTGAATTTTAGATAAACAGCAAGTTTTAGTGTAAGTGTGTTCCATGCTATGTTTGGGACATACTTACACTACAAACAGTTTTACTGTGTATCTGAAAATCAAAGGTAATTGAGCATGGGGTATTTTGTCTGCAGCCCCAGGAAGCGATTTGATGGGAAGGGCCGGGAGCGGGCTGGGCCAGTACCAGGCAACCTGGGCTGACTCCAGGGCTCGAGGCAGGACAGGTGTGGCCACCAGAGGTCGCTAGTCAGACCTGGTGGCTCCTGACTCCCTGGTGCACACAGTGGGTCAACAGTAGGGGGTCTGGGTGGATGCTGGGTTTACAACATGTATGCTCTGCACCAGCAGGTGACATTGGAAACTGAATTCCAAGTCCAGGGCCTTCCCTGGCAGAGAAAACAGGACAGTTTGGGTGCCTTGTGAGCGTCTGGGGCTCCCTCTCCTGCTCTCACAGGACCTGCAGGGAATTAACCTTTGGGACACCTGGGTGCTGCCCCAAGGACACAGAGTTGCCCCTCCGTCAGGGGCTGGGACCCTCTCCCCCCACCACCGTCCCTCACTGAGGCAAAAAGAGAGCCCTGGTGACCCCAAAACTGTGGGAACCCGGGTGCATCCCTCGAAAAGGGAGAGAACCACTTGATAAGGATACACTTGGATAAGGATATAGTTTTCAGAGCTTCTTGAAGTCACATACATAAACTGTGAACAGGAAGCAGGAGGGAAGCTGGAAGAGAAGGAAGGAGGATTCTCCCGGGTGTTTCTGATTGCACATGACAGCAGAGACGGAGCCTCCTCACTTTTATCCTTCATCCCTGGGGATGGGGTTTCTTTTTTAACATTCTTTTTAAAATAATTTTATTTATTTTGTTTTTGGCTGTGCTGGGTCTTCGTTGCAGTGCACAGGCTTCTCATCACCGTGGCTTCTTTGTTGCAGACCACAGGCTCTAGTGTGCACGGGCTTCAGTAGTTGTGGTTCCCCGGCTCTAGAGCACAGGCTCAATAGTTGTGGTGAACGGGTTTACTTGCTCCGTGGCATGTGGGATCTTCCCAGACCAGGAATCAGGCTCATGTCTCCTGCATTGGCAGGCGAATTCTTTACCACTGAGTCACCAGGGAAGCCTCATTTATAAAATTTAATTTCATATTGAAGTATAGCCTGGAGAATCCCATGGACAGAGGAGCCTGGTGGGTTACAGTCCATAGTGTCGCAAAGGGTCAGACATGGCTGAAATGAGTTAGCATTCACACACATAGCTGATGTACATATACAATGTTGCATTGGTTTACAGCGTACAGCAAAATGGTTCAGTTATACACATAGGTATGTCCTTTCTTTTCCAGATTATTTTCCTGAGTAGGTTGTTACACAATGTTGAGTAGTTCCCTGTGCTGTGTAGTAGGTCTTCAGTGAAAAATACCTCTAAATACCACTTAGTGCTCTGCTGTTTGCTCTTGAGGACCCGGGAGACACAGACCCTTGACTGCACAGTCGGGGCTGGGGAGCGAGGATGGCAGGTCCAAGAGCCTCATGGAGGAGCTGGGCAGGATCCCGAGGTGGGACAGGAGGGGCATTGGGAGGGCAGAGGTGTGGCAGACAAGGTGGCCTCCCCCTGCGCCCCGCCTGCCCGCCAAGGAGGAGCAGGGCTGCAGTGACGAGGTTTTCAGCACCTTGGCCAGCTCTCTGGTGAGGCTGTTGGGAATGGCAGCTAGGTTTGCCTTTCCATGGCAAGCAGATAGACACAGCAGAAGCCCCTGACCTGCTGTCTGGGAGGATGGGCTTCTGAGCCCTTCAAGCTCCAGCTCCTCCTTCAAGGCACACGGGGCATCGAGGAAAGCTGTTGGGCTATACTGCATGAAGAGAATAAGACACAAAGGTTAAGCAACCCCCTGAGGTCTCACCACTGATGATGAAAGGCAGCCTCTCCTTCCTGTGGCCTTTGCTCCTGAAGCTGTACTGCTGGCCGCCTTCAGGTCCCCCCCCCCCACTCCCCGCTGTGGTTGCCCCACAAACAGACTCCACCACCCTCTCTGAAACCTCCTTTCTGCTTGTTCCCCTGATCAGTCAAGGTCCCAGCAAGACAAAGATGATACACTCAGCTGAGATTAATTTCTGGGGGCTGGTGAAGGGGGTGTTCCAAGGGCAGGTACCATGTCAGGGACCCCATAGGATAGCCTCCTCCTCTGGGGCTCATGGCTGACCTGCCGCAGCCCTGGCCTGAAGGGATGGAGAGGAGTTGTGCAGATGGAGAAGGGGCTGGGGGATACAAGCCATGCTTCTCCCCTCCCCCTCCCTCCAGTTTCCTGCTGGACCCCCCAGGGGCCACCCCAAGCTAGAGGGCGGGGGTGGACATTGTCCATAGCACGCAGGATGGGGAACGTGGAGGGAGCCTCTGTGGGAAGATTGGGGCACCTCAGAACCTCACTCTGTGCTGTGTCTTCTGGGTTGAGACCACTGCTTGCTGTGGGGGTGACCAAAGATGATGATGATGCCCCGGAAACGTAGGGCTGACCTCCAGGGCAGGGAGCAGCCTGGGCCACCTCTCAGATCCCTAGCTTCTGTAGAAGAAGCTTCTCCTGGTATTCTGCGAGCACACAGGGCTGTGGACCTTCCACAGGACCCTGTAGCCTCAAGATGCATTTTGTTGCCTGCTCCTCAGGTGGCGCTAATGGTAAAGAAGAACCTTCCTGCCAGTGTGGGAGACATAAGATACGTGGGTTCAATCCCTGGGTTGGGAAGATCTCCTGGAGGAGGGCATGACAACCCACTCCAGTGTTCTTGCCTGGAGAATCCCACGGACAGAGGAACCTGGAGGGCTACAGTCTACAGGGTCGCAAAGAGTTGGACACGACTGAGGTGACTTAGCATGCACACACGCCAGGCTGCCCTGTGTATCGTCTGTCAGCCCTGGCTGAGGATCAGAGCTGGGCCCCCTCATTCTCATCAGAAAGGATGCAGTAAACGCCAGGCATGGGGGAACTCCTCCCCTCTCCACCCCATGCTTACCATTGCCCAGGCTCGGGTGCCACTGGCCTTGTCCCATCTTAGCTGGAGCCCTGTCTCCTGTGGTGGCCCTGGTGCCTGGTGGTCTGTGGGGGTTGAACACAGGTCTGCCCTCTTTGCCCTGAAGTCTGAGCATCCTTTGAGGAACCCAGCTGATGAACTTGTGTCCCGCCAAGCCCTCACCACCTGCAGGGCAGCAGCCTGCCCCACCCACTCTGCCCAGAATTGCCTGCTGCACCAAGTCCTCAGTCTGTCTCCCCTGTGCTGTTGTGCGGACTGTGAACTTGGCTGACTTGAAGCTTCTCTACTGCGGCTTTCCAGGGGGAAGAAATCCAGTAGTTGTCTGCTTACAGTGAGAGGCCCCAGGGAGGATGGCCTGGCTATAACAGGGAGTCAACCCAGGGGACATCCTGGCTGTGGCCATGTGCCTCCCAAGTCATCTCCCTGCATCTTACTCCTCGTTCAAGCAGGGGCTTGATCACTTTCCTGACTCACTCATCCACTGACCGCCCTCGCCCCTCTCAGCCCTCACCCACAGGGATGCATGTGCCGGCTCCGCTAGGGAATGGACACCATCTGGAACTCCAGAGCTGAGGAGAGCTGAGGAGGCTGGCATATCACCCTGCTTGTTCCGAGTTACAGACCACATGGAGGAGGAGGCCAGTGGGCAGTGGCCACATGGTTAGGATGCACTGAGGTCCATGCCCCACGAAGATGTGAATACATCTCCCAGGGCTTCAGTCTGAGGGACCTCCCCATGTCTTTCAGCTCATGGGCTTCATCTGTGCCTACCATGTGGTCAGTGTGATCACCAAGGAGGAGGACAGCTGCAAGTGTGTGACCACTAGCCTCCTGCAGAATCCCATTACTGACCTGCTGGCCCCGCCAGGCAGTGGAGGAGGAGAAGAGAGGCTGCAGACTGGCCACAGAGGCCTGAGAGCTGGCCTCTTAAAAGAGTCCCCAAGCCCTGGAGGTTCTGGCCTACGCAGAGATGGGGAGGTCTGGGGCTGTGGGCACCAGGGGTCAGCACACCCCAAGTTCCCCTGGTCTGAGGGTTTCTGTGCTGCAGGGCTGGCCCTGCAATCCCTACAGTTGTTGCAGGCAGAAGGCTGAGCCCTGACCAGCAGAGGAAAAGCCCTCTCACTCCCCCTTGCAGAGGGCAGCTGGCCCCACTTCAGGCCCTAGTGCTGGGGGGACACATTTGAGGAGTGCAGGCACATCCCCCATCTGAGAATGCTCTCGACTTTCCTCTGATTTGCATCATGAACACTCAGGTGTTCTTGCCGACCTGACCACCCCAGGCTCTGACGGGTTCTCACAAGGATGAGAGGGGCTGGGTGTACCCAGGGGGCCCAGGGCTCCTATAGGCAGAAACTTCTCTGGATCTGAAGCACAATTCAGAGCCTCTGTCCCTAGAGGTCAGGAGGGAGTGGCTGTGAAGTTGGCGGGCCGAGTGTCCTCAGAAACCAGATTCGCTCAGGGACCAGCCTCCAGGTACCCTGCCCCTTGGTGTTGGGTGGCCCAAAACAATCGCTCAGCCCACAGCCAACTGGGAGGAAACAGAAGGAGCTTCCTGTATTGGTTACAGTAAAATATTTTCGGTCAGGCGACAGCCCTGGGGTTCAGCTTGGCCCAGCAGGCCCTGGCCGCCCACACTCCGTGCAGTCACAGCTTTGAGGCACCAGGACTAGGGGAGCCCAGCAGGGCAAGGGGCAACCCCCTGCTGAGAGGCCAGTGTCCTGTGAAACCCTTCGCCAAGTGGGAACCCCACCCTCCAGTCTGGGCCGCTCCTGCTGCGGTGTCATCACCTGAGTGTTTGCATTCGGGAACTTCTCTGCTCTGCCATCCTGTCCATCATTTGGGTTGTTTATTTGGGTCTTGGTTTCTTTCAGTTGATTTCATTGGTGGATTTGACCCATTTCCTCTCTACCACGTCAATGAAAAGCCTTCCAACCTCTAGTGCGAGCAGGCATCCTGTAAGGACAGCTGCAGAGACTGCCCACTGGCCTGGCCACCCCAGAGCGCACAGCCACCAGGCTCCTCTCCTGGGGGAGACCTCACTAGGCATCTGTCTGTCTGTCTCTCCATCCATCATCCATCTGTTTGTCCATCCCCCACTTTCCTGAGATCTGCTCCGAGTTGACTTTGGGCTGAGTGCAGGGCACAGAGGCTGAGGGGACACTGAGAGGCCTCCACCCAGGAGAATGACCTGCTGACTTTCCTGGGTCTCCCTGTGGCAGGAAATTTATGTATTTGGCTGCGTTGGGTCTGAGTTGCGGCACTAAGGGTCTTCATTTCCTCATGCAGGATGTTCCATGTGCGGGCTCAGCAGTTGTGATGCACAGCTTAATTGCTCCATGGCACGTGGGATATTAGTTCTCCCACCAGGGATTGAACCCACGTCCCCTGTGTTGCAAGGTGGATTGTTAACCACTGGACCACCGGGGAAGTCTCCTGTGGCAGGAAATATGTGTGTTTGCTCCCTTTGAAGGATCAGACTTCTTCCCTCTTGTAAAGTGATGTCCGCAGCCCTGCAGCCCCCAGGCCTCTAGTAGGGGTGCCTGTACTATGGGCCTCCCTCCTCTGAAACGGCCTTTGCCACAGGCCTTGTCCCACATGGAATCCTGAAAGTGGGGTCAGAAGAGGCGGTTGATAGCCCTCCTGGTAAAGCTGTACTTCCTCTATCCCCACCAGGCCCATGGAGAAAAGCTTCCCCTTCAGGGCCACACGTGCAACCATCCCCTAGGGACCCTGACCCTGTTGGCAGCCCCCAGCCCTTCTACCCTGTAATTAAGGCCCCATGTCAGCCAAGGGCCATCAGAATTAGCAGGCGTTTAGCTCCCATCATGGGGTAGAGACCTAGTTCAGGCCCTCAGGCCAGGGCAGGGTGTATGGAAGTCGATGACCCAGGGCACACAGCCTGGGAGAGCTGGCCGGGCTGGACAGGCTTCTGGGGTTTCCCTCCAGCCGTGGAGCTGGGGTGGCCAGGAGAACCCAGGGTGAGCCTCTAACCTCACTCCCAGCCCTGTGGCTCAAACCTGAATGAGGTGTCTGTAGCCAAAGTCAGCTCTGCAGGGACAAGGCCCCCAGCTGCCTGCACGAGGAGCCCTGTCCAGTCCAGGGCGGGCCTGGCTGAAGTCCAGCCCCTCCCCCACCCCACCCAAGGCCAGGACACCCTCCCCTTCTTGGGTTTTGTCCACATGGCAGCACCTTTCTTCCTCATCTCTGACCTTGCCCACCCCTCACCTCACTCCCACAGGCCCCCACAAGTGAAGAGCAGCCACCCCGCCCCGGGACCTCCAGCCTGTGACCTGTCGTGGATGACAGGAGACTCCCGGCTGCGGACCCTCCCACCCCCATGGCCCTGCAGGTGCCCCAGGGTCTAGAAACTGTACATGAACCAGGGCAGCAAGGCCAGTGCCAGGCCGGGGATGGCTGCAACCTCTGAAGAGTTTGTTGCTTCCTTTTTCTAAAGAAAACAAACAAAAAAAAAGACACAAGAGAAAACCTCATTGCTGGCCTCAGTAGCACTGAGTCGCACTCCATCCACGGCATGCCTGGGGTGGCTGTTCAAGGAACCCCCTCCCTCAGGTGCCCTTCCCAGGGCAGCCAGACCCCCAAAGGCTGCACACACCCATGCTGGGGGGAGGGGCTGGCCAAGGGGACCACAAGACAGGGCAAGTGTGACCCCAGCACGAGGGTCAGTGTGAGCACATAGTGACCCCACTGAGCTCTGTGGGAGTTAGGGTTAGGGTCACAGGTGCCGTGGCTGGTGGGACCCCCGAGGTGGGGGCTGGGCTTGCCCAGGAGCCCACAGGGCAGGGGCTTCCTGGTGACAAGTGGAGGACACTGTCCTCCAGGGTACATAAGCCCCCAGGGTGCAATCGTCCTAGTATGTCCCAAGGTGCCCACCAGTGGAGGAGAGAGGAACCTGCCTCCAGATCACCGGCCCTGCCGGACTTGGTGGACAATTGCAATTTCAGTTTCAGAAGCAGCCCAGGCCAGTCCATTCTAAAAGTCCTAAAACATTGAGACGATAGCACGAGAAACGGGGAGGGGAAAGGGGAGGGTAAGGGGAGGGAGGAATGGCCTGGAATGGACCTGACCGGCTGTGCTGCCCTGCTGGTGAGGCCAGGCGAGAGGGGGCAGGGTGGAGGGGAGGGGGCTGGGTGAAGGGGAGGGCGCTGGCGGTTCTGGAACAGAGGCTGCTGGGCACTGTCCAGGGAAAACCCATGCTTTATTTTGACTCTTCTGAAGCATCCATGCTTGGGTAAAACAGCCCCAACCTCCCCATGCCAAGCCGCCCGCAGCTCCATCTTCCACACAGAACTGGTCAGTGGTGGACCCCAGCTCAGGGCCTCAGCTCACAGGTCCTGGTGGGGAGAAGGGCCAAGTCCACAGCTCAAGGTGCTTCTCCATGCAGCTGGGGTCTCTCAGCCCCCAGGGAGTTCCCTTGCCTGCCACTTCTCCCCCACTGGAAGATTCTTGGAGAGATCTTGGGGCTCAGTGGCCTTTGGGAACCCTGGAGGGTCACGGCTCCTGCCCCCAGTGAACATCGGAGTGTCATGGACGCCTCCCCCACCCGCTGTGCATTTCTATCAGGCCTCAGCTCCCAGCTTGAGATCCTCATCGGGGTCTTGTGCTCAGGAAGACCCCAGCCCTTCCTCCTGACAAGGGCATCCTGCTTTTCTCCATGTGCCTCCAAGGCAGTCCTCCTCTTGGCCTGGCTGCCGCCCTGCATGTCCAGCTGGACAGGAGGCTTTATCCCCTTGACCACTAGGAAAACCAAGGCAGAGAGGAGCCCAAGCAGAGTGGTCATGGCTCCCCCGGGGTGGTGTGTTGAGAAGGACTCAAAGCAAGTCTCTGAGCATCAGGGGAAGGGATGGGGTTGACCTGCGATGTCTGCCGGGGCCAGGGATTGGGGAAAGAGGTGCTGCCTCCTGCCACCCCCATCCCCGCAGGCGACTGCAAGTCAGGACCACAGGAGCTGCACGCTCACCTGGCCTAGGACAGGAAGGTACGCACGCAGCTGCGGATGGGGGCCCTGCAGATGGGGCACTGCTGCAGGCTGGGCGCGCACTCGGCACAGGCCAGGTGGCCGCAGGGCACGAAGACGACGCCCACTGTGCGGTCCAGGCACACCCTGCATGTCCGCTCCTCCCGAAGGCGCCGCAGCTGCTCCTCTGCGTCCTGCGCTCCTCCCGGTTCTCCCCTGGGGGGACCTGTGACACCATGCCCACACCTTGACCTCTGCCCTCTGTACTGGCTGAGGGGCAAGGCAGGCCAAACAGGGAGTGCCCACCCCCACCGTGGAATGCAGGATGGCCAGCACCACCCAACCCCAGATGGCTCTCACCCTCAGCTGACTCCAGGGCACTCTCCACCTGAGCCTCTATTCTGGGTGTGAGCAGCTCAGGCCCTGGGGGGACAGGAGCTGTGGGCAGTTAGAACAGACGTGAGGTTCCCGGGGGACCTGAGGCCCGGCCCCCAGCCGGGCCCACAGGCAGGGTCTAGCCCCAGCTCCCCCGCCCGCAGCGCACCAGTGTCCCAGAGTCTACTTTCCACCAGGACTCTGCCCGCCCAGCCCCTTGTGCAGTGGTGATGGACGCTGTGTGCCCGGCACCATGGGGGCAGCAGGGGCATCTGTGCCCAGAGGAAATAAGGAAGGAGAGGTAGGCCGTGCCCAGAGACAGGAACATACCTCTGGCCCCCACCACCCGGCCCCGGTCCTCTTCCTGGAGCAGGTCGGCTACCAGCTGTGATGTGGACATGCCAGTCGGCGCCACCTGGTGGTACTTGCGCTGCAGCAGCCCTTGCACTTGGCCCGGCCTGAAGCCCATGCGAAGCACGGCCTGGACTGCTGGGCACTGGCTCCATGCCGGCCACTCCTGGCCGCCCCCCACATCTGCAAGGCAGAACGAGGGGTGCTGGGCCAAGGGCAGGCAGGGGCTGTGGCCTCAGGGTCCCAGCAGAGGCAGCGGCCGGCCGCTGTGGCCCGTCAGCAGGGCCACGTCGTCAATACAAGGGGCCCTGGCGCCATCGCGGCCGCTGCCTCTGTGTCCAGAGCTGTGTTCCCAGGGCCTTTGTCAGAGGTGCCACGCACAGGGAAGACGCAAACCTGGTCACCGAAGCTGACTAAGAGCCGGGTACTGCTCCCAGGGTGGCACACAGACTCTTGTTTGATCCCAAGTGAGGTTGGCACCAGGCCCACTTCACAGCTCAGGGCACTGAGGCTCAGGTAGCACAGTATGGACCCAAGCCTGGAGCCCCTCAGACCCTGGGCACCGACAGAGCAGAGGGCCGGACTCTGTGTGATGGGGGCAGCGATCAGTCAGCTCTAAGGCATGGTTGGCTGATGGCAGCCTTTCCCGCTATGCCCCTCTGCCAGTCTCAGGACTGGCCATGCCCACGGCAGCCAGTTCAGGGGTAGCAGGGTCTTCCCCAGAGCCCTGGATACACGCGCAGTGCCTGTGTGAAGCCCCCCAGTGAAGCAAGCCCAAGCAGCACACCCGCAGGCCCGGCCAAGCAACCTTCCCTCTCTTGCTGTCCTTCAGGGAGTGCACCCAGTGGAGCCGCCATGGTGTGGGCCAGAGGTGCCAAGGGAGCCAGCACAAGCCACGCATCCCCGCTCACCTGAGAGGGTGGCAGGACCCACATCTTCTGGTTCCTCCGACCTGTCCTGGAAGGAGTCAGAGAACCCCTGTGCCCCGAGCAGGAGGAGGAGCAGGGGTGGGGCAGGCCCCTCACCACCACCCCCTGAAGCCCTAAGGGCAGGAAGTACTCACCCAGGAGCCCGGTGGGCAGCAACAGGACTCCTGAACCCTGCAGACAAAGTCCCTTCCTTTAGTCCGGAGCAGGAATTCACACCTGAGGAAAGCGGGTTCAGAGGCCCCATGACAGCCTAAAGGCTTGGGCTGTCAGAGGACCCCACACTGTCCAGGTTGAGCCCAGGGACCCCTGCTTCCCCCCGGGTGGTGGGCTTGCTGGGAAGCTGTTTTGGAGACAGAGTCTTGAACATCAAGGGAGACATAGAAGTGCTGTCCCCAGAGAGTCCCCCCATCATGGTCCCCTGAGACACCCTGGGACTAGGGAGGGGAGGCGGTACCTGGGGAACCACCTGGCATGCTCGGTCCAGGGGTCGTCGCCTCGCTCCCAGCTCTGCAGACCCCCGTAGCAGAAGAAGCACCTCACCTTGTCCTGCTGGCCTGGGGTGGGGCCGAGACACTGGTCTTGACCACACTGGGACCCTTGTATGGCCAGGAGTTTCCCCCCTGGGCTGGGGTCAGGGCTCCCAGGTGCCTTTCCTTCTAGGGTAGGGCTCTCGGGGGTTATTTGTGAGCCTTGGGGGCTCCCACTGACCTTGGCCATCACTTTGCCTGGCATTCTCCTTGGAATTCACGTGCACTCCATTTCTCAAAGGTGGGATGGGGGGGGTACCATGCTTGGGGCACTTGCCAGGATGCAGGTGCGTGTTGGGGAAGGGAAAGTAGGGGGAGCCCTGGGGCCCTCACCCTGCACCTCTGCCCCAGGTGCCCCCTCTTAGGATGGATTCCCAGTGATGGAAAGAAGGGGGGCTGTGTGCTTCCAGGCTTGGTTTTAGTGGCTCACAACTCCCTAAACAGGAACAGGGACCTCATCTCTCTACCCCTGTGGCCGTCACCCCTGCCTTACCCCCTACAATCAACAGATTTGGAGCAGAGACCTCAGATTGGGGGCTGCTACAGGCATCCCACACCACCAGCCCTCTGAGAGCTCTCTCTGGACCCCAGGGCCAGCGGATACCCCACACCTCCCGTTCCTCCTCTTGGCACCTCTGACACCAACACTGTCCCCCCAGCACAGGTCTAACTGCTCCATGCTGTTCTGGTGTCTCCCCAGGCCTGAAGCACAACAGAGACTGCAGGGCAGGGAGCAGGTGTAGAAGGGCTGTGGGGCCCCCTGGGACTCACCGGTGTGGAAGAAGCCGGCAGCAGCCAGCAGCTCCGGCGGCACCACGGCACTCAGCGGCCAGTCGTAGAAGGAGGCCAGCCGCAGCTCCTCTGAGCCCATCCCGGGGAAGGCGGGCCTCGGGGCCAGGGCAGCACCATCTTCCTCCTCCTCCTCTGCCAGGGGGCGCAGCTGGCCCAGGATCTGCCCATCCATGTGGTCCCGGCCTCCCCAGGACAGGGCGCTGTCAGTGCCCTGGCCCTGGGGGTTGCACAGAGAGTGGGGTCCATGTTGCCCCCGAGTGGGACGGCTGCCAGCTGCCCAGTGGCTCGGCTCTGGGCCATAGCACCAGCACTTGGTCCTGTCCTCAAGCCCCATAACGAAGACAGCAGCCCCGACGAGTTCTGACGAGTGATGGCCCTGGGCGGTCAGTTCGGGAATGTGCTCAGCCAGCCCGCCCCAGTCTCCTGACCCCTGTGTCTTGCTGGGGGACAGCAGTGGCCTTTACTCCAACAGTAGGGCAGTCACAGTCCTGCCCCCCAATACCCTGGGTGGGGGAGCAGCCAGGGGCCGCTGGGGCCCGCCACTTTCTGGAAGGGGCCAGCGTGGCAGCCTGTGTCACATGCTCGCTGCAGCGGGATTGTGTGACGGGGCCCCTGGTGGGGGCCTCAGCAGCAAGGCCACCACAGTGGGGGCAGCGGCTCTCACTATCCTCTGCAGGGCAGGGTGGGGTCTCTGCACAAAGGGAGGGACTAGAGCAGAGGGACCCCTCCCAAGGCAGCAGAGGGCTGGTTCTGGCTCTGGGACCTTAGTGGGGGAGGGGCAGGGGTGGGTTATGCTCCCTGTTATGCTCGGGTTATGCTCCTGGTTCCTGGGCTGGGAGCCAGGGGGCCTCTGAAAGCAGAAGGTTCCAGATAACAGTCAGTGCTGCCTGGGGAGGGGAGGGCAGCACCCACTACAGGGACATGGGGCAGCCACGGACCCAGGGGCGCCTAGTGAAGGGCTGGGCCTGGGTTCTGGAGTGAATTACCTGGATGTTCTCAGAACCCTGGAGCCCAAAGAGGCCCAGGCCATCCCTGTGCCTGGTCCAGCTGGGCAGGAGGCCCTCAGCAGGCCATGCAGTGGCTCCTGCCCTCAAGCCTTGAAGGTTCTGTCTCCTCCCTCAGCCTTAGCCTCCGAGGGATCCGGAGGGGGAGCCACACACAGTAAGGTCAGTCTTCCCATTTGAACTGCATCCCTGAGGCACTGTGGCCCAGCCACCAGGGTCCACAAGTCCAGCTCCCTGTACCTCCAGTCATCTGGGGTGACCAAACCACCCCTCTATGAGCCTGGCCCCCCTGTCTGCCCCCTCCCTGCTAGTTGTGTGCCCAGCTAGCCCAGGGAGCCCCAGCTCCTGGTCTGGGGGCCCCGGGTGGCTCCAGGCTCAAGTAAAAGCCATTGGCCACATGGGGGTCCCCCTTCTCTGGATGAGCTGCCCTCAATCCTGGTCAGAGCCCAGGCTCAAGGGCCCCAGTGTCCCCAAACCCACCAGTGAGAGAAGATGGGGAGGACTGTAACCCCAGTGGGCAGAGCGGGGTCTCAAGGACAGAAAGGCTTCAGGGTGGAAGGGACAAAGACCAGATAGAGTGTGGGCCCTGCCTCCCACAGCCCCCTCCCCGGAGCACAAACCTCCTCCCTGCTCCTTGCTGCTGCTACTGCTGCTGCTAAGTCGCTTCAGTCATGTCCGACTCTGTGCGACCCCATAGACGGCAGCCCACCAGGCTCCCCCGTCCCTGGGATTCTCCAGGCAAGAACAGTGGAGTGGGTTGCCATTTCCTTCTCCAATGCATGAAAGTGAAAAGTGAAAGTGAAGTCGCTCAGTCGTGTCCGACTCTTCGAGACCCCATGGACTGCAGCCTATCAGGCTCCTCTGTCCATGGGATTTTCCAGGCAAGAGTGCTGGAGTGGGGTGCCATTGCCTTCTCCGTCCCTGCTCCCTAGAGCAGGGCAAAGGGGAACAGGCTCTGTGGAACCCTGATAAGGGTGGGGGAGGAGCAGCTCACCGGCCTCCATGCCGGACTGGCAGGATGGGCCAGGCACAGTGAGGGTCACAAAGAGGGTAGATGGAGGGGTGCTCTCACCAAGGCCTGCAGCCCCGCCATGACCCCCGAGCAACCCTCAAACCACCACCACCCCACTGGGCATGGAGCCGCATGAACCCAGCATAGACCAAGGAGCCCAGAGCCTGGGTCTGCATCCTATTCCTGCGAGGGGGTACTGCAGTCTCACCCTCAAGGGGACCCCATAGGCATCCTGGCTGCACCAGCCACTCAGCCCCATGTGGCCAGGGTCCCATGGAGTCCTGGGAATCCTCTCCTAGCAGCAGCCTGAGCCACCTGGCTCCCTGCAGCTGCCCAGCGGCTTGGCTCTGGGCTCCAGGTTTACCTGCAGGAAACCCTAGCTCCTGGGCCTGGGCTGCCCATCCTGGTTGGTGGACCATGGGATGAGGGGTGAGCAGGCAACTGGAAAAGGTGGGTTGAGTCTCCCAGGACACATGGGCCCCAACTGGGACCTCCCAGCGAAATGCCTCAGGATCCTGGTCCTCGCCCTCTCTACTCCAGTTCCCCAGCCTGTGTGGAAACATTGGTACCTCTAGTCACTCCAGCAAAACTCAGGAGTGCCACATTGGGACAGCCCTCTGCCCTGCCCACCCCCACCCTTTGGTGGATGGGGAGGAGGACCAGGGTTCCCAGGTGCTGGCTCTCCAATCACTCCTATCTCAGCAGGGAAATCACAGCCCCCAGGCTTGCTCTGAACCCTCTGGAGGTGGGGACTGGCCAGTCCGAGAACCCTCTGAGATGGACTGGCAGCAGGGGCAGCGACCCCCCAGAGGCATGTCTACAGTTTGTTCCCTCGGATCCTTAAGTTTGGGGGCTGGGAGAGGAGAAACAAGCTCCCATACTTCTGAAAATTCCAAACATGCATTCTCCAGGTGCCACCCACCCCATGGTGGGCTCTCCCCAGGAAGGGGGGGCTGCAGTACCTGAGCTGAGGGACCCCCCCCCCGCGATACTGTACACACACCAGGAAGCAGGTATTTCTGTGAGTACACCTAAGTGTGGGGCCGCACAGACGAGGGGCTGAGAGGGTCACCAGCAGAGCCGTGGGCGTCTCAGAGGAGGACCAGCCTTGGCCTCTTTGTTTGTTTGCATCCATGGTTGAAATTCTCAATACAAGGAGTTATTCAAGTCTTATTTATTCAATTAAATAGAAAGAAATCAGGAGCTAAAAATAACAATCATACCCTTGTTCCAGAAATTTCGAAAATACTGAAAGCATGAAGAAAATAGAAGTCACCATCTGAACCAGCTCTGGCACCACCAGGGCTGGTTTCCAGAACCGACCTTATTTGACAGCTGCTTGGGCCAGAGTTCCCTGGAGGCCCGCATGTTTCTTTGCAACTCTCTAGGAATTTACAATTATTTCAAAAGAAGCAATAGAAAAAAGCTGTCAGCTTCCCCTCCACTGGGAGGGTTCTGCTGTTACTGTTTTGCTACTTTCTTTCAGACATGCTCTGTGTCTTTGCCCCTTTTCCTCACTTAATGCTGTATACCAGCTTTTTTTTTTTAATGGGCACATACTGAGGGGTTTTTTTGTTTTTTTTTTTTTAATGGGGGCAGCTTCCCTGGTGGATCAGGTGGTAAAGAATCTGCCTGCAATGCAGAAGACCTAGGTTTGATCCCTGGGTTGGGAAAAATCCCTGGAGAAGGGAATGGCTACCTACTCCAGTAGTCTTGCCTGGAGAATCCCATGGACAGAGGAGCCTGGTAGGCTACAGTCCATGGGGTCACAAAGAGTTGGACATGACTGAGCAGTTAACACTTTCACTTTCACTGGAGTGTTTTTGGTTTTGGCTTCTTTTTTTCTTTTTGTATGTCAGTTTTTAAACATGAACAAGTATTGGCTGATGCCTCAGATGGCTCCCCTGACAGTCTTGGCGGCGGGGCGGCGGGCGGGGGGAGCATTTCACTTCTTTACAGTGAAATCTCCCCAAGGAGCATGTTGCCAGAAAGGAGAGGGTGGGTAGGTCATCCCAACCTGTTTAGAGACAGGAGCCCAGAGATGATCTAATACCCCATACAATTTGCTCCCAGAGTCAGACCACACCCCTACTCTCCTCAAAAGATACAGAACCAGCTGGGGTTGGAGAGGAATATGCCCAATTTAGGGTTCCCCCCAGCTTGATGGGGCCTGGCCTGGGAAGACCAGGCAAGAATGGTGGCAACCGGACCAGCATCATCAAAGCATTTGTCTCCCCGAGAGCCACACGCCCATCTGAGAAAACTTACATGGAAAAGTCCATTCAGCTATTCAAACGTGCTCTGGCTTTCCTTCGAGACGGCGGAGACCAGGGTCCCGTGAGTGGTGAGTAGACCTACTGGACTTATTCCCCTGGAATAAGGCTTCCGAGACCCAGACGTGAGTCAGCACCAAGCAGGGGAGGGTGCTCATCAAGCTCGGTCAGGTCCACGCCTCGGGCCCCACTCCAGGCTCCTGAGTTTCCAAGAGACAGTGCTGGGATGCAGGGCCTGCTGACTTGGCTAGGGGCACCACAGACTCCTCTGGGAAAGGGGAGTGGAGGCCCATCTCTGCACCCCACCCCACCTCTCTCCTGGCTGAGAAAAGAACCATGAATTCCTGACTCGAGGGTCTGGGAACCTGGCTGGCCCAGGCACCACCTGACCTGTGGCCACAGAGCCAGAACTCCAGGTGACCACAGGGTACCAGGCAAGTATGGCAGAGCAGATGTGGGCTGGAGGCCTGGGCAGGGGCCCCTACCTTCCCTACCCAACCTGTGGTCACAGAGCCAGAACTCCATGTGACCACAGGGCACCAGACAGCACAACAGAGAAGGCATGGGCTGGGGGCCTGGGGCTGGGACCCCTACCTTCCCCACCTACACTTAGCCTCAGAGCCTCTGTAGACAGACCCCACATGGCAGGGCATGCCCCACCTGGGACCCGACTCCTTGTGGAGGACAGGGTGGGGGTAGAGGGGAGGGCAGAAGGAGGGGGAGGAAGAGGGTGGAGGACGGCTTTTTAAACTCACCTTTAGGAAAGGGTGCTGTGCACTAACCCACCTAACACCTGAGGCTGGGGTGGAGCCCCCCAGGGCAGACCCTGAACCAAGACTGGGATGGAAGAGCTTTATTTGGGGGTCATTGCAGAAAGCAGCCAGAGGGGGTGGGCAAGTCACAGATGTTGGATGTGCTTCTGCGGGGTCCTGGCCCCGGCACCCCTGCTCAGGGGTCCTGGAGCTTGTGTAACCGCAGCAGCCGCCGGGCCAGGCTGGGTGACTCCAGGCCTGCGGCGAGAGTCGCCGGCAGGCCCGCAATCCGCCAGCAGGGGGCGCTCGAGGAAAGCGAGCGCCAGGGCCGCCAGCCTAGTTCCGCGCATCTCCCCGCTGGCTGAGGTGGGCCCCGCCCGGGAGCGGCTGTCTGGACCACAGCTTCGAGGCTCCCTAGGCGCCCCAGTCCGCATCGCCTGGGCTTGTGGAATCAGACGGTTTCCTGGGCGCGCGCGGCCCCAGGCCTGGGCAAGACGACCGGCTTGTCTCTGAAGAGGACCCAGCACAGCTGAGCCTGACTCGTTCCTGCCCCTTCCCCAAGCCCGGGTGACCCTGAACCTGAGCTCGGAGGCCCAGCGCTGGGTAGGGGCGGGGAGGGCGTGGACTGAGGCGCCGCCCAGGGGAGGGAAAGGCGGGAAGGCGGAGTCCGGAACGTCCAGTGAGTGACCACCGACAGCTCCTGTGCTCACAGCTCAGCCGCCAGAGAGGATCTCATATCAGGGGGCCCAACCGCTATACTGGGCTGGCTATGGGACCAGGTGAGGTGCCCACCCTCAAACACAAGGAGGGCGGGGGGGGGGGCGGGGGACTCCCCAGAATTTTAGCAGGATGTGCCGCTAGACAGAAGTGGGTGATGAGACGTCTGGAGAGCTGTGCAGAGGGCCTTCTTTGGCCCAGGACAATTGCTGCAGGCTGTGGGCGTCCTTTCTCACACAGGAGGGCTGTCTGTCCAGCGCAATTCTCCTCCCCTGCCCCTAGGACCCCTCCCGGTGCCAGTCCCTTCCCCCGGGCTGGCCCCTCACTCCTGGCCCAGCTGCCTGCCCTCCCCAGGCGCCCAGCCCACCCACAGCCCTTGATGTGTCTTGCTAGGTTTTGTTACACCAGCCCTCGGCTTCTCCTGGTGCTGCCCTTCCCCTCGTTTTGTGGCCACACTACTCCCGTGGTCCCTGATCTCCGTGGACCTCTAGCAGAGAGTCCTCGTGGTATCCTGGGGCCTCAAGCATTTGGCCCACACTGAGATGAGCTGGCGCTTGGTGGTTAAAGCTCTGTGGTCACCATCTTGACAGTCTTAATACTTCTGTCTTTGAATGTATGCTTTGTAAAGTGCCATCTGATTGATGCTTTTGAACTGTAGTGCTGGAGAAAACTCGAGAGTCCCGTGAAAGGCAAGGAAATCAAACTAGTCAAATGAAATCAACCCTGAATACTCTTTGGAAGGACAGATGCTGAAGCTGAAGCTCCAATCTTTTGGACACCTGGTGCAAAGAGCTGGTTCATTGGAGAAATCCTAACGCTGGGAAAGATTAAAGGCAAAAAGAGAAGAGGGCAACAGAGGATGAGATGGTTGGATGGCATCACCGGTTCAATGGACATCAACTTGTGCAAGCTCTAGAAGATGGTGAAGGATGGGGAAGCCTGGCGTGCTGCAGTCCATGGGATCCTGAAGAGTCAGACACAACTTAGCAATTGAAAAATAGCAAAGTGCCATCCACTGGGACACAGGGGCACATGGCAGGGACTTGGGGTCTCCCAACAGCCCTTCCTCTAGGACCAATTCTTGGCTGCCCACTCCCCTGTCCCCCCACCAGTGACCATCACTTCCCCTTGCCTCTGGGGCGGGGTCTGATGGGGTGAACACAGAGGGACACTGATTAACAGGGATGGGCCCCAGGTATCTATCAGGGTATGTGTCCCCTCTGTGAGCCCCCTGACATTAAACAGCAGATAATAAATAATAAACACCACTGTGGGTCACAGAGAGATGGCAGAGGGAAGGGAAAGCTCTTCTGGCTTTTGAAACAAGGGCCCAAGTTTCGCCCAGCACTATGGCAGCCCCACAGGACTGGGAACTTGCCTGCATCACCTCACTGCCAAGGCTGATGCCTCCTGAGTTGGAACAACACTGCACAGCAACATATTCCCTGCTGTTATATCAATCACCCCATAGGGTGAGTCCTGCTCTCACACCTGAGAGACGTCCGGGCCCCATACCACCTGGTACTGTCTCTGGGGACAGATGATGGTTTGCTGCTGAGGCCCTTGATCACATGGAGCTCAGATATCACCCAGAGGAAGAGCCCAGGGTTGCCGCCAGCCGGCCATGGACTAGCTGCATGGCCTGGGCAAGCTTTAGCTTCTGGGAGGCTTAGTGGCTCCAGGAAGCCAGAACCACTTCTATCTCACTCATTTGTTCTCTATCTGTTAGACTGTGCATCTCTCCTATGCTGAGCTGTCTTCCCAGCACTCAGCAGTGGACAGGGGCATGACCCAGACTGTGGGAGCTCCTCTTCCAGTGGGTGGGCAGCCAGTTCTGTGCCCTGGCTCCCAGTCCTGGCTGGTGAGTGTCTGCCTGTCCTGAGTCCATTCAGGGACAGACCCCAGGCAGTCACCCCTCCTGGCTCCATCTCAGCTCTGGTCCAAGGTGCTCTGTTCACCCCCATCTCTCTCTCCTCGGGGTCATGGGGCAGCATCTCTGCTCTTGAGCCTTCCCCTCAATGAACAGTCAACCAATCAGCACTTTGCAGGCTGTGAGGCATCCCCCACGATGGGGTGGGGTGGCAAGGAGGAAAGACTGCTTCTATCCCCAGAGCCCCACAAATGCAGGGCACATAGTCGTGCTCAGTTAACACTCAGGGAATTAGTGACCCATTGAGACATTTGAAGAGAGGCGGTTTCAAAGATGTTCTGTAAATCACAGGAGGCCCGTCAAGTTTCCTCTGGAGCCAGGAGCAGGAAGAGCAGGTTTAGGAGGTATGCAGCAGCCCCAGAGGAAGTACCGAGGAGGAGGTTTCTGGAAGGAGGCCATGAGTCCCAGGTTTAGGTGAGAGGGGACCGGGGAGTTGCTGATGCCAGCACAGGCACCTCCATCACCCCTCTAGTGAACGGGTATCTTTGTTTGCAGGCCCCAGGAGGCCAGCTGTTGGGTGAGTTCTGTCCAACCCCAGTGGGGCTGTTTGCTGCAGCAAACAGGGCCTATACCCTTAAGGCCCCACCCCCAGTTGGGGGAAGGTCTACCTGCAGGTGAATCCACAGGCCTCTTCTGGGGGTGACCTGCCAGTTCTAATACCATGCAGGTGGCCAATGTGTGTGCCCTTTGACCCAGTGACCCTGCCTGCAGGAGCCTCCTAGGTGTCCCTGCACAGGTGTGCATGTGCATCAGGGTCAGCGAGGCTAGAGAGGCCTGCCTCCCACCTTGTTCCTTTGAACACACAGAGAAGGTGTGTTTGTTTTTGGCAGTGTCATATGTCTTGTGGGATCTTAGTTCCCCCCATCAGGGATAGAAACCGGGGCTACAGCAGTGAAAGAACTGAGTCCTAACCGCTGGACTGCTGAGGAAGTTCTAGGTGAGGTTTTTAACCATGGGCTTATGTGCCTTTGAAATAAATAGAAAATCAAACCTTTTAAAATCATTTGTAGAAACATTTAGACAATCCCATCCCAGTCAGGTATGGCAGGGAGGGGGTGCCTGGGGGGGCCCAGTATATGGTGGGTTCTCTCTGCTGGACCTCCTGGCAGGAAACCTGAGTCACGTGCCTGCGTGGACGTGGCTCCTCCCTGAAGCTGAAGGGTGACCAGGGGTCAGGTGGGGGAGGGCAGGAGCAGAGTGTTCTGGGCAGTGGGGAGAGCTGGCTGGTCCCAGCACAGATCCTGGGGTCAGGCCACCCTCTCTCCAGAGTTCCCGGTCTGCTCCTAAGCCTGAGCTGGTCACCACCACTTAAGGCCCCCACATCCCCTCCCTGTGCCAGGAGCTGGGATAGTTTCTCCCACTGTGTTCATAGCCTGACCAGGAACAGGAAGCCCAGCTCCAGACTCTGTGACTCCATCCTTCCTGTGTCCACTGGTTTGCCAGAAGAAAAGGCTTCCCCTCAGGGCTGGTCTAGGGGGCCTCAGCCCCTATGCTGGGCCCACAGAATCTCTACATTGGGCCTCTGGTGACCCTCTGCTCCCTGCTCTGGGCGATCCTCACGCTATCCCACCCCCCAACATCAGTGAGGACCATTGCCAGATTTTCCAGCTGGCTGGGTGGCAGTCTGGGGTAGGTCCAGGCGTGGCTCTCAGATCCTGCCTGCCTCTTCCCTGGCCAGCAGGCTGGTGTGGCTGCACCACCTGAGGCCTGTAGTTTCAGGAGCCAATCCTTCCATAGCTCAGCCCCTGTTGAGCACCTCAAATGTTTCAGTTGACATCATTTGTGATCCCTGTCCTGGCTGAACAGTGAACCCCCAGACTCCTGTCCATTGGGTACCTGTGAGTATGGCATTATTTGAAAATAGGGTCTGTGCAAATACAATGAAGCTAAGATGAGGTCAAACTGGATTAGGGTGGCCCTAAATCCAATGACAGTGTCCTCATAGGAAGAGGAAGTTTCAGAGACACAACACAGGGAGAAGCTCGTGTGAGACACAGGCAGAGAGCTAGGGACACTCGGGGCCACCAGAAGGTGGGAGAGCCAGCATTCCAGGCCTTTCACCTTCAGCAGATCTAGGCCTTGGGAAGATGTTACAAATGCCAGAGCTGGAAAAGAAGAGACCCATCCGGAAGCCATGTTGGAGCAGGGCCACAGGAGTTGGGAGGCCTGCTAGGTGTCCAGGATGGGGGCCTGGTGTGGGATAGGGTGGGAGTGAGTGATGAATGGGAAGTGATGTCCCTTCAGGAAGGAGGGCAGGAAGGGTCTCTCCATTCCCCGAATAGAGACTCTAATGCCCTGAGCAGATCCTGGACTAGGGTAAAGTGCAGCGCTGAACTGTTTTCCTCCCTGTGGTGAAATTCGAGGTCAAGAATCTAAATGCAAAATGGTTATAAGCTGAGCCCCAAGGAGACCCAAGAGAGCGCTCACTAGGCGGCAATCTCAGGAGGCCCGAGCCCAGGGCGAGGACCGCTAACCTCAGAGCCTGGGCTCCCCTCCGAGGGTTGTTGGCGGGGCGTTTGGGGCGAGGTGTGGGGTAGAGCGGACTGCAGCCCGCTGAAAGTGGCTTTCGGTGGATGCTCGCATTCGCGGGTTGCTCTTCTTCACACCTGAGGGACAAGCGCAGGGGGTGCCACCGGGCTCACAATCCGCGCCAACCTGTGCCAGCACGCGCCGTGCAGCCGCATCATTGCCACCTCTGTGGCTGCGGTAGCGAGGCCAGACAGGTGCACACCTGCGGGGCTGGGCCCGCAGCGCTCCAGGACATGCCCATGTTACTCACTGGGCTTGCCCAATCCCGCCGCGCAAGACTGGGACCAGGGCGCGAGATCCGTCCCGCCGGGGGGCAGCGCGCAGGCGCGGCGCGTGGCTGCCCGTCGACCTCCCGGCCTGCCCCGCGCTAGCTGACGTCGCGCCGCCTGGTCCCCGCCGCTGCCGCTGCCGCTGCCGCTGCCGTCGCCGCCGCTGCCCCTGCCGCCGCCGCCATTGGAGTCGGCGCCTAGTCAGTGCGTCCCGTCCCGCTAGCCGCCTCGCGCCTGCCCACGAGCGGCTCGCGCGCCCGGCAGCCGCCGCGCCGCCGCCGCCGCCCGGCCGGCCGGTGCCCGGGGAGGAGGCGGCGGGCCCGGGGCCGCGAGAGCTCGGGTGACAGGCCCGGCCTCGCGGGGAGGCCCGAGCCGGCGGGCGCCCTGGCCCCGCGCCGCGCCGGCTGTTCATGAAGCATGTCGGCCACCAGCGTGGACCCCCAGGTAGTAGCGGGACCGGGGTCGCGGGGCCGGGCGGCGGGGTCGCGGGGGCCGCTTACGGAGCCGGGGTCTGGGTCGCGGGGTTGGGCTGGGGTCATGGGACCGGAGCGCCGTCGTCTGGGGCCACGGACCGGTTCGGGCCGGAGCTCGTCGCCCGCCGGGAGGGGTTCTCGTGGATAAGTTGTGTTTCTTCTCCCCGGGTGCTGTCCGTTCGCATGTCCGGCCTGCGGCGAATCAGAGAACAAAAGGACAAGATAATAAAGGTGAGCGAAGTCGGGACGGCAGCCAGGGACCGGGGCGGAGGGGCTCGGGAGCGGAGGGGGCGGCGCTCGCCGAGACCCGGTGCACGTGTATGGGAGAGAGAGAGGTCTCTGAAGCGGCGGCCAGGACCGCGGAGTTTTCCTTTCTCAGCTTTAGGGAGAGAAAACTTCGGATTTTGATATTGGGGGAGACGAAACAGGTTAAAAACAGGGAGTTTTCAAGAAGTAAATCGACGGGGAGAGTAATTTCGTAGTTCCCTCTTTCCTCAGGGTAGTGGCGGGGGGAAGGGAAGGAGGCCAGGGGCTGAGCGACCCTTCTGTCTGTGACCCCAGGCGTGGGGCTGGCCCTTGGCCCTGTACTCTGGCTCCTTACCCCAGTAGTTCAAGCCTCTGTCTTTTGAGTGTCTTGTAATCTCGGGATAGTCTGGCTTGGGGTCCACCCCTAAAACTCACTCCTGGGAAAACTGGTGACGCTTCATGTTTACTCCATAGACTATTTTGAACCGGGGTGTGTGTGCCTCGGGTGTAACCAAATAGGGTTATCACGTTTGGAGATTGGAGAAGGCCCAGCACTTCTTTACCTTCCCCTCCTTTCCTGGCTGAGTGTGGTGACAGTGGAAAGTAAGAGTGCAGCCAGATAATAGTTCAGAGACGTCCAGTTACAGCTTCCCAGCCTCACTCCCACTCCTCGCGGGGCATACAAAGACCTTTGAATGCATCACCTTTACCAAAACCGGGTTATAAGTTCCTGGCATTATCTCATCTGTACCTCCCTTTTGTTAGTGTCTACCAAATTCCAATTAATTTTCATAAAAATCGTTACCTAAGTTATTGAAAGTTTTGTATCACTTTTCTAATTAGCTGCGTGTCAATTCTGAATGTCTGCGTCCATTTTTAAAGTAAAAGCAATTTCTAGAAGTTGATGGACATAAACTTGACTTTTTCCAATTTCCATGATTAAAAGCAACGTTTTAAGAATTCAAAGGTAATATGTTCCAAATTTTCTTGCAGTACAAAATGGTTCTTTGCATCAGAAGGATACCGTTCATGACAATGACTTTGAGCCCTACCTTTCTGGACAGTCAAACCAGGTGAGTTTATCTTTTTATAACATGTTTGCATTTATTTCACCTGAGTTTTGAAAAAGTAAATACACCTTTACTACTTATTTCTGATGTTATCATCCTGAACAACAGAGATGCAGACTATAAAATACTAAAGGTAAAGTAAGACACTGACAAAGGCTTGTTTTGAAGAGCAGCATCACATGGAAGGTGGGGCATGAGCGCAGTGAAGCTGGTCTTCTCTCTGGAGGAGATGACATCCCACCGGGGCTGGCAGGCATGCGGCATTCTAGTTGGGCGGTCTCAGCATTGCTGGGTCAGTGATGGCATTGTGTTTGACAAAGTGGAGTGTCACTTAGTTCTCTGAAGCTTTCCAGTGACTTTTTTTTTTTTAGCTCTGAGCGATTGGAATTTTGGTCTAGGAGCAGCTAGAGCAGGACTCTGAAGTGAGGCTCCATCTTTGAGTTCTTCACGCCCCTGCTGACTGGGACACTTTCTTGATGGCTTGCCCTCTCTGCTCACTTACTTTTCTCTAGACAGTTGAAGAGGTGACTCCTGACAGAGTTGTGGGCAGGGTGGACTACAGGGTGCCCCTAGAGCTCAAGGCAGTACCTAATGGGTTGTAGCCATCCGTTCTCTTAGGTGTTTTCTTAGCCTTGGCGGTAAGGGGATTGTGGATTGAAGTGCTCTGTTTGGGCGGCCGTCTTGCACACTGTAGGATGTTTAGGAGCCTCCTGGGCCTGCATCCATGAAATGTCATTAGTATCTGCATGCTATCTCGTGTGACAACCAGAAATGTCACAGGTGTCTTCTGGGGGGCTGTGTTGTCCTGTCTAAAACCACTAGGTCAGTTTGAGTTCAAGTTTAAACAAAACATCTGTCACTTTTAAAGTACATGGTGTATGTTTGCTTTAAAATAAAATGAGGCTCTGCCTCTTTCCTGTGGAATGAAGCTGGGCTGCCTGTTTCCTTGCTTGTCTGCTCTTCTCTGGAGTGTCTTAGGGCTTTTCTCCATTCTCTTTCCTGCTCCACTTGGCAGGACAGAGGCTGAGGGCCACACACTCCCCACCCGACCCCACCCCACCCCACCCCATCCCATCCCGAAGAACCCACCCCTCCTCTCGGCAGGACAAGGGACTGCTCTGTGATGGCCTTTCAGCCAGAGGCGTGGCAGGAAGTTGAGCGGACTTAAACTTATTTCTCTTGCATGATTTGCTCCAGCAGTGTTATGTATTAAATTTTAACCAAAAATATCAGGAGAGGAGGTTGCTTCATTTAAAACAAAATTTCATAAGGTAGGATGTTTTAAAAAGGAGTAGATGGCTTCCTTTTTTTTTAAGTTTATTTTTGACTGCTCTGGGTCATCTTCATTGCTGCATGTGGGCTTTTCTGTAGTTGCAGCAAGCGGGGGCTACTCTTTGTTGCGGTGTGTGGGCTTCTCATTGCAGTGGTTTCTCTTATTATGGGGCACGGGCTCTGGGGCGTGTGGACTTCAGTAGTTGTTGCACATGGTGTCAGTAGTTGTGCCTCACGGGCTCTAGAGCACAGGCTCAATAGTTGTGGTGCACGGGCTTTGTTGCTCTGTGGCATGTGGGATCTTCCCAGAGCAGGGATTGAACCTATGTTCCCTGCATTGGCAGGCGGATTCTTAATCACTGGACCACCAGGGATGTTTGAGTAGGTGACTTTCCAATGTCAGTGGAGTACTCCCAGCTGTCTTACTCTGGGGAGGCCATTGGAAAGACTGGGGTAGGTTGGTGCTGTCAGTGGACACTTAAAAAATAGCCCCTTCATTCTGCATGTTAAGATGTGCTGTTCTCAGCAAGATGACTAGACAGCACATCACTTAAGAGGGACTCTGTTAAGAAAACTCTTGATAGAAAGTAGACTGTCCAGAAATGCCCAATTGTGTAGGAAGCATGCCACTCAGGAGGGCTCTTAGATCCTAAGTTTTCCTGGCCTTTTCATATTAGGGACACAGACCGTGAGGGCCAGTGAGGTTCTGCTGTGCCCAGTGGCAGAGCCAGGCTGTGGACTGAGCAGCAGGACCTCTCACAGCATGCAGCAGGGTCCATGGGTCCTGTGTGTGCCACTCCTTTCTTCACCAGGGCTGTGATGCCATCAAGAATCCCTCCTCTAGATGTGGGCTCTGCTGCTATATCCTTCCAGGCTGCTAATGAGGAGGCCTGAGTGGCGATCGCTGTGGCCAGGAGCAGTGAGTGCCCACTTCCCGTCTGTGCGCTCAGTCTTTACTGAGGTGGTGTTGACATGAGATGAGCTGTATGTGTTTAAAGAAGGCGGTTTTCTATGTGACCTTTCTCTGGTACGCATGGGCACCTGTGGAGCTGTTGCTAAGGCGAGGTTGTGGGCATATCCATCAGCCTTGTGATGCTTTCTTACCTTTTTTTTAACCCAGACGTGGTATGTGGTAGCCAGGTGGAGACACTGTTTTTCTGGTTTGTGAAGCCTTAAGGCTTCAAATGATTTGGAAAACATTTAAAAGCACACCTGTCAGTTGAGTTAGGTGACTTGTACCCACGCTTTGGTAGGTCTGCCTTCCTCAGAAAGGCCCGGGGTCCCTGCTTCTGGTGTGTTTTTCTTCCTAGTGGCCTCAAGGAGCATCCTTATGTAGCAGCTCTGGATCTGCTTCTGTGACTTGAAATACTCATCAGTCAGTATTTTGGAAATGATGAGGGTAGAGAAAGCACAGGGAAGGACAGCAGGGCTGGGGTAGGGGGCCCAGGGGCAAGGGTGAGAGGCGTTGGGTGGGGCCCTGGGGATTCCCTAGTAGCTCAGCTGGTAAAGAGTCTGCCTGTAAGGCAGGAGACCCTGGTTCAGATCCTGGGTCAGTAAGATTCGCTGGAGAAGGGATGGGCTATCCACTCCAGCATACTTGGGCTTCCCTGGTGGCTAAGCTGGTAAAGAATCTGCCTGCAATGTGGGAGACCCGGGTTCAATCCCTGGGTTAGGCAGATCCCCTGGAGAAGGGAACAGCTACCCACTCCAGTATTCTGTCCTGGAGAAGGCCGTGGACTGTATTGTCCATGGGGTCACAAAGAGTTGGACACACTGAGCGACTTTCACTTTCTGGGGCTACCAGATCATCCTGACTTTGCCCTTCTCAGGGCCTTCCTGCTTTCCGGTTCTCTGTTTTTACCTCTGAAAGGTAAGGAAAGACTGAAAGGACCCAGAAAATTCCTGCCCAGAGTTTTGGAGACAGTGCCTCTGAGTTTGGTGTGAGTGCTACCGGCTGACAGAGGGCTGAGTGTGTGGACAGAGGGGCCCCCGGGGCTCAGCATCTTCACTCGAGCATCTGGTTGTTGGCAGACTCAGCAGCATCCCCGCTCGTGTTGACGGTGACAGAAAGGGGGAAAGTCACCTTTTTCACTTTTCCTCTTGAATAATTCAGTTGTTCTGGGTGTAATGAGAAACATTCGCCTCCTAAGAAAAGAATGTTGTGTGAATTCACTCGTTCCGAGTGCTAGTGCCGATTCACTGGGAGTCAGTGTAGACCCATTTAGGAACCTTTTCGAAAGCTTTGCCGTTGGTCGTGTCCTCTGATGAGATGTGGGCAGAGCCCCTCAAGTGCTGGGGGTGTTCCTCCACTGTGGGATCAGCATGGCATCACCTCGAGACCTCATGTCGCTGTTTCTCACACGCCATCCTGCGAGGTCGAGCTGGCTTGTCCCTGTGTGAATGCTCCTCAGCATGCTCCGCAGGTGGTGTGTGTGTCTTGGGCTTCTGGAGGCTCCTTTCTGTTTCCCCTTCTGTTTCCCCTCCAGTCCCGTCTTTTGGTCACTGTAATGGTTGAGTCCCTGTATCGTTTGTGAAACTTAAAGCATTTGAGTAATTTCAGAATTTCTTTCTTCTCAACAAAATGGATATAGGGGTCAAACATTTCAACTTTTAAAAAGGTGATTCTGGTCATTGAGAATGAGAGACTTTTTCCTAACGTGGTTAAGTTTTAAGTATAAAATAACTTAATTATAGAATTAATTTATGGGTTTATTGTGTTTTACTGTTCGGGTTTTGAAAAACGGTTGCCTGGGGCTGACTGTCAACGACTCTGAGTTTATACTGTTTGGAGTGTCCATTTTGTTTATCACTTTAGATTTGGTCACGAGGAGGTGTCCTAAGAGTCCAACACATGGGGGTGTTTTTTCTCCCATTACTGGACTAATTCTGCCTTGAAGACCTGTCAGCCTTCCTTTTTTGAGGCCCTGAATTATACAGAGGCTATAATTAGATCTCTCATGTGTGAAAGCAGTCGTCAGGGTGGTTTTACCTGAGTCCTCCTTAAGAGTTTGTTCTGTACTGCTCCTTTGACTAGACCAGTGATACAGCTGTACAGAGGTGTTAGTGTGCTCGGAGGAAGTGGGCAGTTTGTTTTATCCCTTTGGTCTCTGCACCCACGTCCCTGGCGGGTAAGCTTGAGCCTCCTGACCTGGGTTGCATGGCTGACTAAGCAGACAGCGTGTTTGCTGTCTCAGGAGCCCAGCTGGGGAGCGTGTCTGTAGAGCCCTAGGCCGCGGTCAGGCGGGCTTCCGAGGGGCTGGGGTGATCACGAGCAGCCTGAACCCTGGTCGGCCCCACAGCCCGGCTCACGGAGTGAGCACAGCTCAGTTGCCCTGTGACCTGGAGCCTGGACAATTGGCCTAAGCACCATGTACGGAAGCACCATCTTTGTGGGGAGGGGATGCAGACCACAGCGAGAAGGGCGCCGCAGGTTCCCTGCTGATCCCAGCAGCCTCACCTGTTACTCTGCTGCTTTGCTCTCAGAGTTTGGAGGGAGATCTGGCTGATGTGGGACTGGGCTGCCAGTAAGATGGGAATGAAAATATATATGCCGTTCCCAGTGCTGTAGATCACTGCACACAGCCTGCTTGTGCCCCGTGGTCCTGTGGGGACATAGTGTCAGGAGGGGTCGGGCAGGGCTGGTTCAGAGCCCAGCTCTCCCAGTAAAGGGGACCCTGGCGTGTGGAGACGCTAGGGAGACTTGCCCATCCCCCATAGCTGGGTCTCCTCTGAGAGCCTGCCCAGGAAACAGTGGAGACTGAGGGGGCCAGACCTCTTTGGGCTCAGGGTTGGAGGTCCAGGCAGATGTCCAGAAAAGCCTGTGGAGGGGTCTCTGGGGCGGCCCTTGACAGGGGCAGGAGTCCTGAGGGTTGAGAGTGGGAAAGGTATCCATCCAGGCGCGTCATTAGCGAGCATCCTGGCTGCTGTTAGAAGCGCCTGCTGCCTCTCGAGCACTTCGTCACTCTGCCTGTGCTGCCCGTGTCCTGCTCGAGTGTTACTGCTGTAGGACAGAGACCTGCTCCTTGGGCTGCTTCCTGTGAGTGGTCACTCTTAAAAGTAGAGTGGCGGGGCGGGTCTCCTGACTCGAGTCATGATCATGACAAGTGGTCCTGAGTGTTTGGGTGGCCACGTGGGTCGTCTGGGTGTTTGCCCTCTGTGTCCTGCCCGGGCTCCCGTTGTGTGCTGCTCACACCTGTGCTGAAGCGGACGTGCTCGGTGTGGCAGTGTCTCTGCCATGTCACGGCCTAACTCTTCCCGTGCTTGTTTTCACAGAGTAACAGTTACCCCTCCATGGCCGACCCCTACCTGTCCAGCTATTACCCGCCATCCATCGGATTCCCCTATTCCCTCAACGAGGCACCGTGGTCTACTGGAGGGGACCCTCCAATCCCCTACCTCACCACCTACGGACAGCTCAGTAACGGAGACCACCACTTCGTGCACGATGCCGTTTTCGGGCAGCCTGGGGGATTGGGCAGCAACATCTACCAGCACAGGTTTAATTTCTTCCCTGAAAACCCTGCCTTCTCGGCCTGGGGGACTAGTGGGTCTCAGGGTCAGCAGGCTCAGAGTTCAGCCTACGGGAACAGCTACACCTACCCGCCAAGCTCCTTGGGTGGCACGATTGTGGACGGACAGACAGGCTTTCATGGTGATACCCTCAACAAGGCACCAGGAATGAACAGCCTGGAGCAGGGCATGGTGGGCCTGAAGATTGGGGACGTCACCACCTCTGCAGTCAAGACGGTAGGGTCGGTCGTCAGCAGTGTGGCCATGACAGGCATCCTTTCTGGCAACGGTGGGACAAATGTGCCCCTGCCAGTGTCGAAGCCGACCTCATGGGCTGCCATTGCCAGCAAACCTGCTAAACCACAGCCGAAAATGAAGGCCAAGAGCGGGCCTGCCATCGGGGGGGCGCTGCCCCCGCCACCTATTAAACATAACATGGACATTGGTACTTGGGACAACAAGGGACCTGTGCCCAAAGCCCCGGCCCCCCAGCAGGTTCCAGCCTCCTCGGCGGCCCCCCAGCCCCAGCCGGCCATGCAGCCTCTTCCCGCCCAACCTCCCCTTCCGGCCCCACCACAGCACACGGGCCCCCAGCAGCTGCCCCAGACCCGCTGGGTTGCCCCTCGTAGCAGAAATGCGGCGTTCGGGCAGACCGGGGGCCTCGGCAGCGACAGTAACTCCTCCGGGGGCGCCCAGCCCAGCACGACCCCGAGCGCAGAGTCCCACCCCGTCCTAGAAAAACTGAAAGCCGCCCACAGCTACAACCCCAAGGAGTTTGACTGGAACCTGAAGAGCGGGCGTGTGTTCATCATCAAGAGCTACTCTGAGGATGATGTGCACCGTTCTATCAAGTACTCGCTCTGGTGTAGCACAGAGCATGGCAACCGGCGCCTGGACAGTGCCTTCCGCGCCCTGGGCAGCAAGGGGCCCGTCTACCTGCTCTTCAGCGTCAACGGCAGCGGCCATTTCTGCGGGGTGGCCGAGATGAAGTCGCCTGTGGACTACGGCACCAGCGCTGGGGTCTGGTCCCAGGACAAGTGGAAGGGCAAGTTTGACGTGAAGTGGATCTTTGTGAAGGACGTGCCCAACAGCCAGCTGCGGCACATCCGGCTGGAAAACAATGACAACAAGCCGGTTACCAACTCGCGCGACACCCAGGAGGTACCCCTGGAGAAGGCCCGGCAGGTGCTGCGGATCATCGCCTCCTACAGGCACAGCACCTCCATCTTTGACGACTTCTCACACTACGAGAGGCGCCAGGAGGAGGAGGAGGTGGTGCGTAAGGTGAGCCTGGCCGGGCGGGGTCCCTGGCCCAACACGGACGTTGAACAGCTGTTGACACAGCACCTGGGTCCTTGCCAATTGTTCAGAAACAATGGGTTGCAGCCTCTGTTGTAGAGGACTTGGGTGACTCGTTAGAACAGGGCTTCCCAGTCTCTGTCCAGCCTGGAACACTTAGAGTTCTGTGGCCCCAGGGTGGACAGGCGAGGCTGCTGGGCCAGATGCTCCCACTAAGGCCCAACTGGGCGTGGCCTTCAGCAGTGGGGACACTCCAGTCTAGAAGTGGCTGCTGCTTTATTCTGTCTTAAAAACCCAGTATGCTGCAGTTTCTGGAAACATGAATCTGCTCCATCTAATAAGCAGTGGGCAGGGGAGATTGGGATGCAGACAGTTCATAACTGGAGTGTGTGTGTCTGGAAGCACAACAGAAGACCCTTGAACTGGTCTCTGAGTGGGTCCCCACCTCCTGTGCCAGCGCATGGGCTGAGTCTGCTTGGTGGGAGACTGGCCCAGAAATGGGGAGGACAGGGCACTGGCACACCTGGTAGAGCCATTGTGTTAAGAGCTGAGCCTGAGATTCTTCCTGCTTCTTTGGTATTAAAATGTCTTTTCTTTCACGAAATATCAGTTGATAATAGGTGGATTTTCAATCCTTTATAGTTTTCTGTGTTTTTTTTATTTTAAAAAAAGATGCTTTGCCCATCTGGGAATTCAGTGTCCTGAGAGTTTTCTGACAGAAAGGCTTGTAAATAGGACATAGAGCACAGTGCTGGTAGCAGTTTGGAAGTTACACAGACTGACCACCCACAAAGCTTTGGAAACAGGTTGGTTGCACTGCCTCTTTGGGGCGGAAGAGAGATGTCTTGTTTCCTTTCAGTTAGTGTGAAACGGGTATGAAATGAAACGCAGAGATGCTGAATTTGCCTGGATAGGATGTAGGTCTTACCCACGAGACTTGAGGCCCCTGGTGACCAGATGCTGGCTCTGCGTGTGTCTCACGCGCTGTGGCCCTTGGTTCTGATGGGTGTAGTGAGCCGAGGGGTAGACTTCTGCCCTGCCCTGGTGGCTGTGTGAGGTACCTCTGTCCTGGAACTTGCCTCGTGGTCATGTGCTTGCATGTCGGGAACAGGTAGACGGAGGAGCCACCCGAGCCCAGACCCGTGGGGCCCATGGCTTCCAGCTGTTCCTCTGGGAGCCTCTTCAGCAGGGCTGTCCTCTGGCTTTGCTGGGAGGCTTCCCTGGGCTGTCCCTCCCCCTGGGGCAGGGGTACTGCAGAAGCAGGCACCATGAGCCAGCCACCTTTGTTCACAGGGGTCAGTGCTAGGTTAATTCCCGTCTTGGAACCCCAACCCGTTGCTGTCCTAGAGAGATGTCAGGCCTCTCTTGGGCTCGGTGGGCTGTGGAAGAGTGTGGGTGGGTCTTGTCTTGGCCCCACAAACATCTACCAGGACACTTGTCCCTGTGGTTCCTTCTGGAGTTGGCAGCTGGCGCTGATTTCCTGGCAAGAATTGGGTGTGTCCTTAAAAAAGATGTGGGTGGAAGCAGCTCTTCCTCGTAACCTCTGAGCTTGCTGGTAGGGCAGCCACCACCAGGAAGCCCACCCTGGAGGTTCTCAGGTAGTCTTTTTGTTTATCAGCTGGTGTTTGAAATGATTGCGATGCTTAGAGACGTGTTGTGTTGAAAGGTAAGATGCACTTGCCGTTGGACGGGCGTGTCACTGCCCTGCGTCTCAGCTATCCATCTGAAAGCGGGCTGGCTTTGTTGGGAAGCGCCTGGTCTCGTGGCAGCTGGATCAGACCCAGGCGTGCAAGCCTCTGGGCTTTAAATCTAGAGATGGCTGCTCTCTAGGGCGCTTAAAATAGTGCAGGTTTTAAGTGACAGAATCAAGCTGGAGAGTTCCTCATACGACCAAACTGGCTGCGGCCCGCGGTCAGCTCTGCAGACATAGCGATTCCATGGAAAACTGGGCAGAGATGGAGGGTCAGGATTGAGCCTCTGCTGAGGAGGCAGCGATTGGCCTCTGTTGGGCTTGGTCTGAGAAGAGGCTGTTCCAGTCTCAAGGTAGTGGTCGTTGTCATGGTTAGAGGAGTCGGGGCTGTGGGAGGAGCCCGCCCTTGTCAGCATCACGTCAGCCGCAGCCACTTTGAATTCAGAAGAGAGTCCGGCCTTGCTGTCCAGGAGGGGCAGGAGCTGGGCTCTTTCTAGGAGGGTGCAGGACACACAACTCCTAGCGTTTGCAGGTCAGAGTTCAGGGTGGGGAGGCACAGTTAATTCCTGGAGTCGTAGCTGTCCACTAGCCTGCCTGCTCACCCACATACTTGGGGGCTTTTTCGGGACAAGGGGACAGTATGAAAAGTATGGCAGGTGCTCCTGCTGTTGACCAGCCCTGGGTGGGGACATGGGGGACCAGGGAATTGGGGTCTTGTTAACCTGAAGGTACGTGAGGTCAGTTTTAGCAAAAGAGTGTTGTTTTTTTTTTTTTTAAAAGAGAGTGTTTTTACTGCATTATACTGTATGTGTGTAGTGACTCTTGTAGTGGTCCTTTCCCAGCTTCATCCTATCGAGAGGGGCAGTGGGTGGGGGGGCGGCGGGAAACGTTGCCATATTTGCAGTCGAGTCAAGTGGCATATCGTAAGGAGAGGCTGAGATGGCTTTCAGCAGGCGGGCGGACATGGGGACGTGGAGGGCTGGCACTGTGTTCACAGGCTACTCACACGCCCGCCCTGGGAAAGGTGGTCCTGTGGGCAGTAGGAAGCAAACTGGCCAGAGGAGCCTTCCGTGCCCAGGTGTCACCGCATGTTGGCAGTTGTCAGGTGCCTGGCCCAAGTGGCCAGGACGCCAAAGCTTCGAGCTGCCGTGGGTGGTGGCCAAGCAGGGAGCAGGGTCCACATCTGGCCACAGCACCTGGACCTGGAGGCACGTTGTCTGTGTGCGCGGAGGCCCGTGTGTTACACTCTCCCCTTTCCTTACAGGAACGGCAGAGTCGAAACAAGCAGTGAGGGTTCAGCAGGCTCTCGTGCCGTCTGGTCTGACGTGGGGCTGCGTGGCTGGAGGGCGTGTGCCTGGTGCTGTCTCCCGGCGGCGGCTCTGCTGGCTTCATGCAGTGCTCGCCTGCTCACATCTTTATGTCCTTTGTAGTTTATTTTCGCCCAGATGAATCTGCATTCATTTGTATTTTTTCTATGTATCATATAGTATTGTAGAACTCACTAATAAAGGACTATGTTTTGTCAGCTTATCAATCACACTGACCTAACGCGAAATGTTAAGTATTCTTAAAAACAAAAACTTAATTCATCCCAAAGATTTATTATTTGGGGGGAACATTATGTTCCTATTCTTAAATTCACAGTCATTTAACATCTTTATGTGAGACCTTTTGTCTCTCACCCCTTTTGCTTTAATACTGAACATAAGACACCATGAGTTGTCTGCCATTTTGGTGTTGTGTTTTAAATTTGCTTCCCTTCAAGATGCTGAAGTCCACAGGCTAATGACCGACTTGTTCGGCTGCTTTGCCATTTCTTCCGTTATCTGTCTGAGATGCTCATCTGCCCATTTGACATCTACTAGGCAGAAGGATAAATTTCAGTTTTTCAAAAGTTTGGTGAACCTGCTCTCCTTGGAGCACCTGCCTCCTGCCTCCGTGTGTGCCTGGGGTCTGCTGTATTCCTGGTTGGAGGTGACCACAGGCTGGGCGCGGAGGGGTTCCTTCTGTGTGCAGACCATTTGACTTCCCCCTTTTTTCACTGGAGAGTCCTCGAGCTGTTTCACGTTTTTATACCGATCATACTGAGCTTTAAATGTGAGATCTGGTAGTCCAGAGGGGTGTGATGGATGATGCTGCCGGTTGTAAAGTTCAGTTTGTGGGGTCTGTATGTTCTTTTATCCTGTTGAATGGGTAAAACAACAAATCTTTCAGAAACTTAATTTGCTGTCATGTTTTATGGAATGAGGGGCCACTGAAGAACTCGCCATGGGAGTTAGAGCATGAACGTGGCGTGCATGCCTGCCTTCATGCTCACTGCACACGATTCGAGCAAAGGGCCTCCCATGCAGAATGCAGGTGCTTCTGAAAACTGTGTACTCGACAGGCCCTCCGAGTCACAGTGCAAACTGTTTTATTTAGACTTGTATTTAGAACGTGTCACTTTCTTTGAACCGTACCGCCTGTGCGGAGTCTCGGACGACATCGGATAACTTTCTCTAGAAGAATACAAGCCTTAATAAACAATACCCATTTAGCAAGTCTTCTGTCACTTCATTCTTCACCCTCTTCTACCAATTAACGTTTTAACTGCAGAGCCGGTTAACTCAACTCTCCAGAGGCCCGTGTGTCCCCCGCATCTGCTGCCATGTCTCACGTGTGCTCAGTCGTCGGGCAGCCTCAGAGAGCATGCAGTTCCTGGCTCAGCACGTGGTCGGTGAGCAATGTGCCAACGGCCGCACTGTGCTGGGGTGTCCACCGGCTCCCGCACTCAGTGGCAGAGGCCAGGGCAGGCTCGGCTGCTGACTGGCTCTGAGGGTGTCCCCCCCACCCTGCTGGCTTTGTGGACACTTGGGACTGAACGTGCCGAGGAGGGCAACACATGCAGGTGTGGGAGGGCTTGCGGGGATGTGCATAATCACCATGTCCCATCCTGCTTTCAAAGGGCTGCTGGTGGCAGCTCTTCCCTCACACCCAGCTCGTCAGCCTGCCTTGTCCCCCCTCTGTCCACCCAGAAGCCTGCCATGCAGGAGTTCCATGATGGGTTTCATCTGCCCAGTGTGCTCCACGCAGTCCCTCCGGCTCCAGAGGTTTCCTTGGAGGGTCTGACTGCAGACCCCATCCTCACGGGCTGGTCCGCAGAGAGCTCATCCTGCAGATGGCTTCTCCCTTGGTGGGGTCCTGCCCCTCTGGCTCCTTGCCATCCAAGATCTCCAGGATGGGGAGGCAAGAGCTGAGCTGAAGCAAGAGCTCAACTGAGATGAGATCCAGAGCCCAGGCCCATGCGTGGGTCCTCACGTCACCGGCAGCCAGCAGAGCCCCTTGGGCTCCTGGGCCCTATGTGCAAATTGCCCTCCCACACATACACATGCTGGTTCCTCCCCCTACACACACACACACACGTACACACACATGCTGCTTCCTCCCATATCCTGGAGTCACTTGAGATTTGCATGATCAACTTTTTTCCCGAAACCAGCTGTGTTCTAAAGGAATTGGAGCAGCTGTCCCACCCGTCTTCACTGCAGCAACTGGATGGATCCTGTGGGGAATGTTTTTCAGCTGAGCCATCACTGGTAGACCGTGTTCTTATTTCTGGAGAGGCCCCTGGAGGAGGGTGTGGGGAAGGTGGAGGGAATCCCTCCACCGGGCAGCAGGTGCAGGGTTAGTGCTACCTGGACGCAGTGTCAGCCTCAGACCCACCCCTGGTGGGGGTCTTCCTGAGGGCAACTCAGAGCAACCAGGTGCTTGACAAGCTGTACCTGTGGTGACGTGGGGTGAGGGTCCCGGTGGGTGTGGAGCTGGGAGGGTGCAGGAGCAGGATGGCTGGGCCTCCAGCATGGACCACTCGGCTTTTGCAGGCTGGCAGTCTGGGTGATGGTTTCTCATGTGACCAGGCGGTGTGCCCTTGGGGGTCTGGGAGGGGAAGGGAGATGAGGGGCTGGTGGATGGCCCCTGCTGTGAGCACAGGGCCATGTCACCTCAGCCCTGCTTAACTAGCTTGGAAATTAGGGGCTTCTGTAGGTGGAGGGGAGAAAAGGGACCCTCCCTGGCACGGGCCTGACAGGCTGGGGACCCAAGGTACAGTGCTGTGGACAAGTGTCCTGCCCAGGCAGTGCCCCTCCCCGCCACGTGTCGGCTCTGCTGCCAGCTCAACCAGGGAGGAGGACTCCCTCAGCTGGCCCTCTGACTTGGGACGGTTTGCCTGGATTGGGATAGTGGTGGCCTCGGCCATCGCCAGGGCAGATGTGGCCAGCCCCACCCCTGGCTTGGTGGGAGAGACTGAGGGGGAGCAAGTACTATTTCTCAGTCTAGGTAGAGCGGTCAGGAGGGTGGGCTTGATGAGCCCCCAGACATCTGGGTCCCTGGGCAGAGCTGCTCCAAGGGGCAGGGGAGGGCCTGACTCCCCTTTGCTATTTTGGGGGACTTGCCAGCCCTCGGGACAGGGCTTAGGCACCTGGAGATGGGGAAGTACCAGGTGCTGTGAGAGGAGCCCTGGTTTTGGGTTGAGAAGGCTGTTCAGAAAGGCACATTCCTAGGGGCTGGGGCCTGTGCGGGGCTCGCAAGGAAGCCACATTCTTTGCTCTCAAACTTTTAATTTGGAAATAATGTCAAGTTTACAGAGAATCTGCGAGAAGAGAACAGAGGACACCTTTTACCTAGATTTGCTTGTTGGTAGTGTTTTGCCCCACTTCCTTGGTCATTTGCTTGCTGCGTTTGTACGGATGTGTCATACACATGTGTGTTGTAGACAGGTGTGCCTGTTTTGTGTGTGTTGTGTGTGTGCATGTGTGCTGTATATGTGTGTGGAAGGTCGTGTGTATGTACATACGTATGTATTGTATATGTGTGTGTGTGGGTATGTGTTGTGTGTATATGTCATATGTACGTGTAGGGTTGGGCTTGCCCAGTGGCTCAGGCGTAAAGAACTTAACCTGCAATGCAGGAGATGGGGGATTGATTCCTGGGTTGGGGAAGATCCCTGGAGGAGGGCCTGGCAATCCACTCCAATATTCTTGCCTGGAGAATCCCCATGGACAGAGGAGCCTGGAGGGCTACAGTCCATGGGGTTGCAAAGAGTTGGACATGACCGAAGCGACTCAGCACATACACACACACGTAGGGTTGCGTGTGTGTTTATGGTGTATATGTGTGTGTGTAGGTATGTGTTGTATGTGTGGGCTGTGTGTGTGTGTATACAGGTAGACTGTGTTGTATATGTGTGTAGGTGTGTGATGCATGTATCTGTGTGTAGATATGTGCATTAGACACATGCATGTGTATGTATAGGTAGGTATTGCTGTATATGTGTGTTGCATGTGTGCACAGGTTGTGTGTGTGTTCTTGCCCTGTGGGAAGTCTGTGTGGAGCTCTCAGCAGATGCCCTCGTGTGTTGGACTGCAGCACATCAGGTGTCAGTGAGTGGACACAGCTGGGCCCTGTTTGGTTGTCAACACAACAGTGTCCTTGGCAGCATCTCGGGGGAGGAGGGGGTGCTTCCTGGCCGGGCCTCCCCTCCCCCACCATTGCTGTGGATGATAACCTCCCACCCCACCCCCAACTCCTACCCCTCTGGCTCATCTCACAGACTTCGCCAGGTGGCTGGCCCCACAGTGGCCTCCTCTGGCAATTGCTGTCCCAGGGCCATGCGAAGGGAGGGCCCCCCCGGTGGCAGAGGGAGGGACAAGGGTCCAGGGTGGGCCAGCAGGTGCTCAGCAGGGCCCATCCCACTGGAGGATGAACTGCAGTGTCCCCTTGCTCATGTGAGACTGGCCGCCAGCTCTGCGGGAGGCCCATCATCCAAGGGGTCCTGAGTGATGACTGCCCTCGGTGCCCCACCATGGTAGCAGGCTGGGCAGCCTCTCACCGCCCACACCCACTGTGAAGACAGCTGCAACAAAGGTTCCGATGTGACCCTGGTAGATGAGGCCCCGTGCTTCATGCCTGAGCCCTGGGTCAGTCCCACCAGAAGTACAGTTTCCAGGGAGGGGCCAGAGCCTGTGGCTCACCCATTTTTGCTGAATGGCACCCTTTGCCCTGGTCACCTCCCCCAGTGACATCCGGGCTCCTTCCTACCCAAGTGCACGCCTAGTGCAGACATCTAAATGATGTCACCCTGTGGAGTGGACATGTCCCTTCATGCAGGTCCCCAGGGCCTCCCACTGTCCCCAAGCCTTGCAGTCACTGGAACCTGGAATTCAGCCAGCCTCTGGAGCTCTGGTCACTAGCCTCCTTCAAAGCTTGTTGACACAGTCCCTACCCCTGGGGCCCCCAAGGGCCACAGAGCACATCTGGATGGTAAGCAGATGGCGGAATGCTGGTCGGGTGGACAGGAAGAGCCAGGGGTGGGGCCCAGCCACAGGGGGACTTCCTAGTACTCCAGATCCCAGCTGCACAAGAGGTGGGGGTGCTGGAAGTGGGTGGTGGGGTGTAAATGCAGGTGCTGCCAGAAAACACTCGGCTCCGTCTGGCCTTCCTGGGACAGTCCCCACCGGTGCCTTACTCCTGGGCAGTTGGGGGCAGCAAAGCTCAGGGCTGGGCCCATCCAACCCCCTCCCCCTGCCAGGAGGGGATGGCCTTGAGCTGGCTTTACTCTCGCCTCCAGCCACAGCTTTTCTGCCACAGACTGTGGAAGGGCGTGGCCTGGTGGCACCAGGATGGGGTTGGGGCCTGGCTGAAAAGGAAGGTAGACAGACCCCAGCAGTCCTGGACAGGTCCTGATCTGACCTCTCTGGCTTCCAGTGAGGGATCCTAGGGTTGGCCAGCTTAGCTTCAGGAGATGGAGGGAATAAGGAAATGACTGCAAACAGCACCTGGGCCCTGGGATACCTGCCCCTGGGGCGGCCGGGTCAGAGCTGAGGCCTGAGGGCCATCTAGTGGGTGGGGAGGGCAGAAGGGCCATCTAGTGGGTGGGGAGGGCAGAAGGGCTTTCCATTTAGAGCACCTAGGAGTACACAAGGCCCTGCTTCTTTCCAACCCTCAAGCTGCCCTCTGTGCTCTGTACACACATACACCTGTGTGCACACATGTGCACACCACCAGACATACAGACATGGATATGTGCATGAGCAAATACTTGTGCCCGATTGTGGGCACACACGTAACCCATTACAAACACACCCACCCACACAGACATGAACACATACAAATCCACACCCCTGCACAAGCACATGGGCCCTGGCCACACCGACGGCTAGTTGTAAGGTGACAGTGGTTCAAGATGGGCAAGGGTGCCTTGTCAGGAATCCTGCCTGACCCTCCAGCTGGTCAGGTGGTCTGTGTGAGGGGAAGTGGGGCTTACCTGGGAATGGGCCTTCCGTGGGCTCTGGGACATCATCTGTGACCTTTGGACAGGCAAGCTCTGAGAGGGATAGCCCCTGTGTGTTCTAAACCAGGAGGCAGGCTGTGTGCCCGCAGTGGGGTCTGTACTTCTCTGGGAGTGATGTGGTTGGGAAGATGCGATCTGGGTGCCAGGACAGGGGTCTTTCCTGACATTTTGAAGGATGGTGGGGAAAGGACATTGGAGACTGTCCAAGGGCCAGCTGAGCCTGGGGCTGCCTGGGCAGTGAAGGTGGCGGCCTCCATGGCCTGGTGAGAGCTGTCCTGTGTGGGGTCAGGGACCCGAGCATCACACCCAGCGGCCTGTCTCTGAGAGCCCCATATGGCACCACTCAACTCTCAGCTTGTTGACTCACCCTGTCACCGCCTCTCCTGTGTCCTCAGCATGCGGCCACTCTCCTAGGAGCACGTGGGTCTTTCAGGTGCTATGAGTGGCCATGGGTGACCTCTGGGTAGCCACAGTTCCCATGGGTCTGCATCTTCATTCCACTCATCCACCCCCGCTGCTTCAAAGGATGGAAAGCAGAACAAGCCAGAGGGTGTTTGAACGACCTCATCCTGTGAGGGCCCTGATGGTGATGGTGCTGCCATTGCTGATATTGAAGGTGATGATGGTGGAGATGACGGTGGTGGTTATTGTTGTGGTGATGGTGACGATTTACTGAGTGAACGTGTCTGAGCTCACCCTCCAGCCACAGATGAGTAAATCAAGGCGCAGAGAGGTTAAAGAGTTCGGTGAGGCCTGAGACTGGTCGTGGCCGATGACTGAGGGTCTGACTTCCTGCCTGCTGTTATCAAGAGGCTCCTGCTCTGTCTGTTCCAGACTCAGCTCCTGTCAGGTTCCCTCTCTACCCATCAGGGTCCCGTCCCAGACCTTGGCGGCACTTGTGGCCTGGTCCCCCACAACGGACTCGGAAATGTTTGTTGAATGAAGAAAGGAAAGCGTCTAGGTGCGCCCCTCGGCTCTCACAGGCTGCCGCAGAATCCTGCGGCGTCCCAGAGGCGCCCTCATGTGGTAAGTCCCAGAATCTGCAAGGGGCTGGGCACAGACCGTGTGTGTGTGTGTGTGTGTGTGTGTGTGTGTGTGTTTTGTGGAGCAGCCTGTCCTGACCTACAGAGACAATACTCACTGAGGAGAGCTGGCCCTCTGTGCTTTCTGAGCTGTGACAGGGCACAGCCTGGGGCTGGGAGTGTCCCAAGCCTGGTCTTGTTGGTCATCATTCCTGTGGGGTGCACATTGCTCACAGAGCTGGTCTTCCCCAGGGCAGGTCACAGGTCTTGGTCCCAGCTTGCGGCGCTCAGCAGGAGGGTCCAGGGTGGTCCAGCCCCAGGACAGCCCAAGTGCCCTCCTTGAGTACCTGGGGCTTCTGATGAGGCTGGGCTCCAAGGCCAGAGTGGTGTCCCACACTGGGTGGTGACCCTGGGGTGGGGAGTCAGGTGGCCCACGGGCAATTGGGGGCAGCTTGAAAGGACCTGCTGGACAAGGCTGAGGACCCGAGGCAGGGCCTGGAACCCTGTTATTGTTCGGGGAGGCTGTGTGTTTCCATCTTCCCCTGGCCCTGGGGCTCAGCTGTCATCACCCCCACCAGAGTGTCTTCAGAGCGGCTTCTCAGGGGGCCTTGCCCCGGTCACTTCTGGCCCCCATCCTCCAGCACAGTGGGCCTTGCCCTGGTCACTTCTGGCTCAAGCTCCCTGGTGGTGAGTGTTGAGGCACTGGCCCACCAGCTAGGGCAGGGAGTGGACCTGGGGAGGGCAGATACGTGCCGGTCTCTGTGTCCATTCTCGTCTAGGCTGCTGATGTCCACCAGGGAGCCAGGCAAGTCCCTATGTGGAGGTGGAGACAGCTGCAGGAATGTCAGTGGGACAAGGGGTGTATGGCCATGCCCTCACCCCAAAAATAACATGCCCCCAGCTCAGCCAAGGGGTCAGCCGAGCCTTGGTTTCCCCAGGGCTCCCTCTGTCGTCCACCCCAGGAGATGCACTGGTCTTGTTCTCTGTGCTAAGAACAGGGATGTGAAGCTGAGGAGGGAGGGATGTGCTGAGTGCAGGGCCTGCCTGAGTGTGGGGGCCCTGATTCTGTGATCTCTGCTTTGCAGCCCTGTGGGGGTGTGGAGGGGATGTGGTGGGGTGTGTGTGTATGAGAAGACCCCACCACCTCTCAGTCCCTCTGGAATGGGGGCTCCACACAGCGGCAGACCCTGCCCCCTCCCCTCTCCCTGCTGGCAAGCCCAGGGAACAGCCCTGCACCACTCCTGCTTCTCGACTGTCACTCATTGCTCTGCACCCCATCTGGCTGCCGGAAGCCCAGGGGTGAAGACTGGGCTGCCGATGAGCTGTGCTCTCAGGGTCCCTGCCAGGCCAGGAGATGACCAGGTAGGTCGGAGAGCTGGGTTCCTGATCTCTGCCTTGGCAGAGGATTGCTGGGTACCTGGACCTGAGGGCACCCTGCCCTGGAGGCAGGGTCAGAACAGGGCAGAACATGTAGGGAGCATGTAGGAGGTGACTGTCTGGCCTGGGCTGACTGCTGCTTGGCCTCGCATCAGAGTGGGCTATGCTGGAGTGCCTGGGGGCGGGGGGTGCCCCAGGGGTGTCTGGAGGCTGCTGTGGACAGGCAGCATCAGACTTGGTGTTTATTAGGTTTCATTCAAAGCAGAAAAGCCCTTTCCACAGGGCTGGATCCTTGGGCAGACCCATCATGGGGTAGAGGGGGTCCCTGGCCATCTGCTAGAGAGTGTCCTGGCCTGGACCCAGGCTGGTACCAGCCCCAGTGCAGGCATGTTTTGAGTACTCAAACAAGCTTGTGGTCCCCAGGGTGACTCCTTGGACCTCTGCAGGGAGTGTCCTGTGGGCCAGGCACTGGCCAGGAGCTCGGGGGCCCAGTTCTTCCCCAAGAGTGGGGTCAGGGGTCCATGTGCAGGTGTGTGAGCAGGGAGGCTGAACACAGACCCGCAGGGCTCTGTGGGGTGCAGGGCGCAGGCCTGGCTCTGTCCTGCAGCACGTGGCCCTCCCCGCACTGCGGCTGTCACGCAGCAGTAGCCCGGCCTGGCACCGCCAGCCCGGCAGAGGTCCTGAGAACCCCTAGCACCACGGACCTGCTGGGGGATTGGAGCTTAGGCATACTGTGACCTCAGACCTCCTTTAGGGGAGGGTTCTAGGGGGGCAGAGCCCCAAGCTTCTTCCTGAGGCCTCCCACTGGATCCTGGCCAGCCTGAGGAATATGCTGAGGTGTCCCCCACACCTGGTGAACCACTTGGAAGGTCCATTCTGGTCAGGAGCCATGGCCCCAGGAAGGGAAGTAAACAAGCAGAGAGCCCAGCCGATACCCGCTCCAGACAGCCAGGGACGTGGGGCTGCTCCCTCAGGAAGAAGGTGCAAGCTGTCCCCTGATACAGCCACAAGAGAAAGCTCAGACAGGACAAGGCCCCCGCCTCCTTCCACACCTAGCGGGGACACCCAGACCTAGGGCTACCCTGAGGCCCCTGCTGGGCTCCTCCTTCCCCCTTGACCAGAGGCCCTTGGGGATGCTGTGTGCACCCCTCACAGAGGAGGGAAGAAGGGACCAGCCGTGCTGCGCCACTGTCGGGCTGCGGTTCTCTTGGCCTTTCCTGTCCTCCACGGGCAGGAGATCAGAGGACCCTGTCCTAGGGCTCTGTAGTGACCCTGATGTGGTGCTGTGGGGCAGATGGAGGCCCCTGGCTCCTGTTCCCATGTCTCAGGGCTGGGCTGGAGGGCTGAGCTGCAGGGGAGGCGTGTACCCTTGTTCTGCAGCTGCAGGGGGGTGGGGGGGGGGGGTGGTTCGGCATGGAGGGCCCACAGCTGGAAACCCAAGTTGTTCCTTGTGTACTGATTTTCTGCTCCCGGCCTGGAGTCTGGGGGCTGGGAGAAATGAGGGAGACCAGGGCTCCTGACCAGGCTTGGAGCCTGGCTGGAGGGAAGCATCCTCACCCGGTTAAGAGGAAACAAGCAGCCGCAGAGCCAGGCCTGGGGGCTCACCGGAGGGGAAACGGGGCACGCGGGCCTGGCCGGAGAGGACCGTCTGCCCCAGGGGTGACCCAAGATGCTGTCAGGATGGGGGTGCCTGGGGTTGAGAGGGGCACAGAAGGAGCCCAAGGCGCGCGCAGGCCAGGGTGCCAGCAGGTGGCGCTGGCTCCGAAGACAGAAAAAAAATGCCTGCAGCAAACCTGAGTGGGTGTCACTGCGGCTGCAGATGGTGGGGGAGGGGTCTCTTCTCCCCGGGGCTGCGGAGCCTCACGTGCCTCAGTCCCGCACAGTCCAGAGGTTTGGGGCGCCATGCGGTCAGGCACATCCATCTCCCTCCTTTCGACCCTGGCTGGCCCTGGGTGTAAACTGCCGTCCCTCCTCATTTTGACCCGTGTCCTTGAGGTGTGGAGGCCGTTCCAGGAGCTCAGAAAGGGCCACCCCCACCCCGTGGCCCAGTGGACTGAGGAAGGACAGACTTTGCAGTGACCTCAGGCCCTATCTCACCCCTTCCGTCGTAGCCATGGCAACTGCCCAGCGCGCCGCGGTTGGGGCGAGTGGCCCTCGGGACACTGTTGGCCCCGCGCCCGTGGCGCTCCTGTCCCGCGGGGCCACCCGCCGCCAGCACCGCGGACAGCGCTCCGACCAGCCCACGGGGTGGCCCTGACCTCCCCAAACCCAGCCCGCGCGGCCGCCGACTCCTCACCGCTCTCAGTCCCCCACCGCCGCTGCCGCCAGCGCCCACCCCCCACTCTGCCGCCCCCCGCGGACCCTCCCTTTGTTTCCCGGTTCTCGCTGCCCTCTGGACGCTCTGTTCTGCGGGTACACGTGGCCGCAGCCTCGTCTGGGCCGCAGGCTTCCCCCTCGGCCGCCCCCACCCGCCCCGCAACGCCCGCGGCGTGCGGGTCCCTTTGTGTCCCGCGGCCAGGTCCCCGGCCCGGCAGCTGGGCCGCCCTCTGGGAGGGCGCATTGTTCGCCGGATTTGTCCGCGGCGCGAGGGGCCGCCGGGGGCCGGGCTAGCCTTCCTCCCGCGGGAGGGGCACCGCGCCGGCCCGGCTCGCGGGCCATTTCCATGAGAAAGGAGCGGCGGAGGCGCCTCTCTTGGCATTCACCGCGTGCCTTAATTGTATAGACATTAAATCAAGGTCCGCTGTGAACACGCAGAGGGGCCCTCAGGGCTGCAGCGGGCGGCGAGCGGCCCGGCCCGGGTCGGGGCAGCGGCTCCGGTTCGCGGTGGGTCCTTGCCCGAAGGGCGCGAACGCTCCGGCGTCTTCGCCGCGGGGCGCGCGGGGCGGGGGCGCTGCGCTACGCCGACTGTGCCTCCTCGGACTCCAGCCTGGATCCGCCCCCAACTCCGAAGAGCCCACTCTTCTTCCCCTTCCGCAGCAGGGAGGGGGCCCAAGCAAGCCCTTCGGGCGTCCCCGGAACCTGGCACCCCGCGGAATCGCGGGCAAGGAGGCGCTGGAGGCGACAGGGTGAGCGAGCGAGTGCGCGCCCGGCCGCCTGGCGCGGGCCGCCGAGGGGTGCGGTGCCCGCTCCGGCAAAGCGGCGCGAGCTTCTCCGCAGCGACCTCCCCCGCAGAGCCCCCACCCGGCACGACCAGCGAGCGCGTTACGAAAGCGGCTAAAAGAAAATCTCGATGCTCAGAAAGGAAAGCCAGTCTCTTTTTACAGCCCAGCGAGCTCGCCCTCCCCACGCGCCGGTACCCGCGAGACGCTCGAGCCATTGGTGGAGAGAAAGCCGGGAAGACACGGAGAAGGCGCTCGCGGGACTTGTCCCGGCCCGGCCCCGAGCGCAGTTACCCGTCCAAGGCGGGAGCTGCAGCCGCCTCCTGTCGCTCCTCGGCCTCCGCCGCCTCCGCCTCCTCCTCCGGCCCCGCGCGCCTCGCGGGCCCCGGACGCGGCTGCCCGGGGCGGAGAGCGCGGGGACGCCGCAAAAGGAGCCGAGGAAGTCCCTGAGCTCCACGGGCCCGCTGGGAGCCGACCGTCAACGGGCTCAGCGCGGCGGGCGCCCAGCTCCTGCTCACCCGGGCCGGCCCAGGAGCGACTGTCCCACGCCCGCCGCCGCCGCAGCTGCCCCCGCGCGTATCCGTGCTCGGCTCGGGCACCGGGCGATTATCACTGGGGCGCGCGGTGACGTCACCCGGACACCGGCTCCGTCGCCGCCTCCCCGAGGTGTCCTTGAGAACTGCGGGGCACGCGCGCCGCGCACACGCGCATACACGCACTGCGCGCCCGGTGCCTCCCGCGCACACTCGCCGTGTCGAGCTCCGCGCGCTCTTCCGTTAACACGGACGCCGCCCTCGAGCGCCCTCGACCGTCCCCGGCGCCCCGCGGCCGCACGTCTACCCACGGGAACGTGTCTCTCTCATCCACACACACACCAGGACCCTCCCGTGCCCCTCCCGCACCCACGCGAACGCTCCTCCTGAAGCCCCGCGGCCGCAGCCCCTCTGAGTGCACGTTGACAACCAGCAACCACGCCTCGGCTGCACACGGCTTGGTCTCACACGCAGACGCACCTCCGCACGGCCTGCGCCGCAGGTTCGCGCTTCCAGTCTTTCCCCCATAAGGCGCACATCGTCACTACCCACAGCGCCTGCAGCCCCCACAGGAAAGGAAGGCTCGGGAGCCCAGAGCTCGGAGCGGCCCACTGGGTAGTTATCTGGAGGAGGGAGATAGACACCCCATCAAAGATCACTCTCCTTGCTGTGTCTGTGGGGTGGGGTGTTCTCGTCCGGGGTCCACGGGCCGCGGATTCACAGGCAACACCTCAAGGCCTCACTCACACCCTGTCCTTAGAGTCCTGAGGGCTGAGCCTCATTCGAACCTCTCAGGCCAAGGACCAGTGGCTCCCCGAAGCCAGACCTCCTCAGGCCTCCCCACTGGCCTTTGTTTCAGTGCAGACGGTGAGGGAGCCTCAGGCCCAGGCCCGGCCAACAGGCCCCTCTTCAGGCCCACACAACCCCTGTGCCATCTGCCTCAGAGCAGAGCCTGCTGACCCTCCCACCTTGGACATGAGGTCCTGTCCCTCCCTGCTGGCCCTCTCCAGCACTGCAGGAGCCCCAGGGCAGCAAAAGCGACCAGGGCCGGCACTCAGGGCTGCTGTGCGCTCCCCCCGCCCCTCCACGCGGGTCCTCAATCCGCCAGGATGGCTGTCCCATAGGGCCCTTCCCAGCTGCAGTTCCTTGCCCTTTGCTGGAGTCGGGAGTGGCCCTTCTCCCTTGCATGGGGTGCAAACTGCCTCCCTCAGCCCAACATCCAGTAAAATCCCAAGCCTGCTGGGTTCCCAGCCACAGCCAGCCCAGGCCTGATGCTTGCTGGCAGGGGTGAAGGGCGGGGGACGCAGGGCAGCCGGCAGAGACTGCGTTGACTGCAGCCTCTAACACAACTGAGGCGCGTCCCCACAGGCAGCGGGGGCCGCTGTCCATGGTGTTGAAACAGAACCCCAAACCCCAGTCTCATCTTGCCCGGCCTCGCCTCTGGACTTTTTTCACCCCACTCCCATCTTCTCCCTAGAAGGGTCGGGGCATACTTCTGCCCTCCTCCTTTGATTTCCTGGATGAGAGGTGGTCGGATCTGACTTCCAGCTCCCTGCAGCTTGTCTGCATTCTATGCGGGAGGGCTCCTCAGGTTTATGGATCCCAAATCTTCCTTCAGATTCCCCTTTGTACCAGACTGGCTCCACCCAGAGCCAAGAGAGCATCACCAGCCTTCTGAGGCCTGCTCTTTTCTCTGGCTGAGCACTTCCATTCTGACTCCCCTCAGATCTCTCCCCAGGCAGGTAAGGTGGGGGTGTGTGCCCCATGCCTTGGATCAGATCAGCTTTCTGTGCAACCCCAAAACAGCCTACAGTATTTGCTCTTGGGATCCCGAGCACCCACCCACGGAGCCTAAGGCTCACCCCTTCTTCCATTCCCAGGTACCCGTGGCCCCCAGCTCTGGCCCGCAGGAGGAAGGGTCGCCTTGGGCAAGGGGTGGGTGCTGGATGAGAAAAGACTTCCTGCCCTGCCCGTCCTCCTGCGTCAGCCTGGTGGGGACCTTCTTGGTGGCCCTGAAGCCCCTGAAGGTTCTGTAGAAGTCAACTCACGGCTGCTAGACCCCCGCTGGGTCCTTTTCGCTCCTCAGGTGCCGGCCGGCCTCACCGCACCCCAGCCCAGCCATACCCGAACCGTCTCTGCGCCGCTGCCCACGCTGCCGCTTCCGCCCAGCACACCGAGAATTTGGGTTTGTGGATTCGTTTATTTGCCAGCTCCACGGATCGGGGCAGGGGCTCCTGGCTCCCAGCGGAGGGCGCGAGGAGATGCGTGGCCGATTGCTCAGTGCTCCGGGTTCCGAGCTACTGCCTCCATGCGCACAAAGGCCCTGAGAGCCTGGGCCGGCAACTTGGAGGTGGGTCAGGTGGCTTTGCAGGGCGGGGGCAGGGAGGAGGGAGGGAGGGATGCAGCCGAGACCCCCTTCCTCCTCCCCTCCCCTTCCCTCCGCCACCGTGAAAGGCTTCGAATAACGTGGGATTAAACAAATCCACAGAAACCAGGGAGGAACCCCCGCCCTTTCCGCTCCGGCTTCCTCGTCACACCGCCCGCCCCTCCTGGGTGCGAGGCCTGTCATTCCTCTAGAAAGGGGAGGGGCCGCGGCACCGCTGGGAACCACTGGCTCTCGGCCCCTCGACCCTTGACTGTGCCCTGGATCCAAGGTGGGAGAGGAAGGGGAACGGGGCCTGGGACCTGAAGGGAGTAGGGAGAGGCTGGAGGCCAGCTGCAGGGGCCTTCAGGGCAGATGTAGCCTGGGACGGGGAGGCTGAGAGCCTCAGCCTGAAGGAGGGGGACAGTTTGCAGGCACAGGGCTTCAGGGTGCCAAGGCCAAGCCCTGCTCACGGTCCAGCCCTGCTCTGAACCATGTCTTGGGCATGGTCCACTGCTTCCAAGCTCCGGCTTGGGTGGTCCAGGGACCTCAGAGGCCCCCATATAGACCTACCCCTGCAGCGAGGCCCTGGTCCCCCTAACACCCCCAGGGAAGCTCCTGGCTCCCGCTCATTCCCTTCTTCCCTCCACACGGAGCAGGTGCCTGATGCCGTTGGGGGAGGGGTCCCACCCCCAGAAGGGACCCCCCCCAGCCCCCGTCAGGACACTTCTGGGGCCTCTTCCGCCCCCTATGTGCTCCCAGGGCACCGACCAGTGGCTTCTCCCTGTATGACTTCGGGGTGTGCTGAGAGCAGGTGCAGCGCGAGCCCCCACAGCGTAGAGGCTAGGTCTCTGTTCCCATCCCTATGCTTAGGTCTGGATGGGGCCCGATGGGAGGGGTTCCTCCCTTCACCCTTTGAAGTGGGTGGGGGGCCGGACGCCCGCCACGCCTGAGTGCGGAGGGCGAGGGCGGGAGCAAGGCCACCACAAAGACTGCGATTGTTAGCCGGCGGGCGCACAGTGGGCGGGGCTCGGGGGCCAGCATGGAAATAAGGCTGCAGCCCCTCTCCCGGCTCCCGCCCCTTCTCCTTCCTCCCCGGCTCCAGCTGGTCCAGCTCCACAAGGAGGGACCGGTGGAGGAGCGCCCAGCAGGCCCAGAGGTGCACCTCTCCTGCTGGGTCATCGGGCTGTGCATGCCGAGGGTGGTGGTCAGGAGGCCAGGTGAGTGGCGCACCTGGACAGTCAGGCACAGTGGAGGCCAGTGCAGAGTCCCAGGCAGGGCACGGTGTGAGGGGTGCTGGCCGAAGCCTGGCCAGTGGGAGGAAGGGGCCTTTTGTTCCCCCGGCGCCCCTGCCCGACCTCCCTGAGGTTTCAGGTGCCTCCTTGGTCACCCAGCCACTCTCCCCTGCTCTGGGCTGGCTGCCCTCCTCCTGCCAGCTGCATCCTGGCAGCGGAGCAGCCCCTGTTGTCCCCAGGCCCAGCCCAGGTCCCAGAAGGCGTGTTGTGGGGAGGGGTCCCAGGCTGTCCCCCACTCACCCCGCCTAGGGGTCTAGTGTCAGCAAAGTGCCCCTGGGAAGATGAGGGTGAGGGCTTGCTGCCTCTGCTGCCCTCAAGAAAGCACAGACCAAGTCGGGACAGGAGCAGCCTGGGGGCTAGTCTCCCTGGGGTTCCTCCAGAGCCTGCAGAGCCCCCACACCAGCCCTGAGCCCCTTCTGCCTGGCTGCAGGGGCCCAGCCCACCAGGGCATGCAGGACCCCATGGGAGCAGGATCCCCTGGACTAGAATGCCTGGGCCTCCTTGGAGAGCTGGGAGCAGGGACTGATTTCCTTGGCCCTGAGGCCTCCCTCCATCAGACCCCTGCCCCACTTGGCTGTCTCCTCAGACAGGCAGGGCGATGGTGGGATGATGAGCCCAGCCCAGGGCCCAGGTTGTCTCAAGTCTGCACTGGTAGGGGCTCTGCCTGTCCCCACCGCCTCTGTCCACAGCCTGGGGAGAGGGGCGGGCCTGTCCCCACCAAGGTCCCCTCCCCGTCTCAGAGGTGAGGAGGCAGTTCTGCCCCAGGGCACCCCGTGTGCCCCCTTCTCCCTCAGCTCCCAGAGGCCCCAGCAAGGAGTCCACCCCAGCAGCATCCCAGCTGGGGCCGGCCCAGGCCTAGATTCCGAAAGACTGCCATGGCTTGGCTCGGATCTGGGCCTCTGGCAGCCTTGAACACAGCATGGTGCGGGGGTACCAGAGTGGCCTTCTGCTGTGCACTCCTTCGGTCTCTGCCTCCTCCACCCGAACTGCTGTGTCTCTAGTCCCAGTTCTTCTGCCTCCAGGCGAACTCTTTCCCCTTGGTCTCTGGGTCTCTCAGATCTGTGTGTCTCCATCTCTCTCTGCACCACCCCCCATTTCTCCCTCCTTCTCTGCTTCCTCTGTCCTGCCCCCTGCCCCTACCTCTGTTCCCCCACCTCCCTCCACCTCTGAGCGTCTGGCTCCTTTTCCTCCCTGACCCACACCTCTCTCCAGCCTCTCAGACTTGCCTCCTCTCAGGGACAGGAGCACTTTCCTGCTGCCCTCTTCAGGTCTGCCCCCACCCTCCAGGATGTGTCACAGGGAGTGTCCCCTGCTGGGGGAAACAGGTGGAACTTCCCACCAGGCCTTGGGAAGTGAGAGAGTGGCAGAGGGATGAAGGGGAAGAGAGGACAAGCTATGGTCCCCAGGAAAAAAGACCCTCCTGTCCAGCCAGTGTTTACCCCCGGGATTGGGGGGGAGGATACAAGAGCCCAGGGGATGTAGGTGGGTGTGCTGCAGTGGTCAGCAGTAGGGGACAGATGCTGGACCAATGCTGTGTGCCCCAGGAGAGGGGCAGGAGCATGCTGGTGGGAATGCAGAGGGGCTGCTCAGACTTGGGGGCTGGGGGCCTACACTAGGGGCCTGGGGTTGCTTGGTAGGAGTATCCTGGGGTGCAGGTGGGGGAGGGGAAGCTGGTCATCAGTCATCGTGTTACTCAGAGCCTTCAGCCACCCGTGGGCTGGTGTGGAGTCCAGGAGTCTGTTTGTGTGCATTTCAGGGTGAATGTTTATTTGAGACAAGGGGTAGTGGTTTCCCACTAATGGTGGAGTTCTAAACTGGAGGACAAGGGCATGGCAGCCATTTTATTTGTGTAAGACTAATGTGTTAATGATTGCACATGTCTGAAGTAAGATGGTCCTGGGGAGC